>NC_084914.1:4362754-5562754 GCF_949316345.1 Pungitius pungitius
CCCGGGGGGGGGGGGGCTGCGCTGCGTGTCTCCGCGTTACTCCTCCACTTCATCAGAAAGTATCCCCCCCCCAGAACCGCAACACCCCTCCGCGGGAGTAAATGACCTTTAGCGTTTTCCGCGCCACTATTAATTAGCACCGACGACCGCGAACACACTGGTGCAAAAGTTGTCCCCGGCCTGCTCATTAAGCAGATAAATGTCTGCTGGGGGTGGGTTTCGCTGTCAAAGTGTGTGTGTGTGTGTGTGTGTGCGTTTGTGCATCCGCCACCGTGACCGTCGACCCACGCAGGTTTGACACGAAATCATGCGGAGCCACGTCGGAGGGGTTAAAGGTGAGACTTGGTGAAACAACGTCAGGCACCGGCGGCGGACTGCGAGTGGTAATGGGCCCCAGTAGCCGTCATACGGAGCGTGGCGCTGTTAAAAAAAAAAAACGTTCAAACTACGTAAAAATGATACGCCGAGCGTTGCTGGCCACAGGCCCGCTTTGCTAAAACGATGAATCCTCCCCATCTCCTTCATTGCTTGGCAGAGAAGACGGTAAATCAGCATTTTTACTCTCAGCCAGCAACAAAAAACGGCTCAATTTCATGTCGAGTAAAAAGATTGAGAGAATCCACTATTTATCGCTTTTGTAAGGCAACATGCCGTCACTGTGTCAGGATAAGCTGTCCCTCGATGGGCTGTTCCTTCAGCTAAGACGCCGTCTATGTGCACCCTGCTGTGTGTTTTAATTCGTGCGTCAACTGATGGCAAATAATACCACGCGATAATGACATGGTGTCTGTTGCACTGTGTCTCCCTTTCACAGCCAGCTTTGCATCGCATTTTATTGGCGTTTTAAAGCCACCAATGAAATGCCGTGTTCCCGCTCACTTCTCGTGTCCTCACGTTGCCTGTGCATCAGGGTCTGTGCTGCTACAGGCCTGTGTGTGTGTGTGTGTGTCCCACATGCCAACGTGCATCTCTGCCGGGAAATACGTTAATACTATTTGGAATCAGTTTCCTCTCTTTAATCAATGTTTGTCATTTACACGCATCTGTATAAACCCCGGGGCAATCCACCCCACCTGCTATCTGCTTGATCAGTTTCCCTTCACACCAAATCTGACATTCAGAAGTCAACATATAATTCTGATATTTTAGGAAATTACAATATTGGAAAATGAAATCTCTTAATCCTTCCAATTAGCTCAGGAGAGTTATGCAGTCGTGTTTAAACACGCTGTACCTCATTTTGAACTGCAAGCTTATAACATCCTTCCATTTCAAGCCTGTATTTTACTGCCACAATGGATTTCTACCAGTGCGTGATGCCTTTATGAGGGATTAATTATGGCTTAGTTGGTAGATAGTTTGGATGTTAAATAAACATCTGTATTTATAGCAGGCTTAGTGTGGCCACAAATAATTTCAAGTTATACGTCTCATTATGAAAGGAAACAACCTTTTACGGCAGATATAATGCCTTTTAGGTGCAATGCTCTACAGGCTAAAACACACAATATGGGGTTGTAAAGCACTATCTGGGAAGTTAATGTAGATTAATTCATGGAAACAGGAAATTACCAAGAAATGTTTGGGAAAATGATAAATAAACTACAGGACCCGACTCAATTTGAACCAAATCAAAAACAACACAATAAAGCACACATGCAAAATGGCTACTCTGGATTAAAAGGACTAAAACCTGTTTTGTTTGCATGTGTCTTGTTTCTCGGTTGTTGTGCCCAAGCAATCCCTCCACCAAACAGTATCAGACCTCCATAATTGATATTTTAATCTGGAAGAAAAAGGTCAGTTTAAATATTAAAATCCTCTTTTTAAACATGTTAATAAATGGAAGCTCACCAAATCAAACACTAAATAAAGCTGGCCCCCTCTCTCTCTCAGGTGTGTGTCACTGCGGGGAGAAAAGCCCAGGTGAGCATCCTGCCCCCCTTTTATAGACTGGGTCCCTGGGTCCTAGTGCTAGACCAACCTATTTTTAGTTCAAATGTTCCAGGAACTATTGATTATGCAGAAGCCTTTTCTGCCTTAACCCTTCTGAATGGCTTTTGTAAATATTTTCTATGAGATTACAAGCTCCCCAGAGCCTCAGGCGATCCCTAAATATACAGTTGTAAATGTTTTATACTTTAATTTCATGCTGCACTGGCTCAGACAAATAATTAATTTCCTTATCTATGATATCACACATATCTGTGTTTTTTTTTCTTTCTTTTCTGAGACAAGGTGGAAGAGGGTTCAAGTTTTTTTCTTGTGCAGACTGAGAGAACAGCTCATTGAGTTTACAATTGATGGAAAGACCAATGCGAGATCAACAAAGTGCATTTTGTCGTCCCTCAGACGGATGTTTAGCATCAGGAATTCGAGTCTGACTCAGCCTGACAACAGGTCCTCCGTGAATAACTGCATCCTTCCGCCTCCCAGGGTGACGTTGGTATCGTGACATACTGTTTGTGAGAGCACCTGATTGGCTGCAGGTGGCTTTTGTGAGATGAGGACAAAGGAGAGAAGGAGAGGATAGTCGAGGAAGCACGCTGGCTTTGTGATGAAATAAGGTACAGAGAGAAAATGTGTAGTTCCTATAATTCACTGCTCTGTTTCAGATCAATGTTAACTCACAGTGGATTGCGCAAATGACCTTGACTCTCAATTGTGATTAGTTTTATTTTTATTTATTTTCATTGATGATAATAGCAGGCTCAAAGTCTTATGAGTCAAATCGCTTTGTTACATCTTCTCAGCGTATAAATCTGTGGATGTAAAATCTTAAGTTCACGATCTGCTGGAGTTGCTGCAAATCTTCTAGTACGATTTCAATTCAGTAACAAATAAAAGGGTTTGAAATCGTCAAATCTATTTATTTCATAAATTATTATTGTACAAAAAGAAAACAATTGTCATTTACATTTCAGCCTTGAGGACGGATGAAGAAAAAAAACGTATATAGTTGATGTGATGAAAAAATATCATTACGACCGTTAAATGTGTATCAGATTTACTGCGTCCATTCACCTGTTCGGTCCTTTCAAACCTTTCGCGTTGCCTCCCGAGTCGGTTTGCCCTTTGATGTGTGGTTGTAAACCAGTGAGCAATCAGGTGCATTTAGAATCTGGGACATGGATAGCGGAAGGAAAAAACACAATGTGAGGGACGGTGAGCAAAAGCTTTTACCTCAGTTGATTGAAAAAAAAAGAAAAGAAAAGAAGAAGAAAGGCAAGGACTGAGGATGAGAATGGGATGTTATAGATTTATTAGGTCAGCATCAGCAGGGAAACTGTCTTTTTGGATACAAGAGGAGAAATACGTGACTACGTAGTCCGGTCCCTTGTATGTCCTCCAGCCGTGGTGGTTGCTGTCGGTGGATGAAAGACCTGAGGTGGTCTTAAATATTCCAAGCCTCCTTTCAATAAATGTAACAGCAGGGAGTCGGTGATGCTTTGAGAAAGTCATGTTTCGTACAGCAAAGTAAGGCAGGAACACTGTAAGAAAGCGCAGCGTTTGACTGATGCACCAACAGAACTGAATATTCTTTTACTCTGTGATGTTCGGTTACTTTTCACATGCTGCGAAGAACAGCAACGTTCTATCTAAGCGGCTCATGCGAATCCATAATCCTCCTCGTTACGAGCGTAGAATATCCCTCGATTATCCAGGGGTTGTTCCAGTGTGTAAAAACACAATATTGACAACAAACTTGCAGCCGCATCATTCTCGCGTAAAAGAAAGAAAATACATGGCCGACTTATATACCGTTGGTTTTACGTCCTCTGAGTCAGACCGAAAAGCCTTTAACACCAAGTACAGCTGAGGCTGATGGGAATCTCCAGAAGGGGATGTGAATGTCTGACTCGGTAACAAATGAGCAGGCAATCCATCAAATGGATTTCACTCAAACCCACATCCACTTCAATGCTAAGTCTGTGGGAATGTGATGGTTATCCATTCAATTGTGGTTGAAGTATTCGTGTCAAGGACCAAAATGGCGGCACAAGTGACTGACCAACACTGCGATCCGTAGACACCACCACCCGTCAGAAAAGGCGCTTTGTCAGCACTCACCACACAAGAGACGTCCCAGAGGCTCCAGCGTCGAGAAGTAGATGCAGTTTTTTTTTTTTTTTTTTTTCAAGTTGTCTTCTGAAGAAATGTGTGTGACAAGTTCAGCTTCAATCAGCTGACATTAATGTGATGACACAGAGCCGACAGGAAGCATTTACCCTGCGGGAATTAGATTTGAAAGGAGCCAAGTAATAAAATATGCAAATGCAGAAATGCCGTACATGTATGTTGATTACTACGGTTAAAACTCAAGGTTCAAACACATGATGTCATCCTGACTTTTTAACTTATATTCTATATTTTAACCCATATGTCTGATATTTCATTTATTTTAATCAATGTGTGTTCTCATCCATTTGCTTAACGTTTGTTCATCGAAATTAAATAAATGAAAGAAATACATTGGCTTTTACTGTAAATCATTGTAAAAGACAACGGTGCAACAAGATGGACTGAAATTAAATGATTGTAGAATCACTGGCATCCGTTAAATTGCTTCTATCAACTATCACTCAGGGCATTGGTTTATTTGTTATAATTATCCCCATTACAATTGTTATATTACATTTCATTGTTTTGATCATTCATTACTTTCTTTTTCTAACATTTTTGTTAAATTTTGTTCAATCACGACACTGATTCTCTGAATGCATTTCCCTCGTTGCGTCCTGAGGTGTGTTATCATCAGTAATATTAAGTTGTGCTGACTGGTCCTCCCTCGCTCTGCAGGATGTAACACGGAGTGGGACGAGATCGGCTGCTGGCTGACAGCTGAAGTCGGGCAGGCAGTCAACAAATCCTGCTCGGAGGTCTTCCAGCATTTCTCCAGCGATCAAGGTTGGCTTCTCTCTGTGTGTTCGTCCCAATCTCAACAAACGCAGGAAAAGAACAGCTCAATTTCCTTCATGTAATCAGCAGAGTATAAAATTCCATGTGCAAGTCCCATTGGCCCACAGCTAAGTATAGTTCTGCATAATAAACGCAAATGCAGGATGGAGTGGCTCTGATGAAGGCAACAATGAATTATTCATGCATGTTTGTTGGCAAGAATATATATAAATATATGTATACAGAATACTTGTATATGCCCTGGGATGTTTGTGGCGGACATGAGGATTTGGAATCTTGTTTGCAGGGGTAACATTTGACATTGGTCTGTTTAAGGATTTGTGTTTCAAGCCAATGACACCAACATGAGACAGAGTCATGAATATATAGAGTTTTGTTGAGTGCTGCTTTTTTGAAACATTGGAAACTACTGTGAAGACAAAGACACCCATGAGTTTGATCCCCAGTTTGATCGGGATCATTCAGGAACATTGTCCTTTCCCTTCTCTCCGTGATGGAAATCACGGCTCCTGATTAAATATGAATTGCAGATCTCTCAAACAGACCGGAGTCCTTGCTTCAGCCGCGTAGTCGCCAGCTTTATTTCCTGTTGGCTCAGCTCAGGGTGAATAGAAAAGAAGAAAAAAAAACCCCTGCTACCACGCAGGCTTATGTGGCTGTGTTCAAACTGTCCAGCTAAGGCCTGCGTGCACATTTAGATCTACAATCCTACCAGCGGTGCAGGCAGCCATCCAGCTGACAATCATCTCACCCGCTGTTGCTAAATGGACTTTTCTGACTGGAAGCACTAATGGAAAGAAATGGTGCAAAAGAGGAAATATCAAGGGTAGCAGGCCAAATGTGCACAGGAAGTAACGATACATCATTTATTATGGATCCTGGAAAACTACTTTAAAGCAATTTGAAGCAGTACAATCTTTGGTTTGTTTTGCACAATATCAGTGGCTTCCGAATTGTAGGATGCATCAGTCGTGTTACTCTATTAATGTAACATGTCACATTATCCCCGATAACCCGTGTGCATGCATTGTGTTCAGTTAATTACCCAAAAGGAAAACATGAAGGGAATTTATTTATTGAAAAAACACAGCAACCTTTTGCATAGATGCATTAACTTTATTGGGGCTCATCCTAACAAATGCATATTCTTCAGAGTTACTTATTTATGACAGCACACCATATTTAACCTCTTTAATTGTATTGGTGGAGTAGGTTGTGAAAATGTCTGTGGATGAATCACTTGAAAGCCGTTTGACCCCCCCCCCCCTCTGCCCCCATGTGTCCTCCCCGTCCGCTCTCACACCAGGGTACGTCTACAGGAACTGCACGCCTCGTGGATGGTCAGAAGTGTTCCCCCCCTACGACCAGGTCTGCGTTTTCAGCGACGACAGCGAGCAGGAATCCGAGGTACATTATTTATCGAGTTCCTGCTTCCTCCTTCTCCCTCGCGTTTTCCTTTTTTCAGTTCAGACCTCTTTCGAGGTTCACTGCAAAGACAACACTCACTGGTTGTACTTTTGTTCCAAGAATACGTGTAGACAGGTGCGTTTCAATGGCTTCTCGTAAACTACAGCAGAAAGTAGATATCAATCTATCGATAATTGTATTGAACTTTTCATTTCATTCACCATCTTACAGTACAGTTAGCAATATTTTATTTAAGTAAAAGCGTTTCAAGCAAAAACCCAAATCAATTTGAGTAAATGTACAAAAGTATTATCATCAGATTATTCCAGTACCAAAAGAAAAAGTTATGGTGAAATGACCCATTTGAGAATAAGGTTACAGAATACAAGAATAAATTATCATCAGATTATAATTAGTCATTTTAATGTAGCAGCTGTTAAACATGGGCCTAATTTGAAACTAGTTTATTATTCAATCTAAATTCCTCCCTAATTTTCTTTTATTCAAAGTGACATCATTTATAAGTGTGCTGTACCACTATTTACACTATTTAGTGTGACATTTCACATGAAATATTTGTATATTATTGTATTTATATACACATTGTACCGTTTGTCTCTCCGCAGACGAGTTACCTCTCCACGTTCAGGCGGGTTTACACCGTGGGCTACGCCACCTCGCTCATCTCCCTCATCTCGGCCATAGTGGTGTTCACCGCCTTCAGGTGAGACCGGTGCTCACTCGCCAAAACATCTATGCAGGTTATTGACTTGAGCGTTAAGAAATAAATAAATGGCTACTTCAGAGACGATCATATAGCAGGAAGACGCCCCAACAGACGCATGCACCCGGATTTGTTCACAGGTCAAGAAAAAAAAGGTCAAATAAAACATGTCCAGCTGTGCCTCTTTCAGGAAATTCCGCTGCACTAGAAACTACATCCACGTCAACCTCTTCTCCTCCTTCGTCCTGAGAGCCAGCGCCGTCTTCATCAAGGACACGGTGCTGTTCGCCGACGAGACTCTGGACCACTGCTCCGTGTCCACGGTGAGCGCCGGTTTAACCCCGGCGTCAGACCCCGCCGCCTCCGTCCCGCTGAGACGACATTGTTCCACTGCGTCCCCTCTAGACGGCGTGCAAGTCGGCCGTGGCTTTCTTCCAGTTCAGCATCCTGGCCAATTACTTCTGGCTGCTGGTGGAGGGCATGTATCTGCAGACCCTGCTGGCCCTGACTTTCGTCTCTCAGAGGAAATACTTCTGGTGGTACATTTTGATCGGATGGGGTGAGTAGTGATGGCGGAAGAGGTCATCACGAGTGACGATTAACCGCATTTCTTGGGGAATAAATGTGTCGTAGAAAGAAAGAAAGAGACTGCAGCTTTCATTCCTCTTATAGGAAATATTACGAAAAATCTATCTCACCACTTGGTGAAAGATGTGGGTCCTTTTTAACAATTTGTTATTTTTTAAATCTATTCCAAAATCTTTCTTTGCATCCTACTGACACTGATACAGAGGCGGTGTTATACACACACTAGTTAAAACTATTTTCTTTTGTGACCAGAGGCTTTGTTGGTTGTCCATCTTTTTGGAAGTTTAAGGTCAAGGTCTCTGTGACCTCACGTCCGTCCCAATACTTGTGAACGCAACATCTAAAAAAAATGCCTCCAGGGAAACCCTTCAAATTGTGCACAAAACCTCCTCTAAGACAAGGGACGGACTGATTACATGCGTAGGGTCTGACCCCCCCCAACACACGTTTATGGATAAGAAGACAAATGCAAATGTTTGACAGGGTAAAATAATGACGTGAGGACATTTCTGAGGCACGTGGTTGTACGTCGCAGCCTTCAGCAGCTCTCCAGCTCTCTCTGCTGTCGCCTGCAATATGTTATCAACATTTACATAAAAAATGCAGTACACATGTGAGTTGGGGATTGAGCATTTGATTCATTTGACTTGACACACATCCAGGGAATGAATCATTAATCTGTGGTCTTGCGTTGCAGGGCTCCCATCAACAGTTCTTATACTTTGGGTGTTGACCAGATTCTTCTATGATGACAGAGGGTACGATTTATCACTTATACACCAAAGCAGCTTGTGTTTTCTCATAGCTTAACTGCCATGGTAGTATTGTACCGCGGCTGTGTTAATCATTTCTTCCAGTGTACTTTGAATTGAGTGTGAAGTTATTTTAATGACTTGAAATTGCAGTTGCTGGGACGACACAGACGACGTTGCTATTTGGTGGATTATTAAAGGGCCGATAACCGCATCGCTGCTGGTGAGTGGATGAGTTGACCTGTCTAAAACTCATAGGACAAAGAGCCCTCGATTTCACACAACCTCCTGCTGACTTTTTTATGTTTATCGCTGACATTGTAGAAGGTGGCAGCATACTTGATCTCATGCTAAAAGATCAGTCAAATCGTACATTCTTCCTTTTGTTACGCCAACATAACTTGGTTTGAATGCTCAGCTTGGACACATTTCGGCAAGCAGGAGTTTACCCACGTTTCCCTTTTAGAATCCAATTAAGAGCAGAAACACTATCATGCACTCGGCTCGAGAAGGCGGTTTCTAAAGCAACATGAAACGCAACTGTGCAACAATATTTCAGCGAGCCAGCTAATAAAAGGCTCCTTGGCCAATTTTTTCCCTTTTATGTCATGATTTGTTCTTCTCTACCTCTGATTGACCTTTCATTGAATGCTTTGTTGGTGATCTCTATGCATGACAAGTGAGATGGTTTTAAGCTTGGAGTAAGAACATCAGGCTTATCCAATCACAGGCAGAGCAGGTTGGATCCCGCCTCCAGAAGAAAAAACAAAGACACCCGATATGCTGTAGGTAGTAAACCAGTTTACAGACATGCTAACAGTAGTTTATGCTACACCGGCTCAATTCCTTGCTTTACACGTTGCGTAAACATACCGAACCACCAGTTAGAATCAAACACGGTTCAGTATTCTAAGAGTCAACGGCTAATATCTCAGCCATTTTCTAAACTGTATCTTATATTATACTTTAATGGATAAATGGCCTTTTTAAATAAGAAGTTTGTTTTCTTCCCCCCCGGTGTGCACATGTTTGGATGCTGTAATATGCGTGACTGTGCGTACGTGTGCACGTTTCTCTTGCAGATCAACATCGTCATCTTCATCAACGTAATCCGGATCCTGGTTCAAAAGCTCCAATCTTCAACCACAGCGGGGAACAATGACACCGGGCACTTTATGTGAGTCGCGGCTCGCTGACGCAAACCCACGACATTTGTCCTTTGCAGGCTGCCGTCGATGGCGACATTGGCTCCCTGCTGGGAGGCCACGATTAATGTACCACTGATTGTGAAGGGAAGGGAGGAGTAGCTGGTGCACATCACGCCACGGCTCACTGAACAACTAAAGAGAATGATAGAGAGCAATCTCTGTACTTGCTTTATTTAACGCGGAGTGTGAAAAACGCAACGCAGTTCAATCTTACACTAAAATATGCTCCGGTAAAAGAAAGATGGAAAAGATTGAGTGTAAAACTAGACGTGTATTACTGAAGTGCAATCTTTTATTGTGGGTTCTATTGAGATTACATGGGCAGGTCCTTCCTTTGATGTTTGCCTGCAAACAAACGGGGCTCAAGATTCAAACCAAAGTTGAGTCGGTGCCTCTTGAACGAAGGAAGAGAGAAAGAGACGGCTGCTTATTAAGGTACCAACGTCGAAGAGCAGACAATGCTTCATATGTGAATGTGTATGTATATGTGAACCTCGGGGTCCAGAATCCCTTTTTTTTTTTTTTTTTTTTACCTGAGTGAATCCTTCCTTCCTTTTGACATTTGGCTGGTTGAGATTCCAGCTCGGCTGAATGAATGCGGCGCATAAAAATAGCCCCGGATGCCAGAAATAGACGTCTCCTCCATCGCCGCGCGACAGGATCGTTCCACCGGTTCAATCCATGTTTCACGCCTTCAAAGGCTTGGTCTCTGTTTTACAAACTTCAATCTGATTCTTGAACACAAAAGCTCAAATCCTCTCACAGGCTTGAAAATACTCCAATCTTAATCTTTCAGCGGCCTGAATGTTATTTCGGATGAGAGGGATTTTTTTTGTTTTTCCACACAACCACACATAAAGCTTTGAATCTGATGTCCTCTATAGGTGAACCACCCGATTGATCTGTGATGGATTACGGCTTGAATCTATCGCAAACCCCATGACTTGGAGGTGGAGAATTATTGCAACTTCATGTAAACACAATTTAAATAACATTTGCACATCATCAGCAATCTGATTTGAACTCAACTTTGATGCACAATGCATCAGGGTTTTGTATTTTGACATTTGAATCTACTGATGACGTGTTGTTTTAAAAGGTCACTTTGATTTGAAATCTGCCACATCTGCTCACCTTCAGTGGAATAATGCACTCTGGCATTTAAAACTAACGCTGATGAGACCGACACTGATGAAGGTGAACATTTTAAACTGCGAAAAGCTATTAGTACATATTCAGATTGTTGTTGTCGAGATGATGCATCTTAATTTAAAGCTCCTGGAAACCTTATAGTCTTCATGATTTGTCATTAACATTATTTATTCATGAGCAACCATCAAAACCAGATAAAACAAAACAATGTTAGTTATTTTCTTTTAAATATTTGAACCCTCTAAGACGTAAAGCTTTGAGTCAAGAGAACGAACCTCCAACTGTCATCCCATTATAATTAATGCTGAATCCTGATTGGTGCATTAAAGCATGTGACGTCACCCGTTTCCAAAATAACCCCCCACCGACTCCCAAACCGTAACCCTCAAGAGGATGACTGAACCCAAAAAAAGGAGCAAGGATGAAACAAAGAAAAGAGAAATCCCCGATGGGGAACAGGCAGGAGAGTTGATGGAGAAAATGTCTTCCTGGTGGAGCTCCTTGGCTCCACATCTCCTGGACCGTTTGTCAAGCCCCCCCTTTGCGCCTCCTTTTTTTCAGTCCTTTCTCACCGCTTTCCCACAGGAGACTGGCCAAATCCACGCTGTTCCTCATCCCTCTGTTTGGGATGCACTACACGGTGTTTGCCTTCCTGCCCGAGAACACGGGCGTCGCGGCCAGGCTCTACATCGAACTGGGCCTGGGATCCTTTCAGGTACGCAGCGGTGAGGACGGGGGGGTCAGAACAAGACAAGGGCAAAAAAATCGCACTAAACGAGCTTCATCAAAAGCGAATTGCTTACAAGCGGGATGACGTTTGGTGACCGATGTTTTGTGTCCCTATTTAACATTTGACGGCGGAAAGGCGAGAGCTTTTCACAGTGTGTCTTTGCAGGGAAAACCGGGGCAATAAATAATATGAGTTACGGTCCTGATCCACGTTGTAGTGACAGGTCACCTCTAGTTTGAAATTAATTTGGAAAAACTCTTCAAGGTGGCAATTTTTTTTGTATCCATGAATTTGGCACTCACCAAGAAAGTCACCTGTTTGTGACCGCATATTGAAAAGGGATATTTTCATAGTCGATTCTTTTGAGTGTGAGAAAATGAGTATCTCCATTCTCTCAATACCTGACGAAACCTTGAACAGTTACTCTTTTGAGATTGAAGTGTCGCGTCTCTTTTGTGTTTGCAGGGTTTCGTGGTGGCGCTGCTCTACTGTTTCATGAACGGGGAGGTGAGAGGCCGTCGATTTTAACGAGCCGCGCGTGTCCTACACGGGGCCCACAGCGAGATAAATGCATTCACTCGCTTGTGTTGCTATAACGTCATCTCCCACGGAGTCTCCTTTTACTGTCTGAGATCACTCGCCTGCCTCTTGTTGATGCATCCGCGCGGTTCTCCGCAGGTCCAATCAGAGCTGCGCAGGTTGCTGTGGAAGTGTCGCAGTCAAAATCACCTCACGTCGGCCAAGCGAAGCGTCACCCAGGTGACGGTGGAAGCGCGCGGGGGCCTCAGGCGGCCTCCTTCTGCCGGAAACGTCTCCTCAGTCTGACGCCGAGGAGTCGCGCCAATGGTGACAACAACTCAAGGACCCTTCTGTGGGAGGAGGAGAGGGGGGGGGGGGGGATGAAGGGGTGGGGGGGGGGGTCGGCAGAGCGACGGAGGACGTGTTGGATCACGTCGGCGCGTCAGCAGGCACCCGCAGCGTCGACATCACACGTTTCTGAGTTAAATCAAAGTTTCTTCTGTAAATGGTTGCACCCAAAAGGTCGAGGCGTAGTGGTGCTTAAGTTGTGGGGCAAACGCTGCGGCGTCCCGCGGCGTTTGCCCCACAGTGGAGGGGAAGCCCGGCCCGAGAAGTCGTGGAAGGACGATGCGGAACAGTTTGATTTACAGCGGCAGCCTGTAGGCTTTGAGTTGGAAGTAGGGTTATTGTAATGGCTATCCTTGCTTTGCTTTACCTTTAGCCTTCTTTCCAACTAATGCAGCTTTGCCATCATGCACACAGTTAGGAGTGAAGTTACTACGCAGACACACACACAAAGATTTTCCAGCGGTTGTTGCAGTTGAGGTTTTTGGTTTATTGTGGTCTGGTGAGAACTTCCTGTCACCTTTTATATACACCCATGTGCATCTAATCACCGCCACCTAGTGTCCAAAATACCAATATAAATACATCCAAACAAAACATCATGCCAACAATGAACACAAATGGCTCCGACAGTTATGTTTGCTTCTGACGTAACACAAATGAAACAAAAAATCAAAAAGTTTCCCAATCGTCACCTGTTTTCTTGAAGTACTTTTGTTGCATTATTTTGTTTCAGTTTCATTGTCAAGCCAAAGCGCCTTTTTTAAAATAAACATTTGTCTTCACAGGAGATTAGGCCGAGGCAACACAACTTAATTTCAGGTTCAGGAAAACCACATGTGGTTGATATATTGAGTCAAGAGTCACATCCAAGACAAGACCGTAAATGTTTTTTAGGACACAAAAAGCAAGAAGCAGTTACCCTGCATCTGAACATGTGACTGGGTGCTAACTGACGTGCCAACGGATTTTTGTTCATAGATTCACCCGCTCCTTTAAGCTGCTATTTATTGGGAACGTCTCTTACAAGACTTCTTATTTCGAGGGGTACGCTGCTTTGTTGAGACATGTGAAAACGCAGTAGTTGTCAACATATATGAGCCTGATTTCTTTTTTCCACGTTTTTTATTTGCCGATGGATGGATGGATGATGCTAATGTCTCGCACTACAAACCTACAAAATTCATACCAAAGGTCGCGCCACTCATTTACATTGCAATGTGGCATCGAAAAGTTACTGTAACAAAACAGTGTTTTACATACATTGATTGTCTCAAACATACTGGTGGTGGAATTGTATATTTCTGTTGAGGGTATGTGAAGGAAGTGTTTGGTTTAAGCTTGAGAGATAATAGAACTACAAAAAGTTTAAACCAACCCTTTATGATAGTGAAGAACAGGGAACTGTTATTAGGCCTCAAATGTCTGTTCACTGGACTGTTCCAGTTTATTTTGCACTGAATATATTGTGTTTCTATGGTTCTTGTGGATTTAGAAGGGTGACCCCCTTTGAAATAAATGAAACACATGGTTTGACGAGTAGCTTATAAAACGACCTGTTACTGTGTTTCAGAATATGAATTAATGATGGCTTGGTTTTTTTAGGTGAAAAATGCTCAGAGTCTGTTGGTCATACAGTTTATAATCCTTACATTAAAAAAATACTTGGTTTTGAACATTGATCTTATTCAGCCATGATCATTTGTGCAAGATGCATTCCTCTCATGAGAACATTGTGATGGTGCATCCATAAACTTGCATATCACTACACCGTCCTGAGCGGCTGAGCGAAACAAAGAACGATCTCGGAATGCAACAATGTACCACAGATTTATTTTGCATTGAAATTTACACAACCTGGGACATAATTGTTTGACGCTGGAACGCATGTAACACACGACACACTGTTACAGGTGGAATATAACATGGATGAGGCTTAGTAGATATTCTTTTCACATTTAAGTTACATATATCCTTGTTTATAATGCTTGTCGTTACGTGCACATGTGTACAGAATACACTTGCTCCAACTTCCACACACACACACACACACACAGTTACATAAACATACAAAAAAAACGATCACAAACATTACAGGTTTCAACCTGCGTGTCAAAAATATACATATACAGTGTATTGTATATGATCAAGAAAAGACATCATTTGTACACCATGGCATATTGATAGCAGGCGACATTTAAGAGCAGCTGAGCAACATTGGTACATTCAAAAATTCATTGGCAATCAACTGAACTCACACACTTGGCTCATTACGCACAACCGCCAAATAGAGGGCCTTTAAAAACGGAGACATCGCACACTGAAAAGAGTTGCATTCAAAGGAATGACTCGACATTTTAGGGGGGGGTAAAACACCAAATATTCGCTAGCTGTTTTTTCATTTAGCTAGTCGAGTCGATAGGGTGGTTTATTAGGTCTAGCCGGGTGCTTATCTGTGTCCCCATGGGTGCCAATCCCGCTTCCCCAGCCTACGGTCACCCTATTACGACAAACGAGACCTTTCGAATCTACCGTCATCCGGGGAGGATTTACAATAAAGACCCTGGGGACACAGAAGGGCGGTTTCCTCCTGCTTCTAGTACTTGTGCTAAGCTAACTGGCTGTAGCTTCATTGTCGACATACAAGACCTCTAAATCAATAGCAGTCGTCTCACCAAAACCCTCAGCTAGAAAGTAAATGAACATATTTACAAAAACGATTTATCTCAGAAAAGTTGTCAAGAGCTTTTCTTTCACACAAAAAGATCAGTATCAATAAACTAAGTGTAAGAAGTGTGTGTGTGTGTGTGTGTGGAGAGAGGAATGGTCCGAAAAAAGGTGCCCCCGACTCAAGATTTCCTCATATGCAAGCCAGTTTTGAAATTCAAATAATTCAGTTTTCTTTGACAATGAACTAGAATCCTTTGCCGCCACTTTGTGGTAAAAAGAAATAAGAGCAGGGACACAAAAGCAATGACTTCTCTTTCCAGAGTGACATCTCGTTACTCAGAATGACGGCTGGAGATGTTTTTTTTTTTCTTCATCACCTCCTCGCACTCACTTTGCGTTTCATCTGTCGCAGTTGTTCCACCTTTCAACACCTTCCTAATTAAGTAATCAGCCTTTTCCTACCTCTGGCTCTAGTTCCCTTAACATCTTGTCATACGCCGTTTTTGTCAAAAAGCAGCCAAGCAGATGCAAGAATCCGATGGGTCTCCTCCACAGTTTTATCTTGCTTCTTAGAGTTTATACATTTTCTCCCTCACAATATCCTGTGCAGCTTTGGACAACTATTAGCTGTCAGTGTTTTAAAAAAAAAAAATGTATATGAAATTATGAATGAGACATTGTGCCAAACGTGTGGCCAGTCAGGGCAACAAGAGAGGCGACATCATGAAATAATACATGAATGACACATGAGAAAGCATATATACATTGAGTCATTTCGCATGGCACTGGTTAATGGAGACACTTTTAAATCCTTTTCTCTTAAACGATTGTCAATCTTTTTAAGAAACTACAATCATGTAAATCCCTCAGTACATAAAAAAAGATAAAAATGGAGTAAATACTGTGGATAAATCCTTCTGTACATCGGTTCACATTTCATCTTGAATTATTTCCACGTCTCGACAGTTAAAGAGAGAGAAAGGAAAGAAACGGGCCTCACTACGATTGTCAAAAGCTGTCACGTGTATTTTTTTGACGCTGTTTTGTGTGTAACGGACTCCTCTTGAATACATTTGCAACAATTGAGGTCAAATACAGCAGTTGATAAAAAGAAATACAAAGAAACAAACAGCAAGACCCCAAAAACATGAGCAAAACATTATTTTTTTCATAGCATACCATAAAAAACATCACAACTCGGTTTCAAAATTAAAACACAACACTCTTTACATTCTTTGCAGGAGATGACAAAAAATGTAAGATATGTTTTCACATGACTTGAAATGAGAGCGAGAGCTATTTGTGACTGACTAGGCACTTTGGAACATGAGCATTGGAGGTGATTCATTCCAAGAAATGACAGTGAAGTAAGTAACTTGATATGAGACGACGTGCTGGTGCTCGGAGAAAAGAGGACAAAGACAAAGAGTCCTCTTGCTTCCTTTGAGAGCATGTGCATGAGCATGAGCATGACAAAACGCAAAGTCAGCCAAAACGCAAAGTCAGCCATGAGGAGCTTCGGACACAATCATCCACTAAAGGTGGCGTCCACGCTCTGCAAGAACGTTGACGACGAGTCGGCGAAATAGAAAATCAACTGGAGGAGACCCCTGTGAGGATGAATCGGGTCATTCTGGAGGTACTAACTTTTTGTTTTGTACATGACGTTGTGATGTTCCCCTAGTGGTTGCCGACCGTTTAATGAGTTGACCCTCGTGGCGTTTTATGCCAGGGGAGAGGGGGGGGGGGGGGGGGGGGAGTAAAATAAATGTCCTTAAAAAGGAAATAATTGATCAGAGCCCAACACTGCTCTACTGCGCTCATTCCCTTTGGCACTTTACTCTTCTCTGTCTTTATTCAACACAAACAGTCCAGAATGTGGTGGGCCTCAGGAGACGGGATGACGTCTACAGATTTGGGCTCCAGTTCTTTTCGTTTGAAAAGGTCGTTACGATACGGCGTTTCGCCAAAGAAAGAAATTCAGACCTCCAACAACAAAAGTGACTATTTACAAAGTCCATGAGTTTTTTTTTTGTTTTTTTTTCACCCAATATATCTTTTGACATACTCTGTACTTACGGCTGATGTAGAAATTCTTTTAAAATGTAAGAGGAAACCCTTTGAAACGATGAGCATTTGTACAACGTTTGGCTGCTGCTTCACTTTGGACCGCGAGGAGATCAGATGCAACCTGAATGGCACTTTGACGCACAACACGACACACAAAGAGCCAAATGCGACCCTGACATTTGACATTTAAACAAAACCGTTTTCTATTTTTACAAGGGCCGTCCTTATGCACCAACTCAACGTTGGCATTAATTATACATTAAACAGTAGTAGGGGCTATTTAAGATGAGAAGGGAAATTCAAATATCTCTGTTTTAATCTATGGAATAGAATTTGCTCATTTAAAAGAAATGATCAGGATCAAGTGTTTAATCAACAGATCCAACTAAAATACTGAAACAAATGTAAGTTTGCAAGTCATTTTCGAAAAGGCCAAACTACAGGATGCAATGAGGTGTGTGTGTGTGTGTGTGTGTGTGGGGGGGGGGGGGGGGGGCCTTTGGTCTGCTGTGGTTTTGCACCTCTTGCCAGCGGCTCAGACGCTCAGGTCGGGAGGCCGATGTTGCCGTTCTCCGCCAGCGGGCTGGACATCCGTATCTGGGAGCTGCTCTTGCTGAGGATCGACAGCTGAGTGCCGCCGTTCACGCCGCTGCTGGCCAGCGACGGGTGCCTCTGCTGCTTCAGGTCCACGGCAAAGTACCGGTTCACCGTCCAGCTGCGCCATTTCCTCTTGATCTCCGACTGCACCTTCAGGGAGAAACTTCACAAGGTCATTTTTTAATGTACTTTAAGCTGCACCGGCTCCCCGACAAGGTTCAGTACACTGTCGGCTGTGTAGGTGACACACACAGATGACAATAACAAGCTTCGGTTTTTTTTCAGTGCACCTTTCTTTTATGTTTCAACACGTTTTGGTCGTCTGTTTTCTTTTAATCCGTTTGAGCAAAAAAAAATGTCACGTTTTATTAAAAAGTGTGATGGCCACGGGGTTTAAACAGTGCTTAAATAAAGAGATCTAAATGATACGGATATTTCAGGGTCATGTATCACAATTTGCATTCACATTACATTTTGTAATCTAGAGTAGACTTGTTAAAACTATAAAAAACAAAGGAGTAATTAGGGGTACGTCTTATTATTGTTGCTCGGGGGAAGATAAGGAATCAACTGCAGATTTATACATAAAATGTACAAGTTAACACTTGTAATTTATCATTGCAACTTGTTGTGTATTTGTTAAGTTTTATTGGTTATGAGAAATATTTTACATATAAATATACATATAAATAGAGGGTGTTACTGTTTGCAGTATTTGGATACATTTACAGCATTGAAAGCGTTTCTGGTATTAACAAGTGTGAAATATCCCAAAGGAAAACTGCTTATGAATTGGGACCAAAGCTTACCTCTCCGTTGAGGAAACAATAAAGAACAGCTACGACAAAGCCCTGAGGAGGAGAAAGGAGAAGACAGATAGGAGAACAACTGCTTGAGATTGCAATGTGCTTTCAGTTTTAAAAACAGCAGCCTCCTTGCTGGAAAAGGCTGAGGACACCTCAAAAGGAGGGACCGACAGGATGGATATGCTTCTGAAAGGTTCAGCCACCTCGATTAAAAGATGTACTCCAAAGAATATGTTCCCCTGTAAAGATTTGTTAGCCAATGACAATGACAACCAAAAGTCATTTAAACTGTTCAGTTTAACCCTCACCCCATTTTCTACTTTGCATGTTTGCTTGTTTGTTGGTTGCCAAACTAATTCCTTTTCACAGTTGCTTTGATTTCACTCTTATTCAATATATCAAAGGCCAACTTCTCTCCTCGATGTGTGTGTGTGTGTGTGTGTGTGTGTAAAGGGATGAAGCGGTTGGGATGGGAAGGAGACGTCGGGGGCGTACCTGGAAGGATCCCAGTCCCAGTTCAAAGACCAGTCTCTCCCTCTTGCTCACGTCTTCGGGTGAGAATGCGAACACGGTGTAGTGGATCCCGAACAGGGGGATGAGCAGGAGGGTCGAGCGCGCCAGACGCCTGCACACACACACACACACACACGCGCGCACACACACACACAGTTTAATAAGTCATGTGTTGCTGACGCTGGTCAGGTGGATGATGCTTCAGACACATTTACTCACAGTGTTGAAAACTTAAAAGTTCGGTGAAGGCAAATGTTTAAAAGGCCGGCTCAGTCACAATTTTGTGATATTTTTTAGGGTTCAATTTTACGACAAGTCAGAGATATTTGACTTTATTTCTTATTGTCAACAAATCCCATAAAAAAACTAAATCTTCTATTAATTGATTCCCTATCAGGCATTTCTTGTGTATTTACAACAACTATAAACAATGAGCTGGGCCACTTGTTTCTCCATCATCATAAACCTGGAGCCTTTTGTTTATTACAAGTCAAATAAATACTCACTCGAGCACTAATTGAGCACTAACTTGTCCTTGTTTACAGTGCCGAGCTTCTTCGGGATATGCGAACACATGCAACAATACAAACACATCTCTACAAACTCTCTTCAGTAATGTCTTATTAAGATCTAATCGAATTGACGCTTCTGGCCCTTTGTGGGATTTTTGTTACAATAAGAATATAGAACAAAGCTTGTCTTTTAATTCTGAGGTTCGATTTAAAGTACTAATTCGTCAAAATGATCACAAGTTTACGACTGAGAAGAAAAACACAAAACCGTCGACACACAATCTATCCTTTTTGTCATAGAGTATCATTTGTGTCCTTATAGTATCTGTGTCTGTATCATGCAAAAAAAAAAAAAAAAACACTCAGCAAATTGGAATACACAGAATCAAAGGACAGAGGACACAGTGCAGTCCAGTGACCCCCCCCCCCCCCCCTCCCTCCCTCAGGGGTCCTTGATGAGCAGAACAAAGCCATCACACTTGGAAAGCAGTTTAGCAATGACACATTAGTGACATTTTAGCTGCATTTGAGAGTCCAGACCGCAAAATAAAGAACCCCTGGTGCTAAACACACGTGGTACACATACATGCTGTCAACACTAGACAAACGCACAGTGACGCGGACACACTTACAGTGTGATGGTGGATAACTCTGACATCCTGCACGAATGCTGAACAGCCTGTGTGGGCTCACTGAAGCATTTCTGAGCACAGCTGCTACACAGCACAAAGACAACACAACAACACAACAAAGACAGTGTCTTTAGGGACACGCACGCGCGGTCTCACGCAACACACACACACACGCACGCAAAAACACACGCACGCGTATTCACACTTGGTCACGCACGCACAGGTCCAAGCAACAGATGAGAATGAGATTTATCTGCGTGGGCCTGAAAAGACGGCGTCCGGTGGGAGCGGAGCAGGAGCGGTGTGTGTGGCGACAGTGCACCTCCACGACGAGGTGCACGCTCCCTGTCGACAGGTACGAAGAAAAAAAAGAGTGTACGCCGCAAGGTGCCCTGAGAGGACGCATCCCGGCTTCCGGGGCAGGCGTGTGGATAGAAGACTGATGTGGATAGAAGCAACCCATCTGTTAACAGATGGCATCTAAAAAAATCCCATGAAGAAAGACCAAAAATCTGAAATGTTTTAGTCCGTCCCTCAATACTGTGCTGTATGTGATTCATTTCATTCTGGTTGTGAACCAGCTGGTAACAGTAGTGCTGTTGCTCAAATAGGAGGAGAAAGTGAAGACTTTTTTTGGCTTTGGATTAATACACATTTGGTGCTCTTGGGGGGGGGGGACGATGTAAGTAAGTACCACTTGGCTCATGTCCGCTGTAATAAACTATATTTTATAAAATGTGTCATCCAGTGTATCCGTCTGGCTCCCTAATGTGCTCTTTGTTGTTTTGGTTTTTAGGACAATAATAAAGCTCTACTGGCCCAAACAGCCAGATACATCATGCAGTAAATACACATGCAATACTCCTTAGTGGGTTCCAATATTCTTATGGGATGTAGTGAGAATAAAGACAATGCATACTGAATATCGACAGCCTTCTCCTTTAAGCAAAGGTGAATCACGTGTATTTAAGCTGCAGGGCTGTAGTATTTTTCTGAAGAGAAACAACTCTGGAGGTGAATTTGCTGATCGCAGCTTACAGGTAAATGCTGGATTCGTTCCCTCCGATGTCCGGGGACTGCAGCTTCTGCACCAGTATGATGATTATCCCAACGAAGAGGACAAAGTTTATCTGAAATAAAAACAAAAAATCACACGGCTCTTCTAGAGGCAGCAGCAGAGGAAATGAACGAATGACACATCAGCATCTGGCTCACCATGATGGAAGCCACCACCGGTCCTTTGATCACCCACCAGAGGGCGGTGTTCTCATTTGTATCCCAGCACCTGGAAGAGGAGGAGGAGGGGGAGGAGGCGGAGGAGGAGGAGGAGGAGGAGGAGGAGGAGGAGAACGCCGCGTTTCAATTATCATTCGACACTCTCTATCGGCAACTGGAGAAAAAAAATTAGCATCATACAATACAAGCAAGTATCCATTTGCAGAAAAAGGACAGTGGTTGGAGAGGAGAGGAGGATTTAAAATGGCAGCTGGGCCAATGTCAAGATTCAACCTTTTTAAATAGTGTTATTCCTTTGCTTACACTCAATCATGTATTATGTAGAATAAATCATAAAAAAAAGACCAGCTGACATTTGACATTGACTTATTTACTTAATCCTATGAAATACATGATCTTTGAGAAATTCATCATGTTTGTTCAATGATTTTTTAGCAGTAATAAATTACCTCTGGCCTAAAAAGGAAGGAAGTTAATTCCCTGATAAATTCCCGGAGTTGCAGATGACCTCTCCATCCTAAATTGTACAGTGCCAGGATCAAGAGGACATACATTTAAGTCTTATTATAGTATTTATATCTGAAGCCGTCTTCTCGCGCGTTACAAACAAACACGGCCAACAGTCGAGGTGAACTTCTTCCTCTTCTGAGAGCGAATCGGAAGTTGGAAGAGGAGTTTTACCCCGTGTCGTGAAAGTGGAGCCTCAGAACTGCCCAGACGGTGACACAGATGGTGGGAGTTCCTGTAATAACAAGAAATCATTTTAAAAAAACGCAGGGAGAAAACAATACAATTGTTCCATTCTGTCATGGATCTGGATAAATAAGAGAACTTCTCGTTTGTCCAAAGATTTGTGTATTATGGAATGCCCAAATGTGCGTCTGAATATTGCAGTGACACTTTCATAATTATTGTAAGAGCCAATAAAGATGTTGTGAAAATCCAGAACAGGGGTGGTTATTCAAAATAAAACATGAGATTTAATTACATAACAATTTCAAAAGAGACCATTTATAGAAACTACCCAGGAAAGGTTTCTCACCCCATCCTACGATGGTGTACCAGTAGAAGTAACGTCGCTCGGGAAAGAAAGTCTCCACCAGCAGAGTAAAGAGATAGAGACCCTCAATGAACAGCCAGAAGTAGTTGGACATGACACAGTAATGGAAGAAAATCATCACTGCTTTACACGCCACCTGCACAGAACACAAGGGGGGAGGGAAATGTATTTTATCAGTGATCTGAGTTTCCACTTAGAATAAAGTGCACATATGGTATGATGAAATCTATTTTTGAGAAGAGTTGTTTTTGTAGGTTTCCTTCTCCTTTTTTTTTTCATTCAATACATTTTTAATAAAAATTAATAATTTGGCATAGTGACCACACTGTCCCCGTTTACTCGACTACAAGTTCATCCTTAAAAATCGTTAAAGAATACCTACACATGTGGAAAGTACCATCGGCCATTGGCAAGACCCTCATATTTTTTAGGTATTTAATTTAATGATGCTCTTGATAGAGGTGAGAAAATAGCTCTTTGTTGTTTTAAAAAGCGCTGAATGTGTCCTCACAGATCTTTGTCCCCGTAGATCAAAAAATGTCCTCACAGCTCCCTGGGAAGCCCCCCCCCCCCCCCCACCCCGTGTTCAGGTGGGTCACTGTGATCCAATGACAGCGCGGCACAGGAGTGACCTGTGATCGCCATAGCGACAACGGTAAAGGAGCGGGTTTTTTTTTTTTTTAAATAGGGCGAGTACCCATTGATATGTAAATGAGTCTCTGGTGGAAGATCTCTACTGGCCTCGCTGAAGCCATTAGCGTAGCTAATTAGGTTTATTTATCAGGGCCTGCTTAACAACTCTGCGCGGCGTGTTGTTACCAGACAAAGGCTAAGAGCTCGTTCTGCATTTGTATTCAGGGAATATTAGACACACTAATAGCGGGCTTTCTTTTTTGTCGTCATTTGCATGTGATTGAAGTTCCTTCAGAAGGTGCGCATCAAACCGTCGGTGAACCTCCTGTTGCATCTCAAACAGACCTCGCTTGATCACATTCTACGCGCATGTTTTCCTCCACACAATTAGCGGCTGCACTTTAAGGAAACCCTTTAATTATGTTCCCCTGGATCCTATTAACAATAGTCTCGAAAAACACGTCTTGCCTTGCCAGCAGTCAGAGAAGTGATCAATTAGAACGATAAAGGCCACATTTTTTGCAATCGTCAGCTTCAATTTGACATCCTGGAAGCTCTTGAGCTCCGTGTACTGTGGATGACTAAACAGGGCATGCTTGTTCACTTTGATAAGCAACTTAACTGACTGTGTGTACGAAGCAGTGGTCGCTGTCCTCCTGGGCGTACAGCACGCCGTCCTTGATGAAGACCGAGATGGCTCGCAGGATGAAGGACACGAACAGGTTCATGTGGATGAAGTTCCTGGTGCAGTGGAGCTTCCTGGAGAGGAGAGAGACAGGGAGAACATGTGTGTGGACAACGCGTCGCCTCATTCAGACACTTTTTTTTAAGCATCCGCTAACGCGTGGGGGCTACGTTTCATTTGAGATTTTTAGGGTTCGAATGGTTGGATGAAAACTGAATTACAAAAACGTACTCATCGCGAGGAAGGTGACTCACCTGAACCTGCAGAGGATGACCATGGCTGTGGTGAGGGACACCAGGGATGTGCTGTAGCCCACCGTGTACAACGCCTTGACCGAGGCAAAGTAGGTGTCCTGGTGTCGGGGGGGGGACAGAGTGTTAGTCGCACACGTCAACGGGACAGACGACAACGTGAAATTCAGATGGCGTGAGGAGTACGGGTTTAGTGGCGTTGTCGTAGAAGAGGCAGACGTCCACGTAGTGAGGGAAAGGCTCAGACCATCCTTCCTCTGTGCAGTTCCGACTGATCCTCCCCATCTCTAAAAAAAACAAAGAACAAGCCTCGGGCTCAATTATTTAAAAAAAAAAAGTTTTGTTGAGTGAAACAGGCTTAAAACGAAACGGGAGACGCAGCTGATCTCCTCACCGTCCTCGGGGTCCATGAAGGCGTGGAAGAGCTCCGGGCAGTTGACCACCACGACTTGGCCGACGCTGGCCGACTGCCAGCAGGTCAGGTTGTCCCACTCCCACGGACACACTGGGGGACCAGAGGGACAGCGTCAGGCTTCTCTGATCGCCATGACCCTGAACGAGCTCAGTTGAATTTGTATGCAAAGTGTCGAGGTAGCAGAGCGGGAGGCAGCTTTCAAATTGTATTATTTTACTTAATATTATAAAGCCGTCTGTGATGTAGACAGTAAACATTTTTTATTTTATAAATTATATTCCTTTGTGATTTAAATTGGCCAGCTGGAAAGTAAGTGGACATGAGGGCACAACAGACATTTAAGAGACATTTTGCAATTAAAATCAAGCCTGAAAAAAAAATGAGGTTGACAAAGATAACTTTTTAAAATGTTGAGTGTAATTTCCCCCCTTGGCTGTGGAGGTGAAATAAAGAAACAAATGTGAACTGAAGGTGTAGTCTACACTGTAAAATAAAGATCCTAATTTTACGGAAAATAACTTTTGTTTTTCTGATTTTTTTAATTATGTACAAAACTCTGTAAAAATAGATATATTATCTGTAAATTAACAGTCCAACTGTAAATTTAAATAAAAAATAAATTATGCAAATAATTACAAATTAAATGTTTTTCTCATTTTTTACGGAAGAAAAACTGTAATTATTCTAGGGTATTTTACTGTTTTCTTAAATGACATTCAAATCATAAAGTGCAAGAACCATGCATTTACAGGAATAAGGGAAATTCCGGTAAATGTAGTGTTTTTACAGTGTTCAAAGTCTATGAGCTGAAATTCACTATGAAGTTCCATAAAGCTGAGCTCTCATGAGAGCTTTCACTATCACGTGTAATTGACGGTATGGAACAAGACTTACTGAAGGTGCAAATGGGATTTTGTGTGCTTGACCCTGGTTGACACACATTAACCCAAACATCTGAAAATAAAGTGCTTGTCATTACATGCACACACTGTGTTTTTTTTATGTGAGTAAGAATGTTCAAGGCAAATGTACTTTTTGTATTAAGCCACTACAGAAATGAGCAGCTCCTTGTCCCCATTTCACTGAGTGTGCTGTTGCTGCTACTAATTAAATCCCCACCACTAACAAAGCCTTCAACAGAATGTCACCTCCGGCATTTGAAAAGGCGGCACAGCATTCGGGTACAAGACGTGGATGATGACGTGGGAGGTAAATGGCAGAGCCACGAAAAGGGACGCAACGAGTGTTTGTGCGAGCGTCGGAGCGAGAAGTCGTCACGCATCAGCCCGGATTTCTTAAGTGTTTGGTTTACTTCAGCTGAAGCTTTAGATGTTTTCACTACCTACGAGTTAAACCTGACGCTAAAGACGACGCAGTCTAATTCAAGACATTCATGAAGTCTATATTATATAAGTGTCCATGGTCATTCTGGAAGCTGCTTTTTCTTTGGCTTTAGTCGGGCCAACGTGGCAACTAAAGGTGTAAGATTCAATGCACACGTACAGATTATTATATTTTCCGTCAATTTCATGCGGTTTAATCCAAACCGAAGGCTTTATCTCAAACAGGCTTACACTTAATCTCACTCAAGCCATTCCCATCTGTTGTTCCGTTCTCTTTTGATCCCTCGCTGCTCATCTTCATTTGTCATTTCCTCGATTCACTTCTTTTACATTGCGGACTGCGTCTCTCGCAGCTTGGATTTCTCTGTCTCTCTCTTCTCCTTCTCTTCACGCTTCAATGACGTCCTTTATCTCCCCGGCGACTCCCTCCATCCCCTCCACTCTCTGTTCCTCCGTCTCTCCGGGTTCTCCAACGCTGTTTATGCTCGGGTGGTTTCGTGGGTCTCCAGAGGCCGGTACCAGACCCATCATTTGTGTGTTTATTCGCATGCAGATTTTTTGGGAAGGGGAGTTTTTGCGCTCGTGTTCCTGGACGTGCACTCGTTTTGGGTGTGTGTGCGCTTGCAGGCCTTTCGTCCACATTCTGCTCGGCTCTCTCTAATCTGTTTTGGTTCTGTCTGGTGAGCCGGACACGAAAGCCAATTACCTTTTTTAAAGGGCAAATCTGAGCCAAATGAGCCGCACTGAGCTACAGAAGGGAACTGGCTTAATAAAGCACTCTGTCTGCATCACAGGCTTTCTCACACGAGACGCTGCGCCGGATGGTCACCGGGAAGCAGAGATGTGGCATCCACGCACATGCTGCAGACATTTGTTGTTTTTTTCCTCATTAAAGATGATCTTAGTGGACGACTGAATTTGTTTTTGCATTCTGAGTCCTGCAGTGCAACGGTGGCGGAATACCAATTTATTTTCACTTTAAACACGGGTGTGAAAGGGATGTCATGAAGATCCTCTGTAGATATGCATGGGGATGTGAGCCATTTGCTTTTGGGAGGATCCTCCAAATTGAAAAAAGCTGCACATTCTTGCAACACTTCAGGCCATCCTGGGAGAGGGATCTCTCTTTTGTTGTCCTCTCTTTCTTTCTTTTTTTTAATCTTTATTTATTTATTACTTGTTTTGTCAGTAAAAACCCTATAAAATTCAGATATTATGTGATATGTCTTATTTTTGTCCAACACAAATGTATTTCACATATTTCATACAAGAATCACAATTGCCATTTTTTGCATTACGTGATGCCCTATGGAACGGAAATACCTGTTCCCATAAGACTGACATTAGGAAAGACATATTTCCAGTATAAACACGTAGACAGCTCTTATTTTCTTTTTCTTTCAAGAATTAAAACAAAATGTACAAATCATACTTTCAGAGTTATTTTCCTTCCTCCGTTGATGTGAATGAGAGCGAGGTCAGAGGAAACACTCCTTTCATTTCTGGTTCTATGCTTCAGTCGAGGTACTTTCATAAGAAGGAACCATTTCTCTTCATACATCTATGATTTGTTCATGTGAAGCAGAAAGGTTCTTTTGGAAGGCTTACCTACTTCTAGCTCTGCATACGCCTGGTTTTAATGTGTCCTAGACTAATAAAATGTCCTATAAAGTAACTGCAATAAACAGAAGAAAATATGTTCAATCTCCAGTATTTCATATTCATCTCTGTTAAGGTTCCCTTTCGTCCAGGTCACATGATATCTTGTGGGATAACTGTTAAACATAAAGAGGCTTCATCAGTTCAGAACTGATTGATAAAACTTGACATGAGGGAAGGACTAGATTTGTCATGTAAAACTAGAAGGGTACACTGTGCTATTATCACATGTACATTTTTACATTATGACACACTGGAGAAAGTCCTTCATTCATTATGATTTCATTTAGGAGAAACTGTTCACTGAGGATTATTTAGTTCTGAAATAATACACACTGTGTAGTTCGACTATTCATTAAGCAATGCGCTAAATTAAGCTACACATTGATTACAGCACCAGACAGCAAATCATTATGTAGCAATTGTTCACGGTTTGCAGACTAATCTAAGGCCAGAGCACCTCAATTTAAAAATGTAATAATAAATACATCACGGAATACTGGGTCTTAAATCATCTGACCAGGCATAAACATATCTCTCTTTCTCCCTTTTGGCCTATTTATTGTTTCCCTTTTTCCCTGTCTCTCTTTTTCATTTCCTCAGCAACAGTTTTCTGTCAGCAGAAACACAGGATGGTTCCTCTCAAAGGGAAAGGAGGAAACAGGGTGAAAGGTCGGAGGCAGCCCCCCCCCCCCCCCCATGTGTGATCAGCAAGTCTAAAAGTGGCACAAAAACAAACTGCAGGAGTTTCAGAGGAATACGGGAAAAACAAAGCAAATATGGTTTTAATTTAACAATAAATTCCCGGAAGGAACTGACTTAAGCGCATGAGTGGTTTAAAGAACCTTCCATGCGCAGTAAGGATTTAAGAAATAAAAAATAAAACCTTGAGAAGACTGACTGTCAGACCTTTAATATCTGCAGATGAAAAAACGAGTTGAATCTTGACTTCTAACTTGTTATCCTGTTTCTTTAAATCTTTAATGCTTTGTGTGTGTGTGTGTGTGTGTGTTTTTATCAGCCGTGAGTCACAGTGCACTCTGGGAGATGCAGTCTGTTGGGCGACTTTCGAAGCAGTGGGAGGTCGGCAGTAGTTGCTAATGAAAACTGCGATCCTTAGCCAAGAAAATAATTGCTTGCAGGAATAACACACCAAGTTTCCTGTGTTTTTTTTTGTTGTTGGAAAAAGTACGTGAGAACGAAGAAGCGCGGCTCAGCGTGACATCACAGGCAGACATTTGGTCTGTTCACTCTGTATCACCAGATGGTCCGTCCTGTCATGGTGATGGACTGTAATATGAACATGTTAGAAGACGGCACTCTTTCTTCTCTACATGTCCTAAAGCTTGTTTTTGTCATTTCTTGGTGAAGATGCACAACTTTTCATCTGCAGCTACGTGTTTTCTCGGAGCAGCTCGAGATAAACACGATTAAACCACAGCAGCAGAGCCTTCGGGAGCCGGTGGATTCATGCCCGAAATTGGAAGGAGGCGCGCACCTGTGGCCACGTGCTCGCTTACCTAAATCAAGGTCCTCGGCGGGGTTGCGCAGCATCATGCTCTCCATGCACTTCTCATGTTCCCGCTTGATAATACAGTGCTCGGACTCTGAGGCCACCTGGAGAAAAAAAAAAAAGCAGTGTCAATATAAAAGGTGGGCCGTACTGAGGCGCTGCATGATTGACAATTGACTGAAAAGCAGCTTCTTGCTGTGTCCAAGAGGCCCGACATGACATTAAAGAATACTTCTTCAGAGAATAAAAAACTACTTTGGTCGCCATGGTGACATTCCAGTTGAAAGGGCAAAAACCTTATACCAAAACTGTGAAACCTGGGTATGTATATATCTATACATAGGCAACTGTTCTCTGATGAACCCACCGATCACCAAAGTTAGCCTCTAGCTGGTGAACATAGAGGAGCAATGAGCGTCCAATCAGATTCCCTCGTGAGTCGGCGTCAGAGCTAGAGGGAATAGATGTGTTAAGTGTTCAGAAATAAGAGTAAACATGAATGCTGTGTTGATCTGTTGGATGTGTAACATATTCAATGCAACAAAAAACCATCGATGCAGAGAGTAAAAGTCAGTTCTGTCACTTTGCTGTGTGCCTGCGTTCATTTTATATTCCTGCAGTGAGCACATGTTCAATATTTGACCGAGCATACATACAGAGCCGGTATAAAAATGAAATCCCCGTCTTCCTGCAGAACATTAAGTGACTCATCCTGCAGAGTGATGTCATGGGTCTGTTTTCTGTTCTTACGTCGCTCCCTGAGCTGGTGGTTGCTTCAGGGATTTTTGTTAGCGGAGTCTCCAAATTGTGGATCTTCAGAGATTTACTCATTTAAATCCACATTAGAGCGATCAAATTAAATCCCTCTTAAATCAGTGCACAACCCCCCCTCCCCCCCCCGTATCCATCTTTGAAATACAGTGGAGTAGGTGCAGCGGAGTGAGCTACTGTGAGCTACTGCCCCCATAACTCTTCCTCTCGCTCGCTTAAAGCCAATCCGCGTTTTGCACCCGTAGCCTTCGCGAAACCCTCCCTCCTTTCGCTCTCCCGGTGAGCCGATTGGTGCAGTGTGTCCCAGCCTGCTGACTCATCACTCGGGCCCTCTGATGGGAACTCACTCCGGGCCTCGCTGCCTCTGCAAGCGACAGGGTCGACAACGTCCTTCGGACTCGCCTTCCCATTTTCTCTAACGGGTTTCTAAATCCCTGGATGAACGTTTCCATCGCGAGACAGTGAAGGAAAACAAACGTGTAAAAAAAGGCGATGAAAGAAGTCACTTGTTCATGTTGGCGATAGCGTTTGATGTTTCATATTTAATGAAACCCACACTGGCTTTGAAGAAGAAGAAAAAAACTCACACTGTATGCAAGGTTATACAGAAACAGCAAATAGTTGGATGCAGATGCAGATGATATTTGTTTGGCACGAGAGCAGAGAGGCCAAAAAGGTGAAATCATTAAATGTGCTCCACGTCGAGGCATCAGTGTGGAATCCTGGATCGCAGATTATGTGTCATTTTAGTCACAATATACTATAATAACAATGAATATTTGTTGCTGTGGCAAAGACACACCTGTGTTTACACACTCCCATCTACCACACAAACACACACACAGACACACACACATTTGCACACATTCCTGATGAGTGAGCAGCTGTAGCTTCTGCTGACGTTTGTAGTTCTATGAAGGGTTTATGTGCTTTGAGTATTACTCAATACTAATACTCCAACAAAAACAAAGAATCCTGCACACAACCCCTCGTAAAACAACCAGCTGCTTTTTTTTAACTCTAACATTTTACAGGTAGTGTAATTTGGCAGATTTGGTTTTCTTTGGTCTCAGTTCCAGTGTTTATGCTCAGCTGGTCTCGGCTATAGCTCCATATTCAAAGCACAGATATCAGAGCGATATCAATCCTCAAATCAGAAAGAACATTTCTCCATTCGTCCCAATACGCCCCAAAGGGGGGGGGGGGGGGCAGGGACGTCTGGTCCCGCTAATCCACCGCCCATGAGACCAGGCCCCGCATAATTCGAAAAATGGATGATGGATGCTCCTAAGTTTCATTGCCGCAACCTTCAGTGACCTTTGGGCCCGGGCGTCATCTAATCCAGGGTAAAACAGGACAGTGACTACATCGCTTTAAGGGACAGATCAATTCCATTTATTTTTAAGCGTGCTCCTCATTTTGCTCTCCAGCCACTGCCGCCCCCCCCCCCCCCCTGCCTGTCCACCGCGAGCTGTCCATTTGGAGGACGCAGAGCCTCCAACCGAACCCTCCCCGGGGCTATATTCTGGAGGCCTGATAAATCGGAAAAATGAAAAAACACATTTGACGATGCGGACCGCCCGGCTGACACACGGTAAGTACATCAGAACCGACGCGGGGGGGTTGGCTGAGTTATCTTAAAGGTCACGGGGACCTTTGTGGGCCACAAGGTCACATCGTGGATTTCCTTTTGTCTCCCTGGTGACCGGCAATAGGCCGGTACCAGTAGCATCCTGCTGGAAGGATGATGATGTCGGAGTCACGTGACCATACTGCCTCGGCGTGCCCGGCGTTAAAACCCTCCCACGCAGATCTTCCATTTCGCTTTTTATTTCCAGAAGAGAAGGCCAATGAAAGTGAGTCACAGCAGAGGCAGCTCTCAGGTCAGCGGGGGGGGGGGGGGGGGGGGGGGGGCTCTAACGCTCCGTTAGTTGTCCAGTTGATCCGGGACGTGTCAATTAATGCCGATGCAGCAATTGCTTTTGCATATCTGATAATGGAGGCGAGTAAATACTCCCTTAAACATGGATATAGTTACATGATTTTTAAAACTTTTGACATTCAAGACATTTTGAAAAGATTTTCCGTCCCAACTTAAAAACTACCTGAATTACAATAGATATCCTCAATATGAGGCAAACTCATATTAAAACAATCTGGATTCATAAATAAATGGTAAGATGAAAATTATAATATTGGAGCAGGATGTTACAATTTCCACTGATTTGACATGACAGCAATCAACACACATATTCATCATTGTTCATTTGTAAACAATTATCCAGAGTTACTATAGATGTCAAATTCATCAAATACTGCTGATACCAAAGATTACCTTTCATACCTCAAAATCAGTTTTTAGTTTTATAACATCTGCGGGAGTGAAACAGAGAATCCTACTGAGTAGAGGGTAAGAGTCATCACCACAGCTCGTTTCTGATTGGTGGAATGGATTGTGTCGCAATTGCCGCCCCCTCTCCCTTCCCCCCCCCCCCCCCCACTGTAAAACTGTAAACACATGCACAAAAACAACTCACCAAGGGCAGCAGGAAGATTGCAGTCAGCAGGTAACTCCTCATTGTGTCCTGTATTCAGAAGGCGCCACGATACGTGTGTGTGTGTGTGTGTGTGGGTGGGTGTGTGTTTGTGAGAGTGAGTTCACCAGTGAGTTGCCCCCCTCCACTCGGCATCAAGGGCTCTGAAATACAAAACGGAGGAAAAATGTTAGAGATGGTTCGACCACGATGGCCTACCGGATCTGTATTATTTAAATATTTTAGTTAGAATGTAACATGCAAATATATGATGGTATTATCTGATGTTTAGTAACATTTCGCCCTCTCTTATCAGTTGAGCAACTTCACCGTTATTCAACACAGAGATACAAGACGACGTCACAATCCCCGCAAGTCTAGTTACGTCAAGGAGTCGCCTCAGAACAACTTCCACGCACCACGAGCCTCGGCTGCTGTTGCCATGGAGAAGAAGCCCGACCCAAACCGGAGCGGAAGAGGATTGAACCCGTCTCACGGTTGCTGAATTCATCCAAAATTGAACCAGAACTTTAACCTGATTTCATTTCAACTGCATCTTTGGCTTCCACTCGTCGCAGGCAGCACCCACAAGACACCATCATCAGCTGGGATTGTTTTTTTCTGGCAGAAATGAAACCAGTTAACTGAAAGCTAGAATTTGTTGTACGCAGGCCTCGACTTTTCTTTGAATCTTTTGTTTAGTTTGATGTTTAGAAAAGTGAATGAGACGTTTACGTCTGGAAACCACAGATGCCGAAAATCATCTGGTTTTCTGAGCTTTTTTGACTTCATACTTCATCACGAGGAAAGGTACTCTGTATTCAACTCATACATCCGGAGAAATGAAGGCAATCAAAAAACAATCAAAAACCAGAGCTGAAAACGGAAGGCGGTGGATTCATTAGTCAAAAAACAGATGAACTATTTGACGTTTCCATTGTAATGATTTGATGCTTTTCATCCACGGAATCCCACAGTCACATAAACACTCGCAACAGAACAATTTGAGGTTTTTTTTCACTGAGGTTACATACAACCACAAAATATGTGTCTAAGTCAGTGAATGTATGAACGACCAGCTGATCACCAAAGGTGTAACATTTGGAAGGAATCAAATACGTTTCCTTGAAAACAACCCAATTTATAAGGATGAGGTTGGACTTTGAAGCCCGCCCCCACCCCCCGCCGCCCACCACCACCCCCCCCCCCCCCTCTTTCATGTCTTACTCATCCACACAGCTTCCTGAAAACACACAATGATTCACTGTAAACACAAAGCATACTGGCCACAAGCAGCAGAGACACAGCTCATCCACACACACACACACACACACACACACACACACAAACAGCTAATTCATGCACACAAAAACACATTCCTCTCCGTGTCTCTCCTCCCTACTACCGAATCTAATTACCTCTGAAGCATCCCTCGGATGCTTTATAGGACCGACCGTGCTGAGAGGAAAGACACTGAGATTTAGGGGGGTGTGGGTGGGTGGGGGGGTGGTTAAACATGAACACACATTCAGAAGAACAGAGGAACTTGCCAGACGTGGCGTCATTTAGCTCCATTTCTTTTTACTTAACCCCCAAAGGTTCTGAACAAAGTAAAAGATGAGGTCAGAATTGAGAAAGCGTCGGTGCAGCAATCAACCGAAGGGGCCACGATCAAAACTCTCCCAGGAGCAAGGAAGAAAGAGTCTTTCTTTGCTTTACTCAGCACGGGCCAGACGTCGATTCACAGCTTCACAGGGATGGAAATGTGCGGGTTCACTGAAAACACAGTGTTTTTCTTTTCACCCGGCAATAGAAGACACAGTATCCCTGAGGATTTCAAATGATAAATAATGGCTAAACCAATGCTGAACGTGACCAAGCACACAGGGAATAATAACAGACTTCAACCCTTGATGAGAAGATTGAGAACCACATCCAGTGTGTGTGTGTGTATGTGTGTGTGTGTGTACACAAGTCATGTGTGTCTTTGCAGATACCCAGGAACAACAAGAGAAGGAAAAGCACTCCTTATTATTTTTCTCTATTGTACTTCCTCCTCATGCCGGTTGCATTCCTTTGAACATGGTGGTGCATCAATGATTCATTTTCACTTCATGACGATCCCTGTCATACAGAAGGACGCCTGCAATTAACCCAGATTCTAGTGCTTTAATGCCTTTACACAGGGACTGCATGTCAGTCAGTGTGCGCAGTGCCAATTAAGCCAAAATGTGTTGGTAGCTTTGTTGATACGTTCTTGTAATCACACCATAACGGCTGCATTACAAAAACCATTTACATCGGCTATTGTGTTATTATTTAGTTTACAGCTTGCAAAACGACAAACAGTATGTTGGAGGAAAATGCAACAGTCTTAATTACAATCAGTGATACATGTCCCCCCCCCCTCCTTTTTTGCCCCGCGTATACGTATATCACCGCATTCGTGAACGCGCGATTTCCTCTTTGCGTGTGGATGACCTTCGCTTTGCACATGGAAAAAACATCAGCACGAAACTCACGCAAAATGCTTGTGCAGCTCGAATACAGACGCGCACGTCTACTTTAACGCAACGCGTCGGGCTCAGTGGATCCGCCGCGCGAAGATGTGAGTGAAAGCGCGAGAGCACCAGGCGTGCAAAACAAGTCAGAAGAACTTACCGATGCAAATGTCTACGCAACTGCATTCAGGGAGAAGCCCCGCCGAGAATGATTTCAGAGAATACCTTGATTTACTCCTAAAATCGCTATCGGCTCGTCAAGAGAAACGACAGGTGCCGTTTTTGCTGCTGTTGTTGCTGCTGCTGCAGGACGCACTCACCGCACTGGCTGCTGCGGCAACACGACGGCGTGGAGGAGGAGGAGGAGGAGGAGGAGGAGGAGGAGGAGGAGGAAGAGGAGGAGGAAGAGGAGGAGGAGGTTCCTTTGGGATTCGCACCTCGCCGGACACAGAGACAACAAAGTGAGACAACAGTTTAGTCCGGAAATGCAGCTGGAGGAGGAGCGATGCCTTTTTGGGATGTTGATGCTGAGAGAGAAGACCGTCGCCTGCGTGTCCTCACGTCGCATGCATGCGTGGCATTTTTCTTTCTAGAAGACAAACTATTCACAAAACTGTGTGTGCCTGCGCCTCTGAGGAGCTCCGGAGGGCATCAGGTCCGCTTCTCCGCCGCGCGCAATTTGTGAGGCGCTCAGGTGGCTCCATGCGTCTGACTCACATCTCCACTGAGGTTTAACATCTGGATTGCCGCGTGTGGTCCACACTGTTCAAAGTAATGCTGGTTATGAGTCAAAATGTTTCATTTTAGACTGAAATGTATTGACGGTTATAATGGTGGTGATGCGTATGCGTGCTGTTTACTTTCAGCACCATGGGCAGCGACCAGAGAATAGCTTGAGGGTATCTACATGGGCTTATTGCAAGAACAACGTTTCACCTGCAAGGAGACACAATTCTGAATGCTAAGATCTGCTTTAATTAGATCTCAATAAGGAGTATCTCATTGAGTAAACTGTTATTTGTTTTTATTGGAAAGTTAATCAAACGATAACAAAGAGAACTAAAACTAAAACAATAAAATAGATCTAAAATTAGCAAAAACATATGCAAAACGTTACAACGACATTGGACACAGTGATATTAATGAGATAACAATACATCGAAGATTTAAAACATCCAGAGAAGCAAAACAACAACAAACGGAAGGAAAATGACCACAAAGAGTCAGAATGACCTCACAAAGAGTCACAGAACAGGTATTTATTGATATTTTTTTGGTTCCCCCTGGATCAAGGCTAGACAATCTCCAGTGGCAGCTATGTGCTGGGTTGTTTTTTTGAGTGCACGGGTGATTGATCGACCATCCAGGCCTTTTCGATGGATTGGCCGTAAATCAATGGGGCATAAAAAGTACTTAACCCAGCCACCATGTTGATATTCTCAGTGAACAAAACAGAAAAACAGGAAACACCACAGTAACTGACACCGTAGACATTCGCCCCCCTGTGAAAATGTATAAAAAGAAGGAATCCATGAAGAGGCCTGATTGGACGGAGGGTATGACGCATGTCTCCTGCCTTTCCTGGAACATGTCAACACTGTTTCCGGCCAAAAAAGACATCAATGGAACTGCTTCCATTGAGAGAAATTCAAAAAATTCTAAGCCATTACAGTCGTCAACCTGGGGGGCTTCGTCCGCGGAAAACACTCAGCCGCATCTTTCAGTGGCTCCGAGTGTTCTGACTTTTAACGATTCGTGTACGGACTTCAGACAAGGCAGCGAAAAAAACAAAAGCCGTGGTCATCATTTCTGTGCGAGCAGAACAAAAAAGACAGAAGGAACGGATGGGATTCAGTTTATTTTTCTCGGGAAACAGAATCTCGGTGGTCACAGCGTAAAATAATCCATTTGGGCTTTCAAGGACACAGGGACATTCAGGGTGACTGCCATATTTGTGACTGAAGCGTCTGTCAGTGTCGAGGGTCGAGCCGAGAACATGCTGTCAAGCCGGGAACATTCTTGCTATTAAATGGCCTCTTAATCCAGAGAACAGAATATGATAGATGGTTATTTCACATATTCACATGAAAGCAAGCTAAGTATAGTGGACTGCGCTCGGGCAGACGAGGGATGTTTGAATTATATATTTTTCTGTTTGATAAAGGACTAATTAACTGGATAATGGTTTCTTTTTTTGGTTCAGCTCTGTAACCATGGCAACACAAGCAATTTACCTCCGTGGACTCTTTCCCTTCCACCAAGATAACATGTGGAGCTTAGCAGACATGGTAACACACATGTAAAGAATGCAGGATTTAGGGAACATTGAAAGAAAATCCTTCAAACGTCGGTGAGTTAAAACATCGAAAATAAACTGTGGACATTTGAGTTGGAATCTGTTCATTTGTGACTTTTGATTTCTGGCTGTTGTGGATTTGTTTAAGTTGGTCCTCCCTGGTACACCATCTTTATTCTGTGCTGACCTTGTGCAGGCGACCTTCTGCACTCTGTGAAATCAGATCAGGTGCTTCAATATTTTAAGTGCTGTGAGTGTAGCATTTTAACATTGCTTTTGATAGATTAACATAATTACCACTAACAAATAAATCACTGCCAAGGAGATTGGCAGCTTCAACCCGGTTGTCGGTTACATTTTTAGAGCCAGGGTTAAGATCTCACCGGGGGGGGGGGTCCGCTGGATCGCTTTACCGCTCAAAAAATGACGCGGATGATCCTCCGGCACAGAAGGAACTAATGTTTTCTCGCAATGGCAGATGGGGGGGGGGGCAAAAATACATTTTCAGTTCTCAGCTATGAGCGCTCGCCCTCTTTTTAATAAAGAAATGCACGTGGAGAAATGCCAGTCGGTTGGAGGGATGTAGCATGGTTTGTGCTGAGTGTGTCCTTAATCTTACGAGGCCATGAGCACCAATTAATAGCACGCGAGATGAGATGCCTTAAATGAAATGTGACCTCATTTGGTTTTTGTTATTGAACAGCAACGTTTTGAAAGCAAATACACGAGATACTGGTCACGCGAGGCAGATTCCGCCAGGACTCATTTGAGAATGATAAAATGAAGGTATTGTGTAAGACGTAGACTCGCGTTTATGATTAAAGGGTCTTTTTTTCAGTCTCTATCAGCATGGTGCACAAACCTTCAATTTGGTCCCGACAAGTCTGTTAAAAAGCTTTTGATTGCGCTTAATGTGCTGCTGGCAGTGTGGAGCGATATAATTGCAGGTTGTCCGTTGAAAATAGAAAAGCAGCTCAACCGAATGCTCTGTAATGGATGACACGTGTCATCACGAGGTCTTTTCACTTGAGTGGGAGAGAAGTTTGACAAATCACAGAGGGACAGGGGGGGGGGGAGGTTTAGTGCGTTTGAGTGTGAGAGAGTGTGTGTATTTATTGTTGGTTACCCCATGCAGGCACCTGTTGCCCGCCTGAGTCGGATTATATCAGATTGAGGAGAACCAGAGTGCACTTGTACCTTTGATTAAAACTATTCCACAATAAAAAGTAAAAAAAAAATGAGGACAATTTGGTGTAGCAGAAAGGTTTTATCCAATTCTGTTAATAATCTCCGTGGTGGGATAATACACATTCTAACTTTCTCTCCAGAAACATTCCTGATGAGCTTTTGAATTCCATCACACGCGTTCTTCGTTGTAACAGCTTTTTATCCATCCACTGCTCTTCTTTAGCTGATTAAAGACATGAATCTGTGCCGCTTTTCAGCCAAAATACATAAACTAAAACACGAGGGACTTTTTGGCTCAGGGCTCTGCTTTCTCTGCACTGTTGCTACTGTAAACATCATTTGGACCATCAAAGAACCCACAAATACCGACTGGCAAACACGCACTAGTTCAGCAAATAAGACACACACACGCATTTGTTTTGTGTCATTGGGGGTTTCAGACAACACACACACGATACATCCCGTTCAATGCAGAGACACAATCGCAGGTCATTGATAGGTAAATGTTGTAAACACTGACCCCAGATCAGCGGATGAAACGCTTTCGATCGCCCTGACTTGATATGCGTGAGTGGGGCTCGCTTTATTCCAAAACAGTGTGCTATTGATGTGTTGGATTTTACCACTACGATTGCACCAGCTTGGTAAACTCTTTCTTTTTCACAGATTGCGTCTGAACTGAATGGCTTGTTTGGAACATTGTGTGTCTCATGCAAAACATTAATGTTGAAGGAAGGAGAATTATGGTAACTCCCACCTCCAGTCAGTGTGCCAAATCTGGCCAAACGTACACCTCTTTCTTTGAGTTCCCACTGTGAGCAAATCCGAGAGATTTCTCCGTGGATTTCAGTCTCTATTTTCATCGTGTCAGTTTAATTTGTACATTTCTGTTAAGATTGACTTCCTCGGCTGGTCATTCTATACATTTACTCTGAACATCCTCGGACAGGGCATGTATGAACAGAGATCAGTGGTTACTGGGTTGGACATGGTAATCCATGTCATTCTGCTTCACACGACTAATTATAAGGCCGGTGGAAGGCGGCAGCGTGAGCTACAGGCTTTGTTCGAGCAGCTGGAGCTTTTAATACGATACAATGACCATTGGGCCTCTTTCTGATGACTGAGATCTTTGGGAGTCCCCTGAAGCTTCTTCAAATGATGATGCTGAATGCTACTTTTTGGAGATACCGGTGAGGATTCATCCCAATGACCGTTGATCCGCTGTGTTTTTTTTTTTTTTTTATGTCACAATGAGATTTGCATTATTTTCAATAGAATATTCTACGTTCATCAATTAATTAATCGAACAAACTGTCTTGTGGGTCCATCGATGTTAACAATCACCAGATTTGTTTGATTTGAAGACTCAACGGAGCCTTTCCACGCGAGACATTTAAAGGGCAAACCAAGGCTGTGTCTTGGACTCCTCACGACGTCAATGAGAAATAATTTAGGACTCTATAATCGTCAAATCGGATTCAGTGAAGACCTTATTAAAGCAGCCATTTAACCTGGCTGGCATTACGAATTATGAAGTAACTCAGTAATGAGTAGTAGTGATTATAGGGTCATTCTTCCACAACTTTTTGGGTGTATGGTTGGTAAATGTATAAATTGAGAATATCATTTCATGCAATGTGTTGCACAAGGATTGTCGCCTGAATGTCGGTCATCAACATCATCTTCGTCTTTGAAGCTAAAAGTATTTTTGCTGATTTATGTATAGACCTCGAATTCTGTCTGTCGCAGAAAATACAGACGTGGCTCCCGAAGCATTGGAGGAATCACAGAACAAGACTTCCGCGTTGTCATGGAGACCAAAAGAGGAGAGATATGGAGTGTTATATATTTGATGGTGATGTGCAGAACTCATTCGTCAGTCTTTCTATTCATGTCCGACTGGAAAAGAGAATTGTATGAATGAATACATCAAAGCGTTAGTTTTGGTCCTGCACATACACTGGCACCATCCACAGGACACGTTTTAGGGAAAAAACATATAAAAAAGGGGAGCATGAAGCATATTCAAACAAGACAAATCATTCCAGTTCTCTCATCTCCGCTGCTTGGACGTCATGCAACTAAGAAAAAAAAAAAGTATTTTAAAAGTATGAAAGGACCAGAAGCTCAAAGCCTGTTTCTGCAAAGTGTTTTCTGTATCAAGCACATGGAGGACCAGCGCCACAAGGGCTGCGTGAGCCGGATTAAATAATGATTCATCAGTATAGGAGATATAAAACCCCCAAAAAACAGCACTCTGCTAAGTTCATCATTGCTCAAATCCAAAGTTGTAGGTGCCTTTTCTGACCAATCAGGTGACCAAATACAAAATGCGTTGTTTTGATGCACTTTGGTTTATTTTTCCCCTTCCCCCACGATTAGAAGTTTGTTGGAAGGAACTACATGTTGCCCCAGTAACCTGAACACTATGTTGGGCCATTCTTTAATGGCACATTTAGTGCACACATATTTAGACATGGAAGTGATTATCCCAAATGCAAAACATCTGTGAGTCCCAGACACGGAGCGCTCTCAGGGGCAGTTCAGCCTTACAAACAAACCCGGTACATTTCCTCAGATGCTGTGTCCTAGATGTCTGCAGATCACCACAGACACAAAATGTACAGTAACACACAAATTCACCGTATTCACCTTATTTGGATTCACCAGTTTTGTTAAAATAAATTAGCTTCTGTGTTTTCATCTTTTTTTCATTCTATTCATGTATTTATGTACGATGTCATGATTCAAACAGGTATTTTGGTTGGCTTACACCAAGAAGGAAAAGCTCAATTTTGGATTCATTGCAATCAAAGTTTTTCCAAACTAGGTCTCAGATTTCAATCATTTTGCAAAACTGAATAAATTGATCACTGATGAATCATCTGAAATTCGAAAAATTAAGCAGTTGTAGTTTTAAAGTACCGGTAAGCCTTTTTCCACACTAAATCATATTAGAGATGGAAATAACTTGAGAGGGGGGGGGGGGGTCCCTCTCATAAACCCCTTAGTGGTTCCCAGTATTGTCACAGCATACATGCGCTTCATTAACTCTTAACCTTGGGCCTCACGCTGTTATGCTTCTATTTCAGTAACAGACGAGGCTAATGGGAACACGTTATTAGGTCACAATGAGATCAAAGTGCACATAAAATATACAAAACAGGCCTTTTTCTTGTGCCATCATTTTTGCAGTCTTTTTAATTCTTTGCTTGCTTTTGTTGATGATTACTCGAGTTAATGCAACGAGAACAAAGATAATCCCTCCTGAAGTATTGCACTCCTGTGTGTTTTGGCTGAATGTAGTTTGGTTTTGTGAATAAATTGTGTCACGTCAGAAAAAAAGGTTTTCTAGATATTTACATATTTCCGTCAAACGCCTGGAAAAAAATGGCGCGCGCCCACTCACTTTCCACCTCTGTTGTTTCACACAAGGAGCAACATTAAAATAATCATTGCCGTAACTTACCAGTGTAAATATTCAGTGTAATGTGTCCATATTTAGCAGAAAACACGGTGCACGCGGGCTCTGTGCGGCTCTGCTTCTTCCTGTGTGCCGAAAAACAAGAGAGATCGGCTACCGAAGACGACATCAGCAGTGCAGGGGTTTGCCCTCGAAATAACACAGATGAATTCAAATAGTTTGGATCGGTTTGAGCATGTAGCCCCACCACCTAAAAGATGCATCTTTATTGTCTTTACGTCAGTCTAAATGAGACTGTAATTTGGCGTATAAACATCACGTTGTAATGTACAAAAACTAACCAAGGAGACCATGGACACATGTTTACTGACCAGGTAAATCCAGTCAAAAGTGTCATTTTGCAACCAGAGGAGCAGACTGTCTGTTTGGATTTTGGCTGAAATTCACACACACAAACATTCACTTCATTTTGTCGCTTTGGATGAGATACTACAATTGATAAAAAAGGCTCTTATTCACATCTCCGGTGCATATAATGAAAACAGCACATAGTTCTTCATTCATTGGACCAAGGACCTTTGCAGTAGTCACAACACGGCTCCTGTATTCACATAACAAGCCGTAAATTCACCCTCCACATCCAGGCAACGCAGCCGCATCGCAAAAGAGCAAGTGGTAGCAATGAGTCTATCAAAAGGGGGAAAATGAAAAATAAAAAAAAACCTTTTTACAGTTACTTTGTGTGCGATTTTGGGTAATGCACACAATGCGATTTCTCTCCACCAACACTCCCACCATTACCTTGTTCGTAGGTGTATAGAGGCCAACTTTAAACTTCCCCCGAATGACGCAACACACTTTTGTTTAAATCCTATTGGCTGCAATCAATTTTGGCTGGGCTCACCAGAAACAATGACAAAATGCAGCAGGTCTGTGCCGTAAAAAAAAAAAAAAGGAGAAATCAGCACACTGTGTGCAATCAAAACACTTGGACACTTCTGCCTCTGCCACTCAATCATAAACCCACCATCATCCGATTGCCATGGCAACCTGGAGCTCTGTGTGTCTGTGAGTGTAAGTAAGAGAGAGCATCAGAAACGGGGACAGAAATGTCCGGCCGTCATCATTTCAGCGACGCGGATGTTGAACGACGCAAAGCACAAAAGAAACTCTCACCGGTTTTAGAATGTGCGAGTTTGAGCTTTTGAAGTTCGGAGAAGGAATCCGTGGATGCAGAAGAGAGGCCAGACAGAGACGCGCGAGTGGAGTGGACCGTCTGGGGCTGAGTGAGTTCCAGTGAGTGTGCCGGGAGAGCTGCGTGGGTCCACGACACAGCGGCTCCTTCAAGGCCTCCGTCACGCATCAGCAAAAAAAAAAAAAATAATGAAAAAAATAAAGATTCTGCAACTTCTGCCGAATTGAATGCAAATCCCCACAAAAGGACCCCCTACAAACACTGTGAGAGCTTTCAAAAGCGCTTTCACACCACATGTCATTAGTCATCCACTCACACCCGTACACACTGCCCCCCGGGTGTGTGTGTGTGTGTGTGTGTGTGTGTGTGTGTGTGTGTGTGTGTGTGTGTGGAACATGTACACAAACTGATCTTTCACATCAAAGAGGTATTCACATCAAACCCCCCCCCCCAGCCCGGTTCTGGTCCCGTAAGTTGTAATTTTGTAATTTGTAAGTTGTAATTCTCTGCATTTAGAGGCAAGCGATGGAGTCAGAAGTTAATGACTTTCGAGGCTTGTTACTATCACTCCCTCCAGGAAACACACGAGACCATGATTCGTACTGCCGGATTTATTCCACCATTTGAAAACGTTGGTATCCACCGTCGAACTAAAAAACACGTGACACATCGATCGTCTTTTAGCGGACATCATAAGAACATATCAAACAGATAACAGAAAACAAACATACCTCACTGGCTGCACACGTCCAAGAGGGAACGAGCAAACTCTAGGAACCATCACCACTTATGGGAGCTACATGAAAATGACAATCCCGTTGCTGTGGTTCCATCGTAACTGACCTCACAGCTTTGTAACACCAAAACATGTCCCCCCCGAAACCGACCGCACAATTATAGTTCCCACCCCACAAACCAAACAAACAAATACTTCAGAGAACAAACAAATATACAAGTGCATCAATATACAATACAAATGACGTGAATTACATTCATGACAGCTAAACTCCCACCAAATCACAATTTTTGGGATTTCCTTTCTCAAACATCCATGACATTCAATCTGCTTCAAGCAGTAAAACAGTCTTCTGTACAGGCCTGTCAAGATAGACTGGCTTAGTAGTGCGTTTTCCCTTCTTATCTAGGGTTGAATCACTCATTAACAGTTTTATTTTCCTGACTCGTCCATCAGTGCTAGGATACACTTGTGTTACTCTTGCCAATCTCCATTGATTTCGTGGAGAGTCGTTCTCATTTAGAATGACAATGTCGTTAACCTTCGTGTTTCTTTTGTCCCTTTGCCATATTTGTCTTTGTTGAAGACTAAGAAGGTACTCCTTTTTCCATCTTGTCCAGAATTCGTTTGCCAAGAACTGTACCTGGCGCCATCTTTTGCGCAGGTAAACATCCTGACTCACAAACTGACCAGGAGGAGGAGATATTATGTTGGACTTCATCGTGAGTATATGGTTGGGCGTGAGAGGTTCAACACTCGTTGGATCGTTTAGGTTCTCTGTTGTCAGAGGTCTGCTGTTAACAATAGCCATCACTTCGTACAGGAAAGTTCTAAGTGATGCACTGTCAACTCTTTTAGCAGATTGGTCAAGGATTGCTGTGAGAACACTTCTGATAGTTCTTATTTGTCTCTCCCATACACCTCCCATGTGACTTGATGATGGGAAATTCATTACAAACTCGCATCCATGTTTCTTCAATTGTTCATGATCCATGTCTTCCATTGCTTTCATGAACTCTGCTTTGGCGCCAACAAAATTGGTGCCTTGATCACATCTCAACTGTCTTACATTACCACGTATTGCAATGAATGCGCGGAGTGCATTAATGAAAGCATCTGAAGTGAGGTCATCAAGCATCTCAATATGTATTGCTCTAGAGCACATACAAGTGAAAAGAAGCCCATACCTTTTCAGTTCTTTTCTCCCTTCTTTCACATAGAATGGTCCAAAGCAATCCATGCCACAATATGTGAATGGAGCAGTCGCTTCCAATCTTTCTTCTGGCAAATCTGCCATCTTTGGATCATGTGTACCACGTCTGTACCTTCTGCAGCTTGTGCACTTGTAAATGTGTGAAGCAACTGCACTGCTGCATCCTGTGACCCATATTCCATTGGATCGCAATTCATTTACAGTTATTCCTCTTCCTTGGTGATGTACTTTCTCATGGTAGTGTTTGATGAGCAACGAAGACACATGGCTTGCCTTTGGTAAGATAGCAGGATGTTTGACGTGTGGGTGAAGCTCTGATCTGGTTAAACGTCCTCCCACCCTGAGCAAACCATACTCATCTATGAAGGGACATAGCTTGTTTGTTTTGTCTTTTGGGTTGACGTTCTTGCATTTCTTTATGCTTTTGATTTCATTGCCAAATGCTTCCGTTTGAACCAATTTGATTATGAAAAGCTCAGCTTCCTGTCTTTCCCCGACGCTTGTGACTTGACTTGTTTTAGAAATGAGACCTTTGACCTGCTTTGCGTAGTGTTTGAGCCGAGCAATAGCTTTAACAGCTCTTCTCCAGTCAGAGAATTTTGTCAAGCGGTCTAGCAGTGTCCTTTCCTCCTTTGCTTTGGTGTTGAACGCCTGGGCCTTTCGAAGTTCTGGATCGCTGTCAATGACCTCATTCGCTTTAACATCTTCTACGGGCAACTCTTGTTTCCACAGAAACTCTGGGCCTTTGAACCAAGTAGAAGTGACGAGCTGATCTGCCTTTAGACCTCTTGAAGCATGATCCGCCGGATTGTCTTCAGAGCGTACAAATCGCCATTGCTGGGGATCTGAGGTTGATTTAATTCTTTGGATTCTGTTCGCCACAAACACGTGGAACCTTCTTGCCTCATTGTTTATATATCCCAGAACAACCTTTGAGTCCGTCCAAAAGTATTCTTGAAGGCCATTGATCTCGAGCTCATTTCTAAGCATGACACTTATCCTTGCTGCTACTACTGCTGCAGATAACTCAAGTCGGGGTATTGTGGTGACCTTTGTCGGTGCAACACGTGCCTTACCCATGACTAATGAACAGTGTACATCTCCGCTGGTGTTGATGGCTCTGAGATAAGTGCACTCCCCCTAGCCTGTGACGCTGGCGTCGGAGAAGTGGTGAAGCTGGTATTGTTTGACTTCACTGAAGTTTGCTGGAACATAGCACCTTTTGATCCTTACATCAGATAAGTTTTGAAGATCTTGTAGCCATGATTCCCACTGTGTTCTGGTTTCTTCTGGGAGTGGCTCGTCCCAACCAACCTTGTCTCGACACAGTTGCTGCAATATCTGCTTTCCGAGGAGAATAAATGGGGCTACGAACCCTAATGGGTCGTAGATGGAGGCTACCGTAGATAGCACTCCTCTTCTTGTCAATGGGTGCTCCTTGACTGCGACTCTGAACTGAAAGTCATCAGAGGACAGACACCATTGAACACCGAGAGCTCTTTCCATGAGTGGCTCTCCGAGAGCCATGTCGAGGTCTTTGACGCTTTCAGCGCACTCTTCCTTTGGTATGGCTTTTAATACATTGCCGCTGTTAGACACAAACTTATGCAGTCTGAGCTTACCTGTGCTGCAAAGCTGTCTTGCTTCTTTGATGAGGTTGATTGCCTCAGCATCAGACGCCACGCTGACCAGTCCATCGTCAACATAGAAATTTCTTTCGATAAATTTAACTGTCTTCTGGTCAAATTGGTCCCGACTTTCAGCAGCTAGATGTTTAAGACCAAAATTGGCACAACCAGGTGAGGAGGCTGCCCCAAACAGGTGAACTTTCATCCGGAAAATTGACGGTGAAGACTCCAAGTCGCCATTCTCCCACCATAAGAACCTCAGGTAGTCTTGGTCTTCAGGTCTTACATGGAACTGATGGAACATTCGCTCCACATCGCACATAACCGCAACTGGGCACCTGCGAAATCTGCATAGAACTCCCACCAAGGTGTTTGTGAGCTCTGGTCCTGTAAGAAGGTGATCATTCAGTGATGTGTCTTTGAACCTAGCTGAACAATCAAAAACAACGCGGATCTTCCCAGGCTTGTGAGGGTGGTATACTCCGTGGTGGGGAATATACCAGGCTGGTTGATTGTCTAGTTCTTCTTCTGGAACTCTTTCTGCGTCGCCCCGAGCGATGACGTCCTTCATGAAGTTGACGTAATCTGAGCAGTATTTATGGTCTCTCTTGAGCTTCCGTTCCAAGCACCTTAAACGCTGCACAGCACATGACTTGTTGTTGGGTAGAGTTGGTCTGTCTCGTTTGAATGGTAAGGGCATTTCATAATGACCATCTGGTTTGTGTTTGATTCCCTCTCTCAGCTTGGCCAAGAAGAGGAGGTCCTCCTGAGAGACAGTGACATCTTCCACCAACCTTTCACTGAAGTCAGATTCCAGCACCTTAATTACATCCTCTGGACTGATCACTTCCTTGATCTGAGTCTTGCAGACGTAATGAACTTCTCTTTTGAGCTTGACCTTCGGGTTTGTTTCAGGTGTCACTTGCCTTACGATGATGCGATGGCTTACTCCAATTACATCACTGTAGTGCTCCTGTGGGTCCCCATAACTCACTATGCTCCAACCTAGATCAGTTTTCTGAGCGAAGGGTTGGTCATCTTCCCCACACACGACTGCTCTAGGCATTAGCGCTTGAGGGCAGTTGTACCCAATAAGCAGACCAATTTCGCATTCTTTTTGTGGTGCAATGTGTTGTGCGAGATGTTGCAGATGAGGCCATGCTTTAGCAGTCTCTTGAGTTGGAATATGTGTCCTATTAGCTGGTATGAATTCGCGACTGTATATTGTTGGTACTGTTATCTTCTTAGAGGAGAATAGCCCTCTTATTTGTAAGTCTTTGAGTCTTTTACAAGGTACAATCGTTCCCTTTGACGACATTGTCGATAGTTTCAAATTCACTGGTTCCATGTCTGTATCCAGAACGTTTGCTACTTCCTCAAGAATGAATGAAGAATCGCTTTGTGAATCTAGCAGTGCATAGACAAGAACTTCCTTGTTTGAATCACTTGGAGTGGACACATAAACAGGAACTATTGCTGAAGTCTGTGTACTGTTGACATCTTGCACAACTCTGTTAGATGTGCTTTCCTTGATGTTGTCTTGTCGTTGTGTTGATTGTGGCTTTCTTTCATTGCTACAGCTCATTTCTTTAGAAGATTCTCTCCTTTGTTCTTGCTTTGAGCGATCTTCGTGTAAGCATGTAGGATGACGTTTTGAGCAGGTGTCACAGGCCAGCCGGCTACTGCAACTCTTGGATTGATGACCGGGGCACAAACATCCGAAGCATAGTCTCTCGCTTTGAATGAACTTCACTCGATCAGCAACTGGTGTTTCGACAAATCTGTGACACTTGTGTAGACTGTGTCCTAACTTCTTGCAAAACACACATGTGGGTATGGTTCTTTCACTTGCATTGGTTGTGAAGATCTTTGCACTTTGGGCTTTAGTGGCCACTATGGTTTGGCTCTTGATCTTCGCTTTATCAGGTTGGCTTTGTTGTAATGCATGGTAAGAGGTTATTGGGTTGCATGCAATATTAGCTTCCATTGTCAGGAATGTAACAAAATAATTAAAGCTAGGAAATCTTCTGTGTTCCATTTGATATTGTGTGGCTCTTCGGTTCCATCTAGTACTCAACCAGTCAGGTAGTTTGGCAGTGAGTCTTTGATTTTCAATGTCATCGTTAAGAACCTTTAGGCTTTCAATGTGAACAATAGCAGCTTCACAGCTACGTAAGAAGTCCACAAATCTTCTCAACTCGGCACTCTCTCTAGAGGCTAGTTTTGGCCATGCATGTAACTTGTCTCTGAAGGCTTTGGCAATTACGAACGGATCTCCGTATCGTTCGTTGAGTAGGTTCCATGCTGCGCAATATGAATGTTCTGAATCAATCAGAAAGTAACCTTCCAGAGCTTCCCTTGCTGCTCCTCCCACATATTTCTGGAGGAAGAAGATTTTTTCTGTGGTTGGAATATTTTTTCTCTCCACTAGTGTCTGGAAAGAAGACTTCCAATGGTTAAACTTGAGTGGATCTCCACTAAAGATGGTAGGCTCTGGAATGGGTAGTCTATTTGCTGATATTGCTTCAGCTAGAACCTTCACCAGCTCTCCTGTTTCGTTTTGAAGTATACTGCTCGGAGCTACCTCTCCTAGAGGTTGACGTTGTGGATTCACAGGGTTCTCCTGATTAATTGCTTGCTCAGGCATAGGCAACTCAAACCTACATGATGTTAGCTCTTGCTCTGGTTGGAACGTATCTTCATCGTAGATTTGAAGCCTTGCTCTGGCTGCATTCAGTCTCTTTAGCTCTTCCAAACGCTCAAGCTCTCTTTTCAGGTCCTCTACAGATTTTTTCCTTTCAGCATTTTCTTCTTGCTGTTTCTTTAAGAGAGTAGCTTCTTGCTTCTCCTTTTCTATCTTACGCTCAGTCTCTTCTCTTTCTTGCTGAAGACGGCGAGTACGTGCAGCTGCTTCTTGGTCTGCAACTATCAGTCTATCTTCAACTTCAAGTCTTTGCAGTTTCTCTTGCTGGCAATCTTGTTCAGCCATAATCTTTAACACAGCTTGGGTGGCTGCATACTCTGCAGCAGCTTCTTGTCTTTTAATCGAGGATGCATTAGAGCGATTGGAAATGGCCCTCGAACACTTGGAGTTTGGAGATGAAACGCTCGACGTTGTAGAGGCAAATACAGAGCTTGCATCTGGCCAAATCAGTTCTTCTTCTATGCCCTGGATTTGCGACTGTGCGTTTTGTACGACGACTTTTGTGACTGATGTGCAATTGTCCAGCTTGCGGCGCATTTCGTGAGCTGGGCTGTCCATCCTTCTGTATTCGTCATAAACATTATTCAGCTCAGATAATTCTCTTTGAATAGTGTTGATGTTTTCTTGTAGGATGTTACTGGGATCCTGTCTTGTTACAGATTTCTTTGCCAGCTTAGTTAAAGCCTTCCAACGTTCATATATGCTGTCAAAGCGAAGTAGTAGCCCTTTTGTTTTTTCTCTTTGAAATTCTCTTCCTTTTTCTGTTAATGTGCGGGCTCTTTCACCTTTTCGCAGCTCTTCTGGCTGAACTTCTTTTTGTAGGACGCAGGACTCATCGATCTTCCTTGTCTCTTGTTCTATGAGTGCGCCTTCATAATGACTATCTTTGCTTATTTGTGACATTTTAAATTATTTGTAAGCAGGCTGTACACTATCAAGTTTCACAAATAACCAATACATTTCACAACAAGCATTTACCAAATACCCCAAAATAATAGGTTACTTTCCTTTAACTTAACCCTTTGAACTAGGCATTATAAAGACTTGCAGATATCATATATTACTCCTGTCAAAATGATACCTTTCTTCAATGCACACAACTTCTTTAAGAAATTAATACTTTTCTCAAATCACAAACAAAAGACAAAGTTCAGCTGTAACACTCACTTACGTACATGCTCCTTCATACCTGATAAACACCGTTATGTTAATTGGCTTCACACAGCTCCTTGTGGTACTTCTTTCCCTTCTATTTTTCAGTCCTTTTGTCCTTTCAGAACACACTTCCGTGCCTGACTTATGGACGTCTGAAAATAGGTGAACTTGTGTGTCCTTTAACGTAAAAGTTGTTTATCTGTGATCCGTCTTGACGAGCAGGTCGGGAACGGTTCACGCAGGTCTGAGTTCGACTATCACTCCCTCCAGGAAACACACGAGACCATGATTCGTACTGCCGGATTTATTCCACCATTTGAAAACGTTGGTATCCACCGTCGAACTAAAAAACACGTGACACATCGATCGTCTTTTAGCGGACATCATAAGAACATATCAAACAGATAACAGAAAACAAACATACCTCACTGGCTGCACACGTCCAAGAGGGAACGAGCAAACTCTAGGAACCATCACCACTTATGGGAGCTACATGAAAATGACAATCCCGTTGCTGTGGTTCCATCGTAACTGACCTCACAGCTTTGTAACACCAAAACATGTCCCCCCCGAAACCGACCGCACAATTATAGTTCCCACCCCACAAACCAAACAAACAAATACTTCAGAGAACAAACAAATATACAAGTGCATCAATATACAATACAAATGACGTGAATTACATTCATGACAGCTAAAGTTACGTTTTGATCCGGATCCACAGCCAGAACCCCGTCCCAACCATCTGCTGTGCTCTGAGGGCCGGGCCTGCTGTCAGCACATTGTGGCCCTGCCCCGCCCTCCTGCCCCTTACAACCCCCCCCCCCCCCCCCCACACACACACACACACACTTCTTCCTCTATTCTCCTCTCCTCGAGTTGTCACTTCAGCCGTCAGATGGCGAGCTCCCTTGTGCGGAGGCGAGGAGTGAAGAGGGGAAGCTGAATGGACGAATGAACGATCGCAGGATGGTTACAGCGTCCCCCGATTCTGCTTCACAGCGTGAAAGGTGTACATTAATGTGCAGACACACACACACACACACACAGATATACACACTATGTGGTCTTTAATGACCATTAAAGCTTTTTGCTTGGAATCTGAACAAAAACAAACACAGAGCTTTTTCCTCTTTCTGTTTAAGTCATATGATACATTAATGTTTTTGTACAATATATTATTCCGAACCAAAAACTGTTGATGGTATAGTGTAAATATAAAAATAAATAAATAAATAAAACAACACATTTTTTGTTTTATTAATTTTGCAGTAAAATGAAAGCTTTTTTTTTAGTTTGTTAATTCAAATGTTTAGCTAATTCCTCAAACATGTTTAGAAAACCCTGATCACAAATGTGGTTATAAAATACATATTTGACCTGATCCTGGCAAAAACGGACAAATGAAGTGTTCCTACATTGATCCCATTTCCCAGAACTCTTCCCATCCATCCATCCATCCATCCATCCAGAAGGGGATGGGAATTTGTGTAACACATTTATCCAGCAGCCCATTACTGGGAAGCTCATCATGATGCCAAGGTCTTCCGCATGAACTCCTCGAACAATCGTCTCCCTTCATCACACAATCTAAAGTAAATTTGTGGGATTTTCCGAGCCCCCCCGAGGTTCACGACGCTTCATCCCACAGGTTCAACGCGGAGCGCGTTGTCGAATTAGCGGGGGGGGGGGGGGGGGTTAAAATCACCGGCTGTGCAGTCATGCACCTGTTTGGCGGTGATTACAGACGGGAGCGCGCTCGCAACGAGTCGAGGTTGAATCTCGTCCCAGGACCCATCCCGCCGCTGGGACGGCGAGTACAATCGTTCTTAGCGAAGAAGGGTTCCCCCGGCATCTTTTGCGTGAGACCGTCCGTTTGTGGTGTAAACTGTGATTAATGGGGGAAGGTGATTTGCCTGCAGAGATTCTGCTGCGGTTACACGCCGCCCTTCTCGCTGAGGCCACGGAGAGCTCTCGGTTGAAATGTGAATGTCCCTCATTTTGATCTGTCAATGTCCCAGCATTAGGACGGATGCCAGTACATCACGAGGCCTCTCCGTGGCCCTGAAGTCCTCTCCAGCGTGTCGCCCGCCCCCCAAACATCTCCTCAGACAATTTCCTGCAACCCTTTGAGAGCCCGGCTCTCGGCGTAAGTGTGTGCTTAGGCAAGACGGCCTTCTGCACTAATTGAAGTCAATGACACAGGCTGCAGGGGGGCTGGCGAGAACAGACCGCGTCTCCATGGAAACGCACACTGGCAAGTCCGCCGCGAAGGAGCCCGCAGCGCTATGTTGGAATTGCGGCGTGCACCAATTTGAAAGCCCCGTCACCGAGGGGGGGGGGGGCGAGGCGGCCCGGAGAGGGACGTCGATCGTCTCACTCGAGTCCTGCCGGGCCTCAACGTGTGTGGCATCCAAGACATTCATGCATGTGAGGGACAATCCTCACGGGGGGGGACACATTTTGTAGCGTCGGCTACACTTAAGTAGACAGAACAGAAAAGGGTGGCGAATCATCGATCAAAGGGCAAATAAAGCCGCAGCCAAATGCTTTTCAACTTTCAGCCGGACCTTCTTTGCCAGCATAAGTGACGATAGGTCATGGTTCAGGAATACGGTTATAAAACGTGCGCACATTTGTCGCTGAAACACACGTGATCATGTGGCTGTCGAGTTCAAAAAGGTGTCAACAAACAAAAGGTTTCATCACAACGAGAGCAGATGACTGGCAAACATGAAACAAAACTGGTGAAATAGCATTTTTTTTAAATCCCCACAAATTAATGGGAGGAACCACTTACAGCATCGATGCCTGAATATTAGAAATAAGTAACACTCGCTCTCTTGTTTCTCCGCGAGTGAGTGTTTTTGGGCTGTGACCCCGCACCACTCAAGGTCCCACAAAGACACATTGCTGCTGTGGCTTCTGTGCTTTCTCACTTCACCCCCCCCCCCCAAAAAAAATGTGCTCAGCAGCTGTATGTGGTAGTTTTGGTCTGGTATCAGAATTCTTTCTTCTGATTTCTTTCTCCTCCCCACCCCCCCCCCCCCAAGCTTTAGACACCATCTCGTCTCATGTTGCTTTAAAAAATAACATCTCTGATCTTTTGAGATGTTGTGGGCGGAGGTTGCTCGAGCCGAGTTGCCATGGAAACAGTGGCCATCAAGCTTCCGTCTCACTATGTACCTCTGGATAGAAGAAAGGCTGTAATGAACAACTATGCGCCCTCTTCTCCTCTTTCCCTCTGCTCGGTATGTGACTGAAGATGTGGGGGGCGATTTGAGAGTGAATCAATGGATGATTGGGGGAAAAAAAAGGAATAAATATATGGCTCAGCCGCGCATACGTCACTCATACCAATACCGTACACAATTATATGTACCTGCATCCTCAAATTTGAGGATCACCCTGCTGTTTCTTTTCCCCTGAGCCGTTTAATTCTTCCACACGACGACTCCAGCGAAGTCGGACGGTTGGCTGCATGTTCTTGACTGCAAAAGGAAAATCTCCAGGCTCCATTGATCGAAACCAGGAGCCCGGCGGGGGGACGGGGGGGGGGGGGTGGGGGAGGGAGGGGGGTGGCTGGAGGCGAGAGATAAAAAAAAACGTCACTAGTTCTTCTGATACTGAGATGCGGAGAGGAAAAGCAAATTCAGATATGGTGCACTAAAGATACTTTAGCCTGGGACCACAGCAGGAGAAATGTGGAGGGATGAGGTCACCATCATCGACTCTCTTTGACTCTACGAGACCTGGCGGCTGTTACGGGAAAGCAACGCAACCCCGTGGAGAGACGTTCTTCAGCATTCACCGGAGGTACGTGTCTGAATGATCGACACCATCCTCGATCAGAGAAGGCAGGGCAGCAAATAGAAGAAGAAGCCGTACTGCTACAGGAGGAGAAACATGGTTGAGACACACACAGAGTGAGTAGACAGATGGAGGTACACTCACTGATTCACACCAGAGGGCCTTCGCGGTTCCACTTGCACCACATTCACGTGAGCGCCGCTGTGCACCCTCTGAGCACAGGGGGGGGGGGAGGGGGGGGGGGGCTGCCAGCTCACGCTGACCCATCTTTATTCAGTTATCATGATGCCGTGTCACGCAGGTACGGGTTACGTTGAGGCGTCTGAGGGGAAGGCTTTAAGGAGGATGAGAGCGGCTGTGCAGAGCGCACTTGAACCTGTGATTCTGAGATAAAAGGGGCCACACAGAGCGGCACCAAATCACTTCATTTTGTTTGGTCATCTTCTGCTCAGAATACATGGTGATGGGGGACAGTTTTGATGTTTAGACGTTACTTGCGATAATTCATTATTTAAGTCCATTGCTGCTTTTCCTCTTTACTGATTAAGTGTCTTAATGCAACCCTTAAACGTGCTTTGCTCCACCATGATTTAATTTGAGGGACATAAGCTGCCAAGTTAGGGCACAAATCCCCCACCACAACAACCCGTGTACTGCGTGTTCCTGTTCATTAAAAATGTTTGTTTTATGCAGATGTGGAGGCACTGTGTTGGAAATACGTCAGGACAGAGTCACCATCCTTCAGTGCACTGTCCTTTTTGGCAGAGAGAAAATATTACTTGGCAGAACAGCAAAGTCAATCTCTTAACAAAGTATATATACATATACTGTATATACACATACACTCACACGCAAATAACAAAATCACAGAATTAGGAAACCTAGCTTAACTGATGTGGGATTGAAGAACAATTTTGCAGATTAAGGCTAAATGCAGAGTTTTTAGCCAATGATTTAGTTGCCACATTGTTACATTATGGACTCATAGTCTTTACTACACAAGGGCAAACATACCAAATCATAAAATATTTTAAATGCGGGATCTGGGATTTAGCAGAGAGCTTTTAAAAAAGTCTAAAAAAAGGAAACTGCTCTCCAAGACGGTCGGTAAGCAGGAGTAATTATTTCATTATGTCACCGGCAACCTCTGACGGGCCTTTTTTTTATCTGCTCGGTGGTTTAAACTGTGAAGTGCACATCGCTTCACTCAAGAGCCCTCGAGACGAGACGATTAATGGCACAGCTCAGGTAACTGCGGGCCGACACTTTAAGCCCTTTGATTCCGTGTGGGGGAGGGGGGGGGAACGTTGAGAAATGTCCTACGTGGTGTGTCTGAACAGTGGGAGACTCCGACAGGTTCTGCAGGAGCACGACGCCGAAAGGCCTTCTGGTTCTTTTGGTTTCCAAAGAGGAGAGTTGATCGTTGGCGCGTTTTACTACAAACGCTCTCACGGTTGACGCGTGTTCTTCATCATACTCCATCACCGGGGAGCGAGTGCACACGCGCCAATAGGAGATGTGCATATTTATATGCGTGCACAAGAATCCATTTGCACTGCATACTTGCCTATGAACGTCCCCTTCTGTGGATTTATTATCTGCATACGTGTGTTCTGTGCTGCATTAGCAGTCAATGCGCACACACACACACACACACACAGAGGCATATTCACACATGTGCATGACCACAGCACGAATGGCAGTGAGTAAAAGCATCAGGAAGGAGGAGAGAAATGCCGGAGAGGAGGAGGAGGAGGAGGAGGGAGAGGAGGATGTGACATGATTTAGAATGAGATCATTAACCTTGAGAAAAATAATGGCCGTTGCGATATAGACACCATGTCTCGGACGGACACTCTGCTAGAACAATACCTGGTCTGAATGCTCGGATGCGGACAAGCAGGAGAGGAGCAAGTATGTTCATTTTATATATACTTTTATATATAATCCCCCCCCCCCCAAAAAAAAACCCCATAATTTGCTCTGTCCCAAATACTACATCCAAGTAGGTGTATGAGTACTAAGAGTATGGCCAAAATATTCATACTAAAGGGGATTTAAGTGTGCTGTTGACAGACACTATTTTCCCACAATGCAAATCACCCGGCAAATTATAACAAACTGCCTTCCGAAGTGACATATTTATTACTTGTGCAAGACATCGTTTCTGTGAGAGGACTCGTCGTATATACTTTGTCTAATTGGTATGCTAGCAGCTCTGTAAGGCTGTATGTATGCTGTGTTCACGTTACACACGTAATTATGGGCCACACACCAAACGCACAAAAACTCATTCACGAGAAATATCAGAATATCAAAATAACTAGATGGGATAATAATTAGCAGACACAGTCAAATTTCTCCTTCAGTGGGTTATCACACAGTGCTTATTTATTTCTCCACAACCTTAAATCCAATCTATTATAATTCTTTAGCATGTAAATTATACTTCAGGTTAAGTCCGAGAATGAAAGCTTCCCTTCGTCAATCCCAGCAGTAAACATCTACAATCACGCCTACAATCACTCTCGCACGAGATTCAAACAAATAAAAATTTAAAAAAAAAAGACTACATTCATCAACTGGCACAAAGGCTCATGGGATACAGACGGACAAAATGTCCTTTCAAAAGTGCATTAAACAGCAGTCATGTGGCAATGCCTTTGAACTCCCATTCGACAACAATAGAATAGATTCTTTTTGGCAATATATCTCTCAGACATGTTTTAGTGTCATTTACCAATTTCCTAATCTTCGCGTTCAAAAAACGGATTCGTAATACTGGAAGACGATGATTTGAAGTTAATTGTTGTACAGCAAAGCGATGTTTCTGAAAAATTCACGTGGGTATCATCAAATGATGAGTGAAGACACAATAGAGAAATAAAGGTATGTTTGAACATTAAAGCCTTCAAATGAAAGGTCCACGTAAGTATAAAAGTGATTTTTAAACATGGATTATTTGAAGGCCGAATGACATTTCTTTTTGACACACTGCAGAACATCAACGAAGCAACAGTATATATATATATAACTGTATAAAAGAACAAAGAAAAGCAGACGCAAAATAAAAGTAATTCTTATTGCAATTATTTCTGTTTCCAAAATAAAATAAATAATGTCTTCATGTAAGTCAGGTAAAATGTAAGCCTTGGGTTACAATCCAATGTAAGTCGCTTTGGATAAAAGCGTCAGCTAAATGACATGTAAAAAATCTTCACCTGACAGACACATGGAAATATTTTAAATATTTTGATATGTGCTCCCCTGCTTTTTTGTCTGACCCTCGAAGGGTTGAATCTGGGAAATATGTGTGTCAGGGTCATCACCGTTTCGTGGCCGAGGTGCAGCCTTCTTCCTGTTCTGCTTCATCGTGAACAACGCAACACGTGAAGAAGAAGAAGAAGGCAACAGGGCAGAAGGGTATCGTACCGACTGAATGAGCATGAACTTTGAAACCAGCTTTTAGTTTCTCTACCAATAATTCTGTGTCTTTAAAGAGTTGGATACATTAAATACTAACTAATGTGCCAAAAAAGTATTAAAGCAAGGTCAAACAAACACATTTAAGGTTAAAGTTAAACTAGATAGAAAAGTGTATTTTTCCATCTCCTATTCATGTGATTCCTTCACTTTTATAATGGGGTAGTTCTCTGCTAGGTGCATTCGGCCTATTGTGGGTTATGTTCCAATCAATTAGTAGGACAGGATTCTTCACATTATATGAAGTATTATTTTCATCAATGAAATGATTTGTCACATATTCAACGAACAGATACCCTATATTGATCACTTAAAATGTATTTTGTAACTGTGCAAATAGCACATCAAAAGAAGACAGTAGTTGGACTTTCTGAGACGGGGGAAATAACGTAAACAGTGTTATATGAAGCAACTGCGCCTCATGCTAACGGTTTAAAAATGCAGCTTTACTGCGACAAGAATGCAGCTAAAGGAACGTTGCTAACAGAGGCTACATCTCCGTGCGCTAGGAAATCTGCATGCGCACAGGCAACCAAGTTCCTCGCACTCAAAACACACAACAGTCCTAAAATCTCATCATCATCATGATGTAAAAATCATCTCGGAGTAAAATTTGGTGTCAAATTTAAACTACAACTTTTTAAAAAGGTGTAAAAAACGGTTTGTCTCTGTTCTCATTTCGATGCATAGAGGTTGGTAAACCATCGCCGTGGCCTTCAGAGGAGGTCGGTGCCGTCATAGACGACGGGCTTGTCTAGACTCAGGTGGTACAGCACTTTCTTCGAGATGAACCTGAACGAACAGAAGCACAAAGGAACGTTGTGAAGTTTCGCTCGGGGGCATTGTGTGCTCGCGTGGAGCGCACGGCCCACTCACCTGGAGAAAGAGTTGTCAAAGACCAGCGTGTATTCCCCGGCGTGTCGGACTTTCAGTTCGCCCTGGATTGTCTCTCTGTGGGAGTTGCAGCGGGTCAGCGGGATCAAGACCTGTGGGGAGAGAGAGAGAGAAAGAAGGAATGGAAATGTTAGGGATGCTGTGAGACCTCCTCACAGGAGGAAATATCTGCTGCCTCACCTTGGCCTGCTCCAGGGGCGTCTCCGCACTCTCCCTGTAGATCACGCTGAAGGAGATTCTCTTCGGTTCGGAGGTGAAGGTCCAGGAGACCGTCGGACCGGGGCTACTCACGGAGATGGGGATGGTGCTGTAACAGCTGGACTTGATGAAGAGCTCTCGAGAGCTGTCCCCAAACCCTGAGATGTCCTCCACTGTGAAGAGGACGGAGAGCCTGCAGGGGGGGGGGGGGGGATAAACGATGCGAGAACGTTTGCATGTATAGTGTTAGTGTGCATGTGGGCTACGGGAAAAGACTAATTGATGCAGCAGAATCCGAGATCTGGTCTTTTTTTTCTTCCGCGTATCCCTCCCTGTCAAAGCCTGGCGCCTCCATCGCCCACGCAGCCCGGCACCCGGCGGTTCGCTGGGCGGTTCAGTGGTGTCGTGCTTCGAGTAGCCTTGAGCTGCTCGCCTGGAGCACAGATTGAGCGGCTTGTTGTTTTCAGCTGGCTGAAGTGACGTCATTTCATGACCGGAAGCCACAAAAGGTTGTTTGCGGAGCCCTTTTTCCACGCAAGAACCGAACAGACCTCGATGTTTGAAATCAACGCAGGTCCGCGTTTAAAATGTATGTTCTATTCTAGTTTTGTGGATAAGATTTAGCACTTTGCTAAATCAGTCCCATGCTGACTACAAGCTTTCGGCATACTTATTGCATAGAACTCCTCAGAGTTAAAAAAAAAAAAGGAGAAACAAACATGTACCAAGTAACACCGAGGGAAGTTGTCGATGCCACACATCACAGCTTCAGGTTTTACTTCGCAGTTCTCATCGGAAGAATACACAAGAAGTCCAACCCCCCTGTGACCACCGCCCAACCCAAAGGAACTTTCAGTGCATGCGAAACTCACGTGAGGTCCCCGGACTTCAGCAGGCAGATCTCCGCATCCTGTACCGCAGCACCGAGGTCCTCGGTGTCGTCCGACGCCAGGTCTCCAGCGCTGGCGCTGCCGTTTCTAGCGAAGAGTGGCGGATATTCTACACTTACGCAACGTCAATTTGTATCATTTGTATCATTTCTGTGTGAAAAGATCAAACCAAATCCGCCATAGTGATACAGATGGAATCAATTGGAGTGAATTGGAGAAACTCCTCCTCCTCCTCATCAGAAATACTAAAACAGTGATGTGCATCTCTAGGGGATGGGAACGTGTCACACAACACACACGCTATCTAGTCTGGGTAACTAAGTACACACTTAGCAGGGCTGTGGAACATGTGCAAAAGTTATAAATGTCAAATGTAAAAAAAAAATGTTTCAGCTGAAAAGAACTGAAGTGAATTCCGGTGAGATACTCACAGTGTTGCTGCCCCCTGCTGTCTGTGTCCGGGGGAGCAGGCGGTGGCAAAAGAGAGGGAGTCACTGTCGAAGACCCCGCTCACCTCCTCCTCTGTGATGATGTCAAAAACACCATCACTCAGCTTTTCACCCTCGTCTGCTCCTACAAAATGACAACAAAAAATAAATATTTATTGCATTGCGTGAGCTCTCGACTCCCCCCCCCCCCCCAAACTGAAAACGAGGCATCCATCAGCATTTGACACACTGCACTGTGTTCCGTTTACCTGAGCTGCTCGCCACAGCTCTGCCGGCCTGCAGCAGCCGACTGAAGGGTGTTCCCGGCGCGCTGTGAGTCGCCTCCTCCTGCGGGTGGCGCTCTGTTACCGCGCTGTGCTGGTTGTAACAGTCGGCGCAGCAGCGCTCCCTGTGGACGCCGTGCCGGGTGCTCACGGCGTTGCTGCAGCAGTAGTAGCAGAAGGGCCGCCCACACAGCCTGAGGACACACGTGTTGGGGTTGAGCACGAAAATTGCTTAATGCACGGCGTGCATTTCCACCGGGAGAAATAAAATAATTATTCACTTCACTTCTTTTCGTTTATATTCTACTGATACTCTTTAAATGTAAACACAAATCAACAGTTCATCTTTATCCATACAGCCTCACAGAACCTCATGTTCGATTGCGTTTCGATGAGTACCATTCAATTGGTTGAGTTCTGTTACTGTCACTATTGGTTTGGAGTTGGCAAGTCTAAATGAGAAGTGAGATCCACAAGAAAAATGTCACGAACGTTGGTTCCTGTGACATTTTGCCATCTCGATCACAACGCCCGAAAAGGGAAATGTCATTCTGGTGCCAGCGATGCAATGCGGATAAATTAAATTGTTTTTTGGCGAACCGGTGAAATGTTTTCAGCAATTCAGCCTCTGAATAAACAATAGATTATGATGAGACAAAAAGGTTTTCCATTGTCCCACTGGTTCAAAAAGTGGCGACCTTAACCTTGGTTTCATTAGTTTACCTGCTGACGTACCGACTACAAAGTCAAGCCCGCTTCGATCCATTTTGACCCCCGGACGACAAAACTCACCTGCAGTTGTGCTTGTGGAGCCACCAGCTGAACTGGCTGTGGCAGCCCAGGCAGTAGTTGACGTCTCTCTCCGTCTCCTCGTCCCGCAGCTTCTGCTCGAACTCCAGAGCGTCGGACTTCTGCCACAGCGCGTCTTTCTCCCTGCCGAGACGCCCGGCGTAAGTGCAGCGGCGCGACAGTAGCGAATTGCAGCGCAGTAGTCGCGTACGTTTTATTAAATACCTGATGAGCTCCACGAGCCGCTCCTCCAAGTTGATTTTGGTGCGGTACAGGTCGTCGAGTTCGGCGGCCGCCTTGAGATCCAAGCTCTGTTTGTCCATGGTGACTCTCCGTAGGTTTTCGCTCATCTCCTGACAGGTTTGCCGAGCAGCTGTCAGAGCGGCCTCGGACCTGCAATTAATGCAAGAAACACAGGCCGACTCGCGATGTGTCCAAAGACACATGGTGGGGGGGGAATCTCGAGAGAGTGCGATCGTTATTTTTGGACTTGAATTTTTAAAAGGAATACAGAGCAAAATAATACAAATTCCTAGATGAAGCATACTAAATGAAAAATAAACAATCTGATCCAAACACACATTTTCCACAGAGCTCTAATTATTCAGTCCAGAATGTGTGCTTATGAATACAGTATCTCACCTTGATAAATCCCTTTTCAGATGGATTATTTCGTCTTCTTTCTGCTGGATGAGATTTTCGGAATCGGCCATCTGGATGTTTTTCTCCTCAATCTGTTGGCAATACCTCTGATTCTCAGCCTGAAATCATCAAAGCAAAGCGAAACATTATTTTTTGGTTCTTTGCAAATCATGCCCGAGACCATCATTTTGTGTGTTTTCAACACGGAGCCTCACATTCACGCATTTAAGTCTCAGGTTTTATGTTGCGGCGCCTGGAATCACGCACGCCACCATAATACAAACCCCCCTGGATTAGTCATTAGACGGCCACTGATAAACATGGCATCCGCGTGTCCTCCTACCTCCAGCTGTTTGAATCGGTTCTCCAGTTCGAGCACTTTCTCCCGCTCCGTCGCCTCCAGTTTTACTTCCTGTAACTCCTGATTTATATAAAGGATACAAATTCATCAACTGATGATTATTATTTGGTGAATATGGTAAGAATTCAGACATTACAGTAGCTTTTCGGAGGATTTCCATGTACAAAAAAAGAGTCAAGCAATGTTATTACATGCACATTACTCAACAGGCTATGCAGATAACTGCTTCTTTCTCTCTCTGAAGTCCTTGACATGCTCGTGCATGCATGTATCAAGCCAATGAGAAACAAGCCCTCCACAAAGCAGAGAAACCAGGTTTTGTCCTACAATTAAAAAAATATAACGATATAACTTGCTGACACGGAGATTAGCAAATCAGCTTTGTGTAACCTGGATACTTAAGTGCGTAATACTCATTAAAGCGTGCTTCAGTTCTTGAGCTCAGCGGCTCTCGGCTGACCTGCAGTTGGATTTCCTGGACCTCCTCTCCGCTCGCCTCCCGCACGGCGCCGGCCGCCTCTCCGGCCTCGTCGCCGCCGCCGCGGAGCAGCTGATGGAGGAGCCGCTGGTTCTCCCGCCTCAGCTGCTCCAGGTACGCGTTGAGCCTCTCGGCCTCCCGGGCCGCCTCCCCGTCCAGCTCCTGGAGCCTCGTGGACAGGCCCTCCCAGCGCAGGCGAGCCTCCTCGCTCTCGCCGGTCAGCATGCACACGCGCACGCCGAGCTCCGCCGTCTCCGTGTTGGCTCTGTGGAGCGCCTCCCTGGACTCGCTGCTCTCCACGCACAGGGCCTCGTGGCGCGACTTCAGCGCGGCGAGCTCCTCCCGGGAGGCCGCCGCCTCCGCCGCCAGGCCGGCCCGGGCCCGGGCCTCGCCGTCGCGCTCCCGGAGGAGGGCGTCCTCCCGCTCCCGCGATCGCAGGATCTCCTCCACGTGGCGGCGGTTCAGCTCCTCCACCTGGGCCTTGAGCTGCTCCGCTAGGACGCGGAGGTCCTCTCTGGAGGACTCCGTCACCTCCTGGAGCGCCTGGACCTTCATCCGCTCCTCCGTCGCCGCGAGCAGCTGAGCCCGGAGCTCCGCCGCCTCGTCCTGAAGCCGCCGCACCTCCCGGAGGTTGAGCTCCAGCCGGGCCTCGGCCGCAGCCAGCCGCAGCGGGGCCTCTTTGGTGTCCGAGGACGAGGACTTCTGATGCTCGTCGTGAAGCTTCGGCGTTTTTTCGTTGCTCTCCGCGGCTCCCTTTTCGCCGTGAGGCTCGCCGCTCCTGCTCTCCGGCTCCTCTGCTCGAGCTCGCAGACGCCCGCGTTCCACGGTCTGCTCGCTCAGTTTGGCCTCAGCGTCCCGGAGTTTTTCGAGTAACTCCGCTTGGCTTCTTTGGGACGCGATGAGGCTCTTGTCCAGCTGTGCAGCTTTGGCGGCGACCGAGTCCAGCTCTCGTTGAGTTGCGGCCGACGTTTTCCTCAACAAAGACTGGACCTGGAGAAGCTCCTTGTTCTCCTGCTCCAGCCTCTTGGCTTGAGCATCACGTGCCTCCGTCTGGACGAGCACCTTCTGGGCCATCTCCTCCAAATGCAGGTTGTCGTCGAGAAGCTTCTTCTCCCTGTCTTCCACGCACATCTTGGCGGCCTCAACCCGGCCCTTTAAGTGCTTCTCACGAGCTCTGAAAGAATCCAGCTGGTCCAACAGGGCGGTCCTGCCCTCGGTCAGCTCCGTAATGCTCAGCTCCCTTGTTTTCACGGTTTGGAGCAGCTTAGCGTTTGTTTCCATGAGGACGCCGCATTTGGCCTCGTAGTCCTCGGAGGAAGCGACTTCGTCGTCAGCCGATCCGGAGCTCAGGCGCTCCCTCTCGGCGTTTAGCTTCTCCGCCTGCTCCTCGAAATGCTTGATTTTCTCTGAACTGAAGGCGAGCTCTTTCTCTCGTTTTTTCAGGGCCGCCCTCGCGTCCAGCAGCTGGCTCTTGAGCTTCTCGTTGAGGCTGCTGCTCGTGCTGCATCTCTGCTCGACCTCGTCCCGCTCCTCGTGCAGCCTCCTCCTGAGGTCCTCCGCCCGTCGCTCTCTGCACTCCAGCGACGCTTGGAGGTCCTGAAGCTGGGCTCTCAGGTTCCCCGTCTCTTTCTCCTTCACGCTCAGCGCCCCCTGAATTCGGCCGACGGCGCCCTGGAGCTCCTCCAGCCGGCCGAGCGCCGCCCCGCGCTCGTCGCGGGCGCCGGACTCGGCTTCGGCCAGCTTCGCCTCGCTGCTCCTCAGCTCTTCCCCCCGGAGTTTCAGCTCCTGGGACAGACGCTCGCAGCGCCCGGCCCCGTCGGCCGCCTCCCTCTTTGCTTCCATCCTCTCCTCCTCCGCGGCCTTGAGTCTATCCAGGAGTTCCTGGATTTTCCAGGCCGAGTCACAGTAGCTCGTGGTTTGTTGTCCCTTCTCTTCGAGGGCCTCGCCCAACTTGGAGAGAAGCTCCATGTTTTTATCCCCCGCCGCAGCGAGTCTGTCCTGAAGTTCACCGATCAGCGCGTCACCGCCGGGTTGAGGGCGATTTGCTCCCCCCTCGCCATCCGCGTCCCGGCTACTTTGGGCCGCCGTGGACGAAGAGTTGCCCGAGGCCGTCTGAGCTGCCAACAGCTGGCTTTGAAGGTCCTCAACCACAGCTTTCAGCTCGGCAGCCTCTTTCCCCAAATCCTGAACCCGCACCACAAGCTCCTGCCGCTGCAGCTCGGACTGGTCGAGCTCAATGCGGAGGTTCTCTGCAACGCTGCACGGGGAGGGCTCCCCCAGCTCCCCCAGCTCCCCCAGGGGGCCGTGACTGAGGTCGGAGACTGGGCCAAACTCCTGCACCTGCTTAGGAAATGGAGAAAGAGAAGTGTGAAGCTTTTAAAGAGTCTAATTTACTCAAACATTTTTGCAGGACTGTTCTTAAGCACCTGTGAGTGCGAGAAGCCGCTTACGAGGCTGTTGATGCTGGAGCAGCGACTGGGGGGCCTCCACACAAAAGCTGGCGAGGCCGTACCTAAGGTTCGCCTTGGACATAAGGACATACCAAATATTAAGGTCTTCAACAACTGATGAAGACAACGAGTTAAGATGCACATGACAGCTACCTGATACAACACAACCAGCTTTACAGAAAGGAGGAACTTAAGTCGATTGAAAACACGTCTTGATGTGGCTCTATTGTAAAACTGTATTGTATGGTCTCATATCCGTTTCATATTTTCCAAAGAAATGTCCTATAATGGACACATGACCTCAGTCAGTGGAATGAAAGCTAGAGTTTCTTTGATCAAACTGGGCAAGTGTATTTTAGGCTACCGATTGGAAGTATTTGGTAAAAATAAATTTCAAGAACACAAGGCAATATGTCCGTCTATAATAGTCTTACTGCATTTGTAAATGTGGTTATCTTCATATCGTGTTCATACTGTGTGTGAAAGGTGTTGATTCAACACCTTTCTTCCGTCCCTCGGTTTGTGTTGTTCTAGGTGTTGCTGCGCTGCATCACATCGTAAGACTTCACCGGTAATCATTTGATGCACAACAACAAACAACACCGCAAATTAGGCCTGTTAAAATTGTGTCCGCTGCCTGTAGAGTGACTGCAAATTGATGACAGGGAAGTGAAAGGTTTTGGGGAAAGGTGCTGACGTAAAGAACGGTGATCAGCGCTCACACGTTGTCGGCACCCCCTGACACGCACACACATTTACACACACTTAAGCAAAGAAAAGAGCTGTGAATGTGCAGAGTGATCAGATAATTACGTGTTACTCGAAGTTGTGAAATACTTAATTTTGCTTCACCGCAGTACTGCATTAACTGCACTAAACTGGGAGGATTTTTTTAAATTACCTCCGGTCTGTCACGATCAAGCTGGTGTTTTCCTTGAAAGGAAACACGCAATTGTAAAAGTACAAATATAATTCTAGGCATTTTTTACCTTGCAAAAGTCGGCCAATCCGCATCGAGGTCGTAACCCCGGGCCGCCACGTCGAACTGGATCTGGTTGAGTTCGTAAAGATGATTTATTATGTCGGCAGTGACGTGAGACTTAAGGAAGGGACTCCGGGCATAGTACCAGTCGCTGGGTGGGAAGAACAAAAACATCAAGACATAAAACCCAATTCTGAGGAGAGGTCAGCACAAACACATCTTTAATTTGTCACATGACAGTGTTGTTTACAGTTGGTGAGGCAGTGGGTTTGAGGTTGAACTGCGCTGTTTGCGATGAACTAGGATGACTTTCGTTGGGTGGAGGGCGGAGGAAGTGAGACCTGACTGTAGGTGTGGACGTTTACACCAAGTGGCCGTTGTGTTCGCCCGTGAATACAGATGTAAGATGTGAATCAGGAAGGGAGAGTTGCACTTCCTAAACAGGCATTGTTGTTCCATAAAGTACAAGCAGGACATTTAGCAGCTTTAAAGGAAAAATGTTCCATCTATATACACTATATATATAGATATATATATATAAATATATATATATATATATCTATATATATATATATATATATATAAGCGTGTTTTCTCTGACCTTGTGACCTTCTGGTTCACGAAACACTGCTGCAGAGTGTCAGCGAGACGCTGGTGAACGAGTGAATAGCGGATGAAGGCCCTTCCTCTCCCCAGTGATGTCTTCAACTGAGGATGCAGACAAATATACACAAGCACAGACACACACACGTTACTGCCATGTGGACTGACCCCAGTAGTTGGTGTTCTTTGTAGTCTGGTCAGTATTAAAACACAACAAGTGGCTCCATTTTTTCGCACTATAGCCCAACATACATTGGATATTGAACTGAATTCCATAAAAAGCATTCAATATTTTAAAAATCCATCAGTAACACGTTTTTATAATAGCACCATCATATCGAGAAAATCAGCGGCAAGGCAGCAGGTGAGCGAGGCAGCGCCGAGTCTAACTGAACCCGCCTCGCCTGTGGATTAGTTACATGCTTATGTGCCTCCATGTGTTGCACAACATGGCCGAGGCAGCCCGGGCGGGGGGGGGTTAGGGTGTGTGACTGTGCGAGTGCGTGTTGCAGGGAACGATTACCTCAGCGATGGACTTAACAAAACGGATGCCATCATTAGCTCCCTTGATCTTAATCAGGCAGTCGCAGAAGTAATCCCAGTAGTCTTTCCTCTGACCAAGAAAGGTTGTCTTCTCTTTCTGGTCGAACTAGGAAAGACACATGACCTCATTACTGCATAATTAATGTTACATATATATTATAAAATGTCTTCAGCGGTACGGATTGTATGAAAGGTTTTTTCTGGCACGACTCAGTATAAATATTTAATGCTAATGGTAAAAATTGTAATTAATATGATTCCTACAATACACCTTTGTTTCCTCAGAGCTGTGGTTTCCAGTCTGTAGGTCCTCCAAAGATAAGACAAGATAATCACAGCTATTTCTGATACACACATTAGACTTTTTCCCTGACCTTTTTTTTTTAGACTTGTCTGTTAGAAAGACTTGGAGAAAAATAAGTCACTCTTTAGTTTGTAATTTTAAAGGTTCACAACCGCAAAATGTCACTGGCCCGGAGCAGACGGTTCACAGTCTTTTTAACTTGTGACCTTTTTGTAGCAAACCAACCCTTCCTCACAACAGCTTGAAGCTTCTGTTTAAAATGCAAAAAACTTAAACCAAAAGTGCACGTTTGTCCCTCAGGTTGTTTCATTTTATTTTTGCTGAAGCCGGAATGGTTAAACGAGGAAATACAACAACTAATACATGATGATTCTGAAAATAAATAATATGAATTTAGAACAAAACATGCATGGGGGGTATTAGAACGTACCTGTAGCAGGTATTCTAGTTTGTAGAAGAACTTGTGCAGGTTGGGGCAGTCATCGGTTACAGGTTCACCAACCTCGTTGTGTTCTTTACTCAACTCAAACACAGCATCTGAAGGGCACAGTTAACAGCATCGTCAACACGTGCACACGCGCCAATGTTGTATGCATCATCCCGACTGTGAGGCATGGCGCACACGTGTGCAATAGTTACCATGGAGATCTCTGATTATCCTCTGCAGTTGATTATCTCCAACTGATGGGGAGGAGGAGGCCATGATGGAGTGGTCCAGTCAGGAAATCTGCATTAAAATGATAGGGATTCCGTTTTTTTTTTTTGGAATATCTTTTTAAAGGTTCCCATAATGTAAACAAAGATGTACCCTCCCCCCCCCCCCGCCAAAAAAAAACGAATTAACTTTGTGATCACACCACAAGATGTGACGAGTATGCCCAAAATGCTACTGCATGGAGGTAAACACACACACACTCATAGGTTCACCAACTATTCTTCCACAAACACAATACTGTACTCCTCCAAAACAAAAAGGTCTGAGCCATAATTCCATGACTCCGTAACTGTCTTGATTCCCCCGTGGATCTGAGAAGAGGAACAAACCGCGCTGACAGCTGACTGAAGTTAGCAAAGCTTTGACTCATCACGACGGAAGGATGGAGCGAGTCCGTGTTTTTTCAGCGACAAAATGCTTTTTTTTTTTAAGGCAAATGTGTTGCAACGTGCGGTTGATAAAACAGAGCAGCGAGAACCGACTCAAATCACTTTCAACACGGCTTCAAAAAGGCAACAAACAATGACGTAAACATCGAATTGTGAGAGCTGGCGATCCGACGTGCACCTGTTCGCAGCGCCTCATTTCCTGGTGTTTTTTGATGTAAACTTCCACTAAAAAAACAATTGCACGTTGGTGGTACGTTAAGCGAACAACACGTCAATATTGAATAAGCCGCCAACTTAAGAAATAGACGTACTTGCTGTGTAAAACTGTGCAATGTCCGATTTGTGGGTGATACAGCAGAAGCGTGATAGCTGTTGTGGGGCGGGGACAGTCGATGATTGACAGGCCTGGCCGATCAATGGCCAGCTGCTGCTGCTAAAATCCTTCGTAGTTTGGTTGAGAGACAAAAGATAAATAAACAGAAGACAGAGACGAATCGTGCATCACAAATACAATAATTCATAAATATATTACCTGATGTTTGGTTTTTACGTGATCAAGATGATTGCCCACTTAAAGAGGAATTTTGAAGAAAAAAATATTTTGGTGACCAGAAAATAATAATCATAATAAGATGCACCTTTTTGAGACAGTTTATGAAATTGTCCCAAATTCTTGTTTTAAATTCTGGAATTATGCTTTAAACTGAGACATTACAGTTTTCAGTTCGTAATTAATCAGAGTATTCATTCTTGAAGTGTGAGGGCCATTAAAAACAATTCTGAATTACTAGAATATAGGGAACAAGTCAGCTTTGTCAGTTTGGACAGATTTGTGTGGGTGATCTGAAAATGAAGTTAGATTTCGGTTCACCTTTGTGGTGGATATTTAAAGAACAACTCCCAGTTCCAAAGATACTGGCATGAAGGACTCTGGTGTGTGCAGGTAGCGTGTACGTTTCCACATTTCTCATTTATTTGTTTCATTCAAGATACGTCATGATACTGAAGTAAAAGTTTATACTTATTTGTATTTGTTCATTTAAATATTCACAGAATATTTATGTATTTCATTTTGACCGGTCAGTCCGATACGAAAGATAGATTTAAACTGTAAATGATGCACCTTATTTTGAGAATGATTTTCTAAATGGTTTATGTATTGGCAATAAGTACTTATACTGTAATTACTTTTTTTTCCTGAACTATAATTTAGCAAAAAGGATATTCAGTCATGAAAATGACATGGTTTGCAGAACTTTTATTTAATGAATGATTGCGGTAAAACAACCCTCTGAGGTTGAGTATCAAGAGAATAGTAGATTAGATTAGATTAGATTCAACTTTATTGTCATTACACATGTACAAGTACAGAGCAAAGAAATGCAGTTCATCATCCCACCAGAAGTGCAATAGTAGTAGGTACAAATATACAGATAATAATAAAGCAAACTCTATTATATAAATAAATACGGAATATGCAGATTGATTGAGGTAATGTGTACATATTATACAGGTTGATTAGTGCATTTAAATGTAGATAGACTATAAGCAGGAACTATAAAAAGGGCATATGATAAGATAGGTAATACAGATTGAGTGAACGTTAAAATAGTGCATCATAATAAACAATAGCTGCCTAACGTTACTAGACTAGTGAAATGTTCAGTACATGGTTTGTAGTGGAAACAGATTCCAAAGTGTTTGAGTGCAGGAAGGTCCAGTAGTGATGGTGTACAGTACAACAGTTTATTGACATTTCTATCAAAGGCTCCTTTATAACCATCACGTGCGCTGTATCATTAAGTCTAGTTGAATGCACCGCTCTAACGAAGCCTTTCCATATTTAGACTTTCTTTTCTTGCTGTGGAAATACGGCAACAATGGACTACACCGACTACTCCGGCTCCTCCGACTACTCCAACTACTCCGGCTCCTCCGATGACCCTGACGAAACCTGCGACAAAACGAGCGTCATAGAGTTCGGGGCGGTGTTCACCGTGGTGCTTTTCTCCATCGTGGTCATCCTCAGTCTGCTCGGAAACCTCATGGTCATCGTGGTTCTGGCCAAGTACGAGAACCTCAAAGCCCTCACCAACGCGTTCATCCTGAACCTGGCGGCGTCGGACCTCTTCTTCACCGCCGCCCTGCCCTTCTGGGCCTACAACCACGTGCACGCCTGGACTCTGGGGGAGCACGCGTGCAAAACCGCCACCTTCGTCTTCTACGTCGGCTTCTACAGCAGCGGCATCCTCCTCATCCTGATGACGGCTCACCGCTACGTGGCCGTCATGAGCCCCCTGTCCAACTTGGTGTCCACCACGGGCTCCGGCAGCGTGGCGGCGTGCGCGGCCGTGTGGGCCGCGAGCACGCTGGCGGCCAGCCCGTCCTTCGTCACCAGCGCCGTGGTCGAGGAGCGCTGCCACTTCTCGAGCTCTTACTGGGAGTTGTGGGTGGTCTACCAGCAAAACGCCCTCTTCGCGTTGAGTTCGGTGGTGTTCGTCTTTTGCTACTCCCAGATCATGTGCAGGTTGCTGCGTCCCACCGCGCAGAGGAGGAAGAACAAGACCTTGAAGCTCATTTTCACGCTCACGGCGGTCTTCTTCGTGGGCTGGGCGCCTTACAACATCGTGATATTCCTGCAGACGTTGAATACACGGAACCCGCAACCGGTCGCCCCAAAGGTTTTGCTCGCAGCGTGTGAAGCGTCACGGCGACTCGACTACGCCTTTTACGTCACTCGGCTTTTTGCCTTCTCCCACTGCTGCCTGAACCCTGTGTTTTATGTGTTCGTGGGGGTGAAGTTCAAAAACCACTTGATGAAAATGCTGAAAGGGTGGGGTCGCAGGAACAGCAGCCTCCGCAACAGGCAAAGCCGCCTCACCATCACGTCGCTGACGAGCGGCGAGGAGGTCGTGATGTAGTCAACGCACGGGGCCGAGATGAAACCGGTGGCGCCGTGCAATATGAATGCATAGATAATATTGATCGGTGATCATAGGAGACAGAAACTCACACACAGCGAACCAAGGCTGACCGTTACGTTCAGATAACAGGGACGTTCACTTTCAAATAGGGCCTAAATTTGTTTCATTTTTTACTCTTTTACGCTGCCACAATTCCCTTTTGGGAACAGCGGGTGGTGAAATGCTGGCGACGCCGTCGGCGTTTAACTCAAAGTGCGACGGAGCAGCAGCCGTGGCCGTTGGTATCCGGCGTGGTCGTTCAAACTGCAATGAGTCCCTTAATAGCTGACATAAACTCTGCGGCCTCTTTATTAGCTCCAGCTGTACACCTGCTTGTTAATCAAATGAAGTATGAGAATCATCCGATCGTGAAGGCGCTAAGAAGCGTGCCGGCGTGGTCGGCGTGGTCGACGTGGTCGGGGGCCTTTCAGTTGTTGAGACCCCAGAATGAGGAAGAGGTGCGATCCATGTGACTTTCTGTGACGTTCGCCCTGCAGTAAGAGGACAATGATCCCGGTGTCTTCTCGCCCTGTGTCACATGTGAGCGGTTTAGAATGCAAACAGATGCATTGGTAATATGTTGCAATAGAGAAAATTTTTGGGAGTCACGCAAGTGAAAAGAAAAACCAAAATGGATGATTTCACTTTAGTTTCGTTTGGAATCTCTTGGAGTTTATTTCCACAATGCCATCATGATTATTTCTTGCTTGTTGTCTACATATTTAAATCTATGCTTTACAATAAAAACATTTAAAATTAAAAAAAGTTCTTTGTTTCTTTGTTTCCCTTCACTGCTGTGTCTGGATAATGTCGTAATCGCAGCAGTTTTTAAAATCAAAGCGTGCTCTTGAATTGTGAAATAAAAAAGAGGAACCATTTTTTTTTGGTTGCTAAGCGAAGCTCGCACAACCATTAATTTGGGGAAAGAATGGAACAAGCAGAATGAGAGTTACAGAGAGCTCTCAGAAATATAAATACTGATGAGTCATGAGTGGGAGTGAAAAGCTTTCCTAGATTACATTAGAAATAAACAAACTGGTTATTAGTGGAAAAAAACAACCAACCATCCACAGAGATATGGTGTTCTAATATTGGCTTTTTTATGAGAGATGAGTGGAGCGTGGAGGGGCTGCATACCGTCACAGTGCAGAGACTTGAAAGAGGAAGCATTTAGAAAAGGTTTGACTGCAGTCGACTCTATTACTAAACGTAACAATTAGTTTTTCAAGTGTAATCAAATCAGCACTTCAGATAACGTCGTTGGGGGATTTCACCGCACAGAGAGAATCAACCCACGAGATAATAATAAATGTGATTTGCTTGAAATGAATTGTAATCTCATGCTTTGATGTGAATGTGATGACTGTTGATCAGACGGGGAAAGTACAGGATGAACAAGACGTTTAACTGATATCAGCATTGTTATTTGATCAAAGTGTCATTAGAGCTCTTGTAAGTCACAGACAAACACACATGCGTTCTGAAAGTTGACGCGTGTTCCTTTTCACCTGCTTTTGGTTTGCGTTTCTCTTTAAATGTTTAAATGCGTGCCATCGATTCAAACCGTTTCAGTCATTCATTTCACAAACATTTTCTCTCTTCCTCTTTCTGTAGTCCAAGTGTTTTAACTCCATCACATGTGACGTGTTTCTACAGATCCCTGTACATGGGTACCTGAACATGGCTGAGTAGCGCGGCCCTGACGGCTCTACGGAGCGGGGGGGGGGGGGGGGGCAGAGAGCACAGGGACATCTCAGAGGGGCCACTGTAACAGCACTCATATCTGTCTCAGGGGGTGGATTAAGCTTAATTAACTAAACCTTCCAGCACGCTTGGATGAATGGATAGAAGTCAAGGGCAGAGCAGTCACCGGTGTGCCCATGCGCTCTCTGCCAGGCATCGGGAGGGACTTTTGTGCCCAAATGTTTTCATATTAAAACGGGAGTGTGAGCAATGACAGCAATGAATCGGGTGCTGTGGTAACAATCAATACAAGTAAACTAATAATATCCGGTTATTTAGTGTTAATCCAGTTGAAAGAGGCCTGAATAGAGACGATCCAATCACGCGCTGCACGTGCACGAGGCAGTTTAGGCAGCAGCCTTCCCGCCATCTTGCACAGGTTCCTCGTGTTGCAGCAATTTACGAGTTTGTTTTTGGACCGAAAAAGCGTTTCTGAGAAGCGATCAAACCTCCGATAGATCCATCTCACCTTGCAATGAAGTGTCAGCTGTAGGGGAGAGGACTCCAAATGTGCTTGAGGGGGGGGGGGGGGGGATTCGTGTTTTTAATATGCAAAAAAAAAACAACTGCAGGAAGTTTATTATAAGAATTAATGACATCAAAAAACATGGAGGATAAAAAAAAAGAAACTAGAGCAACACAGAATCAAACACACCAGATGGAGATAAAATGGAAAAGGCCATCTAAGGCATCCCGTTTCATATCTGCGAGTCAGTGCAATATCTTTCCCCGGATCATTTTCTTAGCAAATGGTGTTGTTGTTCCATCCTGTTTTTAGCCACAAGCTAAACAGCTGTTGTTGTTTTCTTACGTGGTGTCTGCTCGTAGCGCTCCCTGGCCCTAACGTTCACTCCCTGCTCTTCATTTCTCCAGGGCACCTCACCCTCTTTTTTCACGTTGATTTCTCCTCTTTCACTGCAGTTATCTACCACGATAATTACCCCAACCATATGTGAATTTAATTGATGCCTTGAAATTGGGAAAATGTGTGTGTATTTGGTGCATTTTGCTAATAAAGTCCTATCGCCTGTTAATCCGGACCGTCAGGAAGATGCGAGCAAATCAATTGGGTGTGTCAGCCTTATCATCAGAAACAACTGTTTTAGTGAATAAATAATAGCTGACTAAATCCGTGTTCGACATAAAAGTGGCGCGTGTGACATTTTGCTAATGCGCCTCATCCTGAATTGAATTTGTCATGGGAATAGAAAGAGGATTAGATTCACTGTTTGACTCACAGGGAACAAACACATCTGTACTTTGATCAATTATGAGTCCGGGAAAGGTGACATGGTTTTGCAGAACATTCTTGAAAGATGTAAAAATGAACAACCAATGGCTCTCATTGTGCATCTTGGCCTTGTTTTTCCAATGCAGTGCTACATCTCTCCACTAGAGGGGACATGAGCATTGGCATGACGCTTACTGGACAGCATTATTGATAACAATCTATAGGCACAAATAGTTCAGGCAGAGTAGGACTACGTTATATTTTGACTAAAGAGCCGCACTGCTTTGTATAAGATTCACTCCTAGTTTTCTTTCAGTTTTCTTTTAATGTTCATCACAAAGAACAAAAGCAGCCTGCCCCTGCATGTCCCACACCATCACTTATCTATACTTTAGGGTCGCTGTCCTCTTCTTACCTGCTGTTGTCGGACTGAAAAAAATACATTGATTAAATGCGATGAAGCCTTAATTAACAAATCAAACATCTGGATATCCAGACTAAAGCGACTGCAAAGGCTGAGCTGCCTCGTGTAAAATTGGCCATTTGATGTATCAAACACTGCATCCTGATGTTTCCTGCTATATTTTTCCCATCTGGATTTTTTTCGTATCCTCCCTTTTTTTCTTTTTTAATTGTATCTTTCGCTTTGGAACTTTCACTTTTTCTGGTTGACTAGTATTTCATGTTGTTCATTAAACACTTTGCTTTATGGTGACATGGTGGAGAATAACTGGTGAAGGATTGCCAACAAGGAGTAAACCCTTTGATGAGAATAAATTAGCAATTTATGTTGTGAAAATTATATTGGGCCTTAAATTAGAGGTTTTAGCTGTATTCTCCAGATATTTTAATGAAATTTATTATTTTACCCTCACATCAGATCTTTGGCTTCCGTCCAAACTGGTTGAAGTTGCTTAATTGTGCCATTTGTTATGATCAGAATAAAAGTTACCTACCTGCACATGACAAAGAAAACACAGAAAACGTTTTTTAAAAACATAAGCCAGAATTAGTTTGAGTTAAAATGAGCAAAAATATATTTTGGTCTGTTCAAATAAAAGACAAATAATTAAAAATAGTTGTTGAAGAGGATTATAAATCAGTTTGATAACATGGCACGAAAAGTGGCATCACATGTGTGAATATACACCAGTATCAACACCAGTAAAATCGAGATTGAGCAAATAAATCCATCAAAGCGTGTATGTGTGTTTTTTTTTTTTTTACTTTTAAGCTGTATGTCAAAGAGTGTAACCTCATTCACTTTTTCAGTCCACAAGCGAACGCAACCTCACGACATGAAACAAAACCCAGTACAAACGCTCGGGTCCAAAGAGCTCGGCGGTGCTGTGAATGCTTGGAAAGGGACCCGGTGGGAAGTGGACCTCCAGACGTGGCCGTGGCTGTACCCACTGAGCTAATATCCAACAGACCAAGCTTTTTGGCTTCCCCTTCCTTATCCTCAGGCTGCACCAGCTGCCGTCTACCTCCAAACACACTCCACGCCCCTGATATGTTGTCCTCTACCTGCTTCGTCCCTTCTCCTCCTCCTCCTCCTCTTCCTCCTCCTCCTCATCTGTGGGTGTTCGGTTCCTCCCTTTTTTTTGGGGGGTGCCGCAACTTTCCAAAAGGTGAGCAGAAGTGATTCTCAATAGCAGCGTGCATGACTAATGGTGGAAACATGTTAAAATCATCGCAGAAATGTCCTTGGGAAGACAAATGAATTTTCAGCAGAATAATTAACTTAATTAACAAATTTGCATGCATATTCATCAGGGCCATTGAAGTCTTTCCAGCTCAGCTTGATGAACGTTGCTGTGTAATAACCAGCTCATTTACATTCTGCCATCCACTGCCATTTGTGTGGATTACTGAGAAAAGGCACCGTGTGTGTGTGTGTGTGTGTGTGTGTGTGTCTGTGTGCATGATGTTAAGGGTACAGACACTTTTCTCTTTCCCCTAACATGTCACAGCGAGAGCTGGATGATTTGATTTGCGATACTGTTTTGTTGGATACACACCCTAGTATCGGACCCTTCTGCCTCTCCTCACACACACACACACACACACACACACACACACACACACACACACACACACACACACACACTCCAGTACAGCGGAAGCTTTCATATGCACACATGCATGCACACATACCTTGCCTTAATGCGGCGTGTGTTTGCTTTAAACCCATATCTCCTTGCATCCTCCCACCCCGTCTACCCCCCCCCCCCCCCCCCTTCTCTCTGGTGGGCAGTTCTTGGCACCGATCCCGAGTCGTAAACCCTCCTGGGTTGCCAGACTGTGCGTTGTTAAAACGCGAGGCCCCTCTAGTACCCCCCCCCCCCCCCCCACCTCACACCCCTCCCTCCCTCGTCTCTGCAGGGCAATCTTTAAAGGCAGCAAGGTGTGACGGCACAGACTGGCAGCTTGGCAGCCGTGCCCGAGGATACCAGCGCTCCGTCAGCCGTGAACGGGCACCATCACATGGGCTCGCCTAAGTAATACCGCTCGCCGTACATGTGCCTTTCTCATGCCTCATCTGTGCCAGTCAGAGACAAAGGAATTCATTAAGAGATTTCACATGGCGTTGAATGCTTTTTTTTTTTTTGCCCGGGTTATAGTTAATTGGGAATTTCACACAAGCTAAGGTAACCGAGGAAGAGATTATCCAAATGAGTTCTGAAAAAAGTTAATTACACTCACTCGGCTGTATGTGGCCCCTTGATCTGGTTGGGCACTGAACAATGGAGGAAAAGTCGTTTTTTTGCGGGAATATTTCTCTAACAATGTGTTTTCTCATTTCTCAGTCGTGGAGTTTTCGTCCGCTGCCACCGAGCAACGTTAGAAAAAGACACTTCCCCGGGCAGCAGTGTGCCAGAAAACCGGCGTTACTGCAACAACACGAAGAAGAAGAAAAAAGCAAAGCCAGGCAAATGCTTTTGCACCTTTAACATGATCAATATGGTGCGCTGTCCTCAGATTTTGCAGGAGCAATTATCACATTTATTCACGAAGAAAAACACGCATAAAAAACCCCACAAGATCACCTGACACATAAAATCTTGTGATATTCAGCATACTTTCTTCTCTTTCCCTCTGTGATACTTTCTCCTACGCTTTTCCTGCAGACATATGTTTGACACTTGAAGCTGTTATCATGGCTGGAAGTGTGAGGGAGAATTGTTGCAGCTCTTGAGTGTTGTGACAGGAAAATGCTTTTCTGATACAGAATTGGCATTTTCGAGTCCTGTCTGATACAACATTGTTTGCCTTCCATACTTCCAACGGCCAGGCCAAGCCTGCGAAATGAATTCATACCCAAATGTTTTGGAGAGATTAAGTTGTTGCTATAAAATAGTTTCCACCCTCGCTGGGGGAGAGTTTTGGCCATTTTACTGTAATGAGATGTTTTACTCATAAAAAGATGTCGTTCATTGCGCCGTCTTAACCTCTTTGTTTTGAAGCTTCCACTGAAGCAAGACGACTACAAACACAAACGGACCATTAAACTGACCTTCAAAGCCGGCTCTGTGAAAACCCAACGGCTGTCACCACACCGACGGGGACCGCGGCGCGTTTCACCCACGGTGGAAAAAAAACACACACACATCAGATGCTTGTTTTCATGATCCTTTTCTCTTTTTGAAAGCGAGAACAACTCGAGTGAGTGGATCCACGATGACAGAGCATGAAAGGAGGGGTAACAGCAGACTCTCCCCTGCAGGCTTGCCTGGTTGGCCCGCTGGTGTGGTTGTTTCTTCTCCGTAATAGCTGCAGTACATTTCAAAAACGTTGTCGTCTGATCCCCCCGCTAAGCCCCACGTACACACGCGTACACACACGCACACACGCACACACACACACGTAAACAACCGTGTTCTACAGACTTGATCTTCGGGTCTGTCAGTTCCACAAACATTACCAGAAAAGTGTCTTTTTAAACATTAGCTGCAAAACTTGGCCGAGTCTAACAAATAAATACTTGCATGTATCCTTTCTTTTGAGGTAGAAGGGGGGGGGGGGGAGATGTATTTGACGATGGTACTGTTTGATGGTGCAATTGATGAGAAAGTTCTGAAGAAAGTCCCAAAGCCTCAGAGGAATTTGATTACCTCCATCCATTATCTGCACAGTGAGCAATCGCGAAGCTTACCATCTGTCATCCGTTTCATTTGCATCGTCAACACCTGCCCTGCCTGTTTATGCCTTCACATTTTTTTATAAGCTGTCTTTCATGGCAGCAAAAAATGTTGACTTTTCCTTCTAAATACATTAATTTCACAAGTTCAAAGAACACATTGAACAACTTGGTTTATATCTGATAGAGTATGGGGACTTGCCGCTTTTTATTGCTGCAGATTTCCAAATAAAAAACAGATAGAACCTGATTCCACAGTTTAGTGAACATTTACTGTAAAAGATAGATAGATAGATAGATAGATGGATGGATGGATGGATGGATAGATAGATAGATGGATGGATGGATGGATGGATAGATAGATGGATGGATGGATGGATGGATGGATAGATGGATGGATGGATGGATGGATGGATGGGTGGATGGATGGATGGATGGATGGATAGATAGATAGATAGATAGATAGATAGATAGATAGATAGATAGATAGATAGATAGATAGATAGATGGATGGATGGATAGATAGATGGATGGATGGATGGATGGATGGATAGATAGATGGATGGATGGATGGATGGATGGATAGATGGATGGATGGATGGATGGATGGATGGGTGGATGGATGGATGGATGGATGGATAGATAGATAGATAGATAGATAGATAGATAGATAGATAGATAGATAGATAGATAGATAGATAGATAGATAGATGGATGGATGGATGGATGGATGGATGGATGGATAGATAGATAGATGGATGGATGGATGGATGGATGGATGGATGGATGGATGGATGGGTGGATGGATGGATGGATGGATGGATAGATAGATAGATAGATAGATAGATAGATAGATAGATAGATAGATAGATAGATAGATAGATAGATAGATAGATAGATAGATGGATGGATGGATGGATGGATGGATGGATGGATGGATGGATAGATAGATAGATAGATAGATAGATAGATAGATAGATAGATAGATAGATAGATAGATAGATAGATAGATAGATAGATAGATAGATAGATAGATAGATAGATAGATAGATAGATAGATAGATAGATAACTCAGTCAATATTAAACACAGACACACCAACCTCCTGTTTGTTTGAACGCATTGTGTTGCACTCCCTCCCACCCTCCCTCCCTCCCTCCCTCCATCCCTCCATCCCTCCATCCATCCCGTCTCCCATATCCCCAGGTGGTGCCGACGGCTGCGGGGCCCATTAGCGACAGAATTCCTGCCTCCAGCAGGCCATGCGTGTCCCGAGTGACACATTTTTGGACCAGCACCAAGAATCCAACCCTCCGCAGACAGCTCACTTCCCTCTGCAGTCAACACAGTATGTGCATGTGTGTGTTTGTGTGTGTGTGTGTGTGTGTGTGTGTGAGTGTGAGGGGGAGAGAACACAGCATGAGTCCCACAGGAAATGCTTGAAAGGCAGTATGGGACAGATTGGTGATGGCGCAGAATGGACTAGAATACTAAAAAGAGACGCAAAGACGTTCTACAGCAGAGAGATTGTACTTCCATCAGATTATTCTGCTGCCATGTTGGGACATTTGTTACAGTCGTAACCTCCTCAAAAATATAAATCTGCATGTCGACGGTGTAAAACTGAAAACAAGTAATCTCTCGAGTGAAAAAGAAACAGCAGAAGAAAAAAAAGAATTTAATTGGATTTTGCGGATGCACATTGTTGTTTGTTGATGCTCTTGGCCAGCTGATGCTCGTGTACCGAATTTTATCTTACAAACAAATCCGACTCACAGAAGGGAACTTCCTCGATCTGAAGTTTTTCATTAGACTTTTCATTCGTTGCCCACAGGGAAAGTTTAGCGCTGCACTGGTTAGCTCATCCGAATTGAGTGATATTAGATGGTCAATCAAGATTCTTATTAATCCAAAGGAAGAGTGATTATGAAACGATACGTTATGAGTTAAGAAAGAGCAGCGAGTTCTTTTAGTATCGATATTATGAATGGATTCTTTCTCCATACTAATAGATAGTTAATTATGTACCTAATGACTCCTCACAAAGCGCTATATAATTAGTCTAGATGAGCCGAGAAAGTTCCTACTTGTTCTTACATGTTTAATGTTGGCGATTTCTCATTTCCAAATGGGAACGTGGGTGATGGTGGTATAACATTAGTGTCAGTGGAACTTTAGAAAGGTATCTATCCATCCATCTATTCATCTACCTCTCCATCTATCTATCTCTGTCCGATCTCATTCCATTTCAGGATAATCAAACCCAAAATGTGTAACGTAACAGGAACATTCATATTAGTTGATGATTCACAGTAAAGAAAGTAGGTTATCTGACGGGTTGAGGTTATTTATGATTATGACCCTGAGAGGTTCCAACTTGATCTTGTGAACACACTTTATAATCTAGAAAAGGAAACATTTCAATCCCCAGTTTAAATGAAAATGTCAAAACAGTTGTGAAGATCTTTCTGTCTTTCATTTTCAGTTTCTCACCTCCAGTAACTAGCTGTTCACCAATAAAGCCAGCTGTCCAGCTGACTGTGTTGCCAAGCAACAATACACAACCCAGCCCTCGGGGCTAAGGCGCTACGCTAAGCACACTAACTTTGACAAATATTCAGTTTCCGCTGCGGAATCGAGTGTCGACTGATCTCCCTCAAATATTTCCTCCCCCAGAATTAGTGGTCTGCTTCTTTTTTTTTTTTTGGTGGTGGACGTGTGAAGAGAACCGGACCCAGCGTTGGAGGCGGGGCCCTGGTCATTATTGCCAAAGTTGCTCAGTGGCACATGTGGCCCAAAAGGGGGGGGGGGGGGGGGGGGGTGTCTCTCCATCAATGCGTCCACATGAGTGTTTCCTTCCCTTCCGCTTGCTCTCTTTGTTTTCCTCCCGTTCTCGTCCTCAGGACGCCAAACACAGACTTCCTATGCCACGCCCCTCAGCTTGAAACACCAGACCCCCCCCCCCCCCCCTTCAAGATCTGCATAATAAATACACACAGGGAGTGGAGGTATAGGGTCAAAAAACACTGAGCACTCAACAGCAAAGTATGTATTTGTGTCTCAAAGTGTTATAATATTAAATTATACTACTTCTAGTCAGGATTTGGTGATTGGTACTTTTAGGAACTTGTAATAAAGTAACTTGATTTAAATAAAAGAAAAAATTTAAAAAATGAGATGTGAATCTATTGGGGAAAGTATTTTGGGTTTCCGTTGGATCACATGACACACCCAGACATTTTAAACCAACATTTGGCAGCAATCTGAAAGTGACTTGGGAGGCCGCGGCTCTTCGTGGGGGCCCGGGCCTCATTGAGCAAGCCGCTACCGACTCGCCGCCCAAATGCTCAAATTCTCAACGGACGTTTTTTATGCCGTGGGAAAAAAAGGCCTGGATTCAGCTGTTGGTGAATTTTAAAAACTTCAATTCCTCCGTGTGCAAAGGTAAGTACTTATTGTGGACTAATTTGTGGACAAGCGAGCTAACTTGGGAGCAGCTCAGAGCGACGTAGCTAGCATCAAAGCTAATTAGCTATCAGCCAGCCAGATGACGGGAATGTCAAATTGTCAATTTCTCTTTGAAATGATACACTTCATTGAAAACGACATGAATTCAAAGACAAACCGTGCTCATCACGTTCAAAGTTATTTTTCCAACTGGAGTATTTAGATTTGATCTCCACGCTCCCGTTCACACTCGAGGGAATCGATGCCACTTCACCATGCAGCACCCGTGTGTCTCTCAATGTGCCTCGAAATAGGGTGTTGCTGGGGTGTCAAGAGGATCACACCCCTGTATCCTTCCCACCTGCTCCGAAACCCGCCCCGTATACTCTCTCCTGCTGTAGCCCCACGCAGGTCCTCGTTGCACCCGCCCAGGACGGCGAACCCCCCCCAGACAAAGAGCACAATGCACAAAGGTGATGCAGAGGCAGATGCTGCTGTCACATACTTAGCATATCTCCACCTCCGAAATAGTGCGAGAGCAAAAGCCGGTCCTCCTCCATCACTGCACCGGGAATCTGTGCTCCTATTCATAACTCATTCACCCCCCCCCCCCCCCCCCCCCCGACGGATAAAAGCAGCTCTTAAAGCACAATCCTTCACCCAATATTTATCCAATCTGACCAAATATTATAATGAATGCCTCATTCTCTCCCGCTGTCCTCCAGGCCAATATATATTCCCTTCACCCCCCCCCCCCCCTTTCCCTCCCACCCTCTCTAACCTCTCAGTGCCAAGTTCACAGATAGAGAGAAAGTACTTCCTGTGAGAGGCCCGGGCCGGCTGCCAGAGAGACTGATCCACCAATCTGACACGTTAATGAGATCCTGGCCCGCAGTACCAGAGTGTCAGGTCTCCGCTGCTGCCGCAGCCGCAGCAGCCGCAGCAGCCGTGACCTGCAACAGACACGCACCCACACGCGCAAACACACGCCTTTACTCATATGTGTAATTCTTTCACACATGCGCCCACACGCACAGAATTGTAAGCATAAATGAATACGAGCGAGTCCCTCTCCGCGCGCACACACACACACACACACACACACACACGCACACGCACACACACACACACTGAGAGGGGGGTTCAGCTCCTTAAATCTGTCTAATTAAAACACCAAATCCCTCTACTCCCCTCACCCACAAACCCAATCCTCACTTCACGGCCGCACACACACACACACACACACACACACAAACACACACACACACTCGCACCCCACCCTCCTCCACCCCCACTGCCACCACCCTCGATTCCGCAGGAGAAATGATTATTAGGAATTTAATGGGGAAACGTTTCCCATCCCACACCATCTGGGGCTTGGGAATGGTACCACATTTGAGGAGGCTTTCCGACGCGGCGCTCAAACATTATTTTCATTTTTGGTGATCAGATTTCCGGATATTGCAGGGAAAAAACGCTCCTGATTACAATAAATCTCCATAGTATATTATAAAAAATAAATAAAATGCGTTTGTACGGATGAAACTTTGCTCAACTTCTGAGGTGTTTCCTGTTCTTCTGCAACTTATTTTAATAGAAACACAGTGTTTGTTTTGCACTAATTGCGAAACCACATCTCAGATTGCAAATTCACCTCATCGCGATATACATCCCCCATTCCTGTCCTTCACCTCCCACACAGAGCCGGGCCATATGCTCACTCTCTCTCTCTCTCTCTCTCTCTCTCTCTCTCTCTCTCTATACTCCCCCCCCCTCTCTTTCTCCTCTCTCTCTCTCTCTCTCCACACTGATTAATGAGCTGCATGAATGTAGGGGTACGTGTACACGTTTGACCCCGTCCTAAACTGCATGCACGCCTGTGGGTGTGACCCACCTCCCCCTTCCTCCTCCTTCCTCCTCCCTCCTCCTCCTCCTCCCCCTCCTCACCCTCGTCAGCCTCTCTGTTAGGCCCCAAGAGGGATTGGATCTTTTCTGACAAACACACACTCATATTCACACACACACACACACAGCCCGGTAGAACAACTAGTAAGACTGACATGGTGAGAATTTCATTGAATGGCATATACAGGCCTGTGATGAAGGAGGGGGGGGGGGGCTAAAGAGGTGCTTTTAGGGCCCCAAAGGGAACCTCCAGTAACCCGGTCCTCCAGTTTTATGAAGATACAGCAGGAGAGAAGCTTAAGTGGGAGGATGAAGACAGAAAAATGTGGAGTTTTTCTGGGCTAAAAAAAACCCTTGATGTTTATTATTTTCTTCTTGCAAGTTGAATTTGTGATTTCCCGGATTTCTTGTCTTGACTGCCGGGGAAAAGAAATCCACCAAAGCAGATTTCTTAATTAAGTCACAACTCATTTTGAAATACTCTGCTGTCAAGAGTCCGGTTGAGTTCTCTAAAACTGAAAAAAAAAATAATTGAAAAGCCTCCATTAGGCTTTTTCCTGATTTTGCTTTTAGCAGATAATCTTTTAGTTTGTTAGACTTTTTGCAAAGATTTTATTAGACTGCGACGTACGTCTGTAAAAATAAATATAACGATCTGATCTCTCATTTGATGATGAGGGCCCTGAATTCCACTTTGGAAACAAGAATTATGTGATGATTTCAAGCTCAAATTCCATAGAATCCAATAAATGCTGAAAGGTTCACTTCTCCTCATGCTTGGTTTCTTCCTAATTGTCTTCACAGGACTTTGTTGTTCTTTATCGTTTTGTATGTGTCATAAATGCATCTGTATCCTCCTGTAGCCCACCGGCCTGCTCACGTGATCACGTGATCACATCATTCTCACTATTTTTGTCCCCGAAAGTCCCGGTAACATAACTTTCCCCAAAAAGTGAAGTGATGGTGGAAGTTTAGATTGTGAAGATTGTTGTTATTGTTTTTTCTTTTGGTGAAATTTGATTTAATTGTTGGTTATATTTCAACATGAACAACTCATACAACAAGTGTTGCTTTAAGTGAACATTGTTACTGCTGAGCTGGTTGATTCCTTTATGAATTTGGGTTTCACTTGGATAAAAGTTGTTACCTGTTGACAACATGATCACGTAAATGACGCATGCGTGTGACGTCATGAGGTGAACTTTGCGCTTTCACTCTTTTACTGTGATGAGCCCGGTTTAAAGATGGCAGATTAATGTTTGGCGGTTTGAATGATGAAAAGTACTGGAAATGATTATTTCAAAGTCAAACACAATCCAAGCAATGTAAGAATAATCCAGCGGCAAGCAAAACATTCTAATAAGCAAATAAAATTGCGTTTATTTGAATCCGGATGGCTACGCTCGTACGTTTATACTTTATCATAAACATCTTTATGAATAGAAAAATAGAGCAGAAACTAAGAGCGAAAGAGGATTTTATTGTTTTTGAATCAACTTTTCCTTTTGTCCATTCTGAGCGTGTTCGCGGATCAGACTATCCCAGTCCTCCCAGTGCGAGGACTGGGATCTCTGGCTGACATCCAATACCTCTTGGGCATAATTTGCCTCATCAGAAATCTGATCGAATGAAATGAAATCAAATTATATCGACGAGCCCCTTTCACATAAATCATTTCACAACTCTGCGTCAGACTGGCGTAACGTTTTACAGATATCTATATGACTTTAACTATTACAATACCCACTTTAAGTGAATTGCTTAACCGTTTGTGTCGTTCAAGACAATCATTTTAAAAATGCATTTTCGAACGGTTTGAGTTTTCAAACATAGTATTCGCTTAATTATTTTGTTACAAAAGGCCTTTTAGGGAACCGCATTCATCAGCTAAACCCATAGGTTATAAACGATTATTAAAAATTAAACGAATGATGATTAAAAAAGATCAAATTATATCCGGGGCGTTTTTTGTTTTTACCTTGATTCATTAATCTAAAAAAACAAAAACATTTTGGATCGCCTTCTGCTGTCGATCATTTCAAGAGAGAAAAGCTGCAACAGAAGTCTCTGACAGCCTCTTACTTTTATTGCGACAAACACATCACAAAACATGAACACCTTACTTCACGAATATTTCGATCCATAACGAGTTTTTAGGAATTTGCGTGGACGTGTGTGTGTGTGTGTTTGAGAGGGAGTAGTGAGTGTAAAGGTGCATGTGTGTTTGTGTGCTTCTGTGAGAGAGAGAGAGACAGAAAAATTGAAAATCATCCAAAAAGCATTCATCATTCGGGTAATGTTACAAAATGAGCTGAATTTATGAATACAGTCACCAACATTGTGCAGAAATACATGAAGTGCATTACAGCTGCTCTTCAGCGAGAACAAGAAAGTGTAAAAAGTTCACATCAAACTATCCAAAACTGTCCTATCGTTGCATATCGATGGTCGTCGTCTCTTTTTTTTTAAGGCATGTTGTTCAGATTCGTGAATCACTTTGTTCACCTCACACAGAATGACTTCCCTTCCAGCTGCGGTGAAACACACAACAATGCAACGTAAGCCAATTTGAAATGTATGGAAATTCACATAAAAACCGTAACATTTCTTCATTTTACATAATTTAATAATATATTATCCACATTCAAATTGACGGACTTATAATAAATAAGCTTAAATAAATAAATACAATAATTTACATTCACCTCGTTACCACACTATTACTCCAAATACAAATGCGTTTTAGTATTTTTGTTCCACAACTTCCTGTATTTATGGGACCAGTTCAGATGACATCATCATCATCATCATCAGGTCTTGTAAACACGTGCAGGTGTCCAAACGGGCTTTTACAAAATAGTTAATTTCGTGTAATTGTGATCCCTTTTCATTAGATTATGAGAAACGCCTTGCGAGTGGAAACAGCATCACTTCATTTTTATGCGCAAAGATTGCATCTGGCTGCCTTGCATAGCTCAATTTACCTTTATTGCTAACAGACTGAATATCTGGACTCCAATCATGTCTCAGCAAACTTCCCTGATGAGGTGAAACGTCTTTAGATTGTTCTTCCCCGGTAGCTGATTTTATTTCTCCAAGAAAAAACATTTTCAGTGTCTCCCGTGAAGCTGATTAAATAAGCTGAAAAATCGAATTCATTGTTCTTTGTATCACTTTTAAATTACTCCAATGGCATGACGGACAAACCGCAGCGCAGCAATTAACAAAAAAAATACACTAATTACTTGCTCGAAACTTGCATCTTAAACGAAGTTCTCTTGATATGTTTCCACTAGTAAAGTAAACTATTTCAGTTATGTCGTCTTTAAATAACTCAAATTGAAGTCATTGCATTTATTTTCAAACCAAAGGCGTTGTTGTGTCTCTTTTTTGTTTGTTTGTTTGTTTGTTGTTGTTGTTGTCCTCTTCAAATATGAGAACAAGTGACATTTCAAATTTAAACGTATTTTCAAAGAAACCCAAGACTGCACATTTAAGGTAAAACGAACAGTTCGAACGGGGCGTCAGGGTCCGGAGCCCCTATTCGTTCCGCCCTGGACATCTGCGCGCGGGGCGGACATTGCATCGCTTCTGACACGTGGCACTCTCGTCCAGCCGGTCGATTAATTGTGGAAGGAGCCGTTGACTTCCCCCTGCGCTGGGAACGACTGGCCGCGGACGTGCAGGTCGTAGGGGAAGCGGCCCTCTGGGGACACCCGGTACATGGAGTTGTGCGCGAGAGCCGCGCGCCCCGGCGCGCCGCAGTAGCGCACGCCGTAGTGGCCGCCTTTGCCGTACTCCGGCGGATCGTCGTGTTTCAGGGAGAAAATCCCGTTAAAGTTCATCGGCGGGCTCAGCTGGCCGTCGAAGTGCGGGCTTCCGCCCTCCGGGGACGGGTTCTCGTAGTAGGGCTCGTACGCGCCGCTGTAGCTGTAGTGTCTGAACGGCTTGGCGCCGCTGTCCAAGCTGCCCCCGCTGTGGCCGGGGGGCGTGTTCACGTCCGAGCCGGGGTACGAGTACATGGCGTCGTAGGGCGCTCGGCCGGAGAACACGACCTCCCCGTTGTGGTCTGTGAGGAAATTCCTCGCGTTCAGCTGCAAACAACCCGCCACCAAGTTGGTGGTGGGCTGGGATAATCCTTTGCACAAAGTCTGCACGAAGGCGAGGAGGTCCGGTCTCTTGCCGGCGCTCAGAGTCTCCGACAGGGCCCAGATGTAATTTTTTGCCAGCCTGAGCGTCTCAATCTTGGACAGCTTTTGAGTTTTCGAGTAGCACGGCACGACTTTGCGCAGGCTCTCCAGCGCGTCGTTCAAGCCGTGCATGCGGCTGCGCTCTCGCGCGTTCGCCTCGTGGCGCCGCACTTTGGACCTGTCCGTCTCCGACTTACCGGGCCTCTTTTTTCGCGGGCCCCGCTTTTTAGGAAGCCCGTCGTCGTCCTGGTCGCCCTCCCTTTCGTCCTCCTCCCTGTCGGAGATGTCGTCCTCGGCCTCCCGCATGTCTGAGTTGGAGCTGTCTGCGTCGTTTTTTCGCTCCTTCTCCAGGCTCCCAGGTAAGCCTTCCCGGGGATAGTTGGCACCAAACCGCGGCTCGCACATCAAATGGGGTTCCTCGAATGGCAGCGTCAACATATTTCCTGTCAAATCAAAGCCCAAAACACCAAACTATGAGGAGAGAGAACTACAGTGATGTCTCTCCAAGGATGTCATGTAATTACCTTGTGAATGGGTCCTCCCATGAGGAACGGGGGCCAATTGGCCAATGTCACAGGTTGCTACCTTTTCAAAGACTTCATTGTCTTTGGTCATAGGTATGAAAACGCAACCCTGTATTAAGCCAAATCACATGCTTTTTGGTGATGATACGTCCTATTTGTTTGTTGTTGTTGTTTTTTTTTCTCCAAATGTTTGCACAAAACAGACATTTCAACCAAAACTCTCAATGCATTAATAAGTAATATAGCATATAAATAAGAAGCATAAGCTACTAACCTCAGGTCAGCGTGCACCTTGCATGTTCCCAAATATCTCCTCTGAATCTGTGATGCAGGCTCCTCTCCAGGATTTGAAGGGAAAAGCTGAAACCTGCGCTCTCCTTTCCTCTCTCCTCTCTCCTCTTTCCTCCGACTAGACCGTGCTGTGCTCTTCCTTTCTCTCCCCCCTCACTCCCTCTCCCTCCCTCTCCCACTCTCTTCCCCTTTCCCTCTCTCTTTGAGGAATGACACTCATGCCAACAGCGGGTACCCATGCCATCTGCCGCTGACGTCTTGTGGCAGCCCGAGACCACGTGCTCAGCGTCCCACGGGACCTCCATTCCGAACCGATCATCTGGCAGCTCCGGTAATGGGCACCGGGAGGCCCGCGTTTACCGTCAGAAACACAAACTGGAGAGGGATAACAACTAATATCTGCATCTCCCCGTGAAACAAAGATGAATGCATGTCTTTTTGTGTGGAAAAGACGCGAGATGTGCGATTTCATCAGCGATCCTCAACAGGTGAGACTCTTGTATTTTGGACCTAGTAACGGAACTAGTAACGTTAAAGTTGTAAATCAGAAAACAATTTTTTCGGACAGGATAAATAATGAAAACAGCCACCGTAATGATTCAAATTACATAGAGGTTCTGTTAACTTGAATGTTTAGTTTTAGCTCCCCGTGCTCATTTGAACCAAAGTCTCAAACCACATCTATAAAACAAGGATGGACTTGTCCAACTTCGTATGCAGCACCAACTATTCCCAAACTCTGAATGTGTCAAATAAACGAGAGGTCAAGTAAAACCTCAATGGGGTTTGACTGACTCGAAGGTCAGCGTATATACGTGGGCACACGTAACAAGATGCAGGTATTCGTCCTCTCACTGTGCACCACTGTGCTGTCGTGATCAGCATTGTTTGTGGCAAAGGGAGGGGTCGACGTTTCAGTGATTTGCATTTTAAACCATCATATTCTCATTTCAGCTAATGACCGCACACGGCATTTGCATAAGTTTTAAATGCTTTGCAGCTTTCTTGCTTATGTTGTGCTTCTAACCCAAATATGACCTTTTGACCTAACCGGGTATTTTTCTTGCAGGGCCCATAGATGCATTCTTCTTAATGTCGTTCTGGAGGAAGAGACAAACAACATATTTTAGGTGTATTATTTGTAGGATTTGATGAGTTTTAATGAGGTCAAGGTCAGGAAAATGTTGTTTATCAATGGTTTGGTCAACTGACAGTAAACAAACATAAAGATATTCAGTATAAAATAGAGAACAGTTTTTTATTTTAAGGGTTGCTGCAAACAAAACACACATATTTATGTATATATATATATAGTAGCTGCAGCTCTGCATGAGAATTCCAGCAGACTCCTTGCATGCGGAGGACGGTGTGATACGGGGGGGGGGGGGGGCGTGCACGGCGTTGGTACCTCAGGACCGTATAGACATTAACTACACCCCGTGGAAAAGGCCCAGTGGCACGCTGCCAGATCCACACTGGGGCACAGCTGGCACTCGATACGGGTATATGCACTCCTCAGTTATGTGTAACACACACACACACACACACTCCAACGTGTGTGCCTGTGAATGACCTTGTTGCAAGGAGAATCAATTAGAGCGACTCATCTGCCTCTGTGTATCGGACACTACGAGACGGCAGCAGAGCGCCGCAGCGCCGGCGACACCTTTGGCGAGAGTCCGGAGGAAGCCGGTGACAACAAAACGCGTGTCCCCACACTGTGTCCACTTGACCCCAATGTGTGCGAGACGGAGCACCAAACACAGATATACAGGCCTGTGTGTGTCTGCGTGTGTGTGTGTCTGTGTGTGTGTGTGTGTGTGAGAGCGTGCATGCGGACAAACATACTGTACTCAAGCACAACCAAAAAGAAAAAGGAAAAAACACAAGCCCTTTTTAACACCCCCCACCCCCCCCCAAAAAATGCCTCAGCTGGTTCTGCTGATCGTTCTGGTCCAGCGCGCGCACACCCACACACACACACCCTCACACACACACACACACACACACACCAGCATCTGATGAGTCAAACTCCCCATCTCAGACTAATCAGTTGACTGCACTAATTGCAAATGCAAATATGCAAATTTATATTAATTAATTACTCCACTAATTAGTTCTCTTGTCTTTTCAGGTAATAAATCATGGTGTGGTTGAGAGGGAAAGAGAGAGACGTGCCGCTAATCTTTTGTCTGCTGGAAGTCCTCGTTCCAGGTCCGAATCGGATCCTAGGCCGCTTTTTCCTTAAATACTGTCCTCTACTTTGTCTTGTTTTTTTTGTCTCTCACAACAATCATAAACTAGTCATTTATAGCAGTGGATGTTTTTTTTTTTAGCAGAGGTTGGTTAAATCCGTGCGTCTCGCTGACAGTTCTTGCCTGTCAGCTCTTTTAATTATCACATTATCAGCTTTCATAGGGGCCCGGTGCGTGGCGTGGAGCCGCAAACGAAGGCACGCTGAGCAGTTCTTTCTTTTTTCTGTTTTTTCTTCTTCTTCTTCTCCATTGATGTCAGCAGATAACGGGAGCTGCTGCTCGTGCCTGCGGAGCGCGTGCGATCGGATGAAGTGGTTGCGGATGTGGCAGCCGGTTACAACTTGAATCCGTCCAAAGTCTAATTGGCTGCATTGCTATTCATAGATCATTTTCTTTAGCGAGACGCTGTGAACGTTACGAAATGAACCCCAAAGGCCAAGAGTGTATTTTCTTAAAATCCCAACACTGACTCGGTAATGAGCCTTTTTACTGTTAATTGTCGGTTGCTCAATTAATCTAACAACTCTCGCTATTTATTTTGGATTGAGGTACATGTTCAAATTACCTGAGCTAAACAGGGAAGTGCTTAAATACAAGTGCAAGTCATTACTTGTTGCTGATACCGCGATAAACACCTCGGGTTGCTGCTGGGAAACGGCTCCTGGTTCTCACTGGGAGTCCGATCCCTCCGCTCAACCGGCCGGAAGTGACCGAGTCAAAGCCCTCATTGGATGGATTTTTACAGGTTTACTGGTTTTCAGGTTGTGCTGGACTTTAAACAAGTCTAGAGACCAAGCTGCAGAACTACAGAGTCGCAGGTGGACTGTGGATCGCAGGGAGCCATTATGGTTTTGGTTAGATGTCTTCACTGCAGACCAATAAGAACCCGTCTTTTGTTTGATCAACCCCTTACCTTTGGTATGAAAATGTTTACCCAATTACGTTGTGGAATTCATACGTATAGTTGCTGGCTGAATTATGTTGAGAGGCATCATCTTTCAAAGGCACATTAAGGAATTTTTGGTTTTGCACCGGGGGACGTAGAGAAGTATTCTTAATTAACAACATTTCGGTGTTTTTTGTCGAAAATGTGAATGCTGAACGAACAACCATTTTAAAGACAGGTGTGACAGGGTGGCTTTAAAGCCTTAAAAAAACATCTACGATAAGTAAATTGTAAGCCATGAACAAAAGGTGTTTTGATCACTTGTACACTTTGATAATTTCAAGTACTACATTGTTTTTAAGAGTAACACTAGCTCAAACTATATCTCTAAGCACAGTCATTGGAGGGAAACATGACTTCAAATGTGATTGTTTCCTCCAAATTGAGAGAGAGAAACCAGTTTTGGGGGGTAAAACAAGTTTTTTTAGCAACAATTATTTGGTATTAGAGGGCTTCATAGGGACAAGTTTGGTGAGATTCAGTCGGTTTATTGAAGTCTTGCATCAAAATACTAGTCATTTGGCAGATGACTTTGTCCAAATTTCCAAGTAGGGCACTCAAACTCCAAATAAACAAGAGCTAAACGTCGTCAAGAATTGAGGGTCACAACTGAAATCTCCCCTTTATTCAAAAAAGGGAAAACGAATCGCTCACGGCTTCAGCAGTGAAACACAAAGCCGCGGCCCGCCAGCCGAGGATTGTGGGACTGGTTTCCAGAGGCCAGGTCCTGGACCGATGTCCTCCAGCTGTGCTGTTCCAGCCAATTAGAAGCTCCATATGCCGCCCCACTCAGCTGCCGAGTGGCCACACCCCCCTCCCGCACAGGTGGGAGCACTGAGCGTTTCTGCGTGTGTGTGTGTGTGTGTGTCGCCTTGTTTGTCTATATCCAAGCAACACAACTCCAGTGTGAAGGAAAAAGCAAGAACTTGGAGCTCATACTTTTTACAGCGTTGAACGCAGTGACCTCTCGGACCTTCTCGACACTAAGAATCTCCGACTGTCCCTGCGCCCTGTGATAAGAAAACACACACAGGTCTTTAGGTGGGTGGCACAGAAGTGCTAATGGTATTAAAATATGGAGGTATGAATAATGGATATGTTTTTGAAGATGTATAATGTAAAGATGTTTTTAGACGGAGACGTCGTTGCTGGAGGCTCCCCGTTTCTTTTTCAAAGCTCAATCTGTTCGCACGCGTTCAAAGTGGCTGTTACAATCTGTTGTGGCAGCGACACTTCCGCACCCAGAAAAGTGATGAGATGAATAAAACGTGTCAGACATTGGATTTAAGTAAAAATCACATCTTTAGCTCCATAACGCGCATTGTGTGTCAAGTGTAGGAAGAACTCAGAGGAGATGGTGTCTGACCTACAGCAACTGTGAATTAACATTATTATTCATACACACTCAGGGACGTTGATGCAGTTTTAAAAGGGAGTTTTGTAATGCATGTGTTCCCACCGACTTACCAACTTTTAAGCATTTCGGAAATAGCCAAAAACATTGACGGGGTTTCGAAACGTTGTTTTGTCACCTAATCGACACTCCCAAGTGTTGATGTGACGTCTTTCTGCCTCTACTTCCCCGTCGACTCACAGCCTCCAAGATCCACTTCTCATCCTTAACATTAGCGCTGCACAGAAGTTAAGTTTTTAGGGTGCGGTGTTTGGATTCAGTTGTTTAATTGTTGTGTTCGTTGTGTCAATGCTCTTTCCCGCCCGTAGGGCTATGAAGCACAGACAAGGCCTAAAAATAAGCTCGCGGAAAGTGTGCTAATTTGCTAATTTCGTTCAACCAGTCAGGAGCAAAAAGGAGCTGGAGCCCGGAAGGCGTTTAGCTTAGTTTAGCTCAGTTTAGCTCAGTTTAGCTCAGGCTAATCGGACTAAAAACACAGCCCTCAGCCGCCATGAAAGTCACAATTATTGACATTGAGTAAATTCCCCTCTGGCTGTGTGTAATAACTTCACCTACTTCTCCACCATTGTGATGCTGCTGGAAATATCTCGACATGACACCGAGCCATCTGGGTACAAGCACTTTTAGCAAGAAGGAGCAACAAGGTGTTGCAGTGTTAAATTGGTCTAAGTTGGTTTTAAAGGGAAAGTGCTGCATGATGAACTGCAGCTCTAAATACAGTCAACGTAAGAAAGTACACATCAGCAACAACACATTAGAAACTATTTGTGATGCTTCTTTTGAATGTTAGTACCACTTCAGCATCATACATTTTGTCATTTGTCATTTTCTTCATTATGGATGTTATATAAAGAGCCTTTTGGCGCTTCTCAAGTGATCTGAAGACTAAACAATGGAAAGTGATATTAATCAAGGGGTGTTTGTAAAGATGTGGGGTTACTGTAACCTCTGTTTTAGGCTAAATTAGCCATCGCTGAGTATCTATAACTAACTATTATAAGTAACTAAGTAACAGGCCTTTTACCGGTTTAAATGTTAAATTATAGAAAACTATTTCTAGCCAAAAATCTGAAAAATAAAGCAACTTGTAATTATGGAAGTAGTGCAGAAAATGAATAAAGAGCTTTAATGTAACAGACAGTTCTAGATGAAGATGATTTAAGTATTAGACATTTATTTTATTTATTTATCTAACAGATGCAGATGAAATGTTTCTGTTTGTATTTCCTCATCATCTATCATCATCATCATCATCATCATCCTCACTTCCACAGCAGATCTTTGTCTGCGGACATGTGGGAGCTCACTGCATCATCTGCTGTGTGTCACAATGCTGAAGCCATGATGGGGGTCTGCCCTGCCCCTCGTTCCCCACCTGAGGGGGGCCCAAGGAGGGGGGTGTGGGGGTTACAGTTGGCACCCACACGGCTCCTCTCACCTGTCAAGCTTCCAGAGAGAAACCACTTGGCCGCCAGCAGAAATGGCTTCTTCCTATTTGGCGGGGGGGTGGGGGGGGAGAAGGGAAGGGGGGGGGGGGGGGGGTGGTGTGCGCCCCTCGTCAGGATGGATGAGGGAAGCTTGGCTCTTTAAGAGTTGGGCCAATTCCCAGACTCGTGCCGCAGGGCCCTTTGATTCTGGGCTCTCGATCAGTCACTCTAAATAGAGCTCTGTGCTCCTTCCAGCGGATGGACGGGAGGGGGGGTGGGGGGGGGTTCGTTTTTTATTAAACAGCTTGATGTGCGATGTCTGTACTTTACATGCTGCGGGACGTGCAGTCGAGAACACGCCGTCCTCTCTGGTGAGGTCACAGGAGGGATCCCCAGAAGGCAGACGCACCGTAGCCTTGCCGTGACAGCGTCAGATTTTATTTACAGTATATATTTGGCTATTTATTATATTTTTGATAAAAAAAACTGCCAAATATTTAATTTCATTTGCCAGTAAAAATAATGCATTTAGGTTTTGGCTGGAGCAGTCACGCAATTGGCAGATTTCAGTTTGAACTTTAGCTTGAATTTTTGGACTATTAAGAATTTGTAGGACAAACATGTTGACTAATTTAATCCATCAGAAATGAAAGTGACCTAATCTCTATTTGGCTACTTTTCTTTACTCATATGTGTGGGATAACCAACATAGACCAATAGGATCCACGTTCAGGTGCCTCCTCATTTGCATGCCTGCATATGAATGCATCACGCGTGCAGTCGAGCACGTCCTCCACACAGGTGTGACTGTTTTCCTTTTTGATGAAGGAAAAGCAAACTTATTAGCAGGTCCAGGTACATCAGAGCAGGAGTATCCGCCAGTGGCCATGTGATTAAATCACACAGAGCGAGTCTCGGGGAGCCGGCTAATGAAGGAACAGGCTGGTGGTGGATGCCTTTACACCCCGCCCCCCCCCCCCCCTCCTCCTCCTCCACCACCTCCTCCTCCGCCTCCTCCACCAAGTCATACTGGAGCTCAGCCCGAACCCGGGACAGGAGGAGGCGGGGTGGAGCACAGATATCAACGCTCACATACACGCGCGGACAGACTACACTCTGCGTGCGCGTTAGGCGGCGGCACACGGAGAAGGAAAGAGAGAGAGAGAGGTTCTTTGTGTGTCTGTAACACTGCAGATTAAACCACCACCACAGGACGCACACTCTTGTTTATCCAACCACCCTCGGCTGCAGTTTACAGCGGAAAAAGAAAATCGTTTTGCCCGTTTTTACTTGCAAGCAGATTGACTATTTAAAAGAATAATGACCAACAACAAAAGCTCTGTAAATCAACAGTGAGGGGAAAAAAACACACACACACACACACACAAAAAAGAAGAAATCTTTCTTTGCAGCGTCCCCCTATTCTTCAATCGTGCCAGAAAAAGAAACATTGAACGCTCTTTAAAATACGGTTGATGGCTTTTGGTTACAGGCAGCCCTCATTTTCGTGCCTGGCAATGGTCTTTTATGGCGAGGGACCTAATACAAGATTTCTGTTCTAGTGCAAACACAGTGGCCACGGGCACCGAGGAACAGCTGCCGTGTAATTGAATTAACGTTCGCCTTCTGCTCCGGCACTCAGCGCTGTGCTGAGAACTCGTACACAACCCTCCACCGGCTCCATCCACCGGCTCCATCCCATCCACCGGCGCCATCCACCGGCTCCATCCACCGGCTCCATCGACCCCGCGCCATGAATATGCATGCTGCTCGTGATGGATGCGCGTCCTTGTGTGTGATGTTTGTGGAGCTGCCCACGCGGTGAATATACACCGAGTGTCCTGGGAGTTTGACACGCTATGCATCGGGTCCGTTGATCTTTTTTTTTTTTTTTAGTGTGGCGGGCCCCTCCGAGGCCGAGGGAGGTGGCATTGTAGGGGGGTGGGGGGGGGGGGGGCTGGGTGTGATTTGAGGTCTAACAGAGACATCTAGTGGATTCTCGACTGTGAGGACGCTGTAATGTTACTTTTCTGGAGACTGACAGTTAATAGCACAGTCATTACCACTGTTTACTTACATTTGACATATTTCACTTTTTAACAATTTAATTTATTCATGGATAAAGTAGGAACTATTTGTCAAGTTTTACACATACTCTGAACCACTGTTTGTATCTTCAATACAATACTATTCTAAATACAATAGAGTAGTTTTGATAGAGAAAAACATTGTTTTATGAATTAGTTCACGTATATTTATATTAGTTCACGATTCTGCAGTAGTGCAAAGGAACATATTGGTTTGATTTCAGCTCAGTGTGTCTTTACTCTGTTTTGCTGTCATTCTTTGTCGATATTTTCCTCTCTTCCGGTGCCCCAGAAATTGTGAGAACAATTCACACAGCGGCTAAACCGTGGAATCGGGATGGATGCGGAAGATCTGATGGTTTCACGCTCTGAGGTCAAACTTTGCACCGTGGGTCATGTACTGGGTCCCGCCATCACCGGTTTCCCGGGTCGTAGACATGAACATTCTCAACGGGTCCCAGTGTGTGACTGTAATAAGCTGACAGGAAGTACGCGTCTACCCAAGCGGGTACTGATAATAGATCATAGGTTAAAGATGAATTCATCCAGATATCTTGGAAACTGTAGGAACCGCTGAGGAGGATCTGAGGGCATTCAACCAGTTATGAGTCTATTAAGTCTATTCAACTTAAAGCTTCACAAATCAACAAGTTATTGATAAAAGAAAACTCTTGATGTGATGTTGCTTTTAACGGGTAGTTGATCGAGGCGGATCTTTTCACATTAAAAAAAAAGAAGAGTGAAAAACAGTTATTGGAACGACGAATGAACGCGAGAAACAATAGAAAAACAGTAAAAGATTGTGATGCTATCCTTTAACTCTCTCCAGATGTTGTATAAACAATTGATTGATTAATCAAATTCATTAGACACCACCTTGTAATCCTTCGACGTGCCCCTTTAAATATCTCGATATAATACCGTGTTGTTGTTGTAGAAATGAAGACATTCAGACATGATCTGAGCCCTTTGAGTCCAGATTTATTGATACGGCTGTGCAGTCACAGAGCATGGTGGCACACACGGCCGCCTGGCCGGCACTGGGACAGTGACGCACACATGCGTGCACACACACCCACTCGCACACACGCACACACACACACACACACACACTCACATACCCACTCACACGCCTTGTCATCTGGTCTTTGTGTGGATGCGGTGGAGGTTCAGTCTATGTGTATGTGTGTGTGTGTGTTTGTGTGTGTGTGTGTAATATTGATATTGAGTCGTATCTGGTGGTGTATAATTGTGACAGCTTGATTTTCAAAGTGGGAAACACTCTTTAGAAATTCAATCCTTTAATGGTGATTATTTAATTATAAGTGTTTAACATTTTCGAACGCTCCACTGTATAACCTTTTGTTTATTTCTCACTCCCTTGCGCGCACACACGCACACACACACACACGCACACGCACACACACACACTCGCCTCATCACACTCTCATCGATAGAGCAGGTCACAGTGAGGAGATCAAAAAAAAAATGCACATTAAGTATTTTCCAGCAGTTTCTCACACACACACTTTACATCCATCTAACCTCGGGTCACTGGAACAGTTTGAGATCCGAGTGATTGACACTAAACAAGGAAACAAAGCATTAAACAAACAACATTAATCTGCTCTGTAGCAACAATAACAAAACATCATGTTTAGAAGTCTGACCGTGTCATAAATACAGCTATTTTTCTGATTATGGTTGGTATAATTCTTTTTTTAAATATTCATACGGTAGAGGCTAAAACATTAGCTGGTGAAATATCGAGCAAACTACAAGACTGTACATGTGTTGGTCGCTTGGTAAAGAAAATATATCCCGCTTTACCAAGTATCAGGCAGGCAATTTTGGGCACAGAATGAGTTTTGTATTTGTTCTATTGATAAATCTAATCTTTATATGATTGTTACACTTTGAATTTACAGTTTTGAGCCACCTGAATTTTTTTTTTTTCTGACTTCAGAGCTGGTGGAAGTAAACACATTGAACAGACACACACGCTGGGACAGATGAACCGGAGACAAAATAAAAACGACGTTATACGTTGAAGACAATCCAGCAAACAGGCTGCTAAAACAGAAAAAAAAGCTACACAGTGAAAACAAGCAAGAATCTACCGACTAAATACTACTTCTGCAAAAGCAATCTTCTGACTTTACAAACTTTCCAACATTTTTTTCTAAAATTGGAGTTTAGTATGAACAATTGTAGGAAGAAATGAATGCTTGCCTGTTCCTAGATCAGCACAAATTAAAATGACACAGCAAAATGGTTCCTCCAGGTGAAATGTGTGAAACAGAAAGTACATTTAAAGAGGCACACATTCAGTCAGCTGTCTTGCTAACCACCGACTGTATTTTTTAAGTAGAAAGATGCATCTAGAAAGATTACGTGATAAACTGCTTTATATATTCCCTACCTGCCATGATATAAAAAAGAGTAGTGTGTATTAAAACAAAGAGGCTACAAAATCATTCCTACGGTTTTATATAAATGTTTACAAGCTGGGCTATTGCCTCTCTATTTATACTTTATGTTTTAGTATATGTACCAGTACACGTGTTTACAGTATAATTGAAAATAAAATACCAATAACCTGATGTTGGCACAATAAATGTTGGGAATTTTGTATCGAAAGAATGTAAAACATAAGGAAGCACAAAATAAATGTGCAAAATGTCAGGGAAAACATATGCATTCTTATGTGAATACTGCACAAAATGCTTTTTTTTTCTTTCATTTACACATATTAAGTGTATAGTCAGAGCTGAACCAGCATCACAGAGGTTCAATATGTTACATATGCACAGCAAGCGATATTTGCATCTCCTACGCGCAACATTACGAGCCTTTAAAAAACCCGGCATACGGACAAGAAGCAGACGCAGTTTGGACCCATAGCCACAGAAGCATGATGGATTCATCTGGCCGATAAGTGTACGAGCGCCATGTGAAACACGTCGATTCGAACCATTACGCCGACGGCCTCAGCGGCCGAGCTGCTGCGACACAACTGTGATGCAAAACAAAACACACACACACGCACACACACGCGCGAGGCTTTTTTCTCGAATTTCAGCAACAATCTTGACATTTTTGCTACAGCTTAGATACATATAAGAAGGCATCAAGAAGAAGTCTTTTTGACCAAGAAGTGACATACGGTGTGAGGACATCAGACACATCTAGTGCATGATTCACAGAGGACAAGTATAAGATTGTTACAAAAAGAAAAGAAACATATTTTACTCATTACAAAAACTTGAATGTGTGATATGTTTGAGATGCAAAAGTTGCATTCTAATTTTTGGACATCTCTCACTACACTATCTTACATTATACCCGAAAAGAAAATATCTGTTGATGGATTGTGGGCTGGAGGGATTTCTACTCTTAAGATCTGTACACATATCAACTTTCAATATATACAGTAAAGAGGCCAGAAACACACACAAAAAAAAGCAATACAAACCTGGCTGCAAAGAACACAATCGCACTGAGGAAAGCACTGATAAAGTAAACATGTTAAGGGTTTCTTGCAGTAGCCTCAGCAAACATAAGAAACTCCAAACCAGAGCTGCTGCAGCCCGGGTAAAAAGAATGGTCTACACAGAGATATGTTTAACGAGAGTACGTTCTAAATTTTAGTGCTGTAAACCTGTCAAGCGTCAACTACATTGTACTGCACACACACTCCGTGTACATACTGTGTAGCAGCTAGAGATACGTCCCTCTTGGTGTAGATCTGGTCTAGATCTGATGACATTGCTCGTGTTGAGTGTCCACGGAGGAAAGCGACACACAGCAGGGACAAGTGGGGCTCGACAAGAATGGCTACATGTCTGTGGTCTGAGTGAAAGCGCACAATTAGAGCAGCGTCAACAATAGGCAAACTAAAACTACGAGGAGCAACATTTTCGGTCTCTTTCACACCCCAAAAACCCTCCTCAGCATCGTCAGTTAAATCTTCTTCTGTGTTGCATTCGTCACGAAGCAGGAAGGTCGGTATAATGCACGTGGCTTGAGCTCTGCATAAAACAGCACTGGGAGCATCGACACAGGAAAAGTAAAAACAGTTAACCAGAGGGACAAACAGGAAGTGAAGGTGTCCGTTTCTCGGAGTCCTGCAGGGGGCGACACAGTCCAACTAATGGCCTTTTCCTCCAGCTGGAGTTGGAGCCCTCGGGTCAGTGAAGGTCTCCACGGCTCACTCATTCCATCGCCACCTCTGCTTTGGGGAGACAAATATTAATGATTAAAGAGAGATGTCTATTTATGGGGGAATCTCACTGCAGGGTGATTCTCAAGGGTTTTAAGGTTTTGTGTAACTTTCTGATGGATCGAGTGACAGAGTCTGAACCAAAGTCTCCCACGGTTAATAATCTGTCAAAGACGTCTTCTTTCTCACCATCATCTTCTTTGTCCTGTCTTTCTTCACCCTTTGGAGAAACAGACTCTTCAGACAACTCCCCTGAAAAGTGAGAGCAATCTTGTTATTTTGTCCCAATGTTACCGTGGTGACGGAAACGCACCAATATAAAATTCTCAAAGCCTTCTCCATCACGAATGACTGTCTGTAAACAAAAACATCTCACAACCTCATGTTGTGCTGCCAAACATCAGGACCCGGCTTGGGCTTCATATACAAATATTCGCATTCATCGGCTTTTAAAAAGAAAGTGAGTGGGCGCTAAAGGTCGGGAGAGAAGAACCAAGTACCAAACCGTGTCAACAAATAATAGAACCATTCACTTCAGCATTGATGATCACTTAGTGCTGCGTGCACGTTGCCTTTACGTCACCTGACCCGGTCAGCGGGACGTACCGTTCTGCAGCGTTGCGTCCTTGTGTGCGCCGCTGTCGGGCTGCGCCCTCTGCTCCGTTTCCTCCATGTCACCCGCCGGTGGTCTGACCTCCGCGGAATCGAGCCCCTCCCCCTCCTCCACCTGCGGCTGGTCGGCCTTTGGCTCGGGCCGTTCTGGCTCTGCATGGGCCTCCGGGGGCTCCATGGCCTCTTCCTGTTGGGCTTGCTCCTCCGCTTCCCTTTTAGCTCTCTCCTCCGCCTCTGAGGTCACATGGAGGGTGGAGGCGGGTTAAGTGTGTTCATTGCAGCTTGGTCCTCGCGTAAAAACCAGTTAACGTTGACGGAGCTCATTTGATGAAACCTCTCAATGAATATTGACTTAAAGCTGCATTAAAATACGATTTTGGCCACTTGGGGGCAGCAGAACCAGGCTGAAAACACCTTTGTGTTGACGTGGTAGACTGGCAAACAGCTCCCAGCAGTTACTGATCAACACCCATCCATTTGGTTTTTGTTCCCACCAAGGTCAATACTCTGGTCAACGCTGCACTACATTCACATTTTATATTCACAGTCTGTGTGCTGTTTGCTGCAGAGCGAGTAGTGGACTACTTGAGTTGGCTTTTCTTTGAAAATGGTGCCGGTTATCACGGTGAGAGTAAACGAGACAAACCAGGAGGCTGCTGGCTGGAAAACCAAAATGATGATATGGAATGAAAGAGCTACAAGCCTTGCTTTTCACATTGAGACATATCATACATGGTCAAAATAAAATATTGATAATAGCTGTAACATACAGCCAGCTTGAAATGCTCCCATTTCGTGACTACCACACTAACGTAGGTAACGCTTTGCAGCTTCTTCAAACAATTCCCCGTACCAGAACATGTGATGTCCCTCGGATCTCCTCCATTTACCTGCGCATTACATTTGGCTGAGTGGTTAAACTGTACCTTTGGCAGCCTGAGCTTTCCACCTCTCTCTGTTCTGGTACACCTCTTCATTCCACAGCGCCTTGAAGTTCTTCAGGTCCACCGTCAGCAGGGAGCTGTGTCCCGACGAGCTGCTGTCGGAGCTCCTCACGCTGTGCCTCTTGGCCTCCTCTGAGCTAATACTGTTCAGGCTGGACAGAAAAAGTGCGAGGGATGAAGAGGAAGGATGAAGAGTAAGCGATTACAGCCATGGCAGCAGCCGCGTGTGGCTGTAGTGACACAGTGGTGCTCCATTGAGCTAAATGCTAAGGTGCTCTAATGTTTAGTATGAATAATGTCAACCTTGTTCACCGTTCTTAGTTCAACACGGTTTATTTGCTGAAGATAAAGAACTGATGCTGATGCAAAAGTCCTTCGTTTTGCAGGAATTTAGTCATAAATCAGCAGTTTCCGGGAGGAAGGGTTCCAACCTTTCTCAGCTTTATGATATGAATTTACAGAAGTGGGCACGTAGGAGGCACGGGTCTGATGAGAGATGCTGCCAAGTTGCATTATGGGGAATGTAGAATTGGGACTTGGGACTAAAAGCATATCTCACCGCTCTGCCGCTTCAGTTCGGACTAAATGGCCGGAGGCACTTTGAGAGGAGAAGAGAGCAAGAAGGGTGAACAATCAGAGGACGACAGAGACAGCAGACGTCGTTACAGGTGATTGAAAACTGCTCTAAATGCTGGGAAGAAGCGGTCCAAGAAAACCCATTAGCCTCCAAGGTGTGTGTACGAAGACGAGCGGCAACACAATCTGAGAGTTCCACTCGGCTAACTTCCACCGGGGGCCCATTGAGTGATGCTGATGAGGAGAACGGGGGAGGCTGCTATCGACATGCGGGTGAAACAGAAGATGCGTAACCAGACTCCAAAAGTAGTTCATTCATTATTTTACCCACAATGAGCTCATTTTAAAAACAAATTCTTGAAGTCCTCCCCTAGATTAAGTTTGATTATTAGTAAGGCCTGGACATGTGTAACGTACCTTCTTATCTGGATGGCCTTGCATGTATGGGATTTAGTACGTGGCCCGGAGAAAAATGTCAGTTGGTCAAACCACTTTGTTTTGCGCCTCCGGAAGGCCATTGTGTATGCGGATCCTGGCGATGATCGGGGGGGGGGGGGGGGGGGAACAACGAGCTTAGCGTCACTAAAATATCAATTTCAAGGTGTGTGGCTCGGCCCGATGAAAGGTGGAGACATTTCCACGCGCAGTAATGGATTACTCACGGGAGACTCGTCGGCTGCTCTCCTCCATTAGACACGCTGTTATTGCAGGGGGAGCTGCTGAGGTCTAATCAAGTCAGTGAGCGAGCAGGTACGCAAGGTGAAGGGTAGAAAACGCTGGATTCTCCATTCTTGTTTGAGAGAGGCCGGTTGATTCAAATGTACTCTGATTTACATTTCGTTCAACCCACGTCCATCTGCTCAGTGCTGCTGCACCACTTCATTCGTTTTCTAGAATTGTTTCTCAGGGAAAGGGCTGAAGCTCACCTGGAGCGCCTGAAGCCGGAGAAACCCGCATGGGAGGCCTCGTCGATGAGCGGTTTGACGATACAGTCCATCATGTCCGACAAAACCGTGAAGGTGGGCACCACGATGAAGTCGATGAAGCCTGGTGACCAAAAAAACGATCATTACAACGCCGCAATTTATGAAGTTAAGATTGGACTTTATTCCCTGAATGATGTCATGTTGATTTTTAGAATTTCAGGTCCAGATTAAAGTCTAGAGGGAGAATAGGTTCAACTGTTCCAACCTGAAACAAAACATATACTGCTTGTTTGTTTGCTAATTATCCTCAGTCATTAAACCAATAAGGCGGTATACGACAGGGCTTTGCGGTCTTTAACAAAAGGAAGATAAAATCGTTTACATACAAAAATATACAGCTGAACCGCACCCAAACGGACACAGCGTTGTGCTGGTGGTGCATTTTGAACTCACCAATCTGGGACTGGGCCACCATTGTGGACTTTCGGTCGCAGAGCGGCGAGAACGGCAGTCCGAGCTCCGATTCTTTGTCCCCCTGGAAACACAGCGGCGTCCTCGGTAAATAGTTCTCGCTCTTTGGTCACTGTGTAAAAAAAAATTGCAGCCCTACGCGCCGCAGGCGCGGGCCCTCCCGCACGCCATATGCTCCCACTCCTATCCGCGGGCTTTGGGGTCTGTCTGGCCCCTACCACCACGGCGGGTGCTTTGTGCCACAAATGTGTCTCATTTTCTCCTCGGATTTGTCACAAAAAGATGAGGTGTAGTGAGGAGGCTGTGTGCTTTTGAGGGGCTGTTTATCGGCGTTTCATATCTCGAGAGATGAAAAAGGGGCCTTTCGCGAAATGCAAGCGCGATAACAAAAGGTAATGAGAAGAATGCGGATTAATAATGGAGGGCAATATGGCATCAGACAACGGAGCCTCCTTGTTGACATTACTAAATTTGCAATATATTATTTAGAGGAGATTGGATTGTTTTATCAGAGAGGTATTGTTCAACATTTTATTCTGCGATGGCTTCGACACAAGGAGCAATGTATCTGCGATGCCATCAATGGTGTGAATACGAGTATATCCCGCTAATGTAAAGCACCATATTACAAGAATCATCCTTGTTTTATTCTTGGTGTGAAGAAACCCTGCAGACATACGACTAAATTTAGAAAATAAATAGCTTTTTTTCTGGAGCCACTATAACCCCAAACACCCAAATAAATGAAGCGGCTAAAAACATCGACTCGAGTGTATTTCTCTGAGGGAAGATTGATCATTTCAATTTCACCTCTCGGCAGATCTAAGAAATCTACCACAGCATATTTACATAGCAGGAAGAGAACAGGTGTAATTTTAATAAACTTTTCGGGTTTTTTTGTCAGAAAGTATGCGCAGGACTTTGTGACCGGGCCACTGACCTGTCTGAAGAACTCCTCCAGGAGGGAGGTGGTCCAGCGGTGGTGGAGGTTCCAGCTTTTGGCCGGGTGGCTGATGTCTGCCGTGTGCAGCAGGAGGGACAGGGCTTTGGGCTTGTCAATGCTGCAAAAAACAACTGATATCATTACAGCTGTTTTAATGGCCTACAATATTCATTGTCAGTCATTGTCCAGGCAAAAACCGCATCACAAACACGTATTCCAGATTAATCTGCAACAAGGTTCATGATCAATACCAAACGGGTAAAGAACATTTTTCAGGGCCTGAAAACCGGTGGTCAATCACAAGGAAGGAAAATGTGTCACAGCTGCCAATCTTTCTACAGCAATCGGTCCCATGATGGACAGTGGATGGACTGTGTGACCAAGAGCAGCACAAAGAAATCAGAGGATGAGGTCCAAGGAGACGTTGTCCTGTGCATCGTGCTGTACACGGGGCCTGGTTAAAGAGTCTTGTGTACAATTCACCACTAATTGCTGTACAGTTGTGTTTGTCAACTTAAAACACACGTGCACAGCAGTCTAAAAGACAGAGAAGGGCACAAAAACAAAAAGCTGCCTCCATTAGGCAAATCCATTTTCGACACTGGAACTGGCGTGAAGAAGCATCATCTCACCTCATCAGACATCGCCGGTGCCTGAGAAATCTCCTGATAACCATATCCAACTATCATGTTTAATGGACTGATGCATGAATGAAAAGAGTCCGATATGGAAAACAGGCCCACAAATGAAAACACACACACGTGCGCACGCACACACACACACACACACACACAGCACAAGGTTAAACAGAGGTTGAGAAAGACTATCTCAAATTCCCGCTCTGTTCCATTTGTGGCAGATTGAGTCTTAAAGTGCACTCGAAGCAGCCCCGGAGCGGACTGGTTTGAATTACCTCATATTAGAGTCTATTCAGCATTACGGCTTCCTGCCGACTGCAAGCTCATTTATCTACAAGCATGCATGTGTGTGTGTGTGTGTGTACCTCACACTGTAGCAATATGATTACTTTATCAGTCAGCACACGCTGGTGTATTGTTTATAAAAGCATAGGAAGCATTGCGTGGTTGCCTCCTCGATGTGCGATTTATCTCCACATCGCTTGCTTCCCAAGCTCTTTTTTTTTTTTTTCTTCTTCCAATTGCGAGGGAAAAGGAAGGAACCCTGAAGGTCAACGCGTGTCTTCTCTCGTCAGCATTGCGGCTACATCGGCAGTGATGACTCATCGCGTCACCCGAGTGCTGATGACCATTTATGGCGTTTTATTTCATGTTATCAGCCAAATGAACAGGGGGTTATCGGCGGTTATCACACTCGTACTTCTGGGCTATCAACTATTCATACAGTCGACGATAAACCCCACTAGTGTGTAATAATTCAGGCGCCAGAAGATTGCCCTTCACTGTGCTTTAGCTATTTAACTTATTTCAACCAAACCCGCAACATTTTCACACGATCAACTGGTTTTATTTCACAACATTAGGAGTCTGATAACATAAAAATGGGTGCTAATGCTTTTCCAGCGGAACATTAGCGCTGCTAAAGACAATGTCACATAGTTGGTGGGCTGCTAATGCTTTCTATCCGTGCATCTTATCTACCAGCAGCCCACTGTGCTCCAGTAAACCCGCCAGCAGTATATCTGCCGCCGGCTGCTTTTCACTATTTTGCGCGCAAATGCGTTTCACCGAGCCAAAGCTGGTGCGTTACTGCACCGCAACGCTGCTCCAGACGTCCAGCACAGGGAAGACAAAACATCCCGTGCCTCAGCGGGCCACCTGCGCTGTATAATGCACGATGTTTTGGTACCGTTAGGCCACAGGATGCTCGTTCCCTTTCTATTTTTTATTAGCGGGGGAAAACAACACCTGAATAACTGATATCGGCCCAGTCCAGCTGAGAAGAACACCAATGCATGTTTGAGCGCACACCCTACGGGGGGTCCAGATAATTGGGTTGTAAACAGCTGGGGGTGAGCACAGTGCCCAGTGGCTGACGGGGAGGTTAATGAGGATGCAAATGATGTAAAACGAAGGGCCGGTCGACTCACCCCTCGGGTTGTTGAAGGAAGTTCTTCATGGTCTTAACCTGCTGGAAGTGGCAGGACATATCTGTGGCCAGCACCATCTCCACCACCAGAGCCCGCAGCTCCCTGGATGAAAACAAAAGGAGGAAATAGGAAAAAAAGAGGACTTATCTCTGAAGTTGCAAAAAGTCAAAATGTTGGGCCCTGAGGCATTTTGGGATTTTCACACATTCTTCATCTCAAAAGCAAGTTTAAACAAAATGTTGGGGTCTTGAAGATGCACATGGTGGAACTCTCCTCGTCTTGTATCCGTCCCACTGACCTCCAGTCATCCTTGGAGAGGTTGTAGAGGATGTTCATCTCGTCGTCGTCCTGCAGCAGGCGGTATGCCGCGCTGACGTGGTGGCTCTCCAGCACCGAGCGGTCGTTGTAAAGTATCGCCGTGTCGGACCTGTCAAGAGTCAGGTCCACGCGGGAAAGAACACGTTGAGGAGAAATCACGGAAGTCTGGACGTCGCCAGGGACTTTTTTTGATTAAATTGTGTGTCGCGGTGGAGGAGGCGGCCCACTGTGTGAAGAAAAAACCCTTTCAAGGCAACAAATAACACATTTTGTACTTCAACTGTACCAACCAAACGAAGCACAAATCGTTTTTTGAATTGTACGGATGGACTTCTTAATGTAAAACTCAACGAGTGCTTTATTAATAAAAATACATATTAACTATAAGTTTTGATATAACGTGTTCTCTCAAACTCAAGGGCCAACACTTGCAGGCGACCCCAGTGCGATCGCAAGGCTCCCTCGCTGCAGACGAAAACATCGATCGGGGTGAGTCACGGCATTTATGACGCCATGATCCATTACCTCGTCTGAATGTGGAAGTTGTTTGTGGTTCCCGTGTGCTCGTAGTCGTGCACCGCGGCCGCAAAGATCATGGCGAAGATCTCCAGCTCAGTCAACCAATGCTGCGGGCGAAAGAGAAAAATGGAGAAGAGGAGGGAGGGAGGGAGGGAGGGGGAGGTGGGGTGTGAAGGGGACATAATGAGGTGGAGTGGATATCAAGAGATGTAGTGGGGGGGAAAGGGGTGGGGTAAGCCACAGGATGGAAAAGACGGCAACGTTGACATGAGAGAAGGTGTGTGATGAACAGAAGAGGAAAGAGAGAGAAGCCAGTGAATGTGAAATAGGTGAATAGTAACGCCATAATAAGGTTGAGGAGAGAAGTGACATAAACAATGCATCCAGAAGCAGATCCAGAGGCATGAGGAATACATTACCGTCAGGAATAAAACGGAAAATACGGGTGGAAGGAGAAGAAGAGAGAGAGTAAAGGTCAGAAATGTTAAAAAAAGAAAGCTTTAGTTTTAAAAAAGGGCTTATTGAGCAACTCTTATGGCTCAGACAAGGTGAAAGGAGAAGATTGATAACACATTCATGTCAGTGTGGTGAATATGTAGCTACAGCCGGGCTCGCTGCTTGCGATTCAGACACTTGATATAATGTCTTGGTAGATATCACCCTCAGATGGATCTGTTTACCCCAGTTTGCATTATTCACGCTAAGCTCAGCTTAGTAGCTTTGTATTTACTGTGCTAATTTACTAGTTATTTAAGTGAAGGCCTGCAGATGAATATCAATATCAAGTAATTTTCGTGATTTTGTTCAAAATTCCAATTGAGCCACACTGTCGGGCATTGACAGTCTCATTTTATTCCTGGCAGGATTGAGGATATGTGTATTTTCCAAAAGGTCCATCCATTAAACTACCCGACAGGACAAAAAACAGCAATATTAAAAATTAAGTTTCATCGCGTGAGCAACACCCGACAACCACCCGACTCCGAAAACGCATGGAAAACCCCTCGGACGGCTCCGGCGTGTGAGTGCTTTACTCTAACAGGGGTTTGACCTGTGAGGACTTTCCCCTTCTGGTGCGAATGCGCCCGCGTGCACTCACCCACACACAGGGTTTCGGGATTTAGCTCGGTGCGCCTGGTCGATATCGGTGACTAATCAGCAGCGGGGATGGGAGAGTCATTAAGAACCCGGGGCGGGGCGGGGCGGGGGGGGGGGGGGGGGGGGGGGGGGGGGGGGGGGGCGAGATTTTGCGCCGACCATCCCTCGTGGGGCCGGCTTTATGAATGACCTGTAGATTGATGATTTAATGGAGTCCGGAGGGCCTGCGGAATGATAGATGCTGTTTTCCTGCGCTCCCAGGAGCCCCCGTGCTTCTGGCCGTAATGTTGTTGCCTGCCCAGAGAAACGCACCGATGTCGACAGCTGTCGCAGCCACCTTATTACGGTGATTAAATAAAAACACTGGAGTGGAGGGGGGGGGGGGGGGGGGCGGCCAGCTGGTTGTCTGGGTGGAGACTTTGAACTCGGCTCTAGGAAGACTAAGGAGTTCTCGTTTTTTTTTTTTTTTTTCTGAGTTTGTATCCCTACGGTGGAAATGCACTTATTGTAAGTCGCTTTGAATAAAAGTGTCAGCTAGATGACATGCAATGTCATGTTTTGGAATGAACAGAGAGCTCAGAGATCTCCTAAAGGTCACTCCAGGGGGAAAGCGGGGAAATATAGGTCACCAGATGAAAAACAAAACAAAAAGGAACATGAAAAATGAAGGGGGAAGATGTGGACCGACGTTTGCTCAAAATGACTAAAAAAACATTTGACTTCAAATGTTGAGACACTGATCCTTTATAAGTGTCACATTTCGAGGGTGGATGTTCTCAAACCGAGCCAGACGGGAACGTCTTGTTTCATTGTTTCATCGAGAAGATGACATGTACACACAAAGCTACGATGAGTCTGGCGTACGGCGGCCCGACAGCAGGCCTCCCGAACGGTGGTGCGGACCATGTGATCACGGTAGGCCGTAAGCCTCTGTGGGTGTCCAACGTAGATTCCCACTCACCACCATGCCGGTCTTCAGCAGCAAGTAGTGCACGGTCTGCGTGACGTCAGCGGCGTGCATCAGGTTGTGGTAGGGGTTTTTGTGTTTGCTGTATCCCACCTCTAAGGCCTCCACGAAGGACACCACCGCGGAGATGGGGATCTGAAAACAAAACAACAACAACAACAACAAATGACAAACGGCCCGCCGGCTGAAACAAAACGCTGCAGACAGCCGGCGAACTCTTCTCAATTGGCTTTTGAGTGGTTTAAATGATGAGGGTATGCGGTTTCAATACGCAGTATTTTCGAAATTGATGTCATAAAACCCCCGGGTCGTGAATCACCGAGGCGACGGCAGACTATGCGATTACGTATTCCTGTCAGCTTCATTGCCCCGTGTCATTAACTCCAAACTCCCGTCACTTAAAGTGAAGTGTCCTCAGCTGCGAGACACTGTGTCAAAATCAGCTCGGCGAGCATCGGTTTAAGATGAAGTGCCGATGTGTCCCTCCCTCTTCGTAATTCAGTCGTTTGTTCGGAGACACTCTGACACTCACGCCACGCGGAGAAGTGAGCCTGCCGGCTTCCATCAAATCGGGCAAAGGGGAACTGTGAAGGTTATTCTGATCCATACGGAATATTTCCCGTTTCTCCTTGTTTTTAATGACACAAATCAATATGTAGATATATATATATATATTTATACACACAGACACAGTCGGCCTTGTGGCTTTACCTTGAAACGGCTAATGAGGTCGTATCTCGTGAGCAGCTCGTAGAATATGAATTTAAGCGCGTGGTCCCCGCTGGCCTCGTTCAGAGCGAACACGTCAAAGGACCACTTGTCAACATGCTGCGAGGAGGAAGAGCGGTTCAGAAACAACCACAGGTTCTGGAGATGTTGCTTCGTAATCTGCGAGCTTCTGCTTGGAATGCGTGTTCATACCTTCAGCACAGATATGACGGAGGGCGGGTAGCTGAGCCCCACCATATTGGAGGTACGTCGGTACATCCTGCTTGGACGAGATAAAAAACAAACAAACAAACATGAAATGAAGCGCACCCGCTGTGTGTAAACACCGGAGGTAAGACGCAAAAGCCCCAAACCCCCGACACATGGAAGGTTCCCCAGCAAGATAATGGATAAATCAGCACAACTTGAGGTATGAGACTACGATGAAAAAGGATGGAAGGATTTCTCACACACACACAAACGGCTCAAGGCTTCGTTGTTTATGGAGAGAAAACGGATTAATTTAATCACGTGCTGCAATGCAAGATGTGTAATTCTCCATGAGATTAGTGGAATAGTGCGAGGCAGCTGGAAGACAGCAAAGTTAGTGCACGTTGCTTAGCACCCACAAAAAACAAACAAACATGGACTTATTTAAAATGGTGGACACCTCATGCTTCAGCACGGTTTTCTTTTCCAACCTCCCTTTCTCATTCTTTCCTTTAGTAAATGTCTGAAAACAGGCGGCCCTCTGTAAAAATAGATTAAGGAAGATTATAGCTTACGTGCTTGAGGCTTACTGATTTGAGCGAATGTATATTGCATGTCAGTGCGTGATAAAGCACAGTCTTAGAGAGGGAGCTGTCCACAAATCTCTGAATGATTGTGTTCAGCGGAGCTTGCCAAGGCTGTGATGGGAGGCTCAGGTGAGGGAGTGAGCGCTGTTCAGAGAGTCCAAGCACATTTCCAGCAGAAGTGTTCTCAGACACACCTGTAATCTAGAAAGAGGTTTCGGTTGTTTTTCCGGGTTTCTTGACTTTCATTCAGTAAAGCAATAACAGTCCCTGAACCCCAAATCCCTCTTTTGGGCACTTATAGTATTGAGCGGTTCCGCCTATAGAAGGCCTTTACGGCATAATAGATGTGTCATATATCTAGTATTTCAAAGAAATTCACTTAGACAACAGCAAACAAAGTTTACCTACAAGAGAATTCACTGTGTGAGATTAATCACTCATTAATCAGGGCCAAACTAAAGACGTTGATAGAACTGCTTTAAGTTGGCCTGGGCCACACTTTAATGAAAAATGAAAGACTTCAGACCTCAGCAGTGTGAGAGATAAAGGTCATGCGGCGGCGGTGTGCTTGTGCGTCACCAGCACGTTACCTCTCAACAAATATGCCAGCCTGGACGGCGTGGACGATGCTGCGGAAGCGAGGCTTCTCTTCGTTGCGCCGCAGCATGAGGCCCATCTGGCGGGTGAAGGTGGAGGCCAGCCAATCCCTCACCTCCGAGGGCACCGACTCAGACTGGATGTCGCTGAGCTCATCCTCCGTGTCCACCAAGCGCCTGAAAGAAGGGAACAAATGGGACGGGAGCAAAGGAAAAGGGACGCGCACGGATGCAGAGATGAAAGGATGACTAAAATATCTCGCCTTTATTGTAACAAACGCAAAAATCTCGGCGCTGTCAATCAAATAGTGCCACCTGTTATGTAACATTAAAACACCGCAGGCCTTTCGCCGCATCATGACGGGGAATATTCAAATCCAATTGTGTAGCATAATTCTCCACAGCTCCACTGTCGGGTTGACATGTGCATGGGATCAAGAGCAAAGCCCGCCGGTCTCCACCCTCTGATCTAAATACACGTTCTTATGGCCCAGAGGAAGCATCCACAGCACCCTGATAATCACGGTGCGACATGGACTTGGTGCACCGGGTGGTTCATCATCCTTCATCTTGGAGTGGTCCTGCCATCGCTGGCCCTAATCTGCAGGGATCTAGATGACGAGAGGCTTACATAATTCCATAAGCCTGCTCATATCTCAGATTCCGGACCTGCGCCACACTGTTGACGCACATTGAACTTGCACATTTCATGACCGTAACCATCCGTGAGCACATTTTCAGTGTGACCATAACCGTCATATTTGGCAGGAAAGAAAGTATTAAGGTTGTTTAACTAGCAAAAAAAAAATGAATGTGCAAAATTAAATCAGTTACAGATTATTTATTCTGCGAGGGCGGCCATGTTTCATGGGACCTGGTAGAAGGGGGAAAGTTCTAAAATAATCGCCATTAAGTCTTTTTTTTTGTCAGTGTTGCGCTATTGTTCTTCACAGATGAACCACGTGGACCCTGCAGAAAGCTGTTACTCACTTACCTCGTCTCCTCGATGTAAACAGACTCCAGCACCAGCGCTGCGTACTCCAGGTTCTTCTTGAGGTCCGTGAGGGAAGCCTCTCCTCTCTCCAGTTGCTTCACCAGACATCGTAATCTAAAACAGAGACGCAGCGGTCGTTCAACAGATGGGATTTACTTCCCTGCCATCTCGACATGATGAAATAATTGCAGCTGATATTGGATTCATCCGGTCAGAGTTCCTGGTGTACTCGGCATTTTAGTTGTCTTCTGTTTAAAAAAAAAAAAAAAAACCTCTTCATTTGAACAAGGAAAAATGAAATGGAGAAAAACAAAAACATTATGAAAATAAAATGAGTCACCATGGGCTTGTAAAAGAGAAACTGAATTATCAACCACATTTCTAATTAATGTCATAAACAATGGCCGCCTGCATTCTGGCTGCTATGACAAGCCAACATCTCTGCAGAGCCTGGTTCCCCTCATTTGCATTGAATAGGTATTTCAAATCAAAATAGCTGTAATATTGCAGTTCTACTACATGGCGTTTCAAAACCTCCGTTTTTTGGGTGGGGATTCACTTTTTCTGACCTCGACTGATACAAAAGATTTGCTTGCGAGGACACTAAAGGGCTTTATAAAATAAATAATTATAATACATTTTCTTTGCACTCTTCATCAACAGATCTCAGTGCGACACGTTATAGCTGTTGTGGTTGAAAAGAGACGGGAATTTCTGATTTTGTGCACAGACAGTTCTCAAAGTTTTGCCAAAAAATACTTTAACTGATAAATCACTGCGTATGCCAGGTAACTTTGTAAAGGCCTGTAATTACAGAGCCGATTACAGCCTCAGGTGATTTATTGCAGTGTAACCAGGAGCTCTCCCTGCATGCAGAATGTATAATGTGGTTTAGGTTTACCTGCAAAACAACAGAACATTACGTGATTCTCAAAAATTCCAAAAGAGTAACTGAAAGATCAATCAGTGTTCTCTTTTTTAAAATATATATTAAAGCTGATTCACCTTTGACTGTAGATATACCGTATTTGTTTTATCCTCGAGCCCTGCTATGAATAGAGACACCTGAGAGCTTCTTGACATCATTTTCTCCACGCTGCGGACCTCTTGCAGTATACCACCTGCTGCTGTGCTGGAGGTCATGCGCTCCCTTTCACAGTGAATGCCCCACAGAGGCTGTGCTTGTTGTTGAATTATTAAGTAGGAGGGTGGAGAGAGTAGAAGGTTTCAGTTGCTCTCATTGATTACATTTCCCTGGCTGAAATTTTCCACCAAGTAAACGCCGACCTAAATATTTATGAATTCAGTGAGGCATATTTTTATTGGGAAAACACATAATTTTTGACGCCGGGCACACTCTATTTGGAATGTAGAACAAGAGGCAGCATGCAATCCATCTCTAGATCTATCTGCCTCAATGGAAACCTTCGACATTGGCATATATGGAGCAGCCGGGATTCAAACTGCCAACCTTGCAGTTTACCAGCACACCACGATTACTCCATGCGGCACCTTCTCACCGACATCCAATGAACGTCTACATAAAAGTAACACTTGTTGTGATGTTACAATAGGACCAAAGTGACAGACTGACCGACCAAGCAACCAAAACAAAATTCTGTGTAAATGTTGCTATTCGTGTGGCAAAGCACACACACACACACACACACACACACACACACACACACACACAAAAACGGCTCCATGCAGATACTATAAAATCTCAGCTATTTTAAGAATCACAAGGAAGTGAATGGATGAAGCGTTGGCTTCAACTCTGGGATCACAGCGCACGCCATTTGGCTGGCACTAATGATGGTTATTAAGAACAGCTGTGTGCCAGTGAGCATCCCCGCTAATACATTAGAATAAAAAAGTTCCCTCCCTCCTTCTCCTTCTAAGCTCAGACCTTAATCCTTAATCCATCAGCAATCGTCGTGAATGTCTAACTGATCAATTGGTCATTTGCTGCGACTCACAATGTGCTTCCTTGGAAAGCCCGCGTTGAATGGCTGCAGCACGCGGAGCCGTCTCTGTGAAAATGTCTTTTCTCGTGCTCATTCTTTTTGTTTGGTGAACAATAGACTGAACTGAATGTGCAATCAATTTTTTTCTTTTTGTTCGCTCAAACGATAATTTAGTGCCATCCTGCTGGAAATTTTAGTGAGAATTTTAAAGTATTCAGATAAATCAGAAACAATTTAGACAGAGGAACCCGTTTTGTCTCCCAGCCTGCTGAAGTGAACATCTGATAAAAAAATAAAAATAAACATTCAGAATTGACTAAACACAAAGACTTTTGATGAGCACAGCAGCAAAAAGGGCAATAACTCAATGTCTCTGACAGCCAAAACCAAATTGGCTCATTTCACCTGCTGTCATTACCGAGGGAGACAACACGCTGGGTTAATATCACAGGTTCTGCCCAAACTCCCAGGCACGGAGCCAACTAGGAGAATTCAGGCCAGGGAAGAAGCCAATGGGGAGGCGCGGGGTGTGAAAGAAGTGACACGCGGTGAACTCATTTTTCTCAATTATTCTCATTATCAACTTCTCACTTTCAATGTCAATGTTGATTAATCCCATGGCAAATTTCCATCCCGAAAATAGTTTCCGACCTAGATGCAGAGATGTACTCGAAGGCGCTGGCTGACGCCCTGAAACTCGCTTGAACTGATGATACCCTGAGAATATTGCAATGAGATGCAGATGACAGCTGTGATAAATATGGTGAAGGCGCTAGACTGACATTTCTACAAACAGTACAAGCAGAGTTTAACATAAGCACAAATAATGCGAATCCTACCCTAATCAACTGTAAAAGCTAAAAGGCTGATCACGCTGTTTGGCATTTGGCGAAGGCAGGCTGCTCCCTGGACAGGTCACCAGACACATCCACCTCTGTACATTAGCGATTAAATAAGCTTATGTTTAACCTAAAATTAGACTCAAGACGTCAAAAACCAAGCTACTTTTGTAATGTTGTTATAATCTTCACAGGGGACATTAATCGCCTGCTACAATCACGCAGCACCCCCTAACCATCCCCAAAAAGGCAATAATCGGTCCACTAAATTGCGGATACTCCGCTGGCCAAGGTCACGCGAGCCATTGACGGAGCGCTGCAAAGACATCGGCCTCCAGCTGCCTGCCTCTTTATCTGAAGAATGGAGATTTATCTTCCCTCCCCCTCGGGGAGGCTGAGCGGAGAGCACAGGGACGGGATCAGAGAAGGTATTCACAATTCAGAATTGAAATACGAAAAAAAAAAAAAATCAAAAAAGGACTAGTGCCAAAGTGGAGCCGCTCAGCAGAATATACAGTGGGGCTCCAAAGAGGCCCGACCCCTCTCGACAGCTGTTGTGACAACAGAAAGAAACCCCCCCCCCCCCCCCCCCAAAAAAAAGAGCAATGAAACAGCGCCGGGTAACGTAGCAACAGCTGTCTCCTTCCTCCAAACAATTGCTTTGTCACTCAAGCAAGAAGAAACACTCCCTCCCTCTCGTATCCACAGGGAAAGCCGTTTGAAAAGAACCGAACGCATTCCGTCTTTTGACCCAACTCGGGATGAACACACCGGCTCGGTTCGGCTTCGGTGGAGCCGCAGAAACAGTCGGGAGCTGTTTAGATGCTGCCGATTGGAGCAGAGAGTCCCGCCAGGACGTGCAAAAAATAAAATAAAAATGTGTTCACCATCTGTGTTGTAAATGACATTCTAGCGCAGACAATGTGTAATCAATGGCCTGCGGTCAGCGTAATCACCCGGGAAGATAAGCGGAACTTCAGGGAACACACACACACACACACACACAGGTTTTCAGGCTGATAAGCGTCCCAAAAAAAAAAAAGCATCGCAAAGACACGGTTAGTTAAGTCCGCGCTGCACACCCTGATTCTGCAGCATCGATCGTGATTGGCGACTGCGGAGGCCGAGGGGATGTCCGTCCAATGATGTGGACTCCCGGTGGACATTCTAGCAAAAAAACAGAGAAGGGGCGAGGCAGGAGTTTGAGTCACGGTTTAATCTGGAGCTTCTGATCAACGGAACAAACCTCCGCTCGGTGCTGAACGTGTTTTCTATTGTGAGCAATCGATTTCAACCCCACTTCCCTCATTGGATTTCCTCCGTGCCACGACGTATTCGAATGACATAAACAGGAGAAACAGTGGTTTGTAGAGCGAATATCACTCTTAGAATGCATGTCATTACTTGCAAAAAGACATCAAATTATCACCAATGACGTAATAAACCCCCAAACAAATGAAACAAATAAGTTACCTAGCTACGTGAAGGATTCATTCCAAAAGCTAAAAGATGTTTTTTTTTGGGGGGGGTTGAATATGTAAATGAGTTCCCTCTGAGCTGCAGAGGGGAAAATATTTAAAATGAAATGAATTGTTTGGGACTGTCAGTACGAGCCAAATGTCTCCCCTCCTCTCTCACTCAGTGTCGCTGCGGAACGTGAGCTGAATGCAAACACAAATGTTATTGTGACACCCACACTTAACACATTGAGCTGGCCGCTCGGCTTCGGGCGGATGGGTGGGGGGGGGTGGGGGTGTTTCTGCTGTCGTCGTCGACGACTCGTAAATAAAATGAATTATTTTGTCACGGTGCGAGCGAGCCGCGCTCTCTGAACAACATCGGCAGCTCCTTCAAAAGTTCTGATATCTGTTCTGAACGGAGACTTCCCAAGTGGGAGGTTGCAAATGACAGATGTGACAAGAATGGCGGGGGGGGGGGGGGGGGCAGGAGGGAAACCTAAAAAAAGATCAGTGGCTGGCTGAATGCAGCCCACTCGTGTCACGGACTGCCAATCAATCCCACAAGATGGATGTTTAAAAAAAATGTAAAAAATAAACTCGCAACGCTATGAGCGCCAAATACAAAAGAGACGGAATCATCGTTTGGATCAAACTGGTCAAATTAACAGTTAACAGTTAAATGCAACAAACAAACACGAGACAACGTCAAATATTGATTATATTTTTCTACATAAAGGGAGTGAAGGTGATGAGCACAACTGCTATAATCGGCATGTTTATGTCGTCTATGTTTATTTCAACAAAACCCGGAGCCTTGGAAACAGGAAAATACATAAATCAAACGCACGCTAATAGTGACTCCCCGAAGGGAGAGAGAGTCTTTGATATCAAAGGTATGGTTTTCCTCACAGCAGACGATGGAAAGGGAGACTGTTCATACAAATAACTAAAACCTAAGTTTGTTTAAGTCACCATCTTAAATAAAAATAAAAAAATGTTAATGAATAGTAGCCCCCGCAGACTGACCACACAGAGGCTTCAACAAGAGATCAGAGAGTCTAAACTTTATAATATGAAAGCGGCGAGTGTGCGATTGTTGTAGTATCGTTTGTGTGTTAACGAGCGGGCAAATTAATTTGCGTTGAGTCCACGAGAATCAAAAGCTTTTTCTAAATCCTAACTACATTTCCTTTAATCCCAGTGAGCAATTTGAGAGTTCTTGGAATTCATTTGTCGTGCAGGGAAATACAAACAAAGCCAAAAGCTTAACACAGTGAGTCTGCACACATGCAGCATTACCACCGGGCTTTGTGAACCCTTGTGTGTGTGTGTGTGTGTGTGTGTGTACGATCTGGTCCTCAGCACCAACATCAACACAGTAACAGTTTAGCCCCGACTTTGGCTTGGCCTGTAAGGACGTGTATGATCACATACGATCATATCATATAGCATCGCGTAACATCATATGGCATCACATACCATTATGTAGCATGTTCGTGCACATGTAGACGTGCCTGGGAGGTGTGAGGGAATTAAAACAAGTGATACTGCCCTATAGCCTAAAGTGTGACTAAACCTCGTACTGTTATGACCCTTTACAATATGCAGTATGCATCTAGTCCCTTCTACCCGAACATAATCACAAAAATATACATATGTCCCCTGACATGCATGACACCTAAAAAAAGGCAGACGTTGCCATTCACTGCTGTGAGCACGCCGTCAATTAGCCGAGCAGGAGACGTGGTTAGCGAGAGGGAGAAGGTCAATGGAAGCAAACAAACTTAGCCTAACAAATGCGAGCACGCTGGAACGTGGACACCACTGTGGCGTCGCATAATTAGGGATTTAATGGACTCACTAATGACTGTACCATTGTGTGCCTTACATTTTAAAGTGGTTTGAGTAACACATTGTGGGAAAGGGAAAGAGGTTTTTGAAATTTGCTGTAATCTGCAATGTGTCATTTCACATCAGCGTCACAAAGGAGTACCAGAGACATGTTCGCCATGCTTGGGAGGCCCTTTTCTGCATGGAAACGGTGCCCCAATATGCCAAGAGGCAGTGCATTCACAAAGCGTGCTGTTTGAGAATCACCCTTATTGAACAGACAGCTTTGCAGTCAGTGGCTTCAACTGATTGAACCAAAAAGAGTTCCAGTGGAGAAACTTGCGGCTACCTGCAAAATATAAAACGTGCTGCCGTAGGCTACTTTAAAATGAGTCAGCAGTAATGTAGAAGTACACCACGTGTTTAAGATCAATGCGTGAAATCAAGGAGCAACAGAGAAACTGCATTAAGCTTTTTCACTGAACTTAAAACCTTTCACATGCAAGTGTTGCAGAGAGTACAACATCTCAAATCAGCGCTGAGGAGCAACACGCAGTTCCTATTTGCATAAATAGCTGGAAATGCTACCGCAGCACTCTGATAATGTTCCTGTTATTCTCTCTGTTATTCTTGATTAGCAAATCCACGCTGAGTGAAGCAGCTCTCTCGAGCATTCAGCGCACACAGGAAGTCAACTCTGTCGGCTCTTGGCGTGTAATCAGTCGCCTGACCTCATCGAGCTGCTGTCCAAATCAATGATGAGAAGAACGCTTCTCCTTTGCACTGAATCTACGGCGTGTGTGACACCGTTGACCTTGTGTCATACGTGAGGGTGCCGTGTAAAACCCCCGAGGGTGTCTGTGAGAGCGACAAGACACCGAAAAAGCAAAAATAAACAGCGCTGCGCCTCTAATCTCGCGTACAAATCCGCCGCTTGATTTGTGTCCAGCGGGTCCACCTACGGCACCAGCCGCCCTGTCAAAACACTCGGCTCTCTCCCCTGACGTGTGTCGGCGCTGGAAAAATAATCCCTAATGCTCTGTGGTGCACGAGTTGTATAACCCTAGAGATTAAAATGTGCATCCAATGAAGCAGGGCAGGTCTGTAAGAGACACATGCACTGCAGCATGTTTGTTACCTCAGAACGACACTGAATGTCTCATGACCTCATGACTGTCATTACAAAAAAATGCAGAATTCTACGATTGCTACCAATCGACATTGGCCTCACACACGCCGCTTTGTGCAACCAGAGCTTTGTGGCGATAGTAAATCATCACCAGGCAAGTTAACACAAATAATGAAAACCCACGTGTCTCAAATGACAATCAGGTGAGAAAATATTGATGAATCTGTTTAAATAGAGATGTGTGGCCCATTTGCTCTGTTGAGAAAATCAAAAGGAAAACCTTCAAAGAGGAACTTTATTATTGAAAAAAAAGTGTGTAAACTGGTTCTCCTGCGTCCTTGGTAAATGATGTTTGGCCATTTTTTATCGGTTCAGTAATTCATTAGGAGCAATATAATGAATTAATATAAGACTTTCATTCCCATGCTAGATGAGTCAAACAGGCGTAAGATTAAAAAGCATATTCATTCAAGTCAGCCACAAAGACACACACACACACACACACACGTATATGCACTTCCACTCACACAAAGTTGCGAAGCAGCAGGCAGTGGAAAAAGTTTGCAAAAGCAATTTGGAAAAAGTATGTTTCACTGCTTCAAATCCTTGCAAATTATCTTCACAATTCCCCGAGGAAAAGGGGTTCCTAACCCCTGACTGCAACCGAGGGGGCCTTGAGCAAAGCACTTAACCCCCAGCTGCTTCCTCATTGCTGCTCAGTGGCCAAAGTAAAATAAATAACATTACTAAAAGCCAAATAATAATAACATGAAGCTAATTGCTGTAGCCGGAATAATCTTATTTGTTAAACCCTGAACAAATTGGAAATAAAATGCTACAGTTAGATCTTACAGTACATTCAAATGTATGCTTTAAGGAAAATGTTCCACCTGCAAACACTGGTTAAATAATCATGTGTCATTTTTAGGATCCCTCACGGATTAGCTAGCACCACAGTGGATGCCAGCGACAGGTGTTGTCGTTGCTGAACGCTAGTGCTAAGCTAATGCTAAGCTAATGCTGACGCCACGGCTCTCCTCCCAACCTGTGAGCACAGGCAACAACAACAACAACAACAACAACAACAACAGCTGATCTCTGCAAAGAAGCCATGTGCCGCGGCGAGTGAAGACCACTGAAAGTGAGCAATTTGATAGAGAAAGCAAAGCTGAATGGAAGACTTTGAGGACAGTGGTGGAGCAGAACAAAGCATTTACTGAGCAGAAGCAGCAGATGGAGGGCGGAGGGACGCGGTGCTGGCAGGACGTTTATTGATAAATATTTGCAAATGTCACAGTAATTTCCTCAGTTGATTGTAGATTAGACAACATTTAATTAGTTTCTGCTAAGTGCTGTTTCCGAAGCAAGTAGTGGTGGCAAATATTACAAGTCTACATGTGGAAAAGAAATACATCAGTGATTAATGAATCTCTAAAGGAACAATACGTTTTCAATGAATAAAGACGATGAAAACCATCCCAATTCGACTATATTCCTCCCTCCCACATTTGGTACTGGTCATCACTTGGTATCGGACGCTTGCTGTCAGTATTTGACTCGCTGTTGTCCTTTTTCTTCCATATCGCACAATCCTCACGTGAAGGAAACACGTTTCATCCGGGCCGACGACGTCCGCCCTTCAGGAAGCCTTTTTGTTTGCATCGCCCATCGAGGTCATCTTGTGACCTTGTTGTTCTCGGCGAGCTCATCAAAGCCTCACCATCAAAGCCTTTGAGCTTTTGGACCCTTCACACACACACACACACACACACACATCGTCATCCAGGCGCCTTCACTAAACATCTCGCTGGATGACTTTGACGCCACGTCTTGATCCTCCTACACCTCTTTTTCTGATGAGCATATCAGGCGCCGTCTCTCTCCCAAAGATCTCCTTCACCTCCCATTATTGGAGAGACTTAAAGGAATACCTTTCCTATCCTGTGATGCTCTCCAGTGGTGTGTATCCTTCCACTCGGGACAGAAAGATCTCACGGTTATTGGCCACTGCGGCTCCGTTCTTTGTAGATTCTACTGAGATGTTGGCTCGGCAGAGGAAAGGATTTCTGCGTTTTTAGACTTCCTCCGACAAATATTCTTCAGTGTTAATCTGTCGCACTTTTCTCTCTTACGTCTTTGCCTCCCGGTATAACAAGAGAATTAAAATCATATTGCACTAAAATGCTCGAAACGGTGTCTTGCATTTGTAACATCCAGATGAGATTAAAGACATTCATTCAACATGTAATCACATATACACGTCTAGGTTGGCCCGGGGCCACAAATCAGATTGCAATTATAACCCTGCATGCCACACGCAAGAAGAATGGTCGGCCCAACTCAAACTCAAGTGGAGCTGGGGCCATAACAGATTAGTCCCAGCTACGTGACATCAATCTATTACCAACACAAACACATATGAACAAATCACATGAATCGTAGCTTTAGTTGTTGTATCATTGTAGCTTCAACACAATGCGCAGAACTGCAACAACCAGGAGGATACGAGGCCGCAAGACTTCAAATGTACTGGGACTCGAGGGAGGGTCCAAACTGTGGAAATTTGATCCAAACAGAGTGTGACAATTGACTTTGACTGTTCTTTCATGGGTGATTTTATGTATGTGTGTTATTTAATAGGAGACTGATAATCCCCAGAAGCCCCCCCGAGAAGTGCAGATGTGAAGGTTATGAAAGATCGGTGTGGTCGAAGTAATCTCATGCTGTATTAAGTATAAAGGTTAAGTATGAAGGAAATACAAGGCAAATTGCATCGGTGACTTGGCGTACTCGCGCGTCGGAGTCGTGGCGGAAAAAAGGCGCTTTCAATTAGATTACCTGTTTGACTCCTAGCCAGAACATAATAACAGATGCATAATACTCTGAGTCCATCAGAGGTCGTTATGTAATCCAAACTATGGCTTCCTCTGTGTTTCACTTTGTTGATGAGATCAGTAGAGGAGGCCAAAGCTTGTGTTCCAAACACGGTGCCCTATCCTGTTAAAGTGAACCCCATGTGGTCGTGGAAAAAATATATGTAACGAGGCAAATGGAAATACAGTTGTTTCTGTCTTTGTCACACACACACACACACACACACATGAACACACAACCTCGCGGATGGATCAATACAAGCTGGAAAGAGGTGCGCCGAGCCGAGAGAGGTCACCACCGCTCCGTCCTTCCACCCCAGGACAAACAAAGACACCCGAGTGCACTTTATTTGACAATGGCCCGGCAGCAGCCGACACAGAAGACCTTGGAGCCGCATCCTCCATCCCCACGTGAACCATTGTTCAGTCCAGTTGGAGTGCCTCACATGTGAGTATCTGTCCCTGGTGACATCCAATTCAAATTCATGCTGAGCTTACAGAATGAAAAGAATTTTTTAAAAAAAGAGCCGAGAGAGTTTACGGGAGATGTAACTCACGTATACGTTTGTTCAATATTGTATGTTCAAAATATTAAACACACAGTTTATCCATGAACTTTCAATCCACTCTTCCCAAGTTGATGAACTAGAAGGAGAGTATTAATGAAAACATGAATAATGAATGTATTTAAATAATTTAGATAAGTTGTAAAAATAAATCATTAATGTATGTTCCTCTCCCAATAATTATTTTATTGCTTTATAATATATTGTATAATATATTGTAGTATATTGGTTAATAAGTACATTTTTCCCTTAATAATATTACATGGTATAATGGCTGAAAAAAGGACTCCTTGAAGCATCTAGAAACGTCAAATGTCTCCATACATTAAATCACATTATTCAAGTAATGACTCAATAAGCTTCATTATGTTTAGCAGGAACAAACAGTGGTTTGTAGGTGGGAGGGTTGTTGATCACATATTTACTTTAGATTGTCAGACTGGCAAATGAAGTCTCAGTTAGATACAAACACAGTTTGATGAGGTGACGCTTTCAGACGTCTGTGAGTCGTGTGTTTTTCTGTATTTTTGGGAGTGCAAAGTGTAGCGAATGCGCAGAAGATAATATTATATAATACTGCAGAACGTTGAACGTTGGTCCCATGCTGTTAATGTCCATTCCCCAACGGGGATACTAATGGAGAAAGTGATTCCTCATTCCGCACCAAAGTAGCATTGGTTCCCAGTACAACACTTTGTACTTTGGCCTCGGTCTGCGTAAAGAACTCCCCGTGGTTCTGGAACCGTCCCAATACTTACGATTTAAGTATTTAGCATTTAAAAACCTGCTCATAAAATTGCTTGGTCTGGTTACGTGTTTACGGTAAAAGAAGAGGAGGAACCTCGGTACGTGCCTCAATATCTCAGCCTTATTTTGGGCTAAAGTGGTAAATCTGTTGAGAGACATAAAGGTGATTTAAGGGCAGAAAGTTTCTTTGTGTCAAACAAATATTTCCAATGTCGAGCGTCGCCCTTAAAGCTCGGTGAGAGGACTACGCTGTGTCATGAATACACTCTCAAGTGTTCATCCTGCTGATGAAATCCTTTCGACGTCGTCTGCCAGAGCAAGGCACTGCATCTCCTGCTGCTTTGTTCATTGCAGGGAAGAGAGGAATAAAATCGCGGGCCTGTTCCAATGAACGTGTCAGGATATTGAACACGATGGAGGAAATATGTGAAGCAAACAGCACGTAAGTCCCCCCGAGCATTGAACCGCGGCGAAGTGAACTACTGTGCTGAATGTTTATTTGGCGGAAAGGATGTTTAGTCCAGTCTGTCCAGAGGAGCCTTTTCAAAAAGCGCTGACGGAAAACAGAGACCCAACTGCGTCACGCCTGCGATTCACCGAGTTCCTCCCAAATCGGGAGGATGCCTCCGTATTTGACAAAAGGGCTTTCTACCGGAGCGACAAAGTGCGCGTTTCACTTCGCGATCACTCGCCGTCCGGCTGTTTGCATAACAGCTGCAAAGCGCCACCAGTCAGGCCCGCCGCCGTCCACGCGTCTGAAGTGTCTGAAGGCCGTCAATCAGAAACGATCACTCACTGACAAGACAGTGAGAAGGAACCGAGCTGCAGACTGGAAGTAGCTAATGAGTGGGCCGCCCTGTGTCGTCCTCCTCTCAGTTGAGAGTAGAATATGCATATGCAATGCAATATGCACATGTAACTGTATTATTTTTGTTATTTATTACTCGGGTAGATAATAGCATATTTGTAATCTAGCTGTTAAAAAAAACAACAATTTTCATCTTCCTCATTTCATGCAACATCACCCAGAGCTCACAGCTTTGCTCCTAAACATAAACACTGCCTGGATCCATGCAAGCTTTATTTCCGGCTTAATGCAGGTCCTGCGTTATCAAGAAAACCCCATTTGGCCGACCCGGCCTCTGAGATTGGATATGACAAGAGGCAGCGGGCCACAGAAAGTCTTTGAATACACAAAAGGTCTGCGTCTCCCGCTGGGACCAAAAGGACCGGGTTAGCTGGAGATGAATGAGGTGAAACGATAGATAGCTGAATGGAAATAAAAGCACGAGTAGCACTCTCTCTCACACACACACACACACACACACTGCTGTCGGGCACCACGCATGAGCACACGCATTCAGGATACCAAACACCACAGGATGCGCACAGCCTATTTTTTCGCAGTCTCCCACAGTGTGACCAAGCATCTTCTCTCAAACAGACACTGACAAAGGGTTACACGTTGGTGCTCTGCCTCTACATCGACTCGGGGTAATAGCTCGAGGACAGATGTTCGGAGGTGGGGCGGAGTGGGGGTTGAGGGAGGGTGGAAGTAAAGAGCCGGGTAACAGCTTCTTTCAATTGCTAACAAGCGTCGGTCGATCCTGAAAACACACTTTGAAACCTCTTCGTACAGTCTGAAAGACCAAGATTCATTTTGGCAAAGCTCACTCGGACCAACAAATCCCTTCGTACCCCTCAAATGAGCTCGTTCCACCGATCACTGGCAACGGATTCTTATTCAGAAAACATCCCTGTCATTCAGCAACAGGGAGCATCACATCAATCACAAATTCTAATGGATTTTGGATTTGAAGAATGAATCAGAAATAAATTGTTTTCCTGCACATCTGAAAGGTTTCGGCCTCTCCCTCCTCTCTGAGGCAACCGTTAGACAACAATTACTGTAGGTAATAGGTTTCAAAATGTAGACTGTATTGTACTGTAACATGTATCATTTCACCTTTTGGGGTTTTTTTGTGTTAAAATTTGTACTATTTACGCAACTATTGAGCGGTGCAGATTTGACCGGCCTCTCTCAAAGTTTTCACATCACAACCATCGTCATTTCATCAGATATCACCTCTTCCTCTCCTTTGTACCCCTCACACACACACTCTCTCCCTCATATCACTGCTGCTTCCCCACAGGCCTGTCTTCTGTGATCCTTATTTCCAAACAAAATCAGCTCCATGCTTTCGCCTTGTACTGAAACATGGTGATGAGACTAAAGCAGGACACCTGGGCTGACTGAGCTGAAATTGCAATTAGCTTGGACTGATTATTCCTTGATTTTCTGCTCAGATTTTCTATATTTATTTTAAAAATAATCACCGCATCATCATCCCCGATTTGAATGTGCTTTTATCAGTTTTGTTAGCATATGAAAAAGTATGCTGCAAATACACTGTTTTTTGCTGTTTGCAGAGTATGAATGACAAAAGCGTTGCGATTGGATGCATTTTGTCAGAAACCAATGAAAAATGATTCACAGTTTGGTCCGTATACACTTGCGTGTTCCTGAATATGTGGTTTGAGGATTGAACAATGCTTGTTAGCAATTGAAAAATATGATGGTTTTGGTTTGTGTCATCCATCTGCAGACTTTGCACACGCAGCCCAATATTGTCCTGGTGAGGTTTGGCAAAGAGGGGGAAAATAATCAGTGTAGAAGCCCCTCTGCAGCGCAACGCAAATGCACCACTATGTCTCTTTGGATGTCACAGGCATAAGAAAAAAATATATATATATAGAGATTTTGCCCATTGCGCGCGGCTATTGAAGGGGATTGTTTGGCCTGAATTGAAAATCCATCACTCTTCACTATGTGCAAGCAGCTGCTTGTACATGCACGTGCTACATGGCTGTGAACTGGCTGTATGCGTGCAGGTACTTCATATCAGACTGTGTATCTTAGTCAGTGTGTGCGGCCTGTGCACGTGCCAATGCACAAACCGGAGGGTGTCTTTCGGCACCTGCGTGGTGGAAAAAGAAGAAAAAAAACGGTGAATAATGCTAACCGAGGCGGATAACTCGGTAAAGGACAGAGCGCCTGATGTGGAGCGAAAGGGGAAGCAACTGGGAAAAACAAAAAGAAAACAAAAAGATCGGTTGAGAGGAATGTAATTAGCCAAAGCCTGGAGATTCATTTGAGCCGGGCAATTACCTCCTCTAATCATCAGGTAGTAGAAGAGAGGAGGAGATGGGGTGAAGGGAGGAAGGAGGGGAGGAGAGCATGGAGGCCAGAAAAGAAACCGCAGGACCGAGGCATAATCGTAATAAGTGTGTCCACGCTTCAAACCACTGCATGGCAATGAAACACAACATTTTCCCCCCTAAAAGAGTTCTTAGTAGCCCAGTGTTGGCCGGACTTACACACGACATGACCACAGCAGAACAGAACAAGGCCCCAGAGCATACAGCTCACCACCAGCACTACAAAGCAATTACAGAAGTGATTAAAGTCTGAGCTGCTGTCACCCGCGGACTAAGAATGAGGAACAAACACCTCTGTTTCATGACAAATGCTCACCTGACCGAGCTGCTGTAGGGCAGGCGACTCCAGACCGGTCATGTGACCGCCTATAACAGTTTTTATTCTATTATTCTCTGCACTAGAAGCAATAAGAACAATGACTACATTTAGGAGGAGGTTGTTTGTTGTTTTATTATAAGTAGGCTGTCTTGGGTCCGCCCAGTGATAAGGCCTTATAATCTATACTCTTTGTAAAGGCTAGTACCAAAACTGCTCACTTACACACACACACACACACACACCTACACACACACATTTGAGAGAGGTATCAAGAGGAATTTAATTAAAACAAGGACACAGTTTGACTTAAAATAAATAGAATACACATCAAGTTAGATGTTCAGATTACATTTAAAAGTACAGTTCAGAGTCATTTTAAAATTGATAAAGACAGTGACGCAATTTTTTTGTCTCAATTAATTATCTGAGCTCATCATCATCTTTGTGGTAAACCAATAACTGCATCGCACTGTTGCCCCCAAACAAATCACTGGAAAAAAGGACCCAATGGCTTTGGTGACAAATGTCCTCAAACGTCAGAAAAGGGAGACGGATGGGCTCGGGAAATGGTTTCTAATGGGTTGTTCTTGAAAGGTATCCAATTCCGGGAAGATTTGCTACCTGATTACTGACTTTAACCAAAGAGTTCTATTTTGGCCCCGAGTGAATCTCGGCTCTATGATTTCTGTCCTCGTCTGATTTACCGCGGCTCTTTCTATTTTTCATCTGCGTCTTTTCAGGTCTCTTTACTCACTGTTCACTGTAATTTTTCAGTAAAGTGTACTTTACAGAACTCTTTGCCAATTCGATTTTCTTTGCTTATTAAAGATTTTGTTAAAAATGTAGCTAACCAGGTGCACATCTTATTTAATATATATTAAACACACACTCAATATAATCCTCTTTAAAGAGGATGCCATGATTTCACTTACCACAAACCTAGTGAAGAAGCTTTGTACATTTTGCCATTCATCTAATGTTGTATAGAAAGATGACATTTTTTCATTCAATGCATCACCTTTTATGAAATGTAAAAACTGCACAGAAGCACACGTATGCCATTTGCTTGGCAGCCCAGTTCACCCTTCTTCTGGGTTTGCTTTGACAATCACACAACTTGTTTTTATCCTCTCAGTCCGGGTTTATCAGCTTCTAAACTATGAGTGTCTGGAAAGTATAGCAAGGAGACTAGCGTATAGATACCAGGAGTCATTGCTGCCACAGAAAACACGTATTGTAGCCCTGCAAGCCTGAACAAACCAAGCAGACCTCTGAGAAAATAAGGAGACAGCAAGACTGGCACATAAACACGGACAGACGCGCACACACTTAACAGAGCTGGCTGTTCGGCAGACTAACATAAGGTAATTTAGGGCTGGAGGCTCGCCTGGATAAGATGGCAAAACCCTTAAAGCCTCTGAAAGCCAGGCTATAAGTAGTGACCAGTGTAGCATACCTACTGTCTTACAGACTTGAGCAAAAGCCTATTTCGGTCAGTGCTGCATTCAGGCGTCTGTCGGGGTAAAAAAAAAGAGACACACAGACCATTTAATTGTTGCTTTGTTGGTGCACAATCGGTGCTCGGGTGATCAATGCCTTTTATGTATACCTAAGACAAAAAGAGTGTTGGGATTTTTCACTTTCGCAAGTGGATCGAATCAAATTTCCGCCTGGCACATTGTGAAGCACGAGAATAAAGACGGGAGATTTGTGAAAGGAGTTGCGCGCTCGGAATCGACCGCTCAGCGAACGCGTCCAATTACAGCTCCTTCCACACACTCAAGGTGTCTCAGTAAAACAGAAACAACAATACAGCATGCGTCCAACCACAGGTCTTTCATGCGCAAATATGTAATATTAAGATCCCTCCAAAAAAGGGTTATATATTAGCAAGTAAATCTGCCACCGTGTTCGTGATAAAACACGCGATGGAAGGCCGACACCTTTCCTTTCCTCTCCTCTTAACTCCCTTTGCACACAAACGCTCTCCTTCCGCCATCCCTCCATCCTTCCCCCACGTGAAGTGGGCTATCTCTCCCTCCATCTGCATGTGTGAGGGGTTGTACTGGTGTGTCAGTAATGACAATGTCCCAGTGTTCCTCTCTGCCAATTAGCCCGGTCGTAATTACACAGACACATATGGAGCTGTCAATCAGCCGGCTCCTCCACACAGGAAATCACCCACCCATCAGGGAGAGCGAGAGAGAGAGAGACGGAGAGAGACAGAGAGAGAGAGAGAGAGAGAGAGAGAGAGAGAGAACGAGGGCTTCCAACCGCTATGGCTCTACACCACTTCAAGATACCACACGCTGTGCAAATAAGCAGCACGAGGAGACTTCATTCAATCGCTCTGCGGCAATCCCACCGCTCACTGGAAAAATGCCACCAAGCCGTATTAGGGTGGCGCTTCGGAGAAAAACCTATTGGGGGTTTCCAGCTTCATTTGAGGAGGTACAATTTCTTGCTTAGCGAGTACACACAACAATACAGGTAGTGGTGTGTTGTGATGTATGTATGTGTAAACTCTTCAGTGTTAGTTAGTGCAAAATATGATATATTTTGATCCAATCCACAACTGAGAACATAACATGTTCATCCCATGTCACCCAAAAGAAAAAAGGCTGGTGATATTCCATTTTGTCCTTATCATAAAATAACAACATGACAATGACAGAAATGGACAATGTATTCATCCGACTATCACGCTGCTGGGGAGCGAAAGAACGTCAACGAGCCCCAGTGTTGTGACATGTGACATGTTCCTTCATTACTATCCAACATTCACTGGCCGGCTGCTGTGTACACACACACACACACACACACACACACATCGAAAAATAGTCCATGACAAATGCACTTCTGTTTGACTGATGTTTACTAAAGGCAGCAGTGTCCTGCAGTGTCCTGCTCTTTTAGGAAATTACTTATTCTAAATATTTGTGATGCAACGAATGGTCTTACGGTCGAGTGCCACAGACAAGCCGTTGAAGTCAGAAGGAATCAAGAGACACCGGATAAATAGTTTGGGTCTTTTCTGAGGATTTGACCACTGCCCCGGTTGACCGCAGAGGAGAGTAAAAGGTACCTGCTTGATTTGGATGAGGATGATAATGAAAAGCATTTTACAGTCTGTTGTACGTTTCATCTTGATGTCTTGTAAAGCTTCCCAACATGGCTGCTGGACGTCACAACCATCCAGCAAGAATGCATTTACAGACAAGCACATGGAGACGTATCTTAGAGCCGGGAGACTCAACAACTTACCACAAAGGCATCTGACTAATTCGATTTCTAAATCACACCGTGGACTAAACGTTATAATTAACAAGCGTTTTTATAGAGGGGATCTAAACATCGCCTCGAGGTTTTTCTAAAGGCAAACGTTATGTCATTTGCCTCAGAAGGATGAAATGAATATTGAAGGACACTGAAATCATCTTTCAGATACAGACCCATCTTTAACAAATTATACTTGATTCTGCATAACCCACGCATCCATTAATTAATCGCTGCAACAGAACTGAACCATAGAGTATAATAAAACAGAAGATGACGCGCATAGCTCTTCCTTTGTCATCGTTAAAAATGCTCTATGTCTATGGCTCTGAAACAACTGCGTCTCCATCATTTCAATCCATTGTGTGCGAGTAATCTGGTAATGACGATCAGTTGACACCCCAATCAACACAAGAGGGAAAGAACAAGTGAGAAAGATTATTTATTTTTGCATACATAAGATCAGCTGAGATCTGTGACCCTCAGAAATGAAGGGTGGGGAAAAGAGGGAATACTGACAATCACAATAATAAGAGGAATAATAATAGTACCTTTCATTCACGTTGCGCTTGTGTAACACAGTTGCAAAGTGCTTTGCAAACTGACAAGCAACAATGAATGAAGGGAAAAGAAAATTAAGGTGGGAGTAAGTCCAGGAGTGGGAGAAAAATCAGAAATCATGGGAGAGAACAAGTGGAGGGTGAGGAGATGGGACGGGAAGGTATGAGGAAGAGGAGGAGGAGGAGGAGGAGGTCCACTGGCCCGCCAGCAAGTCTTACCTCTGGGACGTCTTCTTGTACTTGCGCCTGACAGAGAGACAAAACATGTGGACAGTGAGGCATTCATTGAAACGTGACTCTCTCCATGTTGGATTCATTTGTTCTATTTCACATGCAGTGTAAATGAAAGACATCGGATCTCACGCAAGAACCACACTTTGACAGTGTTTCATATTCACCAATATCCTCTTAAAAAGTCTTAAAAATGCCAATTGACTTGGGAATCAGAAGGCTTTGTAATACCACACTGAAATAAACTCCAATTACTATTGTTCTGTCAAACACAATCAGCTTGGCTTGTCAATGTAGTTTGAAAAAAAAAAAAAAAAAAACCTCTCTATCTACGTTCTTTTGTGAGAGCCAATGAGCTTCCAATACCACACATTATCCCCACAAATGCAGATTTAAGCCATTGGGAGAATTACACTGCTTCACATGTGCAGATTTAATGAAATGAAATGTAAAAAGGAAAATGAAAAACGTTTTATTAGTTGCATTCAGTTGTGTTCAATTAATGAGTAGCATATTAGGTGTTTATAAGCACACACACACACATTAAAACACACCCACACCTTCATGAAGAGGTAAAAGCGTGGCTCTAAAAGCTAATTCATACAAACACAGAGAGAGAGAGAGAGAGCGACCCACTAGCGTTCCACAACAGAACCGGATTAAAATTCCAGTCAGGCAGGACTCAGAGCACTTAACTTGATTTGTTCCTCAAGCTCAATGTAAAAGTGCAAGCTAAGGAAGTTGTTCCCTGTAAAAGATATGTTAAGCGCTCCCTCGAGGCTAGATAGAAGAAAAAAATGAATTCAATCATTCACTCAGGGTCCATTAAGCAATTAAAATGAGAAAGACATCGTCAGATGATTGTCTTACAGATTTTTGGGAGTAAATGCAAAGAAAACGTAGCTTAAAGCATTTAAGTAATTGGATAAGAAAACCACAAAAAAGACTAAAATGAAAAGGAATAACTAACAAAATTGGACAAGGGCACATGGACATTTCCTGTTCCTCTAACCTCTTCTCGTGTCTTTTATTTCCCCTTTTGCCCCTCCTCCTCCTCACTGGGCTTTCTTTATGTCCAAATATGTCAACAACGCAGCTCTCCTTCTAATTATAAGGCTTTAATGCAATGTCCTCGGCATAATGAGCATGTGGGCTGAAAGGGGTCATGGAAGCTCAAGGATTTATTGTAATTATAAAGGTCACAGGAAGTAGCATTTAAACCTTTTAAAGTGCATTTGTGCGTCTGTCTGGACAGCAAACGGCAGCATCTCTTTCTTGGATTATCTTATTGTATTTTACTCAGGGTTTCACAAATCTGATCCATTAAGGCGGGCGCGGCCATCTCGACCTTCCTCGGATGGAACCTATGACGACCTCAAACTGTCGATCAGGTGATTAAATAAGTCATTGATTTTCTATAATCAGTAGCTGACGGCGAGGTGGCCTGTTATCTCCTTTTCCCGATGGAAATCCAATGCAAAAACTCCAGTGGGCCTCCAGCACAACACACAACAGGAATCTGCTGGTGCCTCGATCAGTGGACGTTAGCAGGCTCCAGACTGCGCATTTATCGCTGAGCTGTGATAGCCGGCCAGCGCGCACACACACACACACACACACACACACACACACACACACACACACACACACACACACACACACACACACACACACACACACACACACACACACACACACAGTAAAAGTCACCACCAAGCCACTGAGCGCGACACGAGTCTATATCGTCCGTCCCCTCCATCTTCAACACACACACGTCGCCTACGTCGACATCCGTGGGGGGGGGGGGCTGTCAGTCGGAGCTCCCTCCCTGTGGATGGAGGCTCTTTGTGAGATTAAAGGCTAATGTGATCTCTGACACGCAACAGGAGCCCCCCCTCCCCCCAGAGCTGCGGACCGCAGTGTTGTCGTGATGAGAAAAGAAAAAAAAAAGAAGAAGAAGAGGAAGAAGCCGAGGCCCCCGTTACACTCATCTGACTCGCTATCAATCAAATATCCCCAAAGACAAATGGTCGTGTTAGGGAAGTCGTGACAGTGACCAAGTGAAGGGACAACAAAGTCATCCGGGGGGGGGGGAAACTGAACGCGAGAGCGACAGAAACGGTGACTAATCGCGGAACAGAAGAAATGCCTAAACATGGAAACGAGAGTGATGCGAGAGGAGGAGAGACGGGGGGGGGGAGGCCGCCAGAAGAGCTGCAGACCCGTGAAACGCTTCAGTCACTCGGACGTCGTCTGCGGTGCGGAAGGAAAACTGCATTTCAGTCAGACCTCCAGCGCGGCAACATGAAAGATTTCATTCCTGACGCCGCGGCCTCCTCCTCCTCCTCCCGCTGAGCAAGGAGGAGGAGGAGAAGTGAAAATGGAAAAAGGAGAAAATTCCCACTTGCAGCTTGCATATATACGACGTGTGGAGCTCTATTCAAAGGGCGGAAGGTCACAGAGGTGTTGATTAGTTGGTGGGAACTGGTAGAGATGAGAAATGTGAGGCTCGAGGAGGCTCTTGTATTATTCAGAGCGATATAGTGGGGGGGGGTATTGGAGGCAAATGACGAGGAGAAGAGGAGAGGGAAAAAAAGAAAAGAAAGATGTAGGATTAGCCTCAACTTCAACACATTCAGTCATTCGAGTCGTTGAGTCGGCTTCATGATTGCACACGGACAACAACAGGTGCTAAAAGGAAAAGCAGCATGGAGAGACATCATCGTCTCTTAGAAACATCATGATGCGAAGCGGAAAAAGAAAAAGTGAATCAACCAAATAAAAAAAATAAAAACAAGCAACACGGTTGCAACTGAGAAATACTCATTAGCTAACAGTAATTAGTCATTAATTAGTAACAGAGTCGCAGTCCCATAATGTAAACAAGTCATTCAAAATAGTTCAAAGAAGGTCGCTCCGAGCTATTCGACTTGAATAATTCTCTCTCTCTCTCTTTAGGTTTTCACTCAAAGAATCCTTTCACACCCACGCATCAAGTTACACGTTGCTGTAAACCAATGTAGCGTTGATGACGACACGTACGACACAGGCTTTTTGCCGTGTCCTTCCCTTGTGTCTGTGATCATGCTATTACAGATCAATAAGAAAATTGGTTTAAACATTAAAAAAAATATGCACAATATATTTCCCTCCCTGCATACGCAGCATTACTTCACACACACGCACACACACACACACACACACACACACACTTGTTGTAAGCTGTAAAAGTGTGCATACTCACAGTCCACGGAGCCGGAGCCAGATCTTCTCAATCTGTTCCGGCTGCAGGTACTTCAGCGACGTGCTTTCGAACTCCTCGATCTCCTTGGTGGGAGACTCCATGTTCGAGTCTCAAAGAGTTCCAGATGTATGCCGACGAGAGATCAAACACACACAAAAGTTTAATCCCTCTCCAGTGCGAGCGGCGGGCGAGGAGGAGGGGAGGAGGGGGAGGGTGTGGGGGGGGGGGGGGGGGGGGGGGGACGCAGCGGCGTTGTGCTGGAACCCGGGGGAGACGTGACCGAGGCTTCCTCTCGTCTCCGCTCACATCTGCACCCACAGCTGCGACAAACCGGACGTCATCCTTCCCTTTTGCTCTCCTCTCCCCCCCCCCACCCCACCCCCCCCTCGTTCACTCGTGAGTGAGTGAGTGAGTGAGTGTGACTGAAACTCAGCAACACAGTGAAGTGCTCGAGCAGCTGTGACAGTCGGGAGACGGTACCTCTTTCGTCCCCGTCCCCCCCCACCTCTCCCTCTCTCCCTCTCTCTCTCTCTCCCCCTCTCTCTCTGTCATTCGTTCACATCTCCCCTGTGTGAGCACAGGGGTCCTGGAGCCACGCCATGCTCTCCGAGCAACAACGGGATGCAGACGGCAGGGCAGCACAATCCGGGATTAACGCTCACTGCCGAGCTCTCCGCACGGGAGGGAGGGAGGAGAACCCGCCGACGGCCCGAAGAGGGGGGAGGAGTCTGGTTGATATTGAGAAACCATGTCCATGTTACGTCCGTTGAGGGGGGAGAAAGAACACGGAAGGAAAACAAGTGGGGATGGAAAGGAACAGGAGGGAGAGACCTTTGGGAGGAGGGATGGGGAAGATGTGAGTGACCTAGATTGAAGAAAGCAAATGTCTGGTCAGAGAAGAGGACCTTTGGACTCTTTGTAACCCGCAGACTCATATTTTGTGGGACATGTGAGGTGAAAATGTCATTGAGCTCATCTGTACTGAGCCACATTCAAAGTGAAAAGGGGATGTGTTCGTCATAACACATACGCTGCGCAACCTGTTAAATGTCACGCCAGAGAGGATTAAAGAGCGCGCAGACAGTGCATTGACACCGATTTGACCGAGATTACTGTGATCCATTGAGCTCATACAGAACCATCCCAAAGTCAATCCCCCACCAAATGTAATATTTGTCTCTGTCTCTAGATCTCTGTAAAACACACACGGCGGACTACAGCGTGTCCTCTATGGTTTTATAGGCCACACTGTCCTTCCTGCCTCATTGGGTTGGATAACGTTAACAGGCCAGTTACAGATTTAAGAGGGTTTCATGATAACTTCAGCCGTATAAAGCCATCACAACGCAACAGGTCCCGCATATGTCCTACGAGTTACATCTAATCCACTTTGAAGGCGGTGACATTTATTGAATACTGAATATTTAGGTGCTGTTTGCTCTGGCGTTGGCTCTCTGAACTTTACTATTCCTTCATCTCCTGTGTGCTTGCAGCTCCAGAAACCTATTACTAAACTATTAAAATATTCCACTTTTTAAAGACATCTCAGGTAGGACCCTATTTGTTTAATGTTTTTTAAATATAACACAATGGAGAAAATCTTTAAATTATCCACTTAGATGTCCACGAATTCAATTAATTTCACACTTTAAGCAACGGGTTACCGAAGCATGGTTCTGTTTGTGGATGACTAAATTATTGCAGTTTAAATTTAGGTTTTCAAACCAATTCAGATGAAATAACAGACGTGTTGTGGACAGGATGTCCACAGCTGGATGCAAACATCAGCAGAATAGAGGCACTGTTTTTTTTCGCTTGGTCAAAAGGTAGCAAATCTCTTGATGATGTAATACATATTACTACTGAATCAAAACGACTCCGAAATTAGCCCGTAAAAGTTTCAGGAACTGCCTTATCGGTGCCAATGTTGTATCAGACCATAGAAGTATGTACGTCAGTAGATAATACAGCGTTTTCCACCCTGCTGCTGATACTCCTATCACTGCCATTACTACTACAACTATTAGCACCACCAGTGTAACTGTAGCTACTGACAATGCTAACGCTACATTGTAGCAACTGTTCCTGTATCACTAATACACTAGTGGTAGTAATTGTGGTTGCCGCCACAGCTACAAAACTACTACAAGTACCACTGGTACTACTACTACTACTACTACTGCTGCTAATGCTGGCAATAATACTGCAGCTACTACAACATCTGCTCTGACTGCTGCTACTCCGACCACGACCACTTTTACAACCTGTAGTAACAGTCCTTTTTGAGTCCTCCTTTATCTAGTTATCTTATCTGGTTAATAACTGAACTTAATTTACTATGTTAATAACTGAAGTTCAGTTATTAACATAGTAAATTGCAGTAAATATTCAGTAAGCTAATATGCATTGAAGTCAAATGTTGATGTCATTGCTATAATAAGCCGTAATGTTTTTCCATGAACTGAAATGCCAGTTGTGTGATTCATTGTTTTCTGTTCCCTGTCACTCTGCTTGACAAGAGACACACACTCACACACACACACACACACACACACACACACACACACACACACACACACACACACACACACACACACACACACACACACACACACACACACACACACACACACACACTCTCACACACACACACACACACACACACACACACACACACACACACACACACACACACACACACACTCTCACACACACACACACACACACACAGACACACACACACACACATAAACTTTTTAAAGCCCTTTCTGCTACTTTCTCTTCTTCTCCTGCCATTCCTTGTAAAAACCAATTAGTCCTCTCATTCTCTGTCCAAAGCCAAAAGCTGATAACTAAGCCCCCCTTTCTTTGAGCCCCCCCCCCCCCCTACTACCACACTCTCAGGTCTTTCAATTACTTGATGCAGGATGCAGGGGTAATGCAAGGGCGCCACCTCAAAGAGGCCCCCGCTTTCATCTGCTGAGATGGGTCCTCTGTGAGGAAGGAGGAGAGAGGTCTGCCCGAGTGCCATAAAGCCTGCTGATGTTCTCTTCAAAAAGGCACACTTATCTATGGCTCTCTATCTCTCTCTCGCTCTCTCTCCATCGTTCGCTTTCAGTTTCTATCTCGCCTCGTTTTTTTCCAATCCACTCTTCACCGGCCCGGTCTTTCCTAGTTTTACCAGAGGTATTTATCTCCGGACCCCGGGGAGGTTTTCAGGGCCAGAGACCTGCAGCCGATCGGTCAATTTGAGGGAAATCCACAACAGCAGCTTCACGTTTGACTGCTCGCTGTTCACGGGTTTCCACCCTCCCGGGACCGGATGTCCTGTGTCCTCTGTATGTGTAAATGTGACACGGAACAAGTCTGAGCCTGGTCCGGTTGAGATCGTTGCGAGGACAGAGAAGGTCAGTGAAAGGCGCGTTGCACTCGGAATCTCGTGTTCACGACGGTAAACAAGAATACACAGAAAGTGTGGAAGAAGAAGGTAGAAGCTTACGGGCTCTTGACGGTTGCGATAATCCGATGGACTTGGTGCACAAAGACTAGCCCACGGTATGAATGCAGATTTTTCCAATTACCTCCACTCATAATTAATCCCATTATTACTTGTTGAAGGAGTTGATAACAATGGGTTATTCTCTCTCTTACGTTACACAACTTTCATCCCAAGATGCATGGCTATCACACAACAATACGCTCTAATTCTATTAAGGTTGAAGATAAAATATTTATAGCGTTTCACATTCACTACAAAAAAAACAAAAAAAACGAATGAATCTGATGCATCGACAGCAGGATAAAGTCTTGCTGGGAGATGTGGCCTCGAGCCTTTGCACTCACGTTGCCAAACGCCGACTGATGAATGAAATAGTTTGGGAACTGTGGCTAGTTTGAACTAGTTTGAATCCCTCGATTATGTGAGACGGTCAATACAACAATGTGCATGTGAGCATGCAAGGAAATATGAAATATTAAGGATACATGGAACTCTTTTGCTTGCTCCTCGTTTCTAAATGATGTGCTGAGGTTGCGGAGGAATCTGAGGAATTAGGAGTTTGAAAGAGTTATTCTAACAGATAGACGTCACGAAAGGAGGCAGAACTCTTTAAAAACCGACTTCAAAAGGACAAAAAAGCAAATGTAGCAGAATGTGAGTTTAATGAATGGGTTTCACAAACATAACGTATCCATTTGCAATGAAACAACCCAAGAGCAAAAAACGGATTAACTCCCCTGTATAATCATCATCAACGTCCCTGGATAATTAGTATCACATCGACTGCTCACAAAAAATACCCAATGCATCAAGTATTGGGAGAGTTAATTATTGGGGTGACGATGACGGAGAGTCTTGCTGGAAATTCCACTGAGCTCAGAGGTATTCTCCACACCGCGTTCCCGGCTCACACATCGAAATCGAGGCGTTAACAGCGCCGGCCATTTGGAGGAACATGAAAAATTCAGATCTCATTTAAATTTCCAGGCAAGTCGATAAGTATATCTATGTATCAAAATAGCCTTTTCGCCTTTTCGGTAATGACCACATTTTGGTGAAGATCATCCATCACGAAATTCCAGCATGTTTTTTTTTCCATCTATACTTAATTTCTCCTTCTGGATTGGACGCTGTAGTGATGGAAGGATGGGTGGGAGAAATTGAGGGCAGCCGGCCATTCAGCCATATTTATTTGCGGAGTGATGGAAGTGGACGAAATACCTCAGAGGAGAAATGTCCCATTACTTTGTCCTGAACAGGTATCCCTGCAGGTCAAAGGATCACAGATCATAGAACAGAGCGAAATACTTGTTGTTGTAGTTGCGAAAGTACGAACTGTTACCACGGCAGGAACGAAGCACTTCTTATTGTAACAGAAGCACATGTGTGGGACAGAAAATATTTGGCGTTTTTCACGAAATTTAAAACCCAAGCATGTTGCCAACTTGCATAACTACTATTTTTTACTTTCCTGCCCAACTGATGAAAAATCCTGTCAACTTTACTCATGTTTCACCTCTAGTTTGGTGCAGAGAATCTATCGCTGAGGTTTTTCAAATGCTCAGCTGTCACTGGTTTACTATCAATCATTTAGCTACCTGTGCTTCTCAGTGGGAGCCGCAGGGAGGCGACGGTATGGTTTAATGACGGACTGGTTAACCCAAACAAAGTGATGGAAGCAACTTACAGGTATAAATAGCGATGGCGTTGGCGGTTGGGTTTGTGTGTAGATCTGTTTATCTGAGTGACTGCCGCCTGCTGCCTTTCGTTATCTCTGCCCTATACAGAGATAAAATATATAAATATCTCCTCATTTAGCTTTAGTTTCCACTCTACTGTCAAGTTCTATATTTTATGATTACGTTTTTTTGAAGAGGGTTTCATGAACATTGGTTTCCCAACCAATAAATGATAAAGTTGTCTCCAAAATAAGTTAAAACAAATTAAAAGACCAGAAAAATGGGTCTATAATAGCTATTTAAAACCAGTGTTTGTTCCCACATTTAAATTTCAATCTCATTCTAACTTGCATCTCCGCCGCCACTCAGCGACAATAAACATGATCTCCAAATCATCCACAGCAGAGATGAAGAGTTCACTTCAGACTCAGGAACCACCGCAAATCAGAGCTGAGGGACATCACAGTGAATCTGATGTAAGACAAATGTATGTACAACAGGAAGACAATGCAACACGACCATTTACTAAATAAACATGGTTCATTGAAGAGGACTTGAAACTACTATGTATAATATTTAATGGGGTCATTTTCTCAAGAACATTGCAAGTTTTCTTATTTCTTCTTTTTTTTCGCCTCATGATGGCAATACTGGTGTACACTAGCTCCTCTTTTTAGAGCCTCTTTTAATTTGATTCACCTGCCTGGTGAATAGACGGTTATTGAGTGATGTCGGGAGGTCTGAGATAAAGGTGAGGGCAGATTCAAAGAAATACCCAGAGGGTGCTTTGAAAGCATTGGGGGGGGGAGAATGGATTGATGTTAACAGAGCAAATGGACCTTTAAGTTGTAAACACAAAACTTATCTAATCTTTATTAGGAATTTCCAAATAGATTTTAATTTCTGAATTGATACATAATTTAAAGAGTAACAAATTACAACTCAAGTTTGATTAACAAGCCTACACTGATCTATACTTCAATCAATAAGAGGGAAAATCTATTTTTATTACTGAAGGCTGCACACGAGGCCGTAGATATACTGATCCCAGCAAAAGGCCGGAAGCTTTTATATGCCACAAAACACACTTTAAATCTAGCTAACACAAGTTCATACTTTGGAATGCCACTGGCACACGGTTACATCCCCGTGTAAATATGCAGCAGCCACGTGGCAGGCAGCGGGGGTTCGGCTCTTTAACGTCACCGCCGTGAGGTCACGCCTCAATCCTTTTGATTAATAGCTGTGCCATGCTTCCTCTGGCCGGCTAACGGCCAGCGGAGGCTCATTAGCCGGCCACTGAGGCCAGTGATGGAGGTTGTTCCGGAACCGGGGGATGTCAGTCGGGGGGGCTCTGAACCTGCGGGTCAGCCTCCAAAACTCTGGGCTGCCACAATAGAGACAGACGATTCAATTTCAAATTTAATTTGCATAAATACATTGTTTTTATGTTCTTTCGGGCATTTTACCAAGCAGCAGATTATATCTCTCTGTCTAATGTTAAGATTTTATACATCCATTACTGGCATGTTATTTTTCACTATAAGCTTTGCACTTTCCCTATTCCCATTATCAATATTATTATGTTATTACATGACATGTTGCACGTTAGCCATGGTTAAATGATCAAATTAAATAAAAGATGCTAGTGCATAGCCCCCAAGTCACTATGTTACATGTACTTGCATTGAGTGCAATTAGCTTGTTAATAAAATGGGGATTTTCAATAATGAGCTAAACTTATTACCGAAACCTTTCCCTTCCCCTCTTCTCTTCGGACAAGAAAGCTCTATTGGCTTTTTGTGCTTTTTTTTTCTTCTTTCACACAATCAATTGCTGCAATTTCAAATTGAAAAAGCAAAACAAGATCAGTCAGAAGGGTTGAATAGTATGAGAAGTGACGGCTGGTGGAAATGACGTTGAAGACGCCGTAAATCACACGCTGTTATTGGCAGGCGGATCATCGGCAGGTGGATTGAAGTCAATGTCAAGTTCAGGTAGAAATTCAGCAACATTTGACATATTGCTGAATTTAGCACAGCAACACTGCGTTGACAGAGGATTGACAAAGAAACCCGAGGCTTCATCTGCGGTGTGCAAACCTCAGCCGGTGGCTGGCAAGCACTTAAAAATGCATATTGAATCCCTAATGAGCAGAAAAAACAGCGTGACACCAGCCACAAAGATGAGTCAGTGTGTGTTTATACGCTAATGGCTCCATATTGTTTTCTGTCCCTCACTGTGTGCCTTAACGTTCACTCGCTTGTGTTGTTACGGCAACATTTCAGATCAGCTGCTATGGCAGCTGATCTGAAAATAGTAGAAAGTAGTAGAAGGACAAGCAAGCGGCCTTGTAAAGTGGAACACTGCAACCATAAAAACGCAAAAATGATCCACTTGTAGGCAAAAGAAAGCTTGTCTTATTCAGACTTTTGAGTTGACTTTTACCTTGATTCAACCCCAGTTGTCCTTTGAATCACAGACTCCCATCCTGCCTGCTGCACTTCATGTGATCCCTCTGCGTTCTCCAATAAAATCTCATTATCATCACCTAGAGATCAGCGGCCGGCTCTGCCCTCAAAGGTGACACCTTGGTTACATCATGTCATGGATTACTGCCAGTTCCTCGGCCACCTAATCACCATGTGCCATAATCTTTCCATCCGTCGTTGGGTTGTAGATCCCTTTGCTCCCCCGTGGATTTGTCCTTTATTAACTACAATTGTCCACGAGCCTTGAAAGACTTGCCCTGACCTGAGTGGGATTTCCCAGAAAACGATGTGAGGATGAAGATGAGTTGGAATCAGATGCAACGGATGCAACCAAACAAAAAAGCCAAACTATAAGCTCTTTTCTAGAGACTACAGTGGCTGGAAAATCAATAGTTTACCATTTGAGTTACTTCATTAAAGAATTATTTAGCTGTGAGGTTGTTGTTGTTTTTTTACATATTTTCATTCTATATAAACTGTTAGTGCTCCTGAAATTAATCATTTCCTTTCAGGCCAGATGACAAATGCAAATTGTTCAGCCTCAGCCAGACATTTAGCAGCATTTGGCTTGTGCTTGGCATTTGTTCTGCACCCTTAGTAAAGCTTAAGCCCTGTCTGAATATGGGCCCACGACACTGAAATAAGTCACTGTCTCTAAGGACAAATGGACTGTTTCCTCTACGGTGGATGAGAGTGCTTTTAGCCGATCTGCGCGGACTGTGTTTTTCTTTCTAATCTATGCTGCAGCTTTTAAACGAAGGAAAAGTCAAGTGGTTTATCCCTTCCTCCTTGTGACCGTGTACTCTGGAAAAAGCCTTTGCAGAGAAGCACAAGTAAAGAAGAGAAAGAAAATGACACAATCGTGAAATACAAAGTGTTATAAATGAATATAAGATCATTTCATACCAAATGCCAAACTAAACTAAAAAGCAATCTCCAAATAATTTCGCCTGTCTATTTTGCATTCGGTTGCATTCGGTTCCTCCTACAAACGCTCACTTTAAGCCACCTGCGGCATTTGGAACAGCCTCCGGAGCATCGAGGTTAATTGGAATCAGGCGTAAAAAGACATTCAATATTCTAAAAGTGACCACAAATTATGTTAATGGTGGTTTGAAGTCCTTGTTATCAAGGTGGAATCAATCTTGGCCACGTCCCTTGAGGTCAGCAGCCATACATAACAATCAGCACTGTGTGTGTGTGTGTGTTTCCAGAATGTAAAATGTCAGAAAGAAGATTATTCTATTCATAGAAAACAAGATGAGGGCCTACCTCGTACCTCGCCAACTTGAGAGTCAAATTTACATTAATCAGTGTCCAAGAACACCAAATATGTACACGCTGCAGAGCGATGCCTGTTTGTTTATGCTGCCCTTTTTTCTCTCCTATATGCGGAGAGGAATATCGACCGCATGTAAATCACATCAGTGTAAGACAGTGAGCCGGACACTGCAGCCTGAGGCGGGATTTAACCCTCCGATAATTAACAAAAATGAGTAATGTGTTACTAAATATCCGTTGCTGAAGCAGCCCGACAGCAGCGAACCTGATGGCCGTCTTCTCCGAGGCATCCGGTTGGTCTGCGGCCGGAAGATCGTCGGCCAGAATCTCCTCGGGGCTCCGCAGGTCAAACAGGGGGGGCTTCTGCTCTTTGCCTTTGATGCCCATCCCCGCCGTGATGGCGTTCCACAAAGCACTCTGGGACTTTGAGCCTGCAAAAAAAAAAAAAAAAAAAAGGCTTAGTTGTTGTGCTTGGTGGCCATGAATACAGCTTTCGCTTGTTTACCAGGTTTTTCTGTACAATGTAACAAACAGCAGACTTGTTAAACCTGCTTTCTATGGATTTCAGGATCTCAGCAGAAGAGAGAAGATTCAACCCCTTCATCATGCTGCCCCCAGGTGGATGTACGTTGTCAATGCAAGTTTACACACAAGTACAGAAGAAGCGCTTCTAGCCAAAGCAGAAAACTATTTACATTTTCATTATGGCAGCATTATCATTGATAAATTCTTTACATTTGGTCTAAATCACTTTAAAATATCAGATCGTTTTAAAAGTAAAATGTATTCTGGATAACCTTGTAAGTGAGTTTAATCTGAAAAAACAGGTTGAATTGAAATCAAAGAATTTAGTAATTGACTAATATTTAAGTAAAACTAATTGAGAGAACACTTACGTGAGAAACTAGCCTGTGGTCTGCTGGAGCTCTCCCCATCTTCGTTTGCCACTGGAGCAAGAAAAACAGTTGGAAAATAGTCAAGTAATGTCAGAAAATGTTGGAAGGAACACACAGTACATGAAAAACTCTACTGACTAAATCCATCTGTATCTACGGTTTTGCTGATATACAGACTTCTTCTGATGCTTTTTTTTTCACATGTGCAACAAATACAACAAATAATAACAAAGGTCTTTAGGTCAAACTGTTTTGTGCATAATCACACAAACATAAATGCTGCACTGAAATTGTAATGACTCACTCTGGCTGTTTTTGCTCATTGGGGTTAAACACAAGGGCTTCTTGTGCAGATGTGTAATTTAAACAATGACTGTGCTGACTGTGATTCCGGTGGCCGGTGCCCCGCCCACTAAACCCTGCGCACGGTTTGTAGGTGAAATACGTATTCTCATCTCGCAGTGCTGTTGTGGAGACAAAACAACTCACGCCGGTAAGTGAAGAGCACAGCGCGGCTGTGTCGTTCATCACTACGCGCCTGAAGAGGAGAACTTTTCCACGGACTCAGCCGATGCCCTGAATCATGTTCCACATTTCACCGTTTTTCTTCAGGCAAAACGAGCCTCAGATTTCAGTTCCCCACTAGGCCACTAGGTGCCGACTCCATAACAGGAAGACAGTAGAAGGAGGACAGAAACCTTCCCAGCACAACACAATATGAATAAATATTTTTTTCACAAACCGTTGGAAACAGTTGCGCAATGAAAGATAAGGCTATTTTTCAGTTACAGGTATATTTAGAAATATGGTCAAGCAATTAAAAACGAGGGTCAAATAATTTGCAGATGTTTATGTGAGAGCGATTAGGCACCCATTATTTATTCTCTATCGAGTGTTTTGGTAACATTTAAATGTATTTAATCATGCAATATGTGATCATATATTGAACAATATTCAAATAAGTAAAGATTATACCCATTGTTTTCCTTCGGAATCAAGAATTCAAAAGAGGTAAAAAGGGTTCTATGTGAAGGCCTTTCAGGTCTGATTCATTCATCACGTTACAGGGTTTCCTGGTGTAAATGGCTGCAAAAAACCTCATTCCAATTAAAGTGAATGAAGGTGAAAGGAAGTCATTTTGCAATAAATAATGTGCAGGTTAAGTCGGTTATCGTCTTCTTGTAGAAGGCTTTATTTCACAAAAGACGGCAACCGATGATCCCTAAGACCCTGGACAGTCAAGAACATGTGTGATTGAGCTCACGGTCGTTGCTGCTGTCGAAGCCATGAGAGCCAGGGGAACATTAACTGTGTGATGGTTTACTGCTTGGACTCTCCCCCTCGGCCCTGGCCCACCGCGGGACGGCATCCAGGGTCAAGACGAACATCTGGATGCTTAGATAAACTCCTCAAATAAAAACTAGTTCATTATATTCTATTCGGTCTCTAATCAGGACAGGACTGGCCTTCAGCTTAGCATGAGGACGTTCTACAGCCTGTAGTGAACATGCTGCCGTGCTAAGTCGCGCTGTGGAGGCGGGAGGCCACACCTCCTCAACATACTGGATGGCCTTGCTCTTTTACAGAGCTAAGCGAGTTTCTCCCCCCCCCCCCCCCCCCCCCCGGGGCACAGCATGCAGCTTCTTCACCGTTTCCCTATGATGAATGCAGGCAATGTCATTTGATTGGGGGGCTTAAAAAAAACAGATGGATCCCAGAGCTTACAAGCACAGTAAATGGAACAATCTGTAGCTGCTGAAAGAAAACGGAAACTTAAGTGTTTCCCGAGTTTTGACTGGGGCTCAAGTACTTGCAGCAGGATTTCAGTTTGTGAAACCGTTTCATTTGGCTTCAGTGATCCGCCGCCACCCCGGGCGCCTTCGGAGCGGCGACTGAGGCTCAGTTTTTGACCTTTTTTAATGTTATTTTGTTACAGCTGGAATGCCTTTTTTCCCCCGTGCTGCAGACAGTAGCGATAAAGGCTGCAATGGTATCAAAAACCATGAATTACATGGATTTAATTGTTGATTAAATTTTTTACACACTAAAGGTCAGTTACCGTCGAGGTCTCGCCTCTCAACAACAGATCATCATCAATCAAAGGAATTATAAAACATAATTTTATTACAACTTTGAAAGAAATAGACGTTTACGATTGTTGGATAATGGGAAATTTCAGATTCAGCAACAACGAACCAATGTTATGAAGTCATAAATATAGCACTGTGATGTCACCATGGAAACACAAGTTTCCTTTAATGTGAAAAAAAGGGATGTGTGTAAATCTGAACTGTGCCCACAGCAGGATGCAGAGAGAGGACATGAAACGCACAGAATGAATCTACTAACTATCACTATAACTAACTTTACTTTAATTAATAATTAACTAAATGTCTACAAGATATTGAGAATAAAACGACAAGCACACACAGAAAGATGATTGCAAGCAAGCAAAATAAAGAAAGGAAAATCTTCCTAGGAAATAAAAAATGTAATTAGAATATGACCTGAAATTGTTTCATTAGATAGCTGACGTATAACTGCATAGTACTCAAAAATATAAGGTGACCAAATTGTCATTAACAGTTTAAATTTCGCCAACCACAAGCTGGTGCCCGGTTCCCTCCGTCCGGCAACCCCTCCTAAAAGTTACGAGTTTAGCTGAAATCCGTTTCCTCCACCGATTCACAACATCAACAAAACATAACAGAGCTAACGGGCCTGTAACAGGCGACTAAACCCCCCAGTTTAACGGAGGACACGAGGTGTCCAGCAGGGCAATGAGCTACCAGCGCATAGGAGTCACGCTTCAGAGGAGGTGATTGGCAAAATGCTGTGCAGGCTGAATCCCTGGCCCAGTGAGCAATTGATTGTGACACTTGTAGGTTGCCATGACAACTGCCATGCTTGTGGGCAGCATGAGGGGAAATAGAGTCAACATGTGAACGAGGCCGTCTCTTTAAAAGGTAACAGGATGCACCCGAGCGAGCGGAAAATCCAAAGTCTATTTTCTGTTTGCTCATCAAATCATCTACAAGCTGCCTTTAATGCTTTTACAACAGCATCTGGAAATTATGGGAAGGCGTCTCTCTCCACCTGTTTGTGTGTCTTTGTGGCGTAACACTAAAGCTTATCAGTGCATTCATATCACGCACAAATAGCAGCGTGCGCAGTAGTCCGTGTTTGGTGTTCCACGTGTCTCGCGCTAAACCACAACAACATCAGCACCCGGCCTGTGGCCCACAGCTCAAACTGGGCCAAACTCGACACAAAGCTCCCTGAAGGCTACACCTTTATCAACCTAATCAACGGGGGGGGGCGGCGGCGGCGGGGACCAGCCAGGTGTGAGCGGACCCAGATCCGACCGCAGCCGGCACACAATGAGGCTTCGTCACAGCAGCCTTCAAATGAATTTCCAGCGCCATCCCCTTCGTACAGGGACAGTGTGGATGACAATGTGAACCCTTCCTGTTGTGCCTCATCAGCAAATACTGTCAACATTAAAGCAGCGTTAAATAACATGCAGGGGGGGGAGGTTGTGGTGAATGTGTCATTAAATTGTTTTGTTGCACAGCAGACATGGCTTTTCTCCGTAGTCATGTTTCTGAAGTCCATCATTTAATCATGCCTTTGAGCCCTGTTCCCATCTCCACCAGCACAAGAGGGAAATAAGTGGCTGCCTTTAAATGCTCCGCTATCTTCACCCTTATTTCATGTTACGTCTCGGTGGGCTGTGTGGGTTCGAAGCATTAAATGATCAGCGCAGCTCTGCCGGATTCCACGACATGATTAAAAAAAATTAAAAAAATAGATATTAACAGCATGACTGCACCCTGAAGTGACGCGTGATGGAAGAGTGATTCAATACTAAAGTTGACACAGCTCTCCGGGGGGGGGGGTGTGAGGCTGAGAAGCGCGTTTGGATATCAGATGTTTGTGCTCTCCAGCTGTGGTGGGGCGAGCGGCACTGATTGGGGCGTGGTTAAAAAAGTGCAGCCCGATGCGATGCAGAGTTGAATCGCCCCCTCAAAGCCCGTGTCCTAAAGTCTAAAACACATTCCCACTCTGTTTTGTGACACTTTGTGCTGCGGTACAAAGAACTCCAGCTCCTCACGCAGAGCATCTTCAGTGGCACCTTAAGTTCATCAACACTTTACTGGTTGTAAATTCTCCCCGGTGACGTAATCTGCCGCCTGCAGCACAGTTTCTTACCTATGGTGATGTTGAAGCCGTCGATGCTGAAGGTGGCACTCCGGCCCTTCCTAAACCGCTGCTTCTTGGAGTCAGCTTCCATTGCTTCGGCAGCCCTTGGTCACCCGAGAACCTTTAAATATATTCTAGTGCTCCTTCTGTCACTTGCGCTGCCTTGTTTGAGTTCTGTTATAGTAACTCCCCTGCTGGCAGGGGAAAAAAAGAAGAAAAAAAAAGATAAAAAATGTAGTCCTCGGACTCCCGCGTGTCGCGAACTGTCAAAGATTCAGCGCTTCTCATTAAAGACGCCGAGCGGGAGCGTTCCCGCTAAGTGACTTTGTTGTGAATCTCTTTTTTTGTTTTGTTTTTATCTCCCTCTCTCCGCTTCTCACGCCTCAACAAGCGCATTTCAAGGAGCGTACGGCTCTGGGTTTGTTTTTTTCCCTCTCTCGATCTCCCTCCAGCCCCCTCCCTCCACGCTTTCTCTCCTCGTCTCTCCTCCCCCGAGAGGTACAGTAGGTGTGAGTGGTGGGTGGCGGTGGCGGTGGAGGTAAAGGCGGAGGCGGACATCTCTAGAGGTCTTTACACGAGCGCAACTCCTCCTACTGTCGGGCGCAGTGGATGCTCCGAGTGTGTATGAGACAGGCTGTTGTCGTTCAGATGCACTGTGTGGAGCAGCGCATGCCTTAGTCCATGACCACAGTCGTGGAGAACAGGAGAAACTATTCAGTGAGTGAGTGAGTCAATGCCCCTGCTTTTCATTTTGCAGGAGTAACCTGGTCTTACGTGTAATAGGGTGCAAAAATCATTCTGCATTTCTAGTTTGAATAGTAACATGTCATGACATTTATTAATTTCCCCCTTTTTAAGCTACTGCTGGTTAGTGGAAAATCATTTTTTGTGCCAATTTTCTTATGCCTCTAAAAACTACCTTTCCTTTCACCTACAGTATGCACAGAAACACACACACACACACTTGTACACGTCAGATCAACAAAGGACAGAAAGCTCCCCTTATTAGCACCATCTGACATTTAGCTGAGGGATTCTTCCATGTTTCATTGCCCCCCCCTGATTAGTGTGAGTGAGTGCTCTTTATTCGCACACCTTTTAAACTCAATAGACTACACAAGCAAATTGCCAGTCATCAATAGGCACACGGCTCACTGCTCCAGCAGAGAAGCAGAAATAACCTCTTTGCTCATAAATTAAGCATTAAACATTGGTCGACGTTATGTTTTTGTGTTTGTTCTTCTCCTTCGGGTTCTTGCCTTGTGCCACTTTCTCATAAACAGCCACCATGAATTATCTGATTTACTTCAGCGGCATGTAATAACATTGAAGCGATGTGACATCAAAAGACAGGGAATCGTTAACACATCCTCAGCTCAATAACAGACAGGTTATTAAACGTTTTAATTATTAAAGGTTATTACGATATATCTCAGCGACACCTACTAGTAAGAATCTGCATCACAATCATGCACCCAAGAGTGATTGCAAATAAGTGTGTGATCTCAAAGGCTGAGGGTTCACTTAAATGCTCCCAGATCTGTCAGACAACGACATAATAGCAAAACAAGGACACACTGTATTTTTTTTAAACAAACAGAAAATGATGCATGGTTTATAAGCGATTTAGTCAAGAATCACAATCAGGGGATCTATCCAATTATAACAGAGCCAGTTTGAGTCCCTCAGTGTGGTTCCAGCGGACACATTATGCACTTGTTAGATAATTACACTCCATCTCACTTTGTTTGCGAGCTGCAATAAGAGCTCTTTATCCTCTCCTTGTGTCACGTGGCTCTCCGCAGCCTCCAATGGATGCCCTATCTAGCAATTTGTGAGCATCCTAATTTTGCAAGACCCTCACTGTGCAGCCTGAAGTCCTCGCCTGTTCTTGGGTAGCTTTTATGTCAACGAGGGCATGTGTTGAAATATAGAAACTTTTTTTTATTTCATTACCTTTTGTCAGGAGATTCCCCCAGGTAACCATTTATTTGAATAACTCAAAGGGGGTTACAATATGCTTCCATTTCCTTTCACATAAAAAAAAACCTATTAAGGTCCTAGCTGTGTCATCATGATTAACGATATCATAATATTGCTTGAGCCTTGTCGCCGATATTAAATTCTTCCCTTAATAAACGCGTCCAAAATAGCGCAATGCAATATATTAAAGAAGCACTAAGGTACCAAAGGACAGTGTTTTCTTTGAGAGCTTACTCCACAAAAGTAGGCGTCTGTTGAAGTGTGTTTATCACGGCCACCAAACGCTGTTCAAAGCTTCCCGTTTGATGCATTTGGGTTCGCAGAAGTTAGAGAGCGGATTACATAATGCACTTAACTGAAGGGGTGTGCTTCTGCATTCATGATGCTTCTGAAGGCTACGTGTTGCTCAAAAGCTCCATGTATTACCTTATTAACTGTAGCATGAAGGCTTTTCACAAAACATCCAAACTACAGGAGAAGAGATCTCTCATAGTAAGCGGAAACTTTTATTTTGGATATAGAGCATGGGCTTATGGGTCGAAGTGTTAAGTTTGCACACACTGCATTAAATAAAATAAAATACATATCCAAAAGGCTTATTTTCTTATTAATTTCCCCCTAACTAACCATAATGCATTTTGTGGCCCTGTGGTCTTTCTTCAATGCTGCAGTGACATCAACATTTCCATTTTAATGAGCAGATTTCCCCAGAAGCTACAACTTTATAGTTGCAATGTGATGATTCTCAAATTGAGTTATCATTTTGTGCAAAGTAGTTGAATTCTACACATTATGTTAGAAAGAGGCATAGTTGACTGCCCTCTACTGGTTTGTACTATAATTGTCCTATTGGCTGATCTAATGCCAGTGGACAATGCACACTCATCAACACCAATGTAAATGTGAGATGGTGTGAGTGCATTAAAATGAGAAATGCATGACACATGTACGATTTAACTTTCATGTTATTCATGTCAATGCATTTGATTCATACCAATGTCAAGCTAAATGCACAATAGATAATTGAATGCAGCGTGTTGGTTTTAATGCCACAGCATATTTTGGGTAGCGCAACAGCTCATTTGAGAGGCGAATCCTACACATCTGATGAACTCATCTCAAGATCCATTTTATTCAAGGGTCAATTGGGCTGCAGAACGGTCACTAGGCAACGGGAGGGCGTTTTAGACATGCGGCAATGTGCATACTGTGGGGTTGATGCAAATAGCACTCATTACATCAGCGTGCATTTTGAAGTATAGCAGATGTAGTACACCAAGTTATTGGACTGTGCTCCGGTGTCTATTTTTCTCCCCGACATCGGTGCAGACTGTGCTTACTGGGAAAGAAAAAAGAAACTAATCTAATTTTTGATGTGCATAATTCTTTTTTTTTTACCGTTTTTAGAAATGACACTGCTTCTGTGAACACCCCCTTGCTTTTTTGTCGCTCAACCTTTGATCTGGCGATCAAACACCAGCACGGGCCGACACCCGCAGATATTTATCAGTTGTGAAGACAAAGCGGAGGTAAGAGCTGATTTGGGGAATTAGAAATATATCATCTAGCAACCAATTAATTCAACAACAACAACAACAACAATAATCGTGTTTCCATTTGAAGCGAGTAAAGCTTCTATTCAATGAATCTGTATATTTGAAATAGTTGTTTACTTTCAGATGAATTAAATGAAAATCAAGGCAAGACTAGATTATATTGCAAATAACATTTTCCAAAACGGACATTTCCCCGTCATTATATTACGTCAATAGTTGATTGCGTAATCTGTCCCAGTAGCACATGGAGATTCAAGAAAACAACTTGGGATGAGAAAAAAAAAAAAAAACCCAACCTCATTAGTGGTCTCCCGTGGACTGCGGAACGACCTGCACCTCGTCAGTCCCCCCGCGCTCCTGTCACCACAGTGACACGTGCGTGTAATTGAGACACACAGGGTGGCAGGGAGCTTTCCTTTCCCCCTGCTAAGTACTCATTAGAGGCTCCTTTAAGGGGGGACGATAGCCGAGTCGCAAAACCTCAGGGAAATGAGCTGACAAAACTACGCCAAAGTGAATCCGAAAAAAGCGGTTTAACGCTCGTCATCATTCACCCGTTCACTCCGTATTCACACAGCGATGGAAGAAGGCTAGCCCCCGCGGCGTGCTATCAGGACTCTAACTAACCAGTCGCACACATTCACACGCACAATTTGAGGGTTTGAGCAGAGCTGTGTGGATCGAGCTGCCAATCCCCTGATTGAAGGACGACACTCGTGTATCACAGAGCCGCACAGTACCTGTGTTTAGGTTTTGGAAACGGTTATGAGTGAAAGTGACTATCACAACGACAACACTGAATCGATTATATGTTTTGTATCAATCCAAATATTACATTATTTTGTCCATCCAAATGTAAGCAATGAGCGATGAGCGATGTCCAACGGATTCATACATCATCACACAAAACAGTTATCAAGGACGTTTTGAAAAAATGTGATTCAAACTTTGATTATATTGGTAAATGAATTTTACACAAGCCAAAGTTAAGCCAGTAGAAAGATAAAGTATGACCTTCGAGCAACAGACTTTTCAATAGAGGTTTTGTTTGTGAAAATTTCGAAATGATTAATCGTTCATTGATTTGTGCTGATTCCAAACTCTAAGAAATATTTCGACCATCCCAACAAATCAACTGTGGCATCCAATCAAAAAACAGATTTGAAGAAATGTCTATGCATTTAACAAAAGGAACAATCTTCTCCCTAAAAAATGGATTACACAAAAGTCTCAAACAGGACTTAACTCCACTGCCTCTCATCCAAATATAATATCTATTAAACTGGAATAATTCAGTGACTAAATTACTCAACGGGGAACTGTCTGAACATCACAGAGTTCCTGTGCCAGTAATGCAATCATCAGCAGGGTGATTGCCGCTCCTCACCAGCCCTGTTATGGAAGAATCTCTCAAGTATGTAAGTGTTGAAACCATTGTAATTAGAAGTACAATGTATAATTACAATGGATTTGCATATCATCTTATTTGGTATGGGAGCTATAGTCTGAAGTTGTTGGTGCTGATGTCACTAAACTTCTCCGCTGGGCAGGGGTTGAGCTCTGAACACCCACGGGACCATCTAGCACCCAAGAGACCGAGCAGGTAGGCGGATCAGTAGGTTCTTGTCAGCGTTTTGTTCCTCGGGAGGAAGCAGATGAGTCAACAGTCAGCTGACAGTCTGGGAGGACACTCCTCGACACCCACGAACATCATCAGGGGACCAGGAGGGAAACTCAGCGATAGTCTACGGCGTCACGCGGCGTCACGCGGCCATGGAAACGCCACAATAAAGGTGGTATTTTAGGAGTCACCCTGGGAGAATCGGATTTCCTCAGGGACCATGAGGTGGCAGAGGTGGAGACAGCTGGAGGTAAACAGGATGAACGGGAGGAAACACTGACTAACACAAAGGTGAAAAATGAAATATGTTTCAGTAGATAAAGGGTAAATCCTTGTACTGGATGGACTCAAAGGTCAACTGCTGGGAAAAAAAACAAGTATCTCCAATAAATAAATAAATAATCAAGAGCTTATACCGGCAAATATACTTTAAACAGACAAGTCATGTTAATTCAGCAAACCTTTGTACCACATAATTCCAATAAAAAAGCAGGATGCGTCTCATGTTGCAGTTTCACATGATCTAATAGGACTGTAATTTGGTTTATTTCCATCCGGGGGAACAACTCACACATCAAAGAGATAATTTGGTAGTGGAGATATGTTGCATTGAGGCGGACCATCAAAGAGCTCTGCATTCATTCAATGAATACCTTTTTTCATATTAACAGTAATCCTCTGAAGCTACCAGTCTGTCTCATCTACAGATAGATCCACCAACTGAACTACAGAGATGTGCAGTACAAAGAAACACGACAGCTGTATTTGAGGCCCGGGTGATCACAAAAACGGAGAGATTTCGGTTTCGCAGGAGCATCATGTTAAAACTTTCTCACTAAATGTGCTAAATTAGGCCAATCGAGTGGCCATCTTTCAAAGTGATGGGCTACTTTTATTGACAATCTTTGAGCGAGTGGGAGCATTTAAATCCCTCAGGTGGCGATCGAGACAAACACAGACGGGGATAAACTGTGGTGTCAGTGCTGTGACTACAGTACAATACTTAAGAATATTTTACTTGAAGTAGGGGTCACTGAAGGCAGCAAAACGCTTCCTTCGGTGTAATTATTTCAAAGGAATATACAGTTAAATGCTTTAATAATATTAATAAAAAAGTATAATTTGTTTATTAAGGGCAGCTATTAAAAAGTATTGCAGTGTTGCTTTTCTTACAGCAGACATTGTCTGGTGTAGTACATAACCTTAATTACTTTTTGAGGGTCTTGCTGCACATGCTGGTTCATTCGGTATTATCAATTCCACCGGTGCTTTCTCCGTTGCGACGAGGAGTCAAACTGCCCGCTGACCCCCCCCCAAAAAATGGGGTGAAAACCAAATGCTCGGTGGATATTTGAACTCACCGCTCGGTTGACCTTCACGCGCGTGTTTCCTGCCGGTTTGCTGCTTGGCTCCGTCGGAGTCCCGTCTGCTCAGCACCTCGGACAGCAGCGACGGGCGGGAACTCGGCCGCCCGGTTTGGCACGAGACGTTGAGGCGCGCGCTCTTCTTCCTGGTTCGGTCCGTCCCCGGAGCGGAGCGGCTCCTCTCCGGGTCCTGGGTCTCCGGCTCCGAGCCCACTTTCACCAGCGCGTTCCTCGTCCGCGTCAGCGCAGAAGTAACGGAGCCCATCACCGCAAAAGGTGTTTGTTTTTTTTAAAGAAGAAAATTAAAATTAAAAGCTTGAATCGGTTACTTTGAGTGTGTCTTTCATTTTAACGTTAAGACCTGTTGAAACTTGACTCCATTTTTGTTTTTACTTTCCCCAAAACGAACGAGCAGGGCGCGCCGACAAACAAAACGAAAAAAGATAAGCAAAAACACCGATTGACCAACTGTTATCTTACATTTTTTTTAATCAAACTTAACTGACGGCGAGAGCTTAAATTGATTAATGAATCGGAAAAGGATCTCTGAGTGTAACTGGATGATTTGGGCATGTCCTCCTCGGTCCGCGTCACGTGGAGAAAGTTGTCTAAACACACCTCTCGTCTCTCGGGGCAGAGCGGCGAAAACAAGTGGCGTCAATTAACTGGCAAATCCCCCGGATTATTCAAATGAACACAAATCCACCGAGTAGATTTACAGAGACTTTTATATTGTTTATGATAATCCCAAAAAAATATATACCGGTAGAATTCCTCTGTTTACAATCACTTTTCGTGTAACGTAGCTGGTGCTAAATTATCGCGAGATTTGGTTCGGGACGAATCGCAGAAAAAATTAAAGATGTGTTTTTGAAGGCTTCTGCTACTACTACTTTTTAAAAAGTAGCCTGTTGAACGTACGTAGCTCAGTTCACATGAATCCCCGACAGGTGGCAGTCTCGCACAACACCTGTTGAATTCACTACCTTTTATCCTCAAACCGGGGCCTATCGTTTTGATTCTGACCAAACTGCAGGACGTATTGGGCAGCTTAAGCTTATTACATTTGAAAGTTACTTGACATATTGTCGATAAACAATCCTACCCCAAGTCCAATTTAGAAGCCCGGTTTTCCATCATATGATTTTCATCGTTCGATGATTATTTTCATGGAAATGTGGTTGTTAAGAAATGAAATGGCTGACCACACATTGACTTTTAGGTTGAGTTTCAAACACTACAAACAGCAGTCGACGAAACAATTTCCCCTCAAGGTCCTTTTAGCAGCTGTAATTTATCAATAATAGAGTAATACATTTACTTGTTCCATTCTGTATGACTCCTCTTCAGGAAGACAGAGTCAAGGCTGCTGTACCTGGGATGCTTATGGCTCCACCAAATCTACAGCAGCCCTTCTTAAGAAAAGCTTATTTAAGTATTTTCCCGTTGAGTTATTTTACTTTTCGATCGTATAATTCTATGTTGTTTCTAATACTTTTTTGATTTTCGGTTTGTGGGCTGAATTAGGAGATTGAGCATCATCCATAGGACTGCTGAATCTCCTGAATGTTTATTGTCATTAATGTTTTTAAAAATAATAAAATAATTCAATTAAGCTTGATGATGTGGTGATGTGGCTCCAAATCAGTTTCGACCGCCGGTGCATGCAACACTCCTCATTGGGAAGAATATCAAGATCCTCAGACTGCGTACACGTGTGGATTTTACCTAAAATAATGACCACCACCACTATTTATTCATCCAAAGCTTTGTTTATACTACTTTATTACCAACCAACGTAAGACCAGCAATAACAGCAAATACCCGCAAAGTATTGCACCGAATGCACAGTAGTGTTTACAGTCTCACTGGTTTATTGCTGCGTACAGACAATTGTGACATCTTTAGCATACGGGTTTCCCGGAGTGTGCATGCCGTATTGATCAAAAACACTACTTTGGTTACAAATAAAAAGATTTTTGTAGACCTCGATAAGAACTTCTATGTGGTGGTGATTTCATTACTGTGTCTAAATGAATGTAACAAAAGATAATACTTTCAGCGGAGGAGGAAGCAAAAAAAAAATAAAGAACAGTCTGTGTCAACCAACAGGCTTACTGGATCATCACATGTAAAAAGGCACTTTTTGAAGCGGTCTGCTTTTTGTGTTGTGTGCTTGCTCGTAGCCCTGGGGAAATATGTTCCTTCGTGTTGCTTTTCGTTGGATTGTTTTTCGTTACTCCATGTCATCGTGGTTCTGGGTTGACTCGTTGATCACCTGCACGAAGCAAGCAGAGGACAGAGAGCAGGTGAGCATGGCCGTGTGTTTGAGCTAAAATGACCCCAAAAAAAGAAAAACACTAGAAATTGATCCCACCTGACCGTCCCTGGTCTCAATGGTTCTGATTAGGACCTTCTTAGTTTTTGTAGGGTCAACATGGGGTTTGGGATCAATCATTGTTTCTGAGAAAAAAATAAACAGTGCGTTTTTTTATTCTGGCAATTTAACAACCAATACTAGCCGTCCCGCTGTGACAAGACGCCGGCTGCAGTCCTACCTCTCATGGTCAGAGATGAGAAGTTTGGCAGCGGGGTGGTGATTCTGAAAATGAAGAAAGTATAGACCGCAAATTCAACACGGCTGATACGAATGTTCACATCCGTCAGCTCGACTTCTTCAACCTCTCCATCGCCCACCTGTTCTCCTCCCCTTCCAGCAGCTTCCTGTAGGTGGCGATCTCAATGTCCAGGGCCATCTTGACGTTCAGGAGCTCCTGGTACTCCCGCAGGTGACGAGCCATCTCGTCCTTCATGTTGTGAATGTCTTCCTCCAGGCGCCCGATGTTTTCCTGGTAGCCGCCCGTCTCCAGGGAAAAGTTCTCCTCAATCTCCCTCATCTGGCGCTCCATGGACTCGTTCTGGGACGGCAGCCAAAAGTTGGAACGAAAGGACACTTAGGCGGTAAAAAGAACTTGTTTCAAGTGCAAATCAAACATAAATGAGTTTTTTTTTTGTACGTGTTGTTGTTTTTGCATCGTCGTCTTTTACACTACGGTGTGAAGCCTGAAGTTGCATACGCACAGTTCCTTTGAGGGCATCCACCTCACAAGTGAGGGACTGAACTTGGCGTCTGTAGTCATTGGCCTCTTGCTTGGCCAATCTCAAAGCGTCATTATGCCTGGCTGCCGCTTCGGTGAGGTCAGCAAACTGGCAGTCAAGATGGCAAACGGACAGAAAAGAGGAATAATTGAGTATTCCACCGTAACTCTGGCAGACAAATGATGAAAGATGTGGTTACAAAAGACTGGTGGACACTGGCAACACCATTCAAGACACGGCAATGTTAAAATGACATAAAGAACAAGATGTTTTCAGCCTTTTTGTAGACAATTTAGTGCCTTTTTCAAGAAAAAAAAAAAGGAATTCAAAACAAGCAGTTTTTTGGCAACATGAAAAAACCAACAGTAAACCGAAGATGTTTTAATAAAGAGTTGCCTGTTAACAGTTGAAGCAGATGAGAAGCAACTTTAATATTAATTAGGAATTATGCTTCAGCCACTTGATGAATATTAGTCCAATATTACGCCTAATTTAGCTCCTTGATTAAAGCTGCTTTACACTTATTGGATCTAAAATATGCATGTGCTCCAATGCTGTTCTTTTGTATTTCTTGAATCTTTCTCTCTTTTAAAAAAAAAGTCTTTACCTTGGATTTGTACCATTCGTCAGACTCTTGGATGTTCTTGGAGGCCAGGTTCTCATACTGCAGACGGACGTCTCTCAGGGCAGCTGTCAGGTCAGGTTTGGCCATCTCCAAGTCCACGTGAACATGCTGCTGCTGCTGGATCTGGACCTGCAGCTCCAGCATTTCCTGCAATAGAATCAATAGAACTTGGACATAGCAGTGCTTGAACTATTCATTCAAATTGCTCTGATGCATTGAACCCTGCCGATTTGGGACCTTGGCCAGTGGTCAGGTTAACAAATGCCTCAAATGGTTCGGTCCAGTATTCATCACGGTGCCTTTGGCTTCTTAGCCAGTACTGGTTCGGCTTTGGACACAGAAAGGGAAGCTTACCTCATCGTGCAGCTTCTTGAGGAAGTTGATTTCGTCCTGGAGGGACTCAACCTTCCGTTCCAGGTCCAGTCTGGCGAGGGCAGCGTTGTCCACATCCTGTGTAGTGACACTGACTTTTAAGAAGGTGACTTGTGAAGGTGATGGGAGTATTGCATCATGTGTTCGCTGACAGGGAAGAAAAGGACTCTCTCACACACGCTGCACAGGCGCACTCACACAAGAGCCACGTACACAAAACGACCCATTGTTGGTAGAAGGCAAGGTCGCACACACATGCGTCCAATAGAAATCAAATGCAGGCACATGACAAGTGTCCCTGCAGATGTTTTCTCGTGATTTCCATGTGCTGTATTTACTGCAGCACCTCTTATGCCTGTCATTGAGTACGTCACAGGCAGATTGGCAGTGTTCAAACTGCACTAAAGATCAGTTTTGAGGTACTTGTCGGTATTTTTATTGTATATTTTAAAGGTAACTATTGTACTATTAACTCCACACCCTTATTAAAATGTTTGAATAACTGTAATGCAGTACATGTTATTTTGTATAAAGTACCTGAAATTGTTCTTTTTTTATTGTTATTTTTTATTGACCCATTACTACTTTAAGCCATACAGATCAGGGGGGGAACTGCAGGACTTTAACTTGTACTTAAGTATTTTACATGAAAGTAGTTTTTGCTTTTGCTTACATATACGATATACATCTCTGGGATTGGTCAAATGGTGAGCACTTACTATACAAAAAAATCTCTTTGCTTTTAGAACGAAGGTTTAATGAAGAAACCAGTGAAATTGAAACAAAAGGAGTCACTGTTGGGCACCCAGAGCCAGAAAGCATTTATTCACGAGGCCTTTAATCCCCTTTGTTGTTACCGAACTGTGTTTGCAAACCGAAAAAAAGTCTCTAAACGTAATCATTGCACGAGTCGCTCTGTTCCTGACAAGTTTAAAATAAAGCAATTACAGCATCAAACCATTTGATAACTTGAGTGAAGCAGGTCAAAAAATAAAAACACAAAATGTCAAATATTAAACCATCCGGCTATCTTCTCTCCGCTTCCATCTCTGGTGCGTGGCACCGCGTGCTTCGTCGGGCCCTTGGCAGGCTGGCTGAGCTGTCGGCAAAAGAAGGAGCCGATAGCTCTAATGCCACAAACAAAGTGTGCCATTCAGCAAGGTTTCCCAAACGGGCCCCGGGGCTGGATGAGTGACTGCCTGCCTGACCCAGCGAGAGGGCCGGCTGCAGGCCCTGCATTGTTGTCCCTGTGCCTTCCTTCCTGCCATTCTTATAGGCGAGGTCACCACGGCGTGATGTATTGACGACGTACAGCTAGAAGTTCAGTTTGTTTGTGTCTTTGGGTTAATAGCGCGTGGCTATTTTTTTTAATGTTTCGTCGAACGGCTTTTTTTTTTTTTGCATTAGTCATAATTTGATTAATCCCCATCATGGCCGGTGATCGGAAAACAATCAGCGACAAACCGGTAGCGGGTGATGTCTCCGTGCCGCCGGTGCTGGCCCAGAGTGAGACGCACGGATCACATGGTTCCTATTCTTCTCGCTCTGATAACCCCCCCTTTTTGGGCCCATGCGGTTGTTTGCGTCCGGCTCATTCAGTGTGACCAGTCAGACTTAAAATGATCTCCTCTCACTGCAGGCCTGATTTAACTCGACAGCCACAACTTGGCCTTTTGTCCCACGGTCAGTTCTGCTCGGAATTATGACCACAATCTGCTGTTGTCCCACCAGAGAGGTGCATTCCTGTCTCTGGAGATCATGGGCAGTAATTAGATAGAGTTCAAGGGAGAGAAAAAGGGACATTTACACCACTTACCGGTTGGAAGTGAGACTCAGAGACAATTGAGCTTCATCTCACCTCTTTGACACAACCATGTCGTCATTTTAGAGTATAAGCCGGAGTATCAGGGGGGAGCGGTGCTAAAGTGAAATCAGCTTCTTCTGCTGCTTTGCAAAGTTCCTCTCCAACACATTTAAACATTGCAAGAGCGATTACTTCATGTCACGGCGTGAAAAACGCTTTATTCCACCACACGACTCATACTGTACCTGTCTGAAATTCTGCATGGTGCCCTCAGCCTCCTCTCGCTGGCACATCTCATCCTGCAACCTGCACAGACAAACAAATATTCCAATCAATAAACCGACATGCTTTCACTTTTCTGCCTTCAAAGCTGTGTCTCCCTTTTTTCTTGCATGAGAACTTTTCTCACTGAAATATTTCAATAAACTAGAAATAAAAGCGCAGTGCCAACACGATGCTTTATCGAAGTCTACACTGTAAATTATTTCCCCGTTAAATAACAGGAATTTACTGGCAGCAGGGTTACCATTATTTTCATGTTATTTTAACGGTTTATTCCTGTTAATGTTTTTTTACAGTGCACACCCGTAATGTTTTTTAACAGGACTTTACTGGCAGCAGGGTTACCATTATTTTCATGTTAAATCACCATTTATTTAGTTTCCTTTAAATATTGCTTTTAAAATGTATTGATTATTATTTTAGCATAGTAATGTGTACCATTGATTGTAATATACATATTTCTAGCTTGAGTTATTATAAGAATAGGTATAATACATCACATAACACTTAAGTGAAAGAAAACGAATAGTTCCATGTTCAAATGAACTTTTTTATTGTAATAGAAACACTGAAAGTTAAATACTTACAAATGTAGGCACATATAGATCGGATCAATCACAGAAAAATACACTACATTGCCCAGAACGCACCTGAACACACCTCCACTGAAAGAGAGAGAGAGAGAGAGAGAGACATAAATAATAGAAAGTCTGAAAAGTAAAATTTATTGGCAAATGGCAAAGAGCATGAATGTATGTATCTATCTCACCTTTTTGAAATGAAATCCCACTGGAAGTCCATCAGTCTGCGCAAGAGGCTGGCGATGTGTGAATTTACCGTTCTTTTTTTCCCCTTTGCAGCCTTTGTCCCCTTTTCTGGGTTTATACCCACAAAGCGTCTGAAAAATTATACACGGGTTGGAAATCTAGTAATTCACACAGACTAACACTACAACAAGACAACAAATGTCCATGAACTATCCTCAACATACTATCCTATGCATCTATGAATATTGTAAGTTGCACTAAAACTTTCTAAAGCAAAGTTAATTGCTAAATCCCATCACCAGACCTGCTGAAACCATGCTTGAGCCACAGCTAGGCCAGAACAAATGCAGGTGTTAACAGACAATGTCTTACCTCTGGATGAATTCAAGTGTGCACGCTGCCTCCTCTTGGTACTGTAGGTTGAAGATATAAAAACCGGGGAAAAAAGACGCCAGCCCTGTCACAAAGGTCGACTGGATCCCTTCGCCCACAATCTGGCCCTCAATGCTGAGCATCCAGCGTTGGAAGTGGTTTCCTGTTTCTCCTGAAACAGAAATGTTTTAACTGTCAAATTTCTGTTTTAGTTTTCATTTTGAATACAGAGTTTAGTTTGATACCATTTAATTCACTACATACAACACTAAAACCAACTTACCAAGAAGTATCAGACGAGGCGTTGCAGGTAAAGCTAGTGAACTCTCAAGGTCAGCTGCACTGGCATATCAAGTCCTGAGACATCTTCGGAAAAGTGAGACAGAAGAAGATGGATGACTTGATAGGACAGCTCGACATCATCATCAAGCTGACTTCCTTCATCCTTTCATTTGTCGGTTTAGTCTTGAACAACACAAGACTTATTGATAGATTATAAGACACCATTCAAATGTCCACCTGGTTCTGAGGGATACATGCAGTGAGATCTTCTTGATCAGCAGTGTGATCAGGGATAGTGCCCTGCATCTGCATCTGTAATTAAAAACAAAAACAAATGTAATGTAAAATAGACACACCCAGGGTGGGAAATTAGCACCTGCCACAAGCCAATGGCGGGTGACTTTGCCTCGCATACAAGCCACAGTGGCGGGTGGAGTGGTTTTCAGCGCTCTAGTCTGTGACACATATAGCTAATCTGAAGTACAGACTAGAGGGCTACATTGGGATTGTGTGCCGCCGGGTCCCGCGAGACCCAACGCAAATCTCGCAGGAGCGCCAGCGGGCGGTTTAAAAAAAAACACAGCGGAATCAGAACCATCCCACACCAACCCTCCCGTATTACCCGGAACATCCCGAATTATGGGCAATTTAGATTTGTCCCGACCGGGACAGCTCCAGTCCCGATTTCCAATCACAGCCTGCTAAGTCAATGACGCGCGAATAACTCCCGGTTGTTGTGAAGTTGTGGCGCATCAGACCAGTGCGCGCGGGTGCCGGGTGACCAGAGCGGAGCATGTAAGGATGTGCAAGCCCGGCCGCCGACGCTAGCCCCCCCGCCCCCGTTGAGACCGCCCGCTAGCCCCCCGTTGAGACCGCTAGCACTAGCATTATTTATAGATTTAGATCGTATACATGAACGGACATTAAAATAAGCGCATTGTTTTGTAAGATTAATGGACAAACTATCAAAACTTTGCTAGCTTGAATCACCTCGGCTCATTAGCAGCTAGCTAAATTAAACTTCATAGTGCAAGTCCGTGGCGTTTAGTATACCTCAACATCACTGATAAATGTTAACTATGCATGACTTTAAAGAAATTCTAGTTAATCTCACCGGATTGTTGTGGTTTTCCTCGATGTAACCAGAGCGATTCTCCGACATGGAATGGCCGTGTGTCCGTTGCGTTGCAGGTTCAAATGCCTTCTTACTCGCTCTTTGCCAGAATGCAAAAAATACTGTATGAACCTGTTATTTCAGAAAGTGGCGCGAACGTGATCAGAAAGACACACACACACACACATCTACACACACAGATTTGGAGCGCAGTTAGTCAATTAAATGTTAGGTGTCTCGTTTAAAATCGGGAGGTATGATTATGGTAATAAAAGCAAGATGATTCTTTATAACATTTGCAGTACAGAAATCACGTGGTGTTCTGTCTAACCTTCATTCAGTGAATGCATACAATATTTAATTTCTTAGTATGCAACATCGACAATATTGAATTAGTCATTGTTTTGCAACTTACAAAACCATACCAGACCATCTAACTCTGGCCGCCATCTTTGAATGGTCGGTTGTGCTGTTAAATAACAAAAATGAATGTTATTTAGCAATGAGGTGTTAAATAACATACATGAGGCGTTATTTAACATGTATTCCCTAAAAATTTACAGTAAGCTGCAGTTATTACAAATAACAGGTAAATCATGTTGAAATTTGGGTGTAAATTAACGGAAACATTTAACAGTGTATGCAACAAGTTCATGAATAATAATAATAATAATATTGGCATAATCCAGGCCCACAAAATGCAACAACATCTTGCATTGAGGGTCTTTGGACGTCTGAGCCCCCCAACCCCCCCCCCCACCCCCACCTTACTTCTCTCTCAGCCGGTCGATGTCTTCCGCCAGGTTGTCCCGGTAGACCTCCACCCGGGCCTTCTCGTTGGTGAGCGTGTCCACCTGACGCCGGAGCTCGCGCATCTCGTCCTCGTACAGATCTCCGATCCGGGACGTGCCTTTGCCCCGCAGCTGCTCCAGCTCCGCCAGCAGGATCTTGTTCTGCTGCTCCAGGAAGCGCACCTTGTCGATGTAGTTGGCGAAGCGGTCGTTGAGCGACTGCATCTGCGCCTTCTCGTTGGTGCGGTTCGCCACGAACTCGCTGTTTATGGCCTCGGACAGGGAGAAGTCCAGGTTCTCGGCGGACAGCCGGTGCACGGCCGCGCTGCTGCGCAGCCTCTGGGTCTTCGTCGCGTAGACGGTCGGCGGCGCGGAAGAGAGCCCGTAGGAGACCCTGGAGGAGCGCACCGGGGTGGAGGACTGGCGGCTGGAGATGGTCGTCCTGGACCCGAACCGCTCGCCGGCGAACATCCTCCTGTAGGAGGACTGTGAGCCTACTTTGTAAGACGTCATGCTTGGGGTGTCTTTTCTTTTCCTCGGCTCGGTGGTGCTCTCGTGCCGTCTGCGTTCCGCGGAGTGCGCCCTGGAAAGGCGTTTCCGAAATCCTTCTTCATTTATAGTTTCCTCTTGATGCAAATGCGTCGACGGTGACCTGAGGGACATTTTGACCAGCCAATCAGAGGAAGGGACGAGAGAGGGCTGTATGTTAGGTACCTAACGGATCCCAGGTTTAGTAAATAATAAAAGTTTTCTTTAAGGGTACTGCACGACCTGTCACATCAAAGGCGTCACTGTGCACGAGGTGAAATCACATTTAGGTTCCAACAACAGAACGAGATGAAGATTGGACTGTTCATTAATCTTTTAAGGAATTGTTTTGGCCAGATCTGTCCATAAGTTTAGAAAAAGCCGCGGCATATGACATTTGAGTTTGATCTTCAAGAATGATTTCAGTTTAATTCAGTATGTACCACGGTGCAGAAGATTAAAATGTAAGTTCCATTCCCACGACAGAGATGACATAATGCAGTGGTGATTGATTTCTCCATTTAATCAATAGCTTTGTCTTCCACAATACAGTCGTATGTTCTCCCACTGCACGGTGTTGCCCAATCCATTTTAACAAAGCACCATTTCTTGTGTGTGTATGCACTTTATTATGCTTTAAGTGAAATGCTCGAGGGGGGGATGTGACGTGCAAGTCAGCTTAGAGGACACGTCCAAAGGTCAAAACGTGCAACCCTTTCTGCGCTGGCCGCTAATCTGCTTCATTTTCTTCACAAGTCCTTGATGGTGCCCACTCCCGAAGGTGAAAAGAGGGACAGACAGTGAGGTCTGAGTCAAAGCCAATCCGACACCAGCAGGTCTTGCCGCAGCCTCCATGTTATCAGCTTCTTCTTTGCTCGGCCTTTTCCTCGAGTTGACCCGCAGCCAGTAATAAACCCCTCGGACACCTCCACAGAGACTCCTTCCATCCCCAGCTCCGTCTTTTTCTGTGTAGTTTCCTTTCTCCTGTCTCTGTGAGTGCTGCGGAGCTGCTGACTAGCTGAGATTCAGGGATTGCGGAGTTGAGCAGCAGAGCCGCAGGGCAGCAGAGCTGCAGAGCTGCAGAGCCGGGGATACTCTACTACACTTTGTTCCGCCACACTCCTCGCGTGCTTCTGGGTGCACAGTGCATCTTTACAGGACATGAAGAATGTGGTGTATGTAGACCAGATAGCGGCCTGATGGCACAAATATTTCTTCCACGAGGGATTTTCAGCTTTTGGTCTTGCAGGTACTGGGGGGGGACTGCAGTGGTTGGAAGTTGGCAGCCTGCCCCTCGAGATAGGACTGTGCAGGGAAAACCCCGGCGATTCAGTGAGCTGCTCTTTGTGAAACCTCATAGGCCGTGAAAAGAAAACTACAGTGTCGCTTTGTCCGAGAAAAATGAGGAATGAATTGGGGGTTTTACTCCTGTCCTTGTTGTCTTTGTAAGTATGTTCCAAACAACATACTTTATTATCTTTATTTTCACAATCAATAAAAGATTATATCTCTGTAACACACACATGTACTTTTTTTTTACTAATATACATAAAAGTAGCAATACCACATCACCTATTATTCTCAAATACATTTTATTCTCAAAAAGTTATTAAGTCATTTTACTTTTCTTTTCATTTCTGGCCCAAACACTCATCTGTATTAAACCCAATCTATGTTTTTGTCTCATCACAGGACTGCAATGTCTCTTAAAAATAATGGTTTTAAGTTCTGCAGTATACAGAGATTTCATGAGTAGCCCTGCTGATAGCAAAGCTTGATTATAATAGATTATATTGGCTGAATGCATCGGCCCCCAGTACGAGTCCACAGTAAAATCACAAAACTAAAAAAGGTAACAGAGAATTCACATGATCAACACTCGCTTATAGAGCCACGGGGGAAATTCCTGCTCCCAGGCCCATAATGAGCCAGCCCTGCCAGTGTTGGCTGCAGACATGGGCGGCGGAGGCCGGGATTGTCACAGACAGAGCAGGGATTGTGTTTTGCTGACCTGTCACCTAACTGCAGCGACAGAATGCAGACAGTAGGCCGTAATTATTGTTGGTAGCCCCGTGTTTGCCAGTGCCGTGGTTCAGGCCAAATGGACTGTCATTCTTGGCCATATTTGGAATTTATCTTTTTGCCCTTTCATTCTTGTTGGTGAGGTGTCCGTAGCAACCGTACTTGCAGGGGAGTTCATTAAAAAGAATGTACACCGGGACGTTAGAAGAAGAACCCAAATAACAGTCATCATTAGTCAGAGTCAGTCAGCATATAATGGAACGGTGCAACAGATGAGTTAAATCTTGTTTCTGGGTGTAATGTCTTAAAAACCGCAGGCACCAGGCAGTAAAAAAAAAAAGGCATCCTTTGTTTCATCTCCCATGACGGTGAATCACGGACCGGCTCACACAGTATCCACAGCAATCGTTCCCAACAAGACAGATAGATTCAGGGTGGCTGCGAGTTGAATTGAGTTGAAGAGATTAGGCTTTTTTAATGTGCAGGTTGCATCAGAGAATTATTGTCTTATATGCGTTTTACTTTTTTTAGTTGCTGTTTGCAGTTTTTTTGCTTTTTTTTGGTCTGATAAATTGGTTGGCTTCTTTGTGGATCGTGACGTGGCAGATTTAGTGCAGCACAAAGCCGTCGTTGTACCTCAGTGAATGCATCAGGCTAAAGTAAATCAATATGTGAAAAGGTCTAGGGCTCCACAATTAGTTCTTGTCACATATGTGTGACAGATTATAACCAATGACTAAAAGTAATTATGTTTGGATCATTGCCACTCTCTTCTGCTTTGTGCTTCTACCAGACTTCAATGTAAACAATATAAGAAAATTCAGCTAAACAACCAGAAAATCTAAATAGATTTGTGCCACCGTCTCACAATCCCTCAGATGTCTTTTCTGACACTTTGTGGGAACCGACCTGGGAACAACTGGATTATCTGAAAACTATGTAAATGCATGCAAAGTAGATTTAAACTTGCTCCAGTACGACCAACACAAAACACAAGCAAAAGGCTGCCGTGGGCATTGATTTTGCTGAAACCTTTGCTAAAGAAGGACAGCTCATTTCTTGCTTGTCAGTTTATACTTTTAATTATTTAAAGGATCTTGATACTTCATTTGCCTGTTTAGACTAAGAAACTAGCTTTCCTTCCTCTGCTATGCAGTTTTTCTTAAGCACAAGTAACTTAAGCCCCAGACAAACAAAATGAGCAGAGAAAGCGTTAATTTTAGGGAATGGAGCTTTTTTCACACTGGATACCTTTCCACCATAGTTACAACAGAGGGCTTGAACTGCTGGAGCTTTTTTTTTTCTCCAAATCTCCATAGCGACCGACAAAACCCTTGAAAAGTTTCCAGGAAAAGGCCACTTTGTAAAGACCCCGCTCTCTTTGTCTCCTTCTGTCTTTGTCTCCCTCTGCGTGTGCGTGTTTGGGTCAGGGAGCAGGAGGGGAAACTGCAGAACAACTTCCCAGCATTCGCCTCTGTCATTAGTCACCAACTGTAAAATAAAATGTATAATCTGTCAAATACACAGCCTCAAATGATCAAATGGATTATCCCTAACCCCCCCCGCCCCAAAAAACACACACGCTCCCTTCAAGGATTATTGTGTTCTGCTCACCCATATTTCAAGTGTCACTTGCATATGGCACTTGCATATGCCCATCAGGGGACATCACCTCGACGTCTAGGCCCACTGACAGCTGCAGATGACGTCCTCTCCTCCGGGGCACTCACCTGCGTCCGGAGGAGTGGATAAGAGGGAGGCCAAAAATATATACTTGTACGATACCTATAAATACCTCACCGTGATGCAGTCATTTGAACAGATTTCGGAGGGACCTCCAGCGAGGCCACAGTAATGGATATGGGTCTCGCTTTCAGTCTCTATTTGCTCAGTAACTAGTAAATAGTAACCTATTTCTTCAATTGCCAAATGTTCCTCCACTATCGATACAGTGAATGAAAATCAGAAGAAATTCTCTGGTGCAAAAGGTGAATTTTTAGTTAGCGCTCCATATAAATCAAAACAACTGATGATGTTTGTAAAATAAGGCATGTGATTTGGGGAGAACCGGATCTGTCTGACGACCATGAACAAAATTAAAAAATAAATGAAACATGGTTTATTGAATCAAAATTCTCAAAACAACATTTCGATCAGAGATGACCTCATATTAAATTTGGGTTAGGGTTAGGGTTAAATTTGGATTTCACAGAATAATCTGTATCAAAAGAGTCCCACAGAGTCTCCGCAGATGAAATAGTAATCACAGAAAACACGTTTTGCATTCTAGCCGAACTGTTTGCTGAAAAGTTATATTCCATTTATTTTACTTCAACTCTCCGACGGGCCTCCTTCATCCTTTAGCTACCATGAAAAAGACACCAAGTCAATGTGTGTATTTGTACATTTCTGCCTATAATTCAGAAGCACAGCTCTCATCAATCAAAACGTCTCATCTTTCGAGGCTGCAAGAAATGTCTTCACTTCATGATTATGTGACAAAACACAACACATTTTTAGCTGCATTACAACGAAATTAACAAAGCACGAGACCAAAAAGCCCACGCGGGACCAGCACGTGTGCATCACTCCGTGAGATAAACCTCCTGCTTTTACAGTATGGGACAATATCGGCTACATCTCACGTGGAGTGTGTCGCGGGAGTCCTGTGCTTGCAGTACACTCCGTCCTCCACCAGGTGTCCATCTTGTCACAGCCACTGACTCCCCCTCGGGATGCACTTTTCTATCTGGTGTTTTAAACTCAACCGATGCAAAGGAAGACGTACTACTGTTTTTGTTTGTCCAGGTTTTGGAAGTGTCAATTGTAGGGGACACCCTGAAGCCTCTCCCTCGGAGACTGCTCGCGTCCCTTTTCCCACTTTTGACACTGCTATCATCGGAAAAGGGGTCGGAATCGCTTCCGTGCGGCATGTTATAGTAGGTGCACTTTGGAGTCGGAGGTTTCGCCATCTCCTCGAGGTCCGAAGAGGATACGGCTGCGAGAGGGTCGTTCTGGAATTTGCGGCGAGACGGGGACTCCTGGCTGGCGTCGTCCGGACCCGTATCTCCAGATGTGCTGTCCAATTGGCCGTACATGCCCAGGGAGACTGGGGGAGATTTTCTGATGAGGTGATTCTCCTTGAGCAGCCATCGACCTCGGTCGATCAGTACCCCGTCGGCCGAGTCTTCTTCTGGGGCGGCGGGGTTCGGTTCGGTGTCCGCCTTTTGGGAGCTGGCCGCGCTGAAATAAGACAGATCCTCCTTGGAGGCTTCGGTGACCGAGTCGTGAGAAGAAAAACTCCCTCCGCTTATCTGTCTGGAATCTGGCGAGACTGCGTCGCTCGTACCCGGCGGTTCGGGGTCGGCCTGCTCCTCCGCGTTTGTTCTCCCGACGAGGGCGACGGGCTTTTGCCTGCGGGCCGGAGCCTCCTCTCCGCTGTCTGTGACCACGTCCACAGACTCCTGGGTTTTGTATCCGCCGCTCTCCGACGTTTCTGGCCTGTAATCGGACAAACCCGAGGTGCTCGGGCTCGGCAGGCGCTTTGAACCGTAGGTAATGTCCTTCCTGCTTTTTGGAATAGCGGGTTGTTTGTTCTGCGCAACCCGGTTACACAGAGTAGCAGGTCGTTTATCCTGTGTGACCCGGTCCGTCTCTAACCTGACGTTCCCCCGAGCGTCATACGCGAATACGAGCGAAGAGGACTGCAGGGCAGAGTTGACGAAGTCAAGCAGTTCCTGTGATATTTCCACGGGATGTTGCGGAGTGCCGCTTCCCTCCTCGCAAGGCTCCCCTCCCTCGTCTGTTTGAAATCCGTTTACAGAGTCCGTCCCGTTGCCTTTGTCGTCCTCACACTGACACTCGGGGGAGTATTGGGTTGGCGAGTCGGGGTCTACGGCCTTCGCGTCGCCACCGGCTTCGTCGCAGCTGCTTTCTGAGGCCTTTTCTCCCTCCACCGCGTCCATTGATTCTTGCGTCTCGTTTGACCCCTCGTTGAAGTCCTTGCTGTCCCTTTCTTCATCATCTTCCCTCTCTGACATTTGCGCTGCTTCCATGTCTACTTCGACTTCCTTCTCCCCTACCGATTGGTCCTCAAGACTGTCTACTGTTTCCTGCAGCTCTTTCTCGCTCTCCTCACCCTCATCCCACTTTTCTTCCTCTTTCATATTCCTGTCATTTTTGTCTTCTTCATCCTCCTCAACTGTAACTACCTGTTCTTTGATATTTTTGACCTCAACATCCTCGCCCTCCTCCACTAGCTCTTGTTCTCCCTCCTCTTCGTCCATATCAATTCCTCGTCTTTCTCCTCAATAACCTCCCCCTCAACAGGTTTCTCGGTCAGGGCTTCTGTTTCCTCCTCCTCCTCCTCCTCCTCCTGAATCTCGTTAATTATATATCCTACATCTTCTTCCTCATCTTTCTCCTCAATAACTGCAGTCATTTCCTGACTATTGTCCTTCTCAACATCCTCAAAATCTTCCTCTGCCTCCTCCTCAGCATCTTCACTAAAATCATCTGTGTCTGCCTCCTCCTCCTCTGATTGGTCAATATTTCCCACACCCTCTCCATCTGTCTCCCCCATGGACTGATCTGCTTCCTCTTCCGCGTCAGCTTCTTTAATAACACCTACCTCTTCTATTTCACCTGTCTCCCCTATGGACTCACCTGCATCGTCCTCTTCCTCCTCCTTCACTTCTGCCACAATATTTTCTTCATCGGATACCTCACCTGCGTCTTCTTCAGTCTCATCCCCTAGTCTCTTCACATCCACCCCCTCATCCTCCTCTTCCTCTGTCTCATCATTGCCCTCTCTCTCATCTGTCTCCTCTACGCTGTCATCCTCTCTCGCTTCTTGAACATCCTCATCCATTGAAACCTTCTGTGCTTCTTCTTGTTTCTCCCCATCTTCCTCCTCCACCGCCATCTCTTCCTCTGTTCCTTCCTCGTCCTTCCTTCCCTTAACTAGTTCCTCGTCTTCCTCGTCATTTTCTCTGTTTATTAAGATCTCATCTGTGTCTGTGTGTGATACTTCTGGTTCTCTATCGTGTTCGTGTTCTGATTCAGAATACATCGGTTGCTTTATCTCTGATTCATCTATCTCTCCAATGTCGTTACCCCCTTTGGTTGAATCAATGTCCCCGGGTGTGGAGGTAGTTTCAGGCTCCGGTTTTCTTTGATTGTTGCACTCAACAAATTGCTCCAAGTCGTCCTCTGAGTCCGACGGGTCTCTTTCGTTTTCCACAAAAGTGCTCTCCTCCACGGGGTAAAAACTCTTAGCTTGTTGGATCGTCGAAGAAATCTCTGCCCGCAGGTCTTGCGGCATATTCAGCTCGTCCATCAGCTCCTCGATGTTCTCGAATGCGTCGCCCGCTTCGGAGGCGACGTCCAGGGCGAATTCTGTGTCCGAAAACTTGGGAGACAGCGGCTCACTTTCCAGCCTTTCCCTCAGAGTCTGGAAATCGCCCCAGCGCTCCCTGAGCCGAGAAGACGCTCTGCTCTGCACATCCGTCAAACTCGCCCTCAGCTCTTCCTCGTCCTCCGCGGCGGAGATCTTCTGCAGGGACTCCAGCGTCAGCAGGTCCTCGTGCTCGACGCCGTCTCCCAGCGCTGGCGTGGTAAGGTTATCCCGCAGGGTCACCACCGATAGGAACGACATGAAGGCTTTGCACGACGAGCCGAACACCGACGCCACTTGTGTCGAGATATTGGGGAGGCTGCTCGACTTCTTGAGGCCGGGCGTCGCCTCGGCCTCACACGCACTTCTGATGCAGTGGATGGATGAGTACAGGTCGTGCAGGACATGTCCAGTGTTTGCTTTGGGATGCAAAAGGTTGCATGTGGACGAAGCCGCCGGCCCGCCGCCGGTCGGGTGCGGCCTCGGTCCGTCCTCCTCCTCCTCCTGCTGCTGCTGCTGCGCCAGGTCGACTCTGACACTCGGCATGGAGACACACAGACCTCTCCCGTGCTGCTCGCCGTGCGGCAAAGCCCTGGCTCCGCAGCAATCGGCCAGCGAAGCCGATCGCCTGATGGCGTCGCCGGGGGACAGATGCGCCTCATCCGGAGGCGTCGGGGACCGGGCCTTTTCCTCCGATTCTGAGTCGTCGCCGATCTTGAAGACGACCTTCGTGGGAGGCTGTGATTTGTCTTCGGTGGCCTCCTCGGTGTATGGCACTGGGTCCGGGCTGACCTTGTCCAGCCAGTTCTCGACATATTGGTGGACTTCGGAGGGGGAAGGGGTGAGAGAAGGCAACGAACTCTCAGGGAACTGTAAAGAGGTTTTAGGTGAAGGTACTCTGCTTTCAGTCATGGATTTGGGCCTGCTAATTGTCTTTTTGCCCGGCAAAAGGGATTTGTTGGGTTGTAAAATGTCTGACAAGTTCTTCTTCATTTGAGGCCTCCCAGTCGGAGTGTTTACATTATGGCCGTTATCTTTAGCAGCTGGTTTTCCCACGTTTAGCCTCTTAGGTGGGGTCCTTCCCGCATTCAATAAGGCAGGTTCTTTCCTCGGACTGTTTTCATCCTTTCTTGCTTTGTTAATTTGAGGCCTTTTCGCTCCTCTACTCTTTTGACCGCTTTTAGCACTTCCCGATGAACTTAAAGTCTTTTTTTCCAGACTGGCATAGTTGCTAAGCTTGTCCGTGGATGAATCTTTTCCGTTTTTTGGGGGGCTAACTATACTTGGGTTTTGCTTTTTATCCGAGCTGCTCGTTGAAGTAAAACCCCCCTCATTCCGGGCTGCTTTATTCGCCTTTTTCTTTGTCTCGCTTTTAGGAGTTTTGTCTTTTTTCGCTTTCTCCCGTATCTGCGAGTTTGTTGCCGCATTGACGCTGATCCCATTGGACGGAGTCACAGGCTCTGAAGACAACGACAGCATGTCCTCTTTCTGTCTCTGCTGCGAGTGAGTAGTGGGCGGCTGCCAGCTCAAATCTATGTCGCAATCGTTCCCGGACGAGCGTTGGCCCGACTCGGTGGACGGTTTGCTCTCCGGCGCCGAAGTGGAGCGATTGACGGTCCCACTCTCCGCGCTGTATTCCTCATTCGCGGAATAGTTGTCGTAGCAACCTTGACTCTCGTAAATGTGCATCACGGTTTCCGTCACCTCCATCCCGTTGCTCTGAATCCCAAGAACCTCGCCTACCGCCGAGGACCTGGCGGACGAGCGGCAGCCTTGGTCGCTCGCCCCCGCGGACGCCGTCATCCTCGCTTTGGGGAGGGGCTCGTTGTTTCTCCTGCTGCTGCTGCTGCTTTTCTTGACGACGCAGTATCCCTCAGTCTTCTCGCCGTCAGCCCCCCTCTCCGTGTAGGAGTAACGCCCCAGGGTGCTCAGCTGAACCCCTGACCCGGTCGTCGTCTTCACGCTCTCAACGGACGCCTTCTTGGTGACGCGGCGGGGGCCCGGCGTGGCTGTGCGTTTTGCGCCGCTCTTTGCGTTTCCCGCAGTTCGGCCCTCATCTGCCGGTTGGGTGCGAAAGTCCACACCCTTCCCGGGCCCGGCGGGGCGGTCCTCCTCTCTCGCCTCATCCTCGCTGGCGTCGGAAGAGCCCTGGGCAGCGGCGGCGTTCGACTCGGGTGAGCTGTTGCCCGGCTCGGAAACGGAGGCACAGGCCGTTCCCTTGCCAAGGCTGGAGCGGCTGAGCGTGGTGGTCCAGTGGAGCATCTCCTCCTCCTTGATGGTCAGACGAACCTTCATCTCCACCGTCATGCTGCCGTCTTGGTTCACACAGAAAGACTTTTCGATGTCGTCGTCTCGAGGCACGATGCAGGCGCGGCGCTCGCGACCCACCCGCCCGGCTACGCCACGCGCCTCCGGGGCTGCGTCACCACGGGGGGCCTCCGTCTCAGGCGATCCGCTGCGGTGACGCTGGCGTCCCTCGGGGGTTCCGCTACTGGACTTTTTTATCTGGTCGACGATGTATCTCTCTGATGACAGGGAAAAATTCCTGGAGGCCCTTCCACTCGACAGAGATTTGTGGTTCTCTTTGATTGGAAGTGTTTGTGAAAAGAGGGAGAGAGAAAACAAAGATAAAACAATAAGATCGTACAGATGTTGGAAATGCATCATCGAGTGTTCATGTTAATTAATGTTGAATCTATTCAGTGAAAATGTTCCACTTTCTGTAAAATGTGATTCCTTTTTTTTACATGTCAATAAACAGTGGTATTGACTTACGGGTTGCGGGCTGCAACGTAGATGGCTCCACGGTCTCTACGTACATTACTTGTGCCATCTGGCTTGCTGCGTGAAAACTGTAGGTTCCTAGTCTGAAGGGCTCACTGCCCGCTGCCACGACAACTCCCGAGCACAGGATGAGTGCTGCGAGGCCATCGATCTGAAAGACGAGCAGAATCCATTTTCATTGCATTATTCACTTTAACACAGGCCACATGCGTTCACAATGTGAGAGCGATTTCAGTATAGTACAAGTATATGGGTTAGGTTAATGTATATATATATATATATATATATATGTATACATATCCTTTCCTTTTACGGTTAAGTATAAAATCCTAATATCCTAATAATTGCTCATTGCTGAAGAAAAACACAGTATTCCTTTTCCCTTAATTGCAATAAAGTATAATCTGTTATCATGCATTATAATAAAGCAGACCAGCGATCACAGAAGATGAATCAGATGAGGAATAAGGTGCGTGTAAAAGGTTGTCTGTGCAAGTTCACTTTATGTTAAATGATATTTATCTCAATAGGAGCAGGTCTTTTTCATCGTTTCCAGCTGTTTCTGCTTTATTTGCCGTAGTCGTGCATTACAATGTTTTATTGTTGTGCATTGGGATGAGAAATGAGTGAATGTGCATTTCTTATCCACGCTAACCCGGCGAAGAAAAGCTGCTGCGAGGACGTCTGTTTCTGTCCTTAAAGGACACATCGAAAGAGGAATTATGGAGCGATAACTCATAGAAGGTGGAGATTCTGACAGCACCTCTTAGCCCTTCTTGGAATACTTCAAATGTGAAAAGTAACAGGATTTGGATGGATGGATTCCTAACTGAAATACAAACTACAGTGATAATCAAACCAACTTTTTCTTATTTCTTAATTTTATTTGCTAGATTTTCTCGACGTGAACACAACACTGTCAAGGTACAACTCATTGGTTTCATTTCTACCTCGTCCTCATGGTCTGACTGAGCAGATGTGGAATGTTTGGATGAAGGTGAACATTTCTCCCTGAACCAAAACCCTTTTAAATGATCCGACCAAATGCAAAGGATTCACGGACACTTCACTGCTTTGCTTGCATGTTTAGTTTCACTTGGAAATACAGTATGACGCATTAAAATAGGACAGTGGTATCAATCTTTTCACTCAAAATTCCCACCAACTCGACAAAAGACTCCTGATATTTTGAGGGGTTGCTAAGGATTTGCATTTTTCTTCCCCACCCCCCCAAGTACTTACTCTTCTACCATCCGTAGAGAACAGTTTCAGCACTGAAAACTGCAGGATCTGGGACAGGTAATCCAGCAAAGCGTCAAACGTCGGAGCGATCCTCCTCTGGAGCACAATTGTGCGTTTCACCGTGGGATCCCGGTTCCTGACGACCACGAGCCTCTTTGGGGTCCGCACGGCGCCCCTCTCAGTGATCCTCGCCTGCCTGCCGGCGACGACGGCGACCTCGCTCTTCCCGCCGAACGGGCCCAAGGGCTTGGGCCCTTGTCGCCCTCGCCGCCCCGTGCCGAGGGGCCTGGTGGCGTTCCACGGCACCTGGCGCCGGTTCACCTCGTCCAGGTTCAATGGCTTCACCCGCTTGTTATCGGAACAAACGTACGAGCCGCCGTCGCGCAGGTCGTCCAGCGCCTTGACCAGGTTGATCCCGCGCGGCGTGGTGATGGTGCGCACGCCGAACGGCAGGGGCACTTTCTTGGCCAGGGCGTCCAGCAGGGCGTCGAAGGTCTTGAAGGTGCGAGCGTTGATGACCATGCGGTGCCCGCTGAATTTATAGTCGCCGCTTTTGTAGAAGCACACCCTTCTCGGAGCGGAGGGATCAGAGGTCGGCTGTAAGGGCAGGGAGGGAGCCGTGTGCCGGCTGCCCGAGGACGATCCCCGGCCCCGTGGCTCCTGGACCGGTGTGTCGCTCATGTTGTCGCTCATGTTGGTGCCTACGAATAAAGAAACCAAAAGTTTGTGTATCATAAAGATTTTTAGGGCCTTGAGCGTCTGTACATTGTAAACAACCACGATTGACTTAAAGTTAGTCCAGTTTGTACACTACTGCATTTTCTGCTTTTCCTCATGCAACACTTTAAAACACTTTTGAACATTACATAATAAGAATGGACAAAGCGCAATCCCAGAATCCAAATCTGCTTTGTTTTTTACTTGGTGCAGAGTCAAATGTTGTGCAGTTAAGGTTGCAGCTACCACTTGTTGCTCACTGTAGACACGATTATTCTCCTTTAAAGGAGCTGCATCAAATAAAGGGGCCCTAGAAAAGCTGCTCGAACAAATTACTAATCATCCAATGCTTCCTTGGAAAGAGCCCTGTCAACAAATTGGGTTGATTTTGAAAACAATGTTGATTAAAATGCCAAGATCCAGTCGAAAAGTGATGGTTTACGAATAATTAAAAACCTGGGCACACAGAACCTTTAGGAATTAGATGAACTACAGACATGCATGATGCAGCTGGACGTTGTTTTGCTATTGTTTGTGGTCTGTAAATGATCTGCGTAATGTATATTATTAATTAATAATCATTAAATAGACAGTAATATGCTTAAGCTATATGCACACAGTACATACAGTTTCCCATGTAATATTATATATAGTATATACAGTATATATATATGTATCATGTACCATTAGAATAAAGCACGGTAGGAAAGGGCATAATTTGTAGATCAAGACATAACATTTCAGCACAGATCCCCGATTAACTATTTTCCATAACTTTTATAATATTCAGAAAACAGTCAGTCTGAGGAAGAAATATTGTGCGTTCTACGTTATTATTGTTAAGATTGTTGCTGTGAACAACACAACAAGCCTAGATGTAGACACCGATTTAGAAAGAGGTCATAAACCCTGGAAACATGATAACTGATTTGACCAATTACACCCTGTAGATACTTAAGAAAGGAGCAAACATGTCAACAGATATTAAATCAACAACACTTACCGTATATCTCACATTTCACCGTATTTGTAGCGGCTAAAATACCGGAAGGCGTTCCTCCGTTATTCCTCAGAGCGCTGGTCAAAGCCTCTCAGTTCTGCTCGAGGGCTATTTTGGGACATGCAGCATCATGACCAATTTGCTTAATCTTTGCTCACACTTCATCAGCATATCAAGATAACCATGAAGTAAACACAGAAAAAACACCACAGCAGACTGAACTTTTATCACAATGAGATTCAATCACAAATTGATGGCAATTTCATTTTTTTCTGAAAGAATAGGGCTTCAATTGTATTTGGTCAACTGAGAGCTTTGCAACATAGCAAATATATGCTCTCTGTATTATTACAAATAAGATTTTAATTTAGATTTTTTTCATTTCTTTCAAGCATTTTCAAAAGCGTCTCTTTAACCCTCGTCCATTAATATTAACTTAGTTATTATTTGCGGTGTATTACAAAATTGAGAAACTAGCAAATGTAGTAAAAGGAGGAGTGAGCACCAGAACAATTAAAGAATGAGGAAATAAAGCGGGTAAAGTTACTAAAGAGGCATTTTATAAGCAAAGTTCCAAACAGATCCCGCAGGGTGCTGGGACTCTTTCTCGTTCGCCAGCAGCCTTGATAATCAGATTTGAGAAGTCTTGTCCTAATAGGGATTAAGGTGCACTTGCTGACAGCGGGAGGCAGAACAGGGTCTTAAGAGAGCACTTTTACATCACAGCGGGGTTGTGGAAATCCACCCTCCAGAACACACGCAGCCAATTGTTTTTTCGTCACACGTTGAATAATATCCGGGGTCAACGCGACCCGTGTAGTGGCTTGAATACCGCCGCTTTGTGACACAGCTCGCAAAGGCCAAAAGGGGCAACCCGAACGTCTGTAGCTGTTGTAGACGTTTATTCAGGGGCTAATGTTTTTAATTGCATTATGGGGTGAGAGCTGTGTCACTATGCTGCAGTAACCGGACAACGGTGCCAAGTATCAGCGGCCACGGACGGACTGAAAGCGGCTGATGCCTCCCACTCACATGTGCACTGTGCTGGACGAGGGGGATCGTCTGGTTGGGGTTGACCGACGGACCCGGGCGGCGTGGGTCGAACAGAACACAGAAGTTCCCACACGGCTCGTATTTAAAGTGCACGCAATCATATAATTAAAACTGCATTAAACTGATACGGCACGTTTGGCACTGGCTGTGTTTTAAAAACTATACACCGTATGTTAGTGGTGACTATGATAAGAAGCACATCTCAATTTTTTGTACTCAGGTCAAATAATTTGCGTTGATTGCCTAACCTTTAATCACTAGGTCACATGCTGATCTGTTTGGATTAGTGAGATCCAAAATAGCGAGTCTCTCTGAGCCACATAACTGCAGTATAAGATCTGAGCGATCATCGAGGCCTCGCTCAAAGGTCTTATCTGCATTACGGCCGTGCCTTCATCTAAAGGCCTGAAAAATCTATCCTATTATGGGATAGGATATTCCTGAAAAAGGCCCTCAGCAGGACTGAAGCGGATGGATAATCCAGTGTCAACTCCTGCTTAGGGGGACATGTTTTAAGACCCCTATATATTTGCAACTGACTAAATTGTCTTTCGATCATCTTTAAAACTTCGTAAAACCACCCACGTTGACTTGAAAAAAAGACAAATATCAAACGGCTACAATTACGTATATTTTTACTACTTCCACATCCTGTTCATTGTTGTTGAATCTTAGTTGTGATGTTAGATATATTATTTTCATTAGATTAATCTGAAATTTCTTTTCTCAAGTGGTTTGTGTATATACACCACGTACACCATCAAATAATCCCAAAAAAGAGGACACCCCATTATATTAATTACATTTCTTTTATTTTCGACTTATTGATTATTAAATAAATTGTTTCAGGTCAGGACAGAACATTTAAAACATTTCATCACTACTAATGTAAAAAACAGTTAATTCTTTAACCCAGGAAAATCTACAGGTGGAACGTTGGCGCCACCTATCGACAGATGGCGAAACTGCCGATATGCAGGCCAGCTTTTGGTATCTTGAGGACACGGAACTACAAGGAAATACAGGCATATATATATATGGGTTTTTGTAACTAATGTATCCCATTTGGTTTAATCTGGTAAATGAGAGCTGGTGAATAACCGTTCTCACTGCTCGGACGGCTGCCAAAAGGATCGCGGACTCCGAAACGATTAGCTCTCCCTGAGGTCATCATGCATCGGCTACTCATGCCTTGCTGCGCGGCGGAGGGTCAGTGTGCGGTCCCGGTCCCTCAAGTAGACGCCGCCTCCCTCGCTGCGTTCGCCTGTTCTTTCTCGCGAATTGCTTTCCTATTAGCTCCCGGTCTATTGGGTTCAATCGGACAAGTCAACATGGGCAAAAAGGAGGAAGACGAAATCATCAGAATAGCAAAGAAGATGGATAAAATGGCGCAGAAGAAAAACGGGGTGAGATGCCTGAGAAGAATGGATGCTCACCTCCTGCCTGCTGATGTTTATGTGCAGCTAGCGTTGGCGCTAATGGGCTGTTATGGAGGGGGTAGCTGCTTACTGACCAGCTAATTAATCCGGTAGCCTGTCAAACGGGACTGTTGGTTACAGACGAGCGACAATCCCCTCAGTTACTGTCACGTTTCCTGCAGTTGTAGCTAACTGGCTAGCCGCATGAGCTAACTAAAGTATGTTTATGTGTTGCTAGCAGCTAGCCACCTAGCCGCTCACCAGTCCCTGCTGGTACTGTAAGTTACACTACAGCGCAGAAACATGCTGGATCTGATCAGTCCAAGAGGTGAAGTAGAAAGGGGTTAGTTTGGTGTCGAAATATGAAATGGGGTTGTACGACTGTCCTCGTCATTTCTGTTGTGTTTTTGGACTTTGGAAATGCTTGTTATGAACTTTTAGCCGCCAAGCTGATGTCATGTTACTAAGTTATTTTATGTGTAATCCGACGGATAGAAGGATCTGAAGTTGAGAATTAAGTTTCGTTTTCAATTATGGATCCGATTGAGTTTGAACATGTGTCATCACTTTCAACGACTCCCTATGTCTAACCAAAGGTCCAATAAAAAATAAGGTTGATTTTATTTAATAATCGGGAAATCTAGTCTTTAGTGCACGTTAACGTGTTAATCATGCTTGAAATTTCCATTCGATCACTTAGCAAAAACGTTTTCTGTCAATTGGTTACTCGTTCCTCCAGATGAATTACTTTAGCTAGTGCAACTAGAGCCTGAAATATTCCTGTTCATTGAGATAACTCTTCTAGTGAAGCTCAGGATTCATGAGAAACCAAACCTGACCACGCTCTCCTCTGCAGGCCGGTGCCTTGGACTTATTGAAGGAGCTGCGAAGTATCCCCATGACTCTCGAGCTGCTTCAGGTACCTTTTTTGCTCATTTCTTCTTGAGGCGCAGCAGTCCGTGTCCCGAACCCTGAAGCGTTGACACCGTGTCTTTCCTCAGTCCACCAGAATCGGGATGTCCGTTAACGCCATCCGCAAGCAGAGCACAGATGATGAGGTAACCTCCTTAGCCAAGGCCTTGATCAAATCCTGGAAGAAGCTTTTGGGTAACTATTTGCTTTTCCCTGTTCTACCAAAACCTGTGAATTCTGTTGTTATCTGTCATGTTTCTGGAGAGATCATTTTTATTTCCCAAGCTGTTATTCATGATTGTACCAAGAGCCAATCTTACCGTTTCTTTTTCACTTGATTGGCTTTATGAAGTCCAAGCCAATTTGGATCCTTTGCTTATTGTAACACGTCGCGCTCTGGGCGTACCAGCTGTCAAACATCTCCATTTGGAGAACCTTAATTAAATCGTTCTAATCTATTCCCACCCGGCAGTGTTTTCTCATGAATGAACCGCAGCCTGTACTGTCGGTGAAGACATTCATGTCTCAGCCGGGAACCCTTTAAGGTTCTTAGGAAGTTTGAGCTATTGGGTGATGCAGAAATAATATGATGGTGTTCACGTTTGCTGCCTTTATGACATGTGTATGCACAAGAGTAATAACAACGTTTTCTTTGTGCAGAGCTTCCAACTGGCAAGCAGTTCTTCATTTATAAAGTTGTTCTTTGCTGTTGTCGTCCTCTTATGTTATTATTATCTGACTCCTGCCACTTTAGATGAACCCGGTGGTGGAGAGAAACCTTCGGATGAAAAGAGGAAAGAGCCAACAACGCCTGTTTCTCCCTCGCAGGGAAGCCCAGAAGCAAAAGAAGAAAGGTGACAAGACGATAACAATATTCGTCTTCTTTTTTTTTTAAACGCGTAGTGACGTTACTGAGCATTGTTACTTCGGGTCTTTGACCTGCAGATGTGTTCTGTCTTAATATGCTGTCTTTCCCCCCCCCCCCCCCCCCCCCCCCCGGCAGCTCTAGCAGTAACTCCAGCAGCAAGAGTGAGCCTGCTGAAGTTTCCACCAACACGTTGATCAACACCTTCCCTCGCGCCCCCAGGACCTCCGACTCGATCAGGATCAAGTGCCGAGAGTTGCTGGCCGCCGCTTTACAAGCCGGAGGTAACGCTGTTGTTATAAAAATCTATGAACACATTTTATAAATAAGATATCTGTTACAGTGGCTCCTGACTATCCGCTTTATTTAACGTAATTGTCATTTAATGTCCCTGGTGTGGCTTTCTATCTTTTTTTTTCTCCCACAGATGATCATATTGCTATTGGCGCCGATTGCGATGAACTGGGAGCACAGATTGAAGAAGATATCCTTTTATATTGAAAGTTTTTTTTTAATGAGTTTTTAAATGATTTTATAGACGTACTTTTTGGATGCCAGTGATAAAGATAAGCTCATTAGAGCTGTGCCTCATCATTAATTAATCTTCCAATCGTAGTTCAGGTTCAGGGGCCCCAGGGGTCTGTCGAGCTTCCTCTGAATTATGAGACTGCTGTATCGTTAAAAAGTGCGCATCCACGGATGAGGACGAGTTGCCCCTAATAAAACAAGCATAATGTCAATCTGTCACAAGTCATCACTTTTCTCGTGGTGAAGATTCCCATAAAAAGGGGCTTAATTACAGCAATGTAATCCATAAAGCTGTTGTGATAGATTCTGTTTACGCTCTGTTAACAGCGTTCTATCAAGGATTTCAATAAGTTGATTATTTCAAAGCGGAAGCACTTACTTAAATGTGTGTTTCTGATTTATTCCCTTTTCCTGCAGTTAATTGTGTGAACGATTTTCAGATCAGTTACAGTAAAAAGAGCCAATGCTTAAAAGTGTTATTTTACATGATTCATATTTAAATGTTTCTGCCCATTATGATGAAATGGGTTTTTGAATACAAATGGTGTGAATGGCGTTGCAGTGTACAAATGGCAGAAAGCATATTCTTAATCAGTGTGACAATAAAGAGATGGTCCCTGGAAAACTGCCCCCCCCCCTGCTCAAGGGCCCCCTTGTGTGAAATATGTCAGAAACTGGTGAAATATCCATTTTAAGCCGTTTCCTCTTTCCAAGGTAAAGTCATTGAATGCAGGCATTTAAATTATCCAAATTCTGGAGGACCTGAGTTATTAATGTAGTCATAGGCTTTTTTTACAATTTTTACAATCGAAACCATAAAACGCATATTGTCAGTCATGTGTTCCTTGACCTACCGGCACTAATCTTTCAAGAGTTTAAGAACACAGACCCAAAATACAAGAGCCGTGTGCGGAGCCGAATCTCGAATTTGAAGGACATGAAGAACCCGAATCTAAGGAGGACAGTGCTGTGTGGCAGCGTAACGCCCGAGAGGATGGCTAAGATGACCGCAGAGGTTTGTGTGCCGTCTGTTGGCAAACGGCGTGTTGCGTCGGTGCACTCATCATAACGCGCACTCTTTTGCTTCTGTAGGAAATGGCCAGCGATGAGCTGAAAGAAATGAGAAAGAATTTGACCAAAGAGGCCGTCAGGGACCACCAGATGGCCACCACGGGAGGCACTCAGACAGACCTGTTCACCTGCGGGAAGTGCAAGGGGAAGTGCTGCACCTACACACAGGTACGGACAACCACTTGTGCTTCGATTGAGATGTTTCGGTAGGCCCGGCGCGCTGCGGTGGCAGCGTTCGTTTCAGGGCATCGGGCGTCGGTACGTTGCTACGGCGACATCCTCCTCGTCAAGTGCCTGCGGTTTGAGTCCTCCGTGGGTCGAGTTGGGTTTGGACAGCCGCCCTCGTCTGTTCAGTTTGATGTGGTCATAATTGGACTGCGTGTGTTTTTGTCCTTTTACAGGTTCAAACCCGCAGTGCTGATGAGCCGATGACTACGTTTGTGTTCTGTAACGACTGCGGGAATCGATGGAAGGTATGTTGTGTAACGGGGCCTTCGTTGACTCCATTCAAGTCTCGCCACACATTGCACCAGCATCAACAGGGTTTAATTCCAAAAGAAATCCAGTCCTTCCCCTTTGACTTAATGATTTATTAGTTTAATTCATAGAAGAATTAATAAATTAACTAACTATATACATGAAACTCGCAAACATTCTACCTACATCTGATTTTTTTTTGGGGGGGGGAGGTTCCTGAAGGTTGAATATTTACAGAAGTTGACTTAATGCATCTATTACAACTTTGTCTATGAATTTGCACCACGTATTTAACCACTTGCCATTTTTAATTATTAAAAATTAAATATACATGAAATCAATATTTGTGGTCTTGGAAGAAGTTTCAACTCAAGTTTTCATGCATGAAACAATCTTTAGCGTTTAATGGAAATATTCCAGTACATGAGGATTCATTCTGTGTTTTCTGTGTCCCAGTTCTGCTGAATGTGCGCTGCCCTCCGACAAGTACCACGACTCCTGGACCAGGTTGTCTCTCTGCAACAGATTGGAGCTTTGTATTTTTTGTGGACCACCACACGCCATACAAAGATGCAACAGGTTACCGTTTGAATAAATATCCTGTTCCTCGATCTGAGCTCATTGTCCGTTCCCCAATGCCCCCCCCCCCCCCGAAATATTTTACAATTGTTATTAGTTGTTTTTGTCCACTGTCAGATATATGCGGTCAATCTCGTCTCATTCTCTTTTATCTGCATTTTTTTATATGTAGTTTTAACACTTTGGACGATGTTGTTTTGCTTTTCCCTCACAACATTGCTTTATTTAATTGCCCAATAAAATGTACTCCATTTGATTAAAAATAACTGATTTTTCCATTAGGTTTCAGTCTCCTTTGGTCATGCGAGTCTTGAACGTTATACTAATGCCACTGAGGATCTGAGAGGTGTGTGTGTGTGTTTTATTGGTGGAATATTCATCACATCAAAGTGAATGCAGATGCGTGCATATTAATCTGTCCAGGCACAGGCTAACGTCATTGGCGGAACCAGGGAAGACACACAATTGTTTCCCTTTCCCGTAGGTCCATTTTTTTCCTTCTAATTGCCAGGTGCAACCACTCCATGTCGACAAGCCGTTGTGCTGCCTAACCCTCGCCCCAACCCAACCCATGCAGTAGTAAGAACTAACTCATGTCATACTATATTAAACTAGCTGCAACATTTTCTTTTAATTCCTGTTATCACACTATGGTATTATTGATCTATTCCAATCCTTAAAGTGTCTTTAGGCTCTCAACAGTATTTAGATCTGTTGTTTTTAGTACTTGATGCTTGTGTGGTTTGGTGATGAAATCATGCCATGAGTCTTTTAAAATTATTGTGCTTTATTTTATCTTAATCAAAATGCCCACAAGTCATTATTTTCTTGGAGAGTAGCAGAAAAAGAAATGAAACCAAATACTGTAAACATTCACATTATTTGTTTTTTGTTTTTTAAATGTATTCTTCAGTAAACCCAGCGCAAAATAACAAATTTCATATAGTAAACAGAAGAAGAAACAACATTTATAGGCATCGCTCCAAACCGGCGGCTTGGATTGTGTTTTGAGGTCGATCTGCTCGGTGTATCCATCAGCTCAAATTGCACATAGTAAGTTAAAGTTTACTCTAAGACAAGTAGAAGTGGCCACCCTGAAGAAGACGGGCTGGCGGGACTCCTCCAAACAGCCCCATCCGTTGACCTCCTTTTGTCTTTCGAGGCAAACAAAGACCGTCACCCTCTGCCATACTGTTTTGGTAGCTCTACCAAAGAAAAAAACGGACCGGTGTGGTCACGACTGAGGAATCAAGACAAAACGTGTGATAATTTGGCCAAAGAGAGAGAGGGACAATGATACCAGTGACCTGGCCCCCGATGCGCCGGTAACCTCTCCTACGGCACGAGTCTGAAAACAACTGTTGCCCATGAGAAAGATGTCGTAAAATCGAACGTCAAGGCACTTCCCCATGAGAGGGTCTTGTCTTTGAGTGACACGTTTGTGAGGCAACAAAGTAACTCAACTGAAACTATCGGAATACATCAACGTACACTTGGCAACTCCAGTTTCAGTGGGCGGCGGAAACGCATGGTTGAGGTGTTTAAAGTAAAAAAAAAAAAACCTGCAAGGTGAGAGGTCAAAAAATGTCAACCTCAGACACTTCAATTTAGCATTCTGCAATGTTAAGAGTCATTCAAAAGAATGTCCCACGTGATTACCACATCATTTGTTTTAATGTTCTAGTTATTGGTAAAAATCGATGAAGTGGATACCAGCGTTTATTTGATTAAAAAACAGCTTTCTTGGATGAAAACAAACGGAATATTCAGTTAACTTTGGACGGAGTCTTTCTGCTGAGCTAGGCTAAGCTATCCAGCCTCTGGATAAAGCTTTACATTGAAACTAACATAGAGAGGTAAAAACGAATTTGGTTGAAATAGAGACATTCTGAAATAAACTTCTTATTAATTATTATCAGGAAAAGTACAAACCCATAAAATATACCTACATTTCTACATTTTAGGTCAATGATTCCAAAAAAGAACTTAAATATACCTTTGAACATGTTGGATTGGCAATAGATATCAATAAATAATAGTGTATCTCTTAAATATAATAGAATTACTTGGGTTCTTATGTCACACTGTTGCATTGAGTGAAGCTTGAATACAAAAATCGATCTTAAATACATCTTCCCCATCTTCTATGGTGAAGACTGAGTATAGAATGTAGAAATTCCCTTTTATAATTGATTAAAGCCATCGTCACGTTCTCTAACTTCCCTGATAGCCACACTCTCTCAATCACACACATCTTTTACACAAACTGGAGTTGCCAAGTCACTGTCACAGGTACCGAAGTGTGAGGTTAGAAAACAAAACGGGGTAAAAACCAAGGTCAAATCATACAGTACCCCACAAAGCTGCCTGCAAGTAGAGCTAACGCGTAGCCTTCGACTCGAGCTTTGATTTTCATACGCAGTAAATAGAACCAGGCGTTTCTACATAAAATACCCACAATTCCATTTTTACTATTTACAAACTCATAAATATATATATATATGTATATATATAGTCTACAATAGGAATCATTTCCCCCCCCAAACAATCATACAAAAAAAACGACGGACCATAAAAAACTCTGAACACAAATAAAATAGATTATTTCTATCAAAAGAAGGAAAAATTAAAACAGAAACCAATTGTATTCATATTCCTTTGGAGTGTTTTGCTATGTTGACCTGTAGCAGTACTTGTGATGTCGAGCCCTCGGGGGTTTTGAGACCTGAGTGTCTTCGGGTCGGGTGCAGATCACGATAGCACTGAAATCCCTGGGAGACGCCAGGCCCGAGGCCGGGGTTCATGTAACCCCTACACTGAACATACAAAGAATATTTTTAAAAAAAAGGGAATAAAGATGGGGGATTGGGGAGGGGGGAGGTGGGGGGGGGGGGGTAAAGACAGTTATTGTATATCACAGGTCATCACCACCCTAAGATTCGGGGGACTGCTCTGACAGAGTGTTGAGCAGGTTTTTGTAGGCTGCGGAGTTCATGTAGCGGGGATATGAGTCTCTTTGCATTAGCGTGTAGATCTGCAGCTGGGCGTCTTCGAACGTCTGCAAGTTGGGCTCCTGCATGTTCCTGTTGATGGTCTCGCGCACGCGGGAGTCGAGGCTCACCTGGGAGTCAAGAACAAGGTGGGGGGGGGGGGGGGGTTTGGAATTAGGAAGGACGACACTCTCAACGACAAGCCGTCTAACGTTGGTTCTTTAGAGAAATGAGATCTAAAAGATGCGTTTTCTTAGTGACGGTTGGATGAGAAAATGAATACCACCGTCATGACTTGCAGCACAAAAGCATAAAAATTAACATAATTCCCCAACCAACATCTCTAAAGACCATTAATTGAAAACGTATGCTGGATTTGTTGGTTTAATCCATAAAAAAAGTGCTTTACGCACTGTACTATTATAACGTGTAACTTTCAGTTTACAGTCCGACGTATACTTACCATAGCACAGCACTGAAACTTCTTAAATAGAGCAAACAAGCACGGTATAAAAGGTTAGAAATTAATCTGTAGAGATGCTTTTTGATGGATTCTGTTACTTTTGGAAAGAGCCAGAATCGCTGTTTCCAGTCTTTTTGCTAAGCTAAGCTAACCAACTGTACCTTTTACTGGACTGTACTCAACGTGTCATACTGGCGATAGACCGTCCTCTTAGACACTTCAACTAAATTGATGATGAAGTTAGCTGTTAGCTAATGTTAGCTGTAGCTAAGGCACATTCAGACAAAACACGGCATAACTTTCTGATGTAACCATTTCCACATTCCACTATGACTCAATTCGAGTGCTATCAAAGTGCTTTAGCCTAACTTACATAAATACATTAAGCCTTAAAATGACATTTGACATGCTTGCTGCGGCAATGTGTACTACGTTTAAGGAAAGACTTTCAAGAAAAAGGTCAGATAGAGTCACAACAGGATGCTGTGTGGACAAAGCTGTTAAAAGGTTTTCTCCTGACGGGCTTTAAAATGTCTTTAAATCAGCTAAATAGAATTGTTTTTACCCCTGTGATGGTGGTAATTTGGACAATCAGTTTGTATGGAGAAGTCCGGCCAAGAGTGAGATGGGTAATGTGATGTTTAAGTAAAAAACACAAGAACAAATGACTGCGTTTTCTGTCTTTACCCTGTTGGTGCACCACACAGCAGCCTTTTAATGTTGCTTGTAAGCAGATGAAAGTCCCAAGCAGTTACTTTCACACAATAAGAGAGTCAACGGTTGCCCCCTTTCGGTGCTAGCCGGATTTACTGTTGCTCTATCACTACCAAAATGTCAAACTGCTTCTTTGAAGGCTAAAGAGACCGAGGAGATTGAAGGATGCTGAACACTTGTCAGCTTTCATGAAAATTTTCAACCTTGAAATCCGGCCCATTTTTAAACAACACCGAATCCAGCCGCGCTGTCAGACCTCTTTAGGCGAGAGAATGGAGATGTAGTCCTCGTAGATGACGCGAGCCCTCTCCTCTACCGGAGTCTTATTGGCGTCTTTGCTGAACTCCTCGCAGGCCAACCAGAAGAGCATGTTCTCCTCGCTGAACTCGGTGCGAAGAAATTGCCGGAAGGCGTTCCTCCCCGCCGGGCAACACATTAGCTTGTCAAACGACTGCCCCCACGTGCGCACCTCCTCCAGCGTGGGCTTCGGGCTGCGGAGAGACGCAGGACAACATGGGGGGGGGTGAGTGATTTCGAACATGAGCTCCCGCAAATCCGTGGATTTGGCGTTTTTTTTCCTGCAGTGAAATGAACTGACCAGTCTTCACAGTCTGAGGTCTCCTCCTTGACGTCATAAGAAGCCTTTCGGTTCCTTTCATCCCGGTCTTCATTCCTGATAGGCAAATAGACAGATTATTAACTGTATTGAAAGATTTTTTTCATGTGATGTACATTATTTTGTCTTATTGTGCATGTTTTCCAATTACATTTTTTTCCACATAGACAATCAATAAATGTCTCTCAGTCATTTTTTTAAGGATGTACACCAAAATGCAATTTGTTTCAGATCTCAAATCAATATTTATACAACCACAGGACATAATATGTTTCACACTGAGCTTACTGAACTGCACTTTATTTTAAACTTCCATGGTCAGCAGATCCACTCACTAAGATCAAGAACATGAGACACGGTAGCTCACGCTGTGCTGTCCCTCGCGCAGCAATGGCCTCAAGGGCGCACGTTCTCGAGGTAAGGGAAGACCTACCAGGAGCAGCTACAGCAGCAGCACCAGCAGAAGCAACATGCATTTGAGCCCCGTGGGTTGGCCTGGCCCGGCTGGCCCTGCTGGGCCGGTGCCGCTCCCCCCGCTGCCGACTCCTGCTGCACCGACATCTGCCTCTTTCGCATCTCCATCCGCTCTGATCCCATGGGCTGCAAAACGGAGGAGAGGCGCTGTGATCGGTGCTTTAGATCTCAGGAATTCTGCTTCACTTATAGATGTTTATCTTTTAGTTAAAACATTTTTTTTTTAATCCTTAGACCTGAAATAGCTTTGTATAATAACATTTTTTGCCAGTGCCATGGAGATGGTACGGCCGGCATTGCAACGAGACCAAACACCACTGTGACACCTTGGCAGTGCATCAATCTTGCTAACACTTTGATCACCATGGTAAATTAGATTTATTCAATTTACCACTCACCAGTTGCCACCGACAGTATGCACGTGTACGTGTGCCTGTGTGTGTGTGCTGCTGGTGCTCTCTGGCAAGAGCATGTGCTGGCATGCCCAGAGGTCACACTGTTTGGAATGCTGTTCGCTCCATTCAGAGGGGAAAGTATGGTGAAGGAAAATTGAGATCCACCATGCAGGTTTCAGACCCTGTCATCTCAAACTAACCGCATGTGCCCCGTGGACGATAAAAATGCACGAGTAAAAGGGATTGATTGTTAAACAAGGGCGCACTGTAATCCAACATATTCAAAACATCTCCTTATTGGAATGCCTGAGTGTAAAAGTGCATTAAAGGATTTGGAATCCTTACTGGAATCAAGTGGCACACCGAATACACGTGGAAATAATGTAAATATGTCTTTACTCGTCAGATGTCGTATTACCATCCACCCTAGGGCGACATGTGTCATGTCCAGGGGAAATTACTGCGCTGAAATCTAAAAATGATGCATGGCTGTGACTCGTATTCAGCAGAATTTCTTTTAAAGGTTTGTAGGCCTACAGATACAGACATCCTCACAGAATGACTTCTTGTCTGATTTTTAACAAATGTGTCATCACCAGTTCAGACGCTGCCAAATCCTGTCGGATCGTTTATGTAACAAAGCTGTGTCGCTTGCATCACGCACGGAATCGTCCGGCTACTACCTGACACACAAAAGGATGCTTTATAAAAAAAAGAAAAGAAAATCAAAAGAAAATGTCAGGAGATTCGGTACATGGGAGGGGGGCCCGAGGGCGCAGCTTGTAAATCTATAACCGCAGCATCGCTCTATCACAGCCTTTCAGTGCATACAATGCCATTTGGCCATTTCTAAAATGGATCCGCGCGCGCTCTCCCTGTGATTCAGAGCAGGCTTCGGCTGCATATTCCGTGCGTCTTGCCAAATGGCATATTTTACGCGTTAGGTGTCGGTCACTTCAAAGCTTACGCAATTGCAGTACACGCTATGGGTTGACTATAGACGATGAAATGGGGGGTGAGGGGGGCGGGGGGGGGGGGGGGGGTCGGACCCATTCAGGGGATAAAGCATGATAACACCAAATATATCGCTATGCTCATTCAATCTTACCGTAGCTGCAACGTGAACGACGCTGGGGTGTAAGGGTTCCTGGGCGATTTTATCGGCAGAAACCATTGCATTAGCAACTCCCACAACACATCAATGGAAAGTGCCACCACGAAGAACCGTAGAGCTTCTTTGCCCTGGACAACCACCAAAAAGGCACTGCCTAGATCTGCTTAAAGCCCACTGTACAGCAAGATAGTGGCATGCCATTTAAAATACCGGGAAACCGGCCTCAAATATTCCGCTTGCAAAATGTCCGCGCAATGATTCATCGGTTGGCCACCAGTACTTACAATTTCACCATGTATGCACAGCGAGAAGAGGTAATTCTTTGCCTTGATTACATCCGATGGCACATAAGGGTTTTTTTCCCCCCCGACCGGCTGCTTCAAGTCAGTACGCATGCGTCTTCTCTCCGGCGCGTAGTAGCCCAGTGAAGAGCTTAAAGCCCGACAGTATGGCACTGGTTTTTACAGTACAGGTCCTTCACTCTGCCTGGTACCGGGCTATTCAAGCAGCGACAGCTGCATGTTGTCAGTTTATAATGAAGGACCCTCACCGCACATAAGCTTACCTCGAGCTTTTGTGACATTTAAGTAATTTACAAAACACCAAATATCCAGAAATAGAAAAAAAAGCCATACTTTGTTGGCACATGCACCTTTGCTTTGAAGTCGCTGTCTGTGGTGCTGAAACAACCAGAAACTGAGAGACTGCAGCAGTTAAACCTCTCTGACGTTATCAACCAGCGTTACATCATTTGTGAGGTTTGGGCAGACCTTTTACAGTGAGTTAAATGTTCACACATTCCTGGCTGACCCATGCATAACATGCAAGAAAACTGCTTCATTTTTAATATTTTGTAAACACTGCAGGACTTCTAATTTAATCTAATTATCCCGTCACACACTTTTGTACTGCATAATAGGACCCATCCTCATACACACACATCGAGTCTGAAATAAAAAATGGATTGATTGATTGACACAATTCTGTCAATGCATACACATCCGTGCACAATGCACACACAGTTGTTTAAACCTGAATTAAATAGAATACCTATGGATTGAGTTAAGAGATAATACACATTACATGTTTTGCATTGCTTCTCTCGATGCAACAATCTGTTCTGTCCCTGTTGAAGACACAGGTTGCTCATGTCAAGGTACCAGTCGCATTTCAGCATTCAGTGATTTAACTCTCTCACAGGTGACAGGCAGGCTCCTCTGTGCTCTCTAGTCTACAGTACAGGTCTGATGTGGAAGACAACACTGCCATCTGAAGGCAGCTCGAACTGCAGCAATAATGTTATGTTTTCTCCATGCGCATCGACTGACTCATACCTTCTCGATGGCCGTGTGAAATAATCAAAGGCAAGGCTATGTTTGCGAGATGCGATCTCTATAGTGAGATACCTCATATTTACCGTGCTTGTGTGAGCATTAAACCATGACAGTCGACTCAAGCTCTAGATAATGGGATGCCATTTACTTACTCACACATCTCTCTCAATGCAATATGCCTTGTTTAAGGTATAGGCGCACATCATGATTTGCGTTGTGCAAACACCAGGTGGCACTCTTCCTATTCTGCAAATGTGTAGTGCAATATGTTATATTTTATCAGATTTTCTACTTAATTTACACCGACATTTGTGCAGACTGGGTTACGTTTTTAGTCCAGATTTGTCTTTGCTGCAAAATGTGACCGCCTGCACTACAAAACTGAAAGACTTTATTTTACACCCTGCACAGTTCTGCTGCTGTTTCCTGATACTGCCTATTGAACCATTAAGCATTCATCTGCTCTGTTATCTTGTCCCCCCCCCCCCCAAAAAAAGGAAAAGAAGGGAATTCTTTCCTGTCCAGATTAATTACTGTGCTGAACTGGGGCATGCCCTTCACATGCACACATCGTTGTCCCCCTCCAGAGATACGAACATGTGACTTTCTCCACAACACTTCATTTAACACCTTCCCCTGTGCTCATGTTATGCAACACAGACCCACAAATAGCCATGAGAGATTGATATAAACACGCACACACACGCAAGAGGACACACGCGAGCAACGAAAGATGTTTTTACGCTGGTGTGATTTTGATGAGCACACAGACTTTTCCCTTGGAGAGCACAACGCCAAGTGGAGGAGGGAGTCTGAATACACAAGGTCACACGGAGGAGTAGGACACCAAAGCTTTGGGACAGGATGAATAAAGTATTTTCTGGGTGTGATGAAGAGGATTCAAAGCATTGCAAAGCTTTGAGGAAAGTAAGTCTAGGCAGATTTGCACAGAAGAGGAAGTGTTATTACCACCTCAATGGATCATACGGGGGGTGTCGGAGAGCATTTTTGAAGGTGAAGATATGGCGTCTAATCCCAATGACCGAGATGGCAAGAACTCTTTTTTTTTTCTCCATTTTTTTTCTAATGAATTTCCCCCGGGTGTATTCTTTGCACTGTTAATGTCAATGTAATAAAACATGCTAAGAGTCTTAATCCCTGTAACATGGTTACACAGTCATTTGTTCTTGTGTTTTTTACTTAAACATCACATTACCCATCTCACTCTTGGCCGGACTTCTCCATACAAACTGATTGTCCAAATTACCACCATCACAGGGGTAAAAACAATTCTATTTAGCTGATTTAAAGACATTTTAAAGCCCGCCAGGAGAAAAGCTTTTTATAGCTTTGTCCACACAGCATCCTGTTGTGACTCTATCTGACCTTTTTCTTGAAAGTTTATCATTATAAATGTTGCAGGAATTGATTGTTATTGTACTGCTATTTGATGTTACATTTATTTCTTTATGGTCCCTCGAGAGGTTATTCAGGTTGCTACCATGAAATAAAAAGAGAAAAAACACTTTAAACACAGATGACAACATCAATGAACAAATACTTTTACAATAATGGAATGTCAAAAGAACCTTTTATAAACTGAAATATCATTTCAATAATCCGTGCAGACAGACATTACGACGCTCATCTTCAAATGTGCAGGAGCTCTTGAGACAGTCGATAGTTACAAGGACACTGGTTCAGTGCCTGTAATTGTAATTTGACCCTATATTAACAAATGAACAGCATTATAAAAGGTTATGAAATTACAGTTGCAGCATAATTAAGGAATCAAATTGAACGTGATTAATTTATTGCAGTGATAAGATTCAGTACAGCTATTAAATACTCTCTAATTTAACCTCTTACAATGATGGAGTATGGATGAATCTATGGTACAATACAATACATGGATATTGGTAGCTCTAATAGGGCAAGAAAGTGTATTTTTAAACTGACAACATGGCCAATTTCTCTTTAAATGAAAACTGTCAGTGGGAAAGGCGAGCACTTCTAATGGCATTTTGTAGATTCTATGTGGGTGGTAATCAGTGAAACATGGGGTTAAGTAATCTGGGATATGTTATCTTAAATAAGCATGGACCAGGTGATTATAGGGAAATTATACTTACTGGGCACTTGAAACTTATAGTGGTATTCATTAAACCCTGTCTCACATGACGAGTCAAAATGTCTGTATGAGTTTCAACTTTAAATGTACTAATAAAAGGTAAAAATGCAAAGTTTTAATTAAATGTCTTGGTAATAACATCTATATGTGCAAACTTTCTGCAGTTGAAAGGGAACCCCTGATCTTACAGCTCAAAGTCAAATTGCTTCAGGTGTTATCACCCGAGTCCTCTGTCACCTGGGTCGGAAGACTACAAGTTTGGAAATAGAAAACATAAATATAATAGAGGTGTGAAGGGAAAAATAAAAAGTCTAATCTCACCAGAGCCCTGTAGCCCGCTCCTCATCGAGGCTTGAGGCTAGCTGCTTGTGGCTACATTATCTTTTCTTTGCATAACGCACCCAAATCTCTAACAAAACTATTTTTGGGGTTGCATTGTGGGTAACGGAGGCGCCAGGTTTGCAAAATGAACGTGTGGAACCCTAAAGCAACCTGCAGGTTTAGATGCATCCATTTACATTTTTCATTTTCAATTGAATATGTCCCTTGTGATTTAAAAAAAATCTCTAAAGGACTGCAGGGCTAAATTGATTTATTTCATAATCTTTTATTGCCATTCAATTTTGGTCACGATGCTAAATATTTTGACTGTAATTCAACAACATTCAGTCCTGCTCTCAGACACCTGGCCAGGAAACAAATGTGTAGATTGAACTGAACTGACTCCTACGTCCTCCCACTTGGTTATGGGAGCAGTTTCTGCGGCTGCTCTTTCCTCTCCTTTGTGAATATGAACACAATCCTCCTCACTACAGAACGCTATCACAAAATCCTTATTTTATCATTTAAAAAGAATAATTAAATGCTGCCATACAGCATTTTATGACTATTATTAATAATGACTAGATCTATTATCCACTCACTAATGAATCGGGACGTCGAAACAGGCCTGTCGGGTAGTTTGTTTGTCTGTGTGTGGCTGCACAACTTAATATAGATTTCCAATGACTGGTATCACACTATTTCAAGACACACTATCTTCTTTTAATCTCCTTACGCCTCCTTCAGACACTAAGTAGGCTACTTCCCCACATAGAAGTTTGACAAGAAGCAGCTGAGGCTCAGAAAACAGCAGTCATGTTAACATAACAACAACAAAACCATAATATTTTCAATGTGTAATTCACTGAAGCTGATTAAGAATAAGAAACAAATATAATCTTATAGATATGAGTAGACATTTAGCTAAAGTTTACCAGCCTGTCAAACTTAACTATTTGGAGGCAATACTTCAGCAACACAATTATGTTTTTTTTGTTATTTGTTGGCTCATTTCTGCAACAACTAAGAAAAACAACTCTGAACTCAAATTGCAAAATAAAGTCAACAGCCTTGTACAGCTGTCATTTTACATGTAGGATGGTGACTTTTCACAGTTTTTTCTCCAAAATGATAACAAGAATAATAAGAATACTGGTCATTCTAGATAACGATGCTTTTAATCAAACACACTCGTGCTTTTTGTGGGGACAAAAACTAAAACATGCTCATACCTCAAGGCACACCATCTCCTGTTCCTCTGGGACTGGGTCATTGTAGGTCACTGGGTATCCAACACGACGCCGGAAGGCCCGGACAAGTCCCCGGATCCGCCGCCACATCTGGGCCCTGGTCTGTCTGATCCACCGCAGAGCAGACGTGGGCCTGATCTCCCAGTGCCTCGCCTCTCTACCACATGTCATGCTCCGAACCACGAGGACTCACTCGCCACGGGAGGCTCGAGTCTTTCAGGCATCACAACAAATCCACTCTTGTTGCTCCTTTTGCACTATGTTGTTTCGACGCCTGTTCTGAAGCCCATTGTGTGAGGAAGAGAGAGAGAGAGAGATAGAGAGAGAGAGAAAGAGGGAGACGGAGGGAGAGAGAGAGAGAGAGTGAGAGGCGAAAGAAGCATCAGTGACCCTGACCGAGAGAAGAGTGTTTACAAAGGAGAGGGCAGAAGGGGATTAGGACAATGTCCCCACTGGATGCAATCCTGATTCCTCTGTGCTTTACTGCGTCTCACCGGCTTAGGCCCGATTAAGCCAGGAGGTCTTAGCGTCTGAGTGAGATGGAGAGAGAAAGGATGTGTGACAGACGTGGATTCATTTGTGATTGTATGCGCTCCTTGATAAAATCTCCCATGCTATAGACTGGATTAAAACACATTGGCAATGGGGGGAAACATATGGACGCGATGCACCATTGATATGTGCACTCTGTGGCACTGACGTTTCTGGCGACGCGCTTGGTCACGTTGCACATTGCAGTCACAAGGATGAACACCGATCAGAGCTCTTCACTATGAGATATCCACGGACTTCAGTTCTCGGTCATCTTCCCACAGGCACAATTGGGGGTCCCACCTCGCTGATAATGTCGCTTATTGTCTTGGATTGACTGAAGTTTAATGAAATATTATATTGACAAGCAGTTAGTCAACTACACAGAACTTATACGTGGTCATTTTAAATTCAGTACATGAATTAGTTTCTTGTGTTTCTATCAAGTAATTTGTCTATATGGACATTAACTGTTTATAATCATTTTAATAATAGCTATTATTATTATAACTATTATTGCAATATATATGATTAGTGATATTGGCAATATTTTAGACCCAAAAAAACATAATAATTCCCCAACCTTTATAAAAACATGCATAAAGTTCATTTGTTACAGGTGATGGTGGAAAGTAGGCACAGTCAATTTAAAGTACTCAAAATGTGTCTTTATTTATGTCTACTTTATACTTCTATACTTCTCTTCAGAAGAATATATTGTACTTTTTATTGTACTATATATGTTTGACATATCACGATTGCTATCTGTGTGCTGCCTTTCAGAACAACAATGGCATTTTCACTGATTTACGGTATTAATTTGTACACTCTAACGTTATATATTCGTTTCTTAGTACCGCAAATGTTTCATAGATGTGTATCATAGGAAATGTTTCCATTGGCGTGTGGTTTTGGCGTGTTAGTATTTCTGATATTAAAAGTGAAAAAACACGGATGCACGTGACTGTCACATGATGGACTGTGACGTCGTGTTGTAGTCAGTCAGCTGCTCGCACAAGGCAACCGAGTGAGTAACTTAACCTAGATGAGTAAACGTTACCTACGTTATTGACTATCAGTAATATGTAACGTCATACATATATTTTAGAAATCGTGTCGTTAAGGTTGGTGGGATTGACGTTGTCTCTGCAACGGTTGTCATATTTTCACACGGTGACCGAATGTATGCGATGCTATGTTAGCGCAGCTAGCTTAGGTTAGCATCATCCTCTTATTTTGCTACTGCTACTGCTTAGCTTACTGCGCGTCCTATTTGTCTTCTCTTTACGTCCTAATTATTCAATTCAAACGTATGAGTTATGTGTGCGTTGTATTTAGCTACAGACCGTAACAGGATTTAATGTTAGCGTATAGGCACTGCGTTGCTTAATGTCAGTAAGACCCGTGATGTCATGTCGTGACATTGGGTGAAGTTAGTTAACGTTATAACGTTAACGTAGTTCTCTATGACCTAACGTTAGCCCCACTGCTAACTAACGTTAGCGTGTTCTGTTTCAGCTGCTGGGCTGCCGCCTTTGTAGTTAACGTTATATCATTTCAATTGACGCTTGTTGAACACTGTAGGTAAAGGGAAATCCAATGTAATATCTTCATTTCTTATCACAGCTCTGTAGCAGCCAGCTAGCCAAACCAGTTTTATTACCAGTATCCGGCGTCCTATTGTTGACTAATAAGTGATTAACGTGCGCATTTTCAACTTCTGCACATCACCAGGCCATCACCTGTGACATTGCCTCTGACGCTGAGTCAGTGTGCTGATGCTCACTCAGTTGTTTTTGTTTTTCCTGCAGGTGGAGTTTCATTTGCTTACATATATATATACTGTAGTGGATATAATTGCAGGATGGATATCCGCGGCGCTGTGGACGCTGCAGTTCCCACCAACATCATTGCTGCTAAGGCGGCAGAGGTGCGGGCCAATCAGGTCAACTGGCAGTCCTACCTGCAGTGAGTACAATAGTATATTATACATCACGTTAATGTATTACTCATTGGACACTCGGCCAGCTGCATCTGTCCTGTACGTGACGCAAACGGCATCTTCCACAAAGTCTTTCTGTCTTTCTGTCCAAACGTATTATATATGTATTGAGATTATGGTAGTATGGTTTTTACGCTTCTACCTCATTTCTTTACATTCATTTTCCACAAGATTTACATTACAATTAAGTTAAGATCTCATTAAATCAATCTTTCTGGAAGCATCAGTGTAATAAATGCGACCAAGTAAGTCAATTTCAAAGCAGCTCTTCTCCGCCTCCTGTGTTGTGATTCACTGTCTTGGGTGCTACTTCCTCTTTTACACTGCGGATCGGTCTTGTGACTCACATTATCACTTCTACAAATCATCTGTCTGCTTGATTCCTTGTCACATTTAGTTTGGACGTCTCACTATGACTGCCGTCCTCCATGTAATATCCGTGGTGTATTTTTTATTTACTAGAACATGTGGTATTTACGGGTTAATTGCCATTATTGTGCGAGCTGCTCTTGCAATTACAAGCAGCATTCTAGTGACAAGGCAAAGCCCAGTCAGAGAGTCGTGTACGTTGTACATCTTGCTCCAATGGCAAAGGAAGTGTTTAAATGCCTCATAATTAATCATTGCCATTCACTATCTTAATCGGTCATTTCTGGCATTTGTTGTTCATGGTCAAGGTCAAGGCATGTTGCAGTAGTATTTTTCTTTAATGGCTTGATGACTTATCTTGCAGGAGTCAGATGATCTCAGTAGAGGACTGTGAATTCATCAAGAAATTTGAAGTGGCCAACTCTGAGGAGAAGCAGGTCATCCTTACCAATGAAGGACATCAGGTATTACTTTAAAGATGTTTTTCAAATTGACATTTAGCCCAAAACCTCACACATTCGGGTGACAGGTTGCACAAAGAAGATAAATAATGGCATTGCTGCAAAAAAGGACCGGTATCTTCCATCATTGTTTGCTTTTAGATTCACAGAAGCTTATATTTTCTGATTTACCTTTATGCTTATTTACTGTGAGTTAGTTCTTTATTTATTCAATTGGTGCTGTGTCTTTCTGACTGTGTATGTTTGTTTTTGCTCAGTGTGCAAAGACCTTCTTGAGCCTGATGGCCCACATCTCCAAGGAGCAAACAGTGCAGTACATCCTGACTCTGATTGACGACACTCTGCAGGTACACACCCACTTTCTTTTGCAATCCATTCCATTATATATTTGTTCATTTAATGACACAAAGGGATAGAAGGATTGTGTTCCATGCTGCCAATCAATTGCTCCAGCTTTACACAAAATAACTCTTAAACTGTAGGAGCTCATCGACAATCTCAATTAATTTCTGTCTCAGGAGAATCACCAGCGGGTCAGCATCTTCTTTGACTATGCCAAAAAGACGAAGAACACCGCCTGGTCCTACTTTCTTCCAATGCTGAATCGGCAGGACCTTTTTACCGTCCACATGGTTAGTGAAGAATTTTTAGTATTCTATGCAGGTGTTTTTCAGAGTCCTATCACAAAGCAAGGTTTGCCTGCAATATTACTGTTGTTTGTGGCTGTCAAAACCCAGGGAAACCTTTACTACTGCTAAATGTTTGCAACTCATTAAACAAGATATTTGCACAGTGGGATGGGATCCACGTGGGGAAACATCTCAGGCTATGCATAAATCAGTAGCGCAATGTGGTATTTTTCAATTGCTAAAATCCATAATTCATCAAAAATTATAAGAGGCTGAATAGAAAGCAGGAAATCATATCTTTGCAGATAAGATTGTGTATTCTATTAGATGTTTCTCAGACACCATTTTTCTCAGATATTACTTTCTAATCAAAGGAAGGCATCAATAATGACTTAAAAATCAACCTTCTCTTTTTCCTCCAAAACAGGCTATAAATGTAATGATTTCTTCATGCCGCCCTTTTAAGATAAAGGTTGACCACCCAATTAGGTACTGAGTACTGCTATAGGTCACCCACAGCTTAATTAGAAACACCAGCCAGATGGCATCCAACGGGTGGGCATAATGTGACACAGCACTTTAGCGCACTCCAACTGTCCTGCTGACTCTTTTTTTTTTTTCAAATGATTGCCTCGATATTTCAACACATCCCATCTTGGCAAGGAAGATATTTCATACAGACTTTGTTATGGTCTCATCAAAGGGCACAGGAAGCACTATAAAAATCATGTGACAGGTGATGTGGCTTCAGTCATTTTTTTGCACTTAGATGAGGTTGGAAATTATGTCTTCATTTATTGTCAGTATTCTGGTGCGGTTGTAGGACCTTATGAAACAGATTGAAGTACGTATATTTGTTCCGTTCGCTCTTCTTTATTCCTCCCAGGAATTTTAATGAAAGATGCTCTAATGCTTGCTATGTGGTGTTTTTCTCAGTGCACTCAATTACGGCCTTGCTTCACATTTCTGCTGTTAAAAGACTTTCATGGAAGACAACAACAACAAGGATTTAAAGTCTCCTCCTTCCTTTATTAGGCGGCGAGGATCATCGCTAAGCTCGCTGCTTGGGGCCGCGATCTGATGGAAGGAAGCGATCTGAACTACTACTTCAACTGGATCAAAAGCCAACTCAGTTCACAGGTATGTGCATCCGCTCTTATGGTGTTTCTAAAACATCCCGTAATGTATAAATGTCAAACCGCCACCGGAGACATTGTTTTTGAAGTATTATTTCTGATGAAAAATGGTATTAGTCATGTCAGGGGTTATTTATTTCTCACCTGCTGAGCTTCAAGAGACGTTAGTTTCTTCTTTTTAGAGAAAGTGGAACTCCTTCAGTTTTCTTCTGAAGGGTTAAATATCTTATCCAAACAAATTAGTGTTCCTGTAATGACATTATATTTTCTGGGCTCGTGGTGAAAACCTTGTCTGTATGCAGGCCTGTTAGACCTTGAGAAATGTTGATAAGCGCTGCACCGTGGGGGCTGACTTTGCCTTGGCAGTTGAATGCAGCAAAGAATGGGCCGATTAAACACCTGAATATTGATTCACAGCTTCTTTTGTTCTCTGGCATTGCACGCCGATATTTCCAAAACATCCGGAGGTGTTCTTCGGCTCAGATATAGTCATGTTTTTGTCATCCTCTCTGTTTTGTTTTTAGACATTCTATGTTCTTGAGCTATAACAGCTTCTTGAAAATGATGTTTTAGCATGAATTGCCCTTCCTCAACAGCCAGTGAGCATCCAATGCCACGCGTGGTGATGCTTAGCTCCGCAGGCACTGCACCCGGGGGTTGAAAGCGTTGCATTGTGAAAAATTGTGCACCTTTTTTTGTTTTTGTTTTGTTTTATCTCTCATTAGAACCTACATGGTACAGGTCCAGAAGCATGCTCAGGAGCGGCAACTATTTCCCCCAGTGAAGTGAGTATGAGTGAAGTGCGTCCTCTGGGTCACTTTGGCGCTTCGGAGAGAACAAACGCCACTTTTTCTTTTTTTTTTTGCGAGCTGGCATCTGTCAGGTGTCACTGGACTTTCACAACTTCTCTTTACATGCTTGATCTCTCCCACCCTGTTGTTGCATTCCAGTTGTTCATGAATAATTGCAGAATGTTGGAGTCCTGAGGGATTACCCACTGAGACAGCATGGCGTTTGCTGCCACCGATTTGGTTTTGACAGGAGACATTGCATGCAGTGAGCCCCGTCTCCTTAACGCCGTAGAGTGCATGACGAAACCGCTTTTCCTCTGCGTTAGGATAAGAAGGGGCACAGCAGCGGCAGGCTACCACTTTATGTCACTCACTTTGTCGAGCGTAGCGCCGTCATTCTGAGAAGTGGGCTCAGGGATCTATTGACACGAGTGCTATCTGATAATCGGACGTCATCTTTTCTTCTGCATTTTCAGCCCGGTTACCTTCACTCCTCCACTCTTCTGTCCTCACTGCTGCCCCTGTTCCTCTCGCCGGACCTCTTTGCTCTTCTCCACTCTCTGTTTATTAATGGATTAATGTGATCTAATTTCTCCTCTCTGCTTCTTCCACTCTAATCTCAATTTACATTATTCAGCTCAGGTGTGATGGGGCGCTTTTCCCTGCTATTGCTTTGTATCGTACCTTCGGGTCCGTAAACTAGCATGTGTTGACGTGAAATACTGAAGATTGCATGTGCGATGGTTTTTGGGACTGGCCTTCTTCCATGTGCTGTATCTGCTTGTCAACTACCGCACTAATTGCACTAATTGTACTTGACCTTTTCAACACGCGTTTGTTTCCCTAATTACACAGCTACGGCTGCGCGACGCTTGTGTTTGAGTCCGTGTTCGCCTCTTCCTCTGCAGAGCTCTCAGTACGTCCAGTGCGTGGCGGGGTGCCTGCAGCTGATGCTGAGGCTGAATGAGTACAGGTTCACCTGGGTGCAGGCTGATGGCGTCAACTGGTGAGTGAAAGTTTTATTTATCTATTTATTTTTTGTTTGACAGTAGAGAGTTGACAGTGGGGGGCAACTTTGCTTACAGCAAGTACAGCAAAGAGCAAAAATAGCACTACCTTTTGTCGTCATCAACAAACTCATTTCTCAAGACCGCAATGAGGAAAAAGAAGACAGAATCTAGAGGATCAACCTCGGAGGTTCATAGCTGGTAACAGGATCATTTTTTCTTTTAAAAGCCAATTACTGCTGGAATAGAAAGACGTGATGTACCTGTTAGTGCCCTTTTCAAAGAGGTAAATGTCCGTCCCCGTGGAAGCAAAATCAACTCTCAAGTGCACTGAGATGGCAGAGCTTTGGCTCTGATGTGGGACACATATTGACCCTTTGTGACTCTTTAATCTTACCAAAAATCTATTTGTGTTAAAGCTTCAAAGAGCCGCAACTTTCAGTCAAATTTAGGTGCAACATTTGCATTTGTTCATCATACAAATTGTTCATAAATCTTTCACTTGTTTACATGTTTCTTTCTCGACAGAGCTTTGTGAAACCAGGCGTACGGCTTAATTCAATTCCTATTTTATTTTGTAGATTCACGAGTGCCACATCTCTGCACTTAGCTGCTATTTTTCAAATGCGTGACTCGTTGTGTGGCTGTGGTCATTAGCACTCTGTATTTTGAGCCGCTCTTCCTCTATTCTCTTTATCTTTATTCCTCTTTATCAGGCATAATGGATGGCACACAGCTGTGAAAGCCAACCTATTAGACATTTGGTAGATGTGTTTGGGTTCTTTGCCCAGCACTTCAGTTTTTTTGTTTGTTTTTTTTTTTGCGTTTTTAGGGGTTTTTTTCTTCATGAATTGATATTTTGTTTTCTATTCAAGCATCACAGCAGTGCTGAGCAACAAGTGTGGCTTCCAGCTCCAGTACCAGATGGTCTTCTGCGTGTGGCTCCTGGCCTTCAGTCCCCAGCTCTGTGAGCAGCTGAGACGCTACAACGTCGTGCCGGCACTGTCCGACATCCTCCAGGAGTCCGTCAAGGAGAAGGTCACTCGAATCATTCTGGCTGCCTTCAGGGTACGTGGAGAAGTTTTAGGAACCTATTTAAAATATTTTTAACTGTAAATGAGGTCAAACGGCAGATTGTCACGAAAGTTTGGAGACTACTGGTCTAAAGTATTTTTGGAAAGCCATAGAGATCTTTTTTTTCTTTTTTTTAAATTGCTTTGAAAAGTTCCATGGCCATGTTTTCATGCAATCCCTTTTAGAACGCTATTGGACAACATTGCATTTCAATTAGTCTGTGTTCTCTATCTCAACAAGAGCAAAGTAAAGTGACAACCGATGAGGCAACCCATAAAACAACAAAGCCCATAAAAGATCCATGAATCCATTTTATGAGGAGGCTGCCCTTTCATCTACTTACTGTGATTGAGGATTTAATCTATGTTTAAATCTGTTTAGAGCTCCTTTCTGGACTCGCTCTGTTGGTTTGGGTTTGTGCCCGGTTACGAACTCCAGATATTCTACCCTGACAAAACGTAATTAACGGCAGAGGCCCCATTTATTCCCATGCCGCGTGGCTTTGAGTCTGCGACTTTTATTGCATTATAACCCACGCGTTACATTCAGCCTGGGGAGCAATTAGAGGATAGGTGTCTTGCTCAGGGACACTTCGACATGGCACATGGGGCAGCCGGGATTTGAACCGGGTTTACTTTACTGTTTAAGAAGCTTTTTATGTTCTCTTTAACCCCTTCTAGTGAAAAAAGCTTTTGACATTTAGTTAAATCGAATACAATGCATTTGTTATTCGTGTTAGTGCATAGACAGTAATAATTTAAAATTATAATATATAATAACAACAAACGAGCCCATTTGACCTTGTGGTAAGCCGTTTTTATCGGTCAAGCGGATGGTTTTCCACGGCGTGCTGCGGTATCTGCATGCTCTACGTGCTGCGGTATCTGCATGCTCTACGTGCTGCGGTATCTGCATGCTCTACGTGCTGCGGTATCTGCATGCTCTACGTGCTGCGGTATCTGCATGCTCTACGTGTTGCGGTATCTGCATGCTCTACGTGCTGCGGTATCTGCATGCTCTACGTGCTGCGGTATCTGCATGCTCTACGTGTTGCGGTATCTGCATGCTCTACGTGCTGCGGTATATGCATGCTCTACGTGCTGCGGTATCTGCATGCTCTACGTGCTGCGGTATCTGCATGCTCTACGTGCTGCGGTATATGCATGCTCTACGTGCTGCGGTATCTGCATGCTCTACGTGTTGCGGTATCTGCATGCTCTACGTGCTGCGGTATCTGCATGCTCTACGTGCTGCGGTATCTGCATGCTCTAAGTGTTGAGGTAGAGTCATCGAGCGTGCACAGAGCGAGCAGAGAAGCCTCGTTCGGGAGGAAGCACTCCTGCCCCACGAGCACAGACGCGGTTCTGCCAGCACGGGGTACTCACAATCTGAACCCCCCGCTGTCCGCTTTCATCTCGACCACGCCGCACTCGCTTTTTTTTTTTAAAGATGACTTTGAAGACGGGGATGGAGTAGACTGTAGCTGGCGGGGGACCAGTAGTCATGATCATCAGGCAAACGCATTAAGGGAAACCTTCCCACTCACAGAGGCGATCCCGTGAAGCATGCTGACCTTCAGTCTGGAGCCCGGTTCTATCGTCGGTCCTCGGTCCAATCCCTTCGTCTGCATTCAACCATACTTGGATTAGATTCCTGTTTTATTTGTATGGCAGTGCTTGATTCACTCCCCAAACGACACGGCGAGAGGGCGTGGGTGATGTAGCCCGCTACTTGCCTCCAGTTTTGTCTCCATTTGGCCTCCAGCTAACACTTTGACGCCGTCGGTTCTTTAGCAATAAAGCGATCCGTCGAACATCAAACAAAGTGCAGCTTTGAATAAATGTGAATTTTTTCAAATGAGAAGCCTCGGTGATGTTCTAACTCCTCATAACCAGACAGCCTCAGCTTGCTCGCTCCCCGGCACAATGGCGTGGTGATCGCCTTTTGATTACATGATTGAAACATGAGCGCAGCGGGGGGGGGGGGGCTGGCGCTGGCGCTGATTTTCAAACCGCAACTTCACCGACGGCACTTAGGGTTGCTTGTGTTTCATTTAGCCTTCCAGTGTCCCCGGGATGACTACCGTGGACCTGTCTTTTGTTTACTGGGAGGAATTGTTTTGAGAATATTTGTGCTGTATTATGTTTGCCTCAAAAGACTGCGTGTCTTCGTCGTCGTCGTCTTCGTCCCCCCCCCAAAAAAAGCTAACTCATCACGCCTCTCAGGCCAGCACAGCTGTCACATCAAGCGTTCGTGGATGTGACAGAAAGGGGCCCTTGTTTTTAATTGGTGGGAGAAGTTGGTGGTTTGGTTCGAACTGATATGTTGCAGCTAATTAAAAGCCTGCCGTGCAGCGGAGGGCGATTCTGAGACGACTGAGCGCTGAGTGGGTTTCCCCTCCGGGGCTTCAACTCAGCTGAGTGCGTTTGACGTTGCGTGAGGGGAGCCGTGTTTTTGCCTCGTGCTGCTTGTAAAGTGTCATCATCCAGATTTTGAGGAAGTGGGGATTGTCAGATGTAGTAGGGCATTTTCCTTTTTACAGAACGATTTAAAAAAAAAAAAAAAAAAGATCCCATTTAGTTCTCAGGGTTGCTGTTTTCCCTAACGGCCTAATTATGTAAATGATCTTCTCGCCACATGGGACAAAGCAATTCTTACTTAAATTAAGCGCACCATCTGGGAGACCTTGAACACATCCTCAAAGGCAGCACCGCTCCTAATGTGATGTGTTTTGCCTCAACTTCAGTCAGGAAATAACTTTTTGGAGAAACACATTCAATCCTGCTGCAGAAAAAAATATAAATTTCAGCACAATGCTTTCAAATGCCGCAACAATTTGCTTATTTGCTCCATTTTAGAAGCATTTATTTTGCAAAATATATATTTGTAGTAAGTTGTGGATATGTTCCCAGTTGCTCAGGGTAACATTTAAAATATTAGGTGGGTTTCTTCGATCTCGGGCCCGCTGCTGAAGCTTTTCTCTTGTGTTCCTCAAATGTCACCAACGGGTCATTTCCTCCATCGCGGCAAACCGGGTTCCTTTGTCCAGATATTTTGGTTCACAGAAATCGCTTTCCCAATACTTTCCCTCGGCATTCATTCCCCTCACACGTCAATCGCAAACACCTGGGATTGATTCCTGGGCCAAGATGCTCGTAACCTGTTGCTAGTGGGGAAGAGAGGGGGAGTATGGGGGGAGCACCAAGTGTTCATTACAGGTACAATTTGTGATATTTTATCATCTTTTATCGAGTTTTAATTGAATGAATTGCACACACTTTTCCATGTATTTTTCAACGTTTCTTTTGATATCATATATACTTCAGATATCCTAATATAGATATGAGACTTTAGCATGGACAGTTTTGCATGACTGCCGTTTCTTGTTTTCTTTCAGATTCTGTCGAGTTGACTGGAAAAGTAAACGTGCAACATCTGTTCCTCACCCTGTTGTTGTTGTTTTTGACAGAATCTCCTGGAGAAGTCCGGGGAGAAGGAGACTCTTCAGGAGTACGCCCTGGCCATGATTCAGTGCAAGGTGCTGAAGCAGCTGGAGAACCTCGAACAGCAGAAGTACGACGACGAGGACATCACCGAGGACATCAAGTTCCTGCTGGAGAAGCTGGGAGAGAGCGTGCAGGATCTCAGGTACCCGGTCGGCGCCGTTCCTTTTACTAACCACGGACCATTCAGCCATGAGTGTTTCAATGCAAAAGCATTGGAATATTCTGGAAAAGGAACTGGAACAAATCTTTCAGTGACCTCCAGACGATTTGTGAAGGGTTTTTACATCGTTGTAAGCAACGCATTCATGAACTGTGACTGTTTTTTTTTTTTTTTACCCACAGTTCGTTTGATGAGTACAGCTCTGAACTCAAGTCCGGCCGCCTGGAGTGGAGTCCTGTGCACAAGTCTGAGAAGTTCTGGCGCGAGAACGCCGTCCGCCTGAACGAGAAGAACTACGAGCTGCTCAAGTAAGATTTTGTGCTGCAACATTTATAACCAGAAGCGTGATGTCAGATGATTGCCTTCATTTTTAAAACAAAAATACAGATTAAGTCTTGAATTTGGATAGAAGTTCTCTCTGGTCACTGATTGGAGACACTGGTAACCTCCGGTCTGAAAGGCCACAGACTCGCCCGCATCATGTCTGATGATTGCAATGGATTTATATCTTCATATCATCATTGTCTCATCACTGAGCCTTCTGATCAAATGCATCGATCAGAGAACATTTCATTTCCCAGCAACTCTTCCAGTTTTTAATTCTAGGTCTTCCCTCCTGCATTTTTAGTCATCATCAAATAAAAGTCACTATTTCGGTGCTTTTTCCTGTAAAACTTTTATTTTTAAGTGGCGAAATCAGCCAACTCAACTCAACCCAGCTTGACCTCTGCTGTGCTCCCACCCTGAATTTCCACCTCACGTCCCTGTGTTCTCTTCAAGAGAGGGACTCTCTGTTTGTGGAAATATGATATATCCTACAGTTGAATTGTCTGGATCAATGTCCACTTTAATGCAAGACCAGACCTGCTCACCACACCGGCAGATGGGATCCCAATGTGAGCGAGATCTGATCTCAGGACGCACAGACTTGACAGTCATTACATCCTGGCGTGATCGGACGGCGTCACCACGGCCTCTGTTATTGGTTCAGGCGTCATATCGGCTTAAATTAGCCTCTTCATTCGCCCGAGTCCCCCGTCTCACCCACGCTTTGTCCCGCTTTGACCCCAGAAGGCTCACATATTCAGACTGCTTTTGTTGTTGGGTTCCTCAACATTAAAGCTACATTAACCTTAGCTTTCAGACAGGTCAGTGCATTTCTACATCAGACACTTTTTCAGTGAACAAAATCTCAGCTAATCTATTTACTTTCAATGAAAAGTCTTTGTTTTGAAACTTCTTAGAAATGCAATCAGCCTATTGATGATTATTTCATCTCCTTTTCTTGTATAGGATCTTGACGAGGCTCTTGGAGGTGTCTGATGATCCTCAGGTCATTGCAGTGGCAGCTCACGATGTTGGAGAATATGTGCGGCATTACCCACGTGGCAAACGGTAGGGCCTGCTGCTATGGAAACAATTCCATATGTAACATTACCCGTGATCCTATACTTAAAAATAATGCTCTTTTCTCTGGCAAACAGCATTTACTGCTTTGTAAAATTCACTGTCTGTTCTCTTTCCTCTTCAAAGCACTATATCCTTTCCTAAGGGCAGTCACCCTTCATTAGATACATAGAACATTTCTGTCGCGCTGGTTTCAATTACCTGGTGCCGGAGCACCAAGTGACCTAAAATGTGAAAATAGTCCCTGTTATCATTGTTCCTCCCATTTTCAGGGTGATTGAGCAGCTGGGTGGAAAACAGCTAGTGATGAATCACATGCACCACGAGGACCAGCTCGTCCGCTACAACGCCCTGTTGGCTGTGCAGAAGCTCATGGTCCACAACTGGTAGGGACGCATTCGTAGCGCCGCTGATATCCTGCATTCACGTGTTTCACGCACAGTTTGAGTCAATCCAGGCCTTCTGAAATCCAATAACGACTCCTACATGTGCATGTAAAGGATTGAGTGCTCTGCACACTGTGGCATGTATTTTAATTTATTTTGGCCGATTAGACGTCCGATTAGGTTGAATTTGGGCATTGGCATGCTGAAGGATACGTAGGGTTGATGGACTGTATACTGATAAGATTGATAAAACTCATAATTTTCTCCGACAAAGGAGATTCAAAGAGCTCAATCTGTGCACGTCCACTCGGTCCTACCAAAGACGAGCTGAGATGTTTGTGTTTATTACATCAATATTATATACGGTTTAAATGTGTGAATATAAAACATTGACCAGCTCGATTCATTAAAAACTAAATAGGAATCCTTATGTCACGTGTTTTTGGAAAGAAACAATATATATATATATAAATGAATGTAAGTCTTTTTTTCACTTAAAAATGCTCTGATAAAACTATCACAAATTCCACATGCTTTGCTTTAATGGTGTAATGGTTTAAAGGCTCCACTCGTCACGTTTTGTCAGAGCTACTCTACCTGTCCGTTATGGCCGTGTGTCTCTTGGGACTACCGCATTGCTCGGAAACACTAAAGATCATCAAGCGAAAAGAAAAAAAAAAGTGAAAATGTGTTTGTCTTGCTGCCACTATCTGAAAACGCACTCTACTCCCTGAGCGACTGTGGCAGGAGGTGTTGTGTCTGTTGTCATAGTGTAGTGCTGTTTTCGTACCTAAGTCCTGTGTAAACGGTGCGGTCGCTGAAGTGCAGCACAGAAGGTTTTCAGTGTGGAGACAAAGGAGCGAGACCTCAACCTGAAGTCTGCAACTTCTCCTTCAAGACAGATCTGATCTGAATCTTTTATCACATCTTGAGGCTGAAGAGTCCAATGAGCGTTTGACCAAAACAGAAAAGCAAATGCTGGGTAAATCGCATGATTTTTCGTTATTTTGAGGGATATTTTCCTGGGTTTTTGTTTTTTTGCTACCTAAAAGCATCTCGCTGAACAGGAAAGGCACCGAAATCCCACCTGAAGACGTATTCTTCTTCTTCCTCTTCGTTCGTGGAGGAAATAGTCCCGCGCCGGCGTTCGTGTCGGTTTTCCCGTCTTATGTTTGGGCTGCTTTTCACTGCCGGTTAGTTTGCATCGAGGGGCCCCACCTTCGCTGTTGTTTTCCGTCGGAAAGTCTTCTCTTCCTCACTTAAGGAAGGCCCTGCTGTCATGACAACGGCACAGATGAACGTGGGACTGGAGACTCTTCTCGTAATCGTGATTTAAAGTTCGTGGAAGTGGTGATAGAATGTATCAGTTGCTGGTTTAAGAGTCTGGATCCTCAGCGTACAGACGGAAGCGCGCTCCTTTCCGCTAGAGCTCCCATGGAAATTGCGTCATGTCATGTTTAGAAGGCCTTTCATGCACTTGACTAATGGGGACCGAGAAATACCCAGAATCATGCTGGAGCTCACCAAACACTATTACGAGTCAGAGAGGGAGTTTTGTAGAGGCTTTTAAAAAAGGTATTTCCCTCTCCAGTCCTCATTTTACTGAAGTCATCACTCCACCTAATCAAATAAGCTCCATTCTGCAGGTAGATTTGACCGTTTTATTCAAACACTGGACGCGTTGCAGTGTCAAAATTATTACTTCCATCTTACAGTCACTCAACTTGAATACAAAACCTGTGATTATTTCTAAAGAGTCCATCGCTAAAGAGCCAGCTGTTGGTGAATGTGTTTTGCACTTGAGAAGAATGACTCAGATTTAGCTCATAGTGGCGAGTTGTTTACAACAGAGCGACCCGTCAACCCACAGCTGTACTTCAAATAGCTTTTATGTGGTTTTTGTGGTGTCCGGATTTAACTTAATGCTTTTATTGATCGTGCATTTGACCTTTTTCGTCGACTTTCGTTGACTGGTACCATCTTGTAAACCGGATAATCCGTGATTTAAGGACAAACACTATCTTGCTGCGTGTAACTTCCAGGACTCCCCTCGCTGTGCAGGCACTGCGCCGTGCAGCCGGTGCGTGCATCGCATCCCTCGCTGCAGAGGGACGAGCGAGCCTCCACAACAGTGTCTCAGCCCCCCCCCCCCAATTATTGCCATCTGCCTTTTTAATTACTCCCCGTTAAACATCTAGCTCCGACGTGCAGATGCGCTACAGGGCCGTCCTGATCACTTCATGGAACTGTGTACGTTTCTGTAGAGAGGGAATTCTTCACAAAAGTTTTCTTAGGGAACATATGACTGTTTCAAGAATCTTAAAACCCGTTGTTCCTACTAATCCGTGAAGATGCAGACCTTTGCCTTAGAAAACTCTGTTTTGTGGAGTTGAGATTTGAACCTGAGACAAAAATGGAAGTATGCAGAAAAGTACAATATGTTTTCTGCTTTCTTAAAACCTTTTAGAAGTAGGAAAGGTCAAATGAAGAAATGCAGCCAACGTGTTGCTGTGCAGATGTACTCCAATGATTTTATTGTTCAAGAAACATAATTACAGAACGTATTGGCAATTACCTCTTTCATCTCTGTCCTTCCATATGAAGCTGAACTCTAAAGCTCACTGATCACTCACTGGTGCTTTAGGTCATTCATTTTAATCTGAAAAAAAGTGTCAGGAAATCACTCATCCAAAGAAATAGTACAATCGGGGAGAGATAATCTCTGACACAGGAGTTTAAACTTTAATTCAAACAATGCTCATAATACGGTCAGAATTGTGCACAATTTAATTAAGGTTAAAAGTTTAATTATGAGCTCATTATAGATAGCGACCTTTCATGGAAACATCAAGTCAGATCGAGGGATGATGATGATTTTTCTCCCAGAACAAAAAGCTGAAACCAGCTGCAAAATAATAAGTGGTGAGCTATTGTTACCATGGGAACGCAGCCATGCTAGCGGTTTCCCTTCCTGCTTCCAGTCTTCGTGCTAAGCCAAGCTAATCAGTGCCGCCTGTAGCTTCCATCAATCTAATCTCATGCTATGTGCAAAGAAGCAATATGAATGCGTTGTGTGTGTGGTGAACTTTCTCCCTGTCGTCAGGCGGGTCGGAGTTAAAAGGCGTCTTAATTCAGCCCGAAACCATGTGATTCATTGGCCTCTCTTTCACAGGGAGTACCTGGGGAGACAGCTCCAGTCCAGCGACCAGCAGCAAGCTCCGGCCGTGGCGGCCCGCAGCTGAAGCGTGTTCGTCACCGTCTCCTGGATGTACTCTAAAAAAAAAAAAATCAGCCGTTCATTTGGTGTAATGAATTGAAAAATCCAGCGGTAGGGTTTCTCCCCCCCCCCCCCCCCCCCCCCCCCTCCTCTTCCCCCCTCTTCCATCCGCACCCTGAAATGATCCTCGATGTTACTTGATTTGACTGTCGTGCTCCGTGTCGTTGCCCTCTGGGCGAGGTGATGTGTGCTGATTGCACTGTGCGTCTGTGATAATGTACAAAAGCAAAACTTATTTAAGTCGTACCTGTAAAACCTTGTTTGTGTGTGTGTGCCCCAATAAAGATGCTGTCTATGGTGACACAGTTGTTAGCCGAGATTGGGTCCATCTTGACCTTGATGAATATCAAGATTTCTTTTTTTCCTCTTCAAGTCTGTTGTTGTCGTCGTGTTTTCTCTCATCTGCCTGCGGTCTGAAGTTGAATGTGACCTTCCGTTACTCCTCCAGTGTGCGTCTGCACTAGGGTGCAAAATCTCCTCTGGAGACATGGAGGAAAAGAAATGATTCACTCGTTACGTTTGGGTAAAAAAAGTTTGTCTAATTCTTAATTCATTTTAATAGCGTGTTTATCAGTTAAAGCTGTTTAAATGCCTTTTTTGTTTTTCCTATAAAAGGGCATCATATTTTACACATCTCTAAATATAATGATTTCCACGGCAAAACCCTCATGATGATAATGGTACCATTGGGTTGCAATAGATTGTGCAGGTATATCACAGAAGGATTCTTCTTTTTCTGTATTGCATTCTTTCAAATCGAGCTCTATTTTTGGACAAAGACGAGACGTTTAAAGGTTCTCCTGAGATGGGATTTCAAAGGGGCATTTTCATTTTAAAATGATAGATAATCAGTAGTTGCAGCTCAACATACGTGCGCAGCAACCTTTATGAACACTGACCAAGTCCCGTAAGTGAGGCTCTCCTGGCTTCCCTCACTGCAATTACATTACAAAGAAGCTCATAGCAACTCCGAAAAAAATAGTTCTTCACTGAATACACAATGTGGAAAGAATACGGAATTGTTGTCCAGTAAACCTACTGAAGCTTTCCTGTTGACCCTTTGAGTCGACATTATTAATGAATGGTTTGCATGAAACTACTTTTTTTTTTTTAATCCTCTAAATAGTATCCAACGATTCTCTCTACGGTGTCCCATCACAATTCAAATGCAACCAGAGCGGTTTCCCCTCAGCACATCTGGTAGAAATCAGCTGTGACCTTCACACTAAAACAGAATCTCTCCTGACAAATAACCTAAGCAAAGCGATGTCTAACGCAAGAACCCTGTCCTCCTTTTTATATTTGTCAAAAACGTCCCTCTTCTAAAACTCAAACCTCCACACGTTCATGAAGAAACTCCAATTCCATCGCCGCTAACCGGCCGTTTATTTTGGAGACACGAATGTTAACGGCATCTTTTCTGGGCTGCAGCTGCTTGTGGAGGAGGAGGCCAGAAGGCAGACTGGCAGCACAATACTCCAGAGTGACCTGCGGTGCTGCAGTGTTTTTTTTTTTTTTTCAAATCCTCTGTGGAAGTCTAACCGTCCTGATTTTAAGAACCCATCTGTTTTCAAACGTAACCCTCCACAAACCCACTTCTGAATGTCTCATCTTCACCTGGGTGGTGAAGTTAAAAGAGCTGCCATTCAACATCAGCGCCTGCAGTTCATCGAACGCCCAGCTGTCCTCCAGGATTCCCTCCTGGTCTCAGTCTCTGCACAGCGTCCCTCGCCTCTTTGACGTGTCAGAAGGTGTGGAACGCCGCGACGTACGCAGAGTCAATATTTATGCCCGTGGCTTCAGGCGCCCGGGGGCCCTGCTCCGCTCTCGGGCCACTATTGACAGTGGCTGGCACTCTGTGCTCCCTGTGCATGCTCACCTGCGACAACCGAGTGAACTCTGGACCCTGAAACAGATGGGTCCCCCCCCCACACACACAGCCTTCTTCAGTATGCTGCCCACGTGTTTTGCTCATGGTCAAGGCAGAACGTCTGTGTGCACTCTCCGCCTCTGGGCTCGTGATTATAGATGAAACTCCCATGAGGCAATGGTTGTTTGTTTTTTTTGTTTCAACTTTTCCCCTCTGTCCCAGAAATGCGTGTTGCATGGCGTGCAGGTATGCTGTGCGATGAATTCGGGTACGACATCGTCCCCCCCCCCCCCCCCTCCAGCACGGCAGAATGCTGTGTTAGCTGAAGGGTCTTGCCTCATCGATTTGATCCCTTTTGCACCTGTAACCATGGATCAGAGACTGTCCGTTCCCATAGCGACAGTCGAAACAAGCCTGCCGACAGAAGCCGCATCATAAGGGTAATCGCAGTAACCACGGTATTTACGGCTCAATTCGCCCGACTAATGCTTCCGTGTGCAACATCAGGCTGTGTTATCTCATGCTGTGAGGTACTCGGCGCCATTTGGACGCTGAAATTGATGCTGAGTGATGACCATGTTTGTATGGAGCGGGGTCTAAGGTCCATTTTAATTCTTAAAATCTGTATTCAAGATTGCATCGTGAACTATAGGCATTAGAACTATTGAAGCAATTGAACTTCCGTCTTCTCGGGACGTTTATGTTCCGGCAACTAAACCCCGGTTGAGCAACACTTAGGTTGAGAAAAAAAAGCTCAACAGGCCCCCAACAAGCAAGAAACAGGTCACATGACCAGCAACTCACGTAAACAGCAACTTTACTAAACATAAAATCAACGTCCCAATGTCAAAAGTCCTGTGTTTGCTTCGCTGGTTCCACGCCCCGTGTGGAATATAAGACACTTTGTACCTTCCATACACATGTCATCATTCTATGATCATTGTGTCGGTTCCCTCTGCCTGGTCTCATCAGGTGACACATGCAAAGACATGTACAGTATCCTCCTTCATCTGCATCTGTTCCCCTGGACCTGTGGAACTGTTTGGACCTTTTCAACCGGTGCGTCATAATGAAAAAAAGAGTCCGGAAGATGCTCGTAGGGTGTTAAATGTTATTGCAGATATTAATGGTGTTTCAGCCAGAAGACCATCTCACCCTTATTTATGTCCCGTTCAATCGCGTATCGTCCCCTTTGCCGAAATGTCTCCGCTGCTGCCGCTGCTCGCCCGATCGAAAGCAAAGGACATTTCATCCCAAGCTAATCGCAGCCGACTTCTCCCTCGGGGGGCCGGTGCAACGCCGCGCACAGCACGTTTCCCACAAACCAAGTCATTTTCACCCAGAGCAGACACAGGCGCGGCCGAAGTGACAGAACCCGTGTGGATACCTGTGGAGGAAAGGCGATGATCTCGGCATACAAAGATACTTTCATGCATCTGACCCACAGGGCTTGGTGGATGCAGGAGGTTGTTCGCAGGTTTTGAATATTGTGATCTTCTGGGGGCCTCGTCTGGGTACTGACGCTTACTCCGGTTCTCCCCAGAGCCCAGACAGCTGATTTCCAAAAATCAGACTCTTACTGAGCCAAACAAATTGCTGGAGCATTTACGGAGGAAATCAACTCTGGATTCTGAGCTGCTGTGAGGTTTCTGAACCCTTTTATTTAAATTCGCTATACACCATAAATTCACCATAAATTGGAGGACTGTGCCTCCAATTTATGGAAAATGCAAATAAAAAAAGAATTCCATTAAGCTTACTTTGAAAGTCTATACTTGGATAAGTATTGACTTAGTTGGACTGTGATAAACAAAAGGCATTTCATCCATCTTTTCTCTTTTTCTCCTCCTCATGAGATTTTAAACAAAGAGCTGTCATGAATATAAATCTTGGAATAGTGAGACTTTATCATGAGCTCTGTAAGGATCACACGTGGATCTTTGATGGGTGTAATATATAGTTATACAAGTTAAATGACATAAAATCTCCTCTCAGGAACTGAATACAAAAGCCCATAATCAGTGAGGACGACGGAGTGCTCTTCAAATAATTAGGAATTCAATCCCTAACCCTTGCAAATGTCTCGTTAAATGAGTAAAGTGAATCTAGTTCACGAGAATGAACCAAATAAAATTGAAAAATGTTTCCAAACTGTTGACTGGTAAAGTGTGAAATGGCTGCCATGCCCACCTGCCGTCACAAGGAAATTCACACAGAGAAACCTCCCGAAGGTGTAATAACTGTATTTTCTCAGTGACCAGTACATCCTCTTTGTGACACGGGAGCTAGGGAAGATATACAGACACACGGTTTTGTTTAATCTGTGATATATTTGCAGGATCCGCTGAGTATTTAGTTGCACATGTTTAAATTTTCCTGTCTGTGAAATCAACACACTCTGCTGTTGTCGGAGGGAGCTTCTTTTATCTCTGAAATTGAGGTGGCTCTTTCTCTGGTAGACGCGATACGGCTATGAATGAATTTCAAAGGAAGCCAACAATGCATGTGTCGGCCTTTTGCAAATTTCAAATTGGGATGGAAAAAACAATGCAATAGTAATAATAAGCTGGTGAAGCACACCTGAAAACCGGACCTTTTGTGTGAGACTTTTTTTCCCCATGGTAACCCATGTCTCTGAAGTGTTTTGCTGAATGCCTGGTCTTCATCACCAAACACTCCCCTGAATAGACCTCGGGGCGTTGGGAAGGAGGCACTAAAATGAAGAAAAAAAAGAGTTTTATCTTGACCTCATATTGGAAATACGAGGTCAAGAATATTTGATATATACTCTAGAAATCAAATTAAACCGCCCCGCTTCAAGTGTGATACCGAGTGCAGCACATTGGTCCGTTGGCCCTGAGTCATTAGGGTTAAGAGTAAGTAATCTAACTGTGCCATTGAAGTTCTGATGTGAAGAAAGAAAGGGATTCACAATTCACGATGGGTCTCCAAGCAACAAGCGTTAGAGCATGAAAAAGGAACAGAACCTACTTAATTACGTGCCGATGAAATCTGTCTCCTGTCTGTAGGGGCGAGAAAGGAGAGGAGCAGCCTTGACATTAGTATTCTTTATTCCCAGCTAGATTGCATTTGAATTATGAACTCTCTTAGTTTAGTGCTGCTAAATGCTGTTTTTTTGTGGACAGGTTCATATTTTATAGCAAAGGGGAAAATTTTGTGTTGATAAAATTGGGAAAATGCACTTCACCAGATAGCAGTTTTGATTTTACGGTCCAGAAAAAGGGCTTTCTTCCTTAATATTCTTATTTATTACATCACCCATCGCCCAATGGGATCTGGTGCTGGTTCATCTGAAGGTGGAGTTCCCGACTGACTTCATGTCTTCAGCATTTATTAAGACTCCAACTGTTTGCCTTGCAGCCTCACAGGAGTTGCTAGGGAACATCTTGGTGGGAATGTAAACATTTAAAGGAGGGTGTGCGCGTGATACTGCAGCGAATTTAGTTTTACTTTTCATTTTGGTCACGCGTGACAATACCCCGAATATTCTTGAATTTCTTTTCAGAGTGCCGGCTATGAAAGCACACCGAGAGATTTACTTTCATAGCCCCCCCCAGCTTTGAAACGTGAGATGTCATAATGAGGTATTTTAATCAAATACAGCGTTAATTATCTGTAAATGTATATGTATATATATATATATATATATATATATATATATATATATATATATATATATATATATATATATGGATGTGTATATATATGTATATGCGGCTGTGTGCGGTGGTGATTTGATCGGTTCTGCGGGCTGAATCCTGTCACATCGGTTGGCTCAGCCTCTGATGTCACAGAGTGCGGCGCGGGTTTCCAGTGCGCAGCGTCGGGGACGCAGCCGTGGCACAGGCAGCGAATTGTCTCCTCGTCAACACACGCAATTATACCCAGAAACCTTTTGTTTGCTCGGGCATCCGGATTTTAGTCTGTGGTCGAGCATCCCGCCTCCTAAACGGCGTTGTTGAATTGACAGGAACTTTTGTTGGAGCAGAAAGAAGAACAGGTAAGGTGGTGCCGCGCTTGTGTGGAGATGCCCTTGAGCGCGCGCTGTTGCGCTCCTCTACACCAAAGCCGTAATCTGCGCCAGTGGAGAACATTTGATTTATGTGTAGTTGTTTTTTTTAAATTTTATTTAAATGTAGCAGTAATTGGAAATTCCGCCGGTTTCGGCCCGATATCTTTTTTTAAGTGAACCGAATCCCTTTTCGCCAGACAGCAGCCCGGTCCGGTGGCAGCAGAGTTCAGCACCATGGACAGCAGCGTGGTGCACATCTACAAGGAGGACAGGTGTCCCTCGGGCCAGATGGAGGACTGTTTCCAAAACTTCACCTGGCAAAGCGGCTCGTCGGACATCTTCAACAACACGCACAACGGCACCTGGGACGCGGAACCCGAGCCCATGTCGCCCATCATTCCCATTATAGTGGCCGTGTACTCCGTGGTGTTTGTGGTGGGCTTAGCGGGAAATTGTTTGGTGATGTTTGTCATTGTCAGGTGAGTTTTTTTGGCTTTGAAATATGTCATTTACATAATCTCACTGCGCGTGAAATACCTGCACGTGCATTGCTCATAAAGCAACACAGGACCATCGGTGCGTCTCATATGGAACTGCATGAATTAATAATTAATAAAGATCATGTTGCAATGTTGACTAAAGTTAATGTTGATAATAATCTGCTCTGCATACATTCAGTTTCACTCAGGTATTGATTGGAAGCTTCATTAAGCTCCTTTCATTTGTGTTGAATGAGAGATGAACCTTGACGAGATGGACCTTGACATTGAACAAGCAAACGAAATGATAAAATGTCAAAGTTATATTCCTCCCCCTGGTTCTCTTTGTGTACTTGTGTGTGCACTGCATCTTGCACACACAAGTACACAGTGAAATTGCAAAGCAGGAGATAATTAATCCTTATCTCAAAAAGGGATTTCATTAACCTTGGTCTTCTTTGAAAGGATTGCAATAAAACAACACACAAAAAAACCCTGAAACAAACCTGCAATAAAATCCATTCAACCTCTTCTCCACAACAGATACACCAAAATGAAAACCGCCACCAACATCTACATCTTCAACCTGGCCGTAGCCGACGCGCTGGTCACCACCACCATGCCCTTCCAGAGCACCGACTACCTGCTCAGCTCCTGGCCCTTTGGCGAGGTGGTGTGCAAGGTCTTCATCTCCATCGATTACTACAACATGTTCACCAGCATCCTCACCCTGACCATGATGAGCGTGGACCGCTACGTGGCCGTGTGCCACCCCGTCAAGGCCTTGGATTTCCGAACGCCCGTCAAGGCCAAGATCATCAACGTGGTCATCTGGGTGCTGTCGTCCGCTGCGGGGATCCCCGCCATGGTGCTCGGCAGCACCAAGACCAATAACGGTACTCGGTCCCGCGGTTCTTTAGTCTTTCTACTCGTGTCTCTCAGTCCGATGCGGAGACAAAGGAACCTTTGCCATCAATTCTTAACTGTACCTTCACAATTGGCTGCATGAAGTATCCTTCAAATACAAATGAAGAGAGGGCTGTGTAAAGGTTTAACAAGACCCCGTTACTGAGATCCTTCTAGATGAAGCCGGGCCACTCAGCGCCTCTCACATTGAGAAGAGAGCTTGAAGGACATTTAGTCCATCAGCGAAAGTGTAATAGCTTCTCAATTATCAAAACGAAACCCTGCACTTTGCCCGGAGGAGATGCATGTGGTTCTGGCCTTCACCTTCTGTGTATTGAAGTGACCGTGATGCAATACATAGTCTTTAACCATCGCCGAAGGACGGATGGTCAAACCATCAAACCACTTGTTGTGTTGAGTTTTAATGCGAATTAGCAAAGTTAATTTACCAACAAGCCCGTGAGGTCACCGAATTAGCATTTTAGCATGCTAACATGAGCGCTAACGGTTACTTTAAAGGCGCTGCTGAGGCCAAGTCGTTTCAGGTTTCCTATCAGAGCGACTATGTTGTGTGTGATCGTTCAACTTTGTTGCTCTGTGACAAACAGGGACCACAGAGTGTGCCCTCCAGTTCCCCGACCCCTACAGCTACTGGGACACCCTGATGAAGATCTGCGTGTTCATCTTCGGCTTCGTCTTGCCCGTCATCATCATCACCGTCTGCTACACGCTGATGGTCCTGCGGCTGAAGAGCGTGCGCCTGCTGTCCGGCTCGCGCGAGAAGGACCGCAACCTGCGGCGGATCACCCGCCTGGTCCTGGTGGTGGTGGCCGTCTTCGTGGTGTGCTGGACGCCCATTCACATCTTCGTCCTGGTCAAGGCCCTGTACGGCAAGGTGCCGGAGACCACCGCCGTCATGGCGGCGTACTTCTTCTGCGTGGCGCTGGGCTACACCAACAGCAGCCTCAACCCCATCCTCTACGCCTTCCTGGACGAGAACTTCAAGAGGTGCTTCAGGGATTTCTGCTGCCCCGGCGCCCAGGGACACAGGGACTCCCACGGGCTGAGCCGAGTGAGGAGCACCCTGCGGGATCACTCGTGTCCCACGGAGGGCCGGGGAGGCACGAGGCGCGCCAGGCCCGTATGACTAGCCATGGACTCGGCCTCCATGCCCTCTCAGATCTGCGAGGACTCCAATGACCTGGGATTGACTCAGATCACCACCTGAGGGGCAGACCCGAAGCCGGAGCTGGCTGGGGTGTATTTGTTGGTGGGAGAAGCCGAAAGCTTCAATTGGTTCAAGGTTCAATTGGAAGATTTGTCTCATTAACTAATTCTATGAAAAGACCAAAACATCACAGAAGTGATACTAACCAGTGATAAGTTGATGCAGATGAAGCTCGTTCATATGACCATGAGGAAGGAGGAGGATTAGATTCTGGTATTAATGCTTTTTGTTTAACTTGTAGGACGTTTTAGCGCTTACTAAAGTCTCATTGGGTTAATTTATAAAAAACAGGTAAATGGGGCCCATTTACTAAGGGGAACCTGCTTACAATGCCGACAATTGTGTATACAATATTATAGACAATGTGCATACTATTGAAAAAACTAACATGTTGTTGTTGTTGTTTTATTAATGGGATTTGTTGAAAAAATATAGTGTAAGACCAGAGTGATACTAAAATTAAAAGATGCATCTTATCACAACCCGCTAAATCACTGAATATTCTTTAATGTTGTATAAAGCTGAACTATAACTCAAAAAAGGTATTTTGTTACATGTTATTTCACATATATGTTCAACATGAAAATGTGTCCAGACGGGACAAACCAACAGTATTTCATTGTGTAAATTGATGACATTTTATTCACCTGACCTGTAGGGTGTCAACAATGGTGATATGACCATTGTTTTAAACCTGTTTTATGTGAATTGTGGTTTGGTGAATCTGTATTATTGTAGAATGTAGTGGATCTATTAACCTCTCAGGGATCATTCTCTGTATTTCACCACAAGAAGAGACAAAGTCAGTGTAATTTTCTTCTAGGCAAGACGGCTGTTTTTTAACGGGGCTGAACACTGAGCTCGGTGTTTCTCTTAGATGCATCTTGTGCTTTGAGAAACCATCATTATGATATCACATCTGGCTCTTTATGGGTTTCCAGCCTTGATGCTGCTCTCATCCGGGAGGTGTCAACTATTGTAGATAGTGCTGCCATCCTGGCAGTGTTTTTGTCTGATACACTACTAAATGTGAAAAGCGGGTAACGGGGCTCCATGAGAATAACACACTGTATCTACACGACACGTCGCTGGATGTTTAGTCAAGTTGTTTATCCAGTGAACCTGTGCTCGTCAAAAGAAAAAAGAAAAATGGATTCACGAGTTCATCCTCAAGGTAAAATAGCTTTTACTTCAGCAAAAACCAACGGGACTTATTTACTGTCGTGGTTTCCTTAATCGTTGTAGCTTTTATAGTCTGTGGAGGAGAAACCCACTAATTTGTTCATGTAAATCTGATAAAAAAAGGTGTTTTTGTGCCTGATTTTGTGTGCCTGGTCTTATTTGACCTCTAGCTGTTATGCCTGCTCGAAAAAGATCCGCATTTAGCCACATCCATGGTTGGGATTACTTTTGGAAATCCTTTGGTGTAAGCGTTGTAGCATCCTCTCTATAAACGGAAGCTGAGTATGAATCCCTTTTGGTAACACAACGTGTTTCCTAACTGTTCTTCTAATACTGTTATTTATTTGATGGAAATGATTGTATCGAAATGATGGAATTCAGCCCAGGTTTGAGCACCAAATACTGTGCGTACATTGTACTGCTGCATTGTAAACGAACTGTGTCGGCTGGATTCCTTGCCGTATGTTTCAGCTCTGAAAGTAGAACCTCGCTTCGCACACGTGCAACAACGTCACAATAAAGCTTGCAATGGAAAACAGTTGGACTTGATTTCTGTCGCTCGTGGCATACATGTGGGTTCAATGGAGAGAAATACAGAGGAAACATTTTCCTCATTAGTTGGCTTGGAGATCAAAAACCGGGATGAAAGACACTTTTGGGCTTACAATCACCAGGTGGATACGCACACGATAACAAAGGACATGTGTAATTCTTGGCCCTTGTCAAATCTAGACAATCTGACCAGTAATTCCAAGACATTTGGGCAAATCACATCCATCAACCCCTGTGTGAAGTGATTAAGCTGCCATGGAAACCGAGATTAATGCAGGGTTTTATCCGTCTTTCGAGTTCCAAAAACACTAGCAGTATAGTAAATTCTATAGGTATGTTAAGATGAACTCATATGCAGTTAATGGGTTTCTCACTCTATAATACGGCATTGTGTCTGCAGCTATAAATACTGATAAGATGTTAACACGTATAAGTTGGTTCTCCGAAGGTAAGTGGTCTAAGGTTGATAAGGGTGGAGAAGGTGATTTTGACCTGATATTCATTACATGACATGATCATGTAACTTTTCATTTCAGACCAGCAGTAATACATGTTTTATTACATTATATGTTATTATCAATTAAATATTAGCAATCTTTTGTAGCGAGCCAATTAAGTAAAACAATGGATCAAAAGATCGATCTAACCTTATTTGAAGTGTGGTGCTTCAACAAAGACTGATGATTAATGCAGAGTCTAAGGGGGACAATGGGATTTCATTATAGCTGCAATCCTTCTTCCCGCCACGAGGGGGCAGACGTGTAGTAAAAAAGAAAAGGACAACGTCATTGGTCAGAACTCCAGGTGTCAACCAATGGGAACCGTTTGCGTCGGACCCGTCGCTTCCGGGTGTCTTCGAGGGAGAGATCCTTCTTCATCTTTTTGTATAACTGTTACCCCAAATAAGCCCAAAAGCTCCGTGGTCAACCAACGCTTTGAAAATGAACAGAATATTCGGACGCGGGAAACCGAAAACGCCTCCTCCGAATCTGTCGGACTGTATCGGCAACGTGAGTAGCGGCAGGCGGGGGCGCATTGTTGTTTACGCCGCGACCTAACGGTACCGTTACCGTTATGATCCGGGCAGCAAGCAGCGCTAGCTAGCTAACCTGCCGCAGTTATCGAGCACCTTGCGATACTTAGCAAACACACGTACTGCCTCTCATCCCCTTTGTCCTCCATCCGGTCTTCAGTCAACTGTCCAACTGTCTTGTCTGCAGATTTAAGGGCGGAGGTTTAGCATCAGTTTGGGTGGATGATTCCAACACTAATCACATGGGAAACATGCATTGAACACGGGTCTGAATATAATATACTAACAGTGTATGATGAATACATTTTACTTTTAGTTTGGCAATTGTGTGTCTGGGGGGGGGGGAGCAATTCTGAGTGTATATAAAACGCTTTGGAATGTCTCCTCAATACAATGAGCAGGGACACCGGGGAACATACAGTAGATACACTCACTACAGTTCACACAGGACTGTTGGGTCTGCCATGAAGTTAATAAATCATCTCTCCTCCTCGGTAAGGTCGATGCAAGGTCAGAGTCCATAGAGAAGAAGATCGGCAGACTGGACGCTGAGCTGGTGAAGTACAAGGATCAGATGAAGAAGATGAGAGAGGGGCCCTCGAAGGTAACACTCTGGCTGTGGGATCTGTGAATGTTGCATGATTTTTTTCAGAGAATATAGAAAACATTCCTTCTCATCGAATTCCCTGCAGAACATGGTGAAACAGAAGGCCATGAGGGTCCTGAAGCAAAAGAGAATGTGAGTCCTGCAATTCAAAGTGTTTACTCTGTAATGTTTGATGAAAATTCCTAAATATGAATCATGCCATTTATCACCGTGGCCAATATATACAGTTTCATTGTATTTCTTAACAGAAATATCCAATATGTTAATGTTATAGTTATTCAGAATCTGTGTCATCATTACATAGCTTGCTTAATTACAGAGCACAAACATATATATTGTTTTCAATAAGTCCTTTTGGGATCTGATTATTTGAATTGCATAATAATTATAAATAAGCTTTAAAAAAATATGTGCATGATACCAACTGCATTTTTTTTAACACAGGTATGAAGGTCAAAGAGAGCAGCTGGCTCAGCAGTCTTTTAACATGGAGCAGGCAAACTACACCATCCAGACATTAAAGGACACCAAAACAACCGTAAGAGCCACACGACTCGATAAAACACAACGTGGTTTGATGTTGTTTTTCAAAACTACAGCTTTACAGCTTAATATGTTGTTGGTTGCTTTTCCAACAGCAAGAGAGCGAGAGAGAGAGAGAAAGAGAGAGAGAGAGCGAGAGCGAGCGACAGTAACAGAGTTCTTGTTACATCATTTCTGTCCCCAGGTGGAGGCCATGAAGATCGGTGCAAAGGAAATGAAAAGGGCTTACAAGGACGTCAAGCTGGATCAGATTGACGTACGTTGGTCAATTTATTTTTTTTGTGCGAATGCTAAATACCAACAGGTGACAAATAAAAATAATACCAAAAGGCAATGTTCCAATTGTTCTTGTCAGAGATTACGGATGCTCAAAGTGATCCCATGTGTTTGAACTTTTAGGATTTGCAGGACCAGCTGGAGGACATGATGGAGGACGCCGGCGAGGTGCAAGAGGCCTTGAGCCGCAGCTACGGCACTCCAGAGATAGATGAGGATGATCTTGAAGCAGGTATACTTGTAATAATTGCGATTAGTGTATCTGCAGACAGCTTCATCTATAAAGCAACTTTAAATGTGCAAATATAAAGCACCCAGCCTGGAAAGTAAACTCACTTACCGAGCATCATGCATATAATCATTTTATGTTGCCATAGCTGCTTGATGATCTACTTGATAGGTGTGTGTTAATATCATTTGCATTTTCAACACAGAAAAGCCAAACTAATGGTGTTCATACTCATTTAAGCAACAAAGAGAGTCCACATTTATCAGAATTTGGACCTCAAGAAATAGTTCTACCATACAATTTGGGGCACCAGAATAAGTTGCATTTCTATCCATGCAACATTGGTCAGTATGAGCCAAGTATCTGAAATGGGACTCAAACCCACAACCTTTTAATGTTTGCACATTTTGTCTCCAATGTGCTATCCATCACACCACAGAGCCTGATTGAAATAGTGACTGCAAATTAGGTAGAAATATGATGTACGCTGTGACAAGAACAAAACATGGTTCTAATGGTTCTAATCAGTGAGATACATTATTCTACTGTTATTGTCGTACCTCTGGTGTGTCCAGTTGTAAGATAAGTGGCGTAACTGTGGTTTCAGAGCTGGACGCTCTTGGCGATGAGCTGCTGCTGGACGACGACAGCTCCTACCTGGACGAGGCCTCAGCTGCCCCGTCCATCCCTGAGGGTTTGCCCAGTGACGGCAAGACCAACAAGGTAGCAGTCGCCAGAGCGCCGCGGGGCGCCTTGGTTCCCGAAGCTAACGCAGTGACAAATGACTACTGAAAACATGTGGAAATGAAACGTCAAGCCAGAGCTTTCACATATCCGCTTGTTTCATTTGACAAATAGAAAGCTGACAGGCATGAACCGCTTTCCTCCACCCATTTCTGTGCTTTTATTATTGCAATGCATAGATAGAGTTTAGACCCTCACGCTACATGGTACTAATACCTACACACTGGGCCTTCCACGATTTTAATTCCCATTTTGCTTTTTCTATCGTGCCTGGATGCTTTGTTGTTTGGCTAGTCCAGTGGTTCTCAACTGGTCTGGCTCCGGGACCCACCATCACCCCTCAATGACAAGCCGCGACCCAAATTGAGGAGCATTCTCAACATCTCAAATTTATTCAAAATCAAGTTCATAAGCTGAATTTTATATTTTATATTCAGGATGTTTAATTATCCTAAAAACCCCATGTCTCCCCCATATCAGAATGGTTTGACCCAACCTGGCACACGCTGCTGAAAACGTGGACGGACAAGCCAAAAAAAATGACACTCCAAAACACACTCCGCTGCATTAAAAAAGTCCCTTCAAAATAAAATCACAGAATGATTTTTTTTTATTTTTTATTAATTAATTAATAAATGGGTTTAAAAACGGGACCCACCAGTTGAGAATCACTGGGCAAGTCCACACGTTCCTTAGATGCTTCTCGAGGTACGGTTGTGTCAAATAACGTTGCGGTCTGAGATCAGAACTTTACCTGTGTGATCGCACGACAGAAGAAGCCTGGCGACTGCTTTTGGTCGTCGGGGGTTAAAGTGTGTGAAACTACAGAGGTCGGTTTTGTGAACGTTGCTCTTCTGGTTTTCAGGACGGCGTCTTGGTGGATGAGTTTGGTCTGCCGCAGATTCCTGCCTCATAGACGAGGACCGGATTGAGACAACTGCACTTCAACTGAAAACACTTTTATAAGTAGAGTAACATTTATACATGCAGAACCTTTGCCCCGAGAACACTTGGGTCTGGAAGCTCGCCTGGTGTCGGGTCGTGTACCGTTACCACTACCGTGCTAGCACGTGGCCTTGTTACACGCTGAACCTTTTTTAAAAACACTACTTCCCCTTTGTCCCATCTACCACGTGTCAGTCTTGTCCATTGCCAGTATTACCTAGTTAATTTTTAAATGTCTTACTTGTCTTGTGTTCTAGTTTTCTGTGTCGTTCAGTCTCCACCATTTTGTGGAGATGATTCCCTCCGTTAAAATGTCTGCGAGTTATAATGAAACATGCAAAATAAATGATGTGGTTTCATTTATGCTTTATTACAGTTTGTAAAGGTTTATCTTTCAGTGATTCCACCGAAGAAGATCTCAGTGTCACTTGTGATATGACAAAATTGATGTTGATTCTAAAGTGTACATAGAAATCTATGATTATTTTAGGTTCATCTCTTTGGTCCAGCTTGTAATTTCATAATATTAATTAAACCTCATTTGCACTCTCAGATTTTGACGTGATTAGCCTTCGTACTAATGCTTTTACACTATTATAGCATGAGAGATTCGAGCATCGACGCGATGCAGAGGTTTTGATGTTTGTGAAAATATCCATTCTGACATTAAAAAACACGTTGTCTAAACATCTATTACAAACTATAACATCCCTCCAGAAGTTTGGGATTGTTGGACATTCCCATAGACGGCAAAAGTTTATTGTGCGGGCTACTGGTATATTACTAGTTGCATTGTGAGTCATTTTTTAGTAAAGCTCACCTTTAACTAGTCACACCATGAAAGCTCAACAGATAGTTTCTCCATAGTTTGCGTACTAGTCTTACTGTGATGAGGATAACCGACTATTCATGAAAAGCGCCTATTTCCTGTCCGTAGGTTGTTTATAACAAAGTCAAACTCTTATTTAAAAATCCGACTCTGGTGGGACTCGAACCCACAACCTTTGAATGACTACACATTATCTCTAGAAGTCCAATGCGCTATCCATTGCGCCACAGAGCCTGTTGAGAGAAAGGCGGTCAGTAGAACGACCAATTGTGTAGACAACCTTTAATAGTTAACGTCACTTTAGTTCAGTCTTGGTTTGGAGAGCGAAACACGTAATACTCCCACATTTCGTCGTGGAACAGGGCGGCTATCGTGAGGAATCCAAAATAGTTTGGATTGACATTGATTTCCATACGTGTGGTGCTTTTTAATGCATTCAAACGAAATCACTGTCATTAACAGGTAACGTATATGTTAATATTTGTTGTGCATGTCGCAGACTGTTTCCTAACCCTAACGAGTATACGACTACATATTTAATAAACATATAAATGTTAAGACCGACGTCAGAAGAACTGTTTCCGGTCTGTCCGGGACGAGTGGGTCTCTCCCGGAAGTAGTTGGTTAGCATTCAGCAACAGTTATTAGCCTGATAGCACAAATCTTCTGATTTATGTTGTGATTAAAGGACGATAAAACCCATTATGTCAACGCAAACGATAACAGTGACAGTTGCATACGGTAATACGACTTCGCACGGTGCTACACTTTTGTTGCGTGTTGATAAATAACGCTAGATATGCAAAATGTTAGTTAAGTTTGAGTAGCTATGAATTAGTTAGCTAATATAGCTACAGTAAGGCTAGCTTAGCTTTAACTTCAGTTGAATCTATTTTATGCCTTGATAAGCTTATACAAAATGAAACGGTACACTTGACTGTCGTCTGCACCTTTTTGTTTAATAGCTGCCTAACGTGGTTTTTAACAAGATGTTTTGTAATTCCCCTCAAAACATGTTTCTAAATCCATCTTTCGTGACACACAAAGGGTTTAGGCGAAACACGAACAATTCCCACAGTCTGGTTCACATAAAATGTTGCTTGAATTTTCCGCTTGAATTCCTTTTTCAAGGCTCATTTTCGAGGTTACCCGGGTGACAGTGGTGTAAAATAATAACTGTGCATGAATCCTAACGCTTTCTCCCACTCCAGGATCAACTAAGCACAGCATCACATTAACTGGTGAGGATGACGTCAAGGGCCCGATAGTCAAAGACCTCTCCGATGCTCTCACCAAAGCTACTGGAGTTCCTCAAACGTCGCAGAAACTTATCTTTAAAGGTGGGCTGGGCCTTCTCTTGTTTCTTTCAAATGCCAGAACGCTTTAATATCATTTTATCGCCAAGCCTAACCATGCCTGATCTGTCCTGACACTGCAGGGAAATCTCTGAAGGACGTGGAGGAGAGTCTGTCCAGCGTAGGAATAAAAGAAGGGTGCAAACTCATGCTGATTGGAAAACGGGTAAGGATTCTACGTGGGTGATTTCTCGGATGTGTGACCTTGTGTTTAATCAAATACCGCCAACGATCTACAAACAGAACAGTCCAGAGGAAGAAACTGAGCTGAAGAAGCTGAAAGACATTGAGAAATCTGTGGAACAGACGGCTAAAAAGCTGGAGAAGGTAGACGGGGAGTTGACTGGACTCAAGAATGTAAGGCATCAATTATGTTTGTTATTCATGGTTTCCTGCATTGGTCTGATCTGTTCTCCAGTACATATTTTCCAAGAAATTTCTGTTAAGATCTTTGATTGTCACCCATTGTTTCCACAGGGCTTCCTGGCAAAAGACCTCCAGGCAGAAGCGTTGGGTAAACTGGACCACAGAGTGAAAATAGCAGCTGAACAGTTCATGAAGATCCTAGAGCAGATTGATGCCATGGTGATTTTTCTTCTTCATACATATTGTCTCTGTTATTGATCGCGGATCCAAATGCATGAATCCTTATTTTTGTACAGGTTATTCTTGATGTCAAAAACACAGAATTGTTTTGTTTTACAGAGTATCCCGGAGAATTACAACGACTGCAAAATGAAGAAAAAGGGACTTGTAAAAACTGTGCAGGTAAACCCCTTTTTTTTAATGTAACCAAAATGTTTTAATTGAATTATCACTAAATATTACTAATTGGGATTATTATCTGTCAATAGGACTTCCTGGCCCAGTGTGACAAGATCGAGGCTTGTATATCAGATCACCTTTCAAAGATCCAGTCAAAAAATCTTGCCCTGGCGGAGTAGTCACAGTCGCACCATATCTTGTGCTATACGTTGCTCTGTGAGCAACTGCAAAGTGTACAGAAAGCGTCAAGTGTGTCTATTTATTTTTGTTTTGATGTACGTGAGAGACTCTTCATCACAGAAAATCCTGTGAACAGGAGGCTGGTTATTGGCGCTGATGCTGGGAACATCTGGAATACATGGTTCTGTGTTGAAGACGTGTGAAAGTACTCCTTGAGAGGTTCTAACCAAAGGATCCCGGGTGCTTTGATTTGTGATAAATGATGTAGCTCCACTTTTTTAAAAAGTGCTGAAAATAACGGCCCTGTTCGAATGTCAATATCATTTCAACAATTTCATAGAAAGCGGAGTTCTTCTCACTGCTAGTTCACACATGGCAACAAGAATGATGACATTGACGAGCGTACATCTGCTGTGCTAAACGTTAGCGCTCCTCTGAGGATCTCCCACTGGATCGGGGATCCTGGCCGAAGGGATTTGCTCTTGATAAAAAGTTCAGGCACTGATGCTGGAATGTTTCAGTCCATCCCATGAGATGTTGGTTGAGCTCATTGCAGAACTGGAAAAAACAAACCTTATTTAGTCCCAGATCTGCACAAACTGTTCCTCAGTGAATTATTTTCTAATAAACCTGTGTATTGATTGGAACTGCAGAGCGAACCCCAAAGCAGAGCTGAAACTATTTGTTGATTGATTTCATGATTGGTGAGACTTGTTGAGGGCATTTCTCACAACCTCAAAAAGGATTTCATGAATGAATCAAGGAAACTGCAAATCCAGCCCCATTATGAATAGAAATATAGAAATGTAAGAACACAATGCTGTCCACCCACCTTTTGCCATGTTGCATCTATTTAATATTCTACCTGTGGATTAAACTCCAAGCCAGCCCCTTTAGTTTAATCCAGTGTACCACGCATCGTCGAAGTTATTGTGAACTGTGGAACTGTGTTTGCTTTCAATCTCCCTCGATTTAAAATAAAGCCTCTGAAAACTGAGTAGAGCATTGATTATTCTGCCTCGGAAATACAAATGATTCAGTAAAAGCAAAATAATCACAACGACCATCTTGTTTTTATTTCCAGCTTTATCCATGTGGGTCTTTCATTCATCTTCATTAGCTTATACAGACCCGATAGTGTTTTCACAGATGTGCAAATGAGCTTTGGGAGAAGGGCTTGAGGAGTTAGAAGGGGGGGGGGGGTCTCAGAGGTACAGTGTGGTCCCACAAGCAGCTTAAACAAATGACCTCCACGGAGCTATACCCCAGAGGAGCTTTCCACGAGATAAATAACAGGACATTGCTGTTCTGACTTGATAGACATGATAGGAACACAATGGACCCTGATTAGAGAGTTAGCTCCTGTCACTAATCATCTCTGTCCTTGGCCCCGTGCTTCAGTATGCGTGTGAATGCTACGTAGTTGAAGTTGCCTTTCTTGTCGATGGGCGCCTCTCGGAAGAGCTCGTCCACCTCATCATCCGAAAACCTGTCGCCCATCGTGGTGAGCAGCTCCCGCAGGTTCTCCTCCTGGATTATACCTGTGGGATGAGTCGATGAATACAGGACATCCCTCCAGACATTTCCTATTATTGAACCCCAACCCCCACACTATTCTAACATTTGTAGAACAAAAAAATTGCCCAATTTCAAAATAATGGGGGGGAAAAAAATTAATTGCAGGTTTTGACATGTGAAAAACGCCTAACTCACCCGTGGCCTCTTCGTCGAAGCAGGCAAAGGCGTTACGGATCACGTCCTCCGGATCTGTGCCGTTGAGCTTCTCTCCGAACATGGTCAGGAACATGGTGAAGTTGATCGGGCCCGGAGCTTCGTTCATCATCGTCTCCAGGTACTCCTCTGTGGGATTCTTACCTAGATCACAAGTCATTAGGGTTTTTTTTTTATAGAAATGTGCTAATACATAGTATAAGAATAAGTCTAAATGTGTGTAAAAACATTGTTAACTTTACCTAATGAGGCCAGCATGTCATGAAGGTCTTCTTTGTCAATAAAACCATCCCTGTTTTGGTCGATCATGTTGAAGGCCTCCTTGAACTCCTGAATTTGAGACTGGTCAAACATGGCAAACACATTGGACGTGGCGCGCTGAGGACGCTTCTTGGTGTTCTTTCCCTTGGCCCTTTTGCTCGACATGATGGCGGTAAGTTGGTTCTCCTGCTCTCTCCTCCTGTGGCACAGATCAAAACGAATGCTGTCATCTAAAAAGGCCACACGATCGTCGTCAAGTTGATTTGAGAGCGGTTTCACCATCGTGGATCTGGTCATGAATGAGCGACATGAGGGTGATGTTTCTCTTCCATCACCTTCTGATTCATTTGGGATCAAATGTCTGAGCCGCAGAGTGGAAGAGAACAGGGCCCTGTCTGCAGCTGTGGACATCTGGACTGGACTTTGCACAGAACAATGGTCGGAGATCATTACGCTATTTGTCGATATGTTTTTTTCGGCTTTCTGGGTGTTTAACTGCAATGATTAAAATCCAATCTGAAGTGTGTTTACGGTCCCCTGACATACGGTTGACAGCGTTGTGCTACCACACATTAGCCGACGACAATACATGGAAAACCCTAATGCAGATGTACTATTGCGACGTTAAATACACATTTTAACTAATAACCGTTAACGTTAGTTACTAGCTAATAGCTAACAGTTAGCCCTGGTTGACCTCATTAACTCAACGAGCCGACTCACTCAAACAAGCTAACCGAAATAAACTCAAAAGGAAATCGGATGTATCTCATGTTCAACGAATCCACCCACCTCAGAAATCACGAGCGTCGATGCCAAGAGGCAGTAACCGTTACACGCAGCTAACGGGCGACCCGAGCATCCACAGCCCGACGCACGGTGACCATTAGTGTTCCGCTTCCTCTCCACCAAAACCGGCCAATCGCAGCCCAGCGGGGCGGGGCCAACACACCGGAATATACCATGTTGTTGTTTGTTTGTTTGTGTTTTTACATAGTTGAATAGTAAAACGACCATACTACTAAAATTAAGCTGTTCTACATGCTTTGTTTGGTTGATGTTTTTTTTTTTTAAATATTTGTCCGGACAAATATTGTAGTTGATATGTTCCACCGCCAGGCGGCAGCAGTTACTAATAAACCAACGTTCATTTTCCCTTTAGTTCTCTATCTCAATATCCATTCAATTAGACAGCAAAATACCTAGAAAAATTAACATTGAAATGACAAATTCAACCGGAAGGTTAACGGTAGGTGAGTAGTGTCCCTCTTTTATCCACAACAAGCAGACCTCTGATTGCACACACACACACACACACACTGGCAGCTCGCAGCAGAGGGCCATGCGAGCTGAGCAGCCTCTGCTGGGCCTTCTCATGGTCTAAATTTAAAGCCTCGCCAGCCTTAAAAGGTCCTGACGGTGTGTCTTGCATTCTGCCGAGTGGCAGCATTATTTTGGTTCAGTGGACTGTCGTCCTGTCCACTGCCCTCACCCTGCTGCTTTCCCCGGATCTGAACTTGCTTTAGCTCCTTTTGGAATAGCGCACATTTTCTCTCATTTTTAACTACTGTGGATTGGTGAATTCTTTGTTTTGGTGAGTAATATCAATATAACTATGGCTCTAACATTAGAATTAAAATTGTGAATCAGCGAGGCCTGAGATCTTCTTTAACATTTGTATTGTTATTATCTGTTGTAATAATGTAAATATATTCAGATATCTTGTTGTCCATCACACTAACCAGATCTTTTATATCCATGCAGTCATTGTAGTTTAGAGTGCATGTCATTGAAGTGAAATTCCATCCTAAAAGTAATGCTAATCTTTTCCATTAACATTCACTTTACTTAAAACATTTGACTCAGATCTTATCTTTTGCACTCATGGCTTACAGTCCAGTTTACTTACTTAGACATGCGTCTATTGTCATAAACAGCGGATCTTACCTGATTGATTGATTGAGTTGACGTGAAGACTCGGGCCTATATGTGGGCTGCTCATATTTTCAAGCTGTATAACTTGAGCTTTGAGCTGAACGCAAAAGAAAATGTTAATTTTGATAATTAACTTAAGTCATGATTCCGGAGGTTTCCTCTCAAATGGGAATATTTGCCTGTTCCTTAACTGAATACCTTTGGGCTTTGAACTTTTTGACCAAAAAAAGACGTTTTAAACTTTGGCTTCTAGAAGTTGAGGTGGAGGGGGCTTTTTTCTTCACAATTTAATACATCCACAAAATAATTAACAGCTTCGGTACTTACAAGAGTGTTGAGTACAGAGCTTTAGTGTTATAGGATTATTACGTGTATCTTTAGCCTTTTAAACCAAGCCTTGATTAAAGATATTTTAAACATATTTATTCCTTTTAGATGTCCTCATCAGTTGATGGATTTCATCACTTCACCTGTATTTTTCAATTTCACCATGAATTCATAATTTCTACAATTCTGATTCTGGACGTCATTGTTTGTTACATTTTCATGTAATCCTCAAAGACACAAAACTAACATTTAGTCCGCAAAGCAAATCAACGTTTATCCACCTGCCGCTTCTTCCCGTAACACATTAGAAGTAGATCCTATAACCAACACCTGAACTGCTCTCTTCCAACAAGAAATAACAACTTTAATACCTCATCACCACCTCCTGCCTTAAACTAACCCTTCAACACAGACACCTACTTGCAATGGTAACACTGAGATTGATTTACAGAGCTGGTTAAGGAAAAAACAGTCAACCAATAAGTTGGCGCAGAGACCTTCGGGATGTCAGCATCAGTACAAGTGACGCAGAAGCTGCAGCAGCAGCAGCAGCAGCAGCAGTGTGAGAGCAGCTGTTACCTGAGCTCCACGTCGGCCGTTAAACAGCAATCGTTCTCCTCGTACAAGACCAGCAGCCGTCGGTAAGGGGATCAGAGTGAGATCCAAAGTATTGGGTTGATATGTTAATAAGTAAAAATAATTTAAAAAAACAAACAGGGTTCTGCTTAAAGCAACCTGCTGCTTCCGTTGCAGACCTCTTTCAGATATTCAACTCTGTACACCTGTACATCTGGTGTGAAAGTGTGTGACAAAATGACTACTTGTCTTCACCTGCTCATGCTCATGTGATTCATTGTAGCTCTGTTAGTTATGTTGCTACTCAGGTAGAAGCAAAAGCATCTCATGAACCAGCCTGATCCTTTAGTTTACATTAGTACAGTTATGCCATTGTATTGTTCCACGATGTGATCAGGTCAAAGCTTGTGAACTCAAAACTCATTCATCAAATCAGTTCCGTTGTAAATGATAGGACTGCGTATGGGGCCCAAACAGGCCAGAACCAGTACCGTAATATTAAGTAAGTAATTCAAATATCAGTGTACTAGTCTGGGCTCTGGTGTCTAATTAGGTCTAGTCTAAGTCTACTGTAGCTAACTTTTAAATACCACGAGGCAATAGTATTATGCCCATATTCGATTTACTTTAATCCTAGATCAATCTGAAGACATTTACGAGCTGGATTATAATACAATAATCCAAATCCCAGTGAATACACATAGACAATAATTAAAAAAATGTCTATGCTATTGAATTAAAATTCTTAGGACTGTGATTGAACAAATTAGCAATATGAAGTCATCATAGTAAGCGAACCATGCGTTTTCATTGATCCATAATATTAGGCAGATCAAACTGTTTGATCAGTTAATTGAAGTAGTAGTTGTCAGACTAATAAATAATATAAATCATTGTCATGGAGAGAGAGATATAAAGATTCTCGTGTACTTCATGCCCTTCATTTTATAAGGGTGCAGCTGCAGGAACAAACGTTCAAAACAAAAGAAATAATGGAGTCATTTAAACTGTCAAACGAGGAATTTCCTGTCAGACTTCTTTCGTGACACTCTGTGTTAGAACCACACGAGGCTCGATCAAAGCAAAGTATTGATTATCGATCCATTTGTACGGCGGGCCGAACACGTGATGTGGTCAGAGCCTCCGTGTCCTTCAGCCTGCGGAGCTCAGTGTGCATGTTGGATGCCATGGGAGCTTTCTAAACCCGGGGGGGGGGGGTTCAGCAAGGGAATGCCAGCTGTAATGAATGGCTGCCAGATACATTCATGGGCCGCTAAGCTATTTCTGTAGGCGGGAGACGCGAGAGGTTTCCATGAGGCCCGCTCTAGAGACACTGCATGGAGACGTTTTAGAAGTTTTAGTCTTGATCGGTCGTCAGCATCCAGTGACTCAATTGGACGAGTCAGTGTTATTCCCCTTTAAAGATTTCCACGCACACGGTTTCTGTTTGAGAGTTTCCCATTATGTAAGCGTTTGAGAAATCATTGACCCCGGACGGAAGGACAGGCGCGGACTTGGAGGAGACTGTGAATGAAAGCAGGGCTTTTAAAAAAATGAACCTTTCCGCCCTGCTGCATAACCCACTGCTTCCGGCTCCACTTATTACCCCCAGCTGACAACAGAGAGGCCCGAGAGGCCGATGGGTAAATGAGTCATGTGTGATATGGGTCAGCGTCCTCAGAGGACGGACCGAAATACATCTTCCATTTCGCAGTGACTTTGGAACCTGTCTTTATATAACCGGCAGACTTGACTGCTTAAGTTCTATAAACGAAGAGAGGCAGCATGTCAATGTTTTCCATATTTCCATGTGCATCTTTTCCATATGGTATCTTTTAGCACAGCAGCAAACATGGTGGATACCATCAAAGTTACTTGTTTAAATTGGTCCTTAAGGAATAGAGCCATTGTTTCATCCAACATAACTGCTTAATTTTCTTAGAATTACATTTTTTGATTACAGGAACGTTTATGCAACCAAAGAATAACACGCAACACATTTTTTGACAAAATGACCACGAAAGTATAATTCTGAAGAGGTGCAAAGCATAGCATACGTTGGCTACAGAGACAATGCTAATAGTAAGATTAGTTAATTAATGACAATCGCAGGATTTAATATCAACGAAACAGAGTCTCATCAGCCTCAACACAAAATGTGGCTTTCATGTAGAAAGCAGTTCACTGCTTTTGGATGGGCCTAAAAGTTTGCACTGCACGTGACTCTTGTCTCTCACCTCTAAGCCAGAAGACCACTGTGAAGACGGAGAAGCGGCAGGAGGTGGTTAAACTGAGCCCGCTACCCAAGAGAGCCAAGCGCACCTACCTGGCCACGGACACGGACAAGGAAGTCATCGGCTACGTCATTCCCGTCTTCAGAGCCAAGTGAGTGTGGACGTCCCCCAGTAAAAAAAACAAACAGAGTCAACAATGATGAGGCACCATCGCGGCTATTGAGTGGTGCGATCTGCTCTGTTCGGTTTTAGTCACGAGGTTGTTCGCGGCCTGATGGAGGCGCAGGAGGAGGAGGAGGTCACGGAGGAGGGCATTCACTACGTGGCCATGAGGAACCTGTTTGTCAGGGAGGCCAGGGAGGCCGTGGACGTCAAAGTGGAGAAGAAAACCAGATCAACGCACATCAGGGAGTCCGCCGGGCGCATGGAACTCAGCAAGACGGTAAATCCTTCTCATCTATTCGTCATCTATTGGGAAAACAACCAGGTGCTTTATTTCCCCCCCGATCATCGGGTGTCCCGCACGAGGCCCACAGATGCTCGCGGTACTTTACTCTCATGTGACCGCGCAGGCCTTCGCTCTCTTGCTCCAGATGGAGGAGTGGGCGGAGTTCCGTAAGAAGATGAACCCGGACAGCCTGACGCACCCTCCGGAGTTCATCGTCAAGCCCCGCGGGCAAACCGTGTGGGAGGGCAGGACGGTCAGGCTGCACTGCACCGCGGCCGGGTGGCCTAAGCCCAGGGTCGCCTGGTGAGTCCAAAAAAAAAAACCCTCCCCCCCCCCCTTCCAGTCACGTGCAAAAGAGGCTGAGGAGAGGACGAGAGAGTGTGCGTCACACGCAGGGGGTTCCTATCCAAAGCTCTCGGCGATCGGCCAGATCTATTTTGCCCACAGGCCTCGACGTGAACACACACACACACACACACACGCGCACACACACACATGCGCGCGGTAACGAAACGAACCGAGTTTCTTTCTTCTGTCTTCAAGGTACAAAAACAACGTCCTCATCGACGCCAAGGCCCGCCCGCAGAAGTACACGATCGAGAGCAGTTACAACATGCACTCCCTGGAGATCAAGAAGTAGGTCACCGCTGACCCCAGTTACGACTCAAATGAGATGTGCAACACCCACCCGCCCCCCCAAAAAAAGTCAAAATGCTCATTTCCCCCAAACCCAAATGTTTTCAGCTGTGATTTCATGGACACGGCTCAGTATCACGCCTCCGCCCTCAACGTGAAAGGAGAAGCTTCTGCCGTGGCCACCGTCGTTGTCAAAAGTAGGTGACCCGCTACGTCGAATCGACGCCACCCTAAATATGGTCCTACGGGTTATGTCTGGTTTTAGATTTGGACTTTTGCTCACTGTTTTGTGTTGTTTTGGAAAGGTGAGCACAGTGCATCTGGTTGGACTGTTGAACAGTAGATTTCTCCGCAGGGTTCCAGGAGGGCGAGGAAGCGGGCCCGCTCGATCCCAAACCACGTGAGTCCACGGGATCGCTTCACTAACCGACTTTTTCAAAACGACGGAAAAATGTTAAATTGTTACAAACGTCAGTCTCCCTCAGCTTCAGTGTTTTTGCCTCGTTCTTAGCAAACAAGCTCAAGAAATCCACCGACACTCGGCAGACGTACACAGTTAGCTGAACACAGTTTATCATTTGATTTAAGAGTTGGTGGAGACCAAAACAGAGGCAAAAGGAGAGTGTTGGACTTCATCAAGAGTACAAAAACACAGCTTCAGTCGAATGATGATGTCCGCTGGAAATAAATAACACAAATAAAGTAATCAGGGTAGATATTTTAACAGTAGCAGAGTTTTAAAATTTCTTTATTTTGGCTGTGCAGATGGTTTCTGCGCTGAGCATGGTGTCACATTCGAAACAACCATCATTGACAAATTCGAAGTGGCCTTTGGCCACGAAGGCGAAACTTTGAGCCTGGGCTGCACCGTCATCATTTACCCCACTGTGAAAAAGTACCAGCCTGAGGTCGTGTGGTCCAGAAACTGTAAGTAGAGGGGCAACATTGAGTTTTAATGAGTCCATCCTATGGATCTGGTCACACTTCTCCTGTGCTCCAGCTGTCCCCTTGAAGCCCTCTCAGTGGGTGCACACCCACTGGTCCGGAGAACGAGCCACCCTCACACTTGTCCACCTCAACAAGGAGGACGAGGGCATGTACACCCTGCGTGTCAACACCAAATCTGGCTTTGACACCTACTCCGCTTATGTGTATGTCAGAGGTAAGGTGCTCGATATGCATGTATAGATATATTTTTTAAATACAGCTTTTTGAGCTGCACTGATTTATACGGTTTTAAAGCAACCTATGACACATCCCCCCCCACCCCCCGCTGCTGTGTCCTCTAGAGGAATGCTTCTATGTTTGGGAGTGTGATCTGAAAACACAATCAGTGGGTTTATGCACAATAGTGTTGAATCTTGAGGATCCCCATTAATGCCACACTGTATTGCTGTACTGTAATGGAGATCAGCCTGATTTAGAAACAGCGTGTGTGTGTGTGTGTGTGTGTGTGTGTGCGTGCGTGTGCGTTGTGCCGTGCCAGACGCCGATGTGGAGGTAGAGGGGGTTCCCGTGGCCCCCCTGGACGTGCGCTGCCACGACGCCAACAAGGACTATGTGGTGGTGACCTGGAAGCAGCCGGCGGTGGAGGGCAGCAGCTCCATCCTGGGATACTTCGTCGACAGGTTCGGGACGACCTCCTTCTTGGGCCGCGGGGCGCCGCCTTTCCTACCTGGCGCTTCACCGATCTGACTTCCGAGGTGTATTTTATCTCCAGGTGCGAGGTGGGCACTCACCACTGGGCCCAGTGCAACGAGGCGCCGGTGAAGTACGCCCGCTTCCCCGTCACTGGACTGGTGGAGGGACGCTCCTACGTCTTCAGGGTGCGGGCCACCAACAAGGAAGGGGTCAGCAGGCCGTCCCGCGTCTCCGACGCCGTGGTTGCCATGGATCCCTCCGACAGGGCCCGCCTCAGAGGTGAGACACACACACACACACACACGCACACACACACGGGACCCCTGCCGACTTATACATTTTTTTTATTTTTCCCTAAACAGCCGGCCCGTCAGCCCCTTGGACCGGGATGATTAAGTTCACCGAGGAGGATCCCACTGGTACGACGGTTTTAAACCAGTATAATGTATATGATATTTGACTTTTTATACTGAGTATGAGAGCCGGGCATCCAACCACAATAACTTCTCCGAGAAATGAGAACTTCATATTTTGTTCGACTGGTTTTCTTGGAAAATCAAGTTCAAGTTCTGAAAAGAATACTATCCAAGTATGTCTTTTTTTAGAATGATAAGCAGCCCAAGTGACTTTTACAACCTCCACCTGTATGAAGAGACTTTCCCTCTTGACTCCTCAGTGGGAGTTGTCCCCGGAGAACCCTCTGACGTGGTGGTCACTGAGGCCACCAAGAGCTACGTGGTGCTCGCCTGGAAGCCTCCCGTCCAGAGGGGCCACGAAGGAGTCATGTATTACATCGAGAAGGTGAGTAGGGAAGGTGGACCCAACCAGCCTGGGACGAGCAGACGGCACATTCAAGCACACCTTGCCCAAGAGCAGCTTTGACGTCGCTGCTTTTGTAGTGCGAGTGTGTCGCATCACCTTTCCCCTTTTTTTCCCCCACCGCGCGGCGTCACCTGCTCCCCCCTCACTCACGCGCCGCCTCAGTGCATCTCGGGGACGGACGCCTGGCAGAGGGTGAACTCCGGCATGCCGGTCAAGTCTCCGCGCTTCGCCCTGTTCGACCTGGCCGAGGGCCGGTCCTACAGCTTCCGCGTGCGCTGCTGCAACTCCTCCGGTGTGGGCGAGGCCTCCGCGTCCACGGGGGAGATCACGGTGGGAGACAAACTGGGTGAGTTGGGAGAGACACCCGGCATCGGCATGAGGGGAAGGCGCTTCAGTTATTTTACCGGGCAGCTGTTTTTTTTTGTCCTGCATTACGGTCGATCAGACCCCAAACCCATGATTTCCGTTCGCTCACAATATTCTTGTCTTATTTCTTAATTTCTTACAAACCTCTTTCTTAACAGACCTTCCGTCGTCTCCCGGCAATCCAGTGGCCACCAGGAACACTGACACCTCAGTGGTGGTCTTCTGGGGGGCCTCTAAGGATGTTAAATACCTGGTTGGATACTACGTTGAATACAGCGAGGTGGGCACCGATGTGTGGACACCTTGTAACAACAAACCCGTCAAGCAGACCAGGTAACGTACAGGTTAACGGAAATGGTTGCTTATGGTTGCAGCAAACCAGGAGCTTATCTACATTTTACTGTTCCAATTTGATAATTACAGAGAAATACTGTTTAAATAGTATTAATAACGATAACAATAATAATGATGAACGTCTCTGACGCTATTCTACGCCTCAAACCACCCATATCCTTTGGCTAGGAACTGGCAAGGCGGCTTATGCTTCATAAAATTATTTATACGTTTTTTGTTTGCTGATTTGAAAACTATTAGTGCGATATATTTATTTATTTATCTTTTGGTTTCACAGTTGAGTTCATAGAAACTTCTCACTCCTCAACTTTTATTTTTGTTGCTAATCATTGAAATACTCCAGCCTGAACCCCCCCCCCACCCCCCCATCTCTCTCCCCAGGGTTTCTGTAAAAGTTGAAAAGAATACTTATCTGTAACTTAATTGCAATTGATTTATATTTGTTTGCTCAAACAAGGATTCAGCTTCTATCAGCTCTTTCATGCACACAATATGACCCCTCATGCTTTCGTCTGCTCTCCTTTCAGGTTTGTGTGCCACGGCCTGACGACGGGGTCAAACTGCGTGTTTCGGGTCAAAGCCGTCAACGCCGCCGGATACAGCCAGAGCTCCTCCGCTTCTGAGGCCGTGGTTGTGAAAGCCGCCATCTGTGAGTTCCCTCTCGACTCGTCTCCATTATTCACTTTGCCTGCAGCGAGCCAAGCCGCACTCCCTCCGTCTGCTGCTTCCTGCCAGCTATTTTTAAAACATTTATCTGTCCTGGGAATGGCCGCCGAGATGGTAGACTCGTGTTTACTTTGAGGCATTCACACACAACCTGCAGCCCTCTGCAGAGACCTTCTCAACTCATCTTTGTTCACTCGTTTCCCTTTTCCTAACAACACATCTTTAACTGTCATTCTCAGTTACTCCACAGGTGTTATTTAAGATTCTCTTCTTCTCGTCATATACACTCACCGGCCACTTTATTAGGTACACCTGTCCAACTGCTCGTTAACACTTAATTTCTAAGCAGCCAATCACATGGCGGCAACTCAGTGCATTTAGGCATGTAGACATTGTCAAGACAATCTCCTGCAGTTCAAACCGAGCATCAGTATGGGGAAGAAAGGTGATTTGAGTGACTTTGAACGTGGCATGATTGTTGGTGCCAGAAGGGCTGGTCTGAGTATTTCAGAAACTGCTAATCTACTGGGATTTTCACGCACAACCATCTCTAGGGTTTACAGAGAATGGTCCGAAAAAGAAAAAACATCCAATGAGCGGCAGTTCTGTGGGCGGAAATGCCTTGTTGATGCCAGAGGTCAGAGGAGAATGGCCAGACTGGTTCGAGCTGATAGAAGGGCAACAGTGACTCAAATAACCACCCGTTACAACCAAGGTGGGCATAAGAGCATCTCTGAACGCACAGTACGTCGAACTTTGAGGCAGATGGGCTACAGCAGCAGAAGACCACACCGGGTGCCACTCCTTTCAGCTAAGAACAGGAAACTGAGGCTACAATTTGCACAAGCTCATCGAAATTGGACAATAGAAGATTGGAAAAACGTTGCCTGGTCTGATGAGTCTCGATTTCTGCTGCGACATTCGGATGGTAGGGTCAGAATTTGGCGTCTACAACATGAAAGCATGGATCCATCCTGCCTTGTATCAACGGTTCAGGCTGGTGGTGGTGGTGTCATGGTGTGGGGAATATTTTCTTGGCACTCTTTGGGCCCCTTGGTACCAATTGAGCATCGTTGCAACGCCACAGCCTACCTGAGTATTGTTGCTGACCATGTCCATCCCTTTATGACCACAATGTACCCAACTTCTGATGGCTACTTTCAGCAGGATAAAGCGCCATGTCATAAAGCTGGAATCATCTCAGACTGGTTTCTTGAACATGACAATGAGTTCGCTGTACTCAAATGGCCTCCACAATCACCAGATCTCAATCCAATAGAGCATCTTTGGGATGTGGTGGAACGGGAGATTCGCATCATGGATGTGCAGCCGACAAATCTGCAGCAACTGTGTGATGCCATCATGTCAATATGGACCAAACTCCCTGAGGAATGCTTCCAGCACCTTGTTGAATCTATGCCACGAAGAATTGAGGCAGTTCTGAAGGCAAAAGGGGGTCCAACCCGTTACTAGCATGGGGTACCTAATAAAGTGGCCGGTGAGTGTATATTATGTGTATATTTGCATGAGCCTGCTTTACATACTCATCACTTACATACTCAATCCCTAACAACGCGAGTTCGCTGTTCCTCATTCCTTCATTCATTAGAAATAAGGTTGAATACACATTTTTAAAAATAGATGATGCTTTCCAATGCTTATGCTGGATACGGCTATTGATTTGTTTTTTTGCTTGAGTTCTGTTTTACTTGTTTTTGCCAAGGTGAAGGCTAAATCTTTGTGTTCTCAAAGAGCATGAGCCTAATGAGAGACTCGTCTGGCTTTCGGAGAGTTTCGTAGCGTGAAAGTTATCCTGCTTCTGGCCTCGAGCGTAAGTACTTTTATCTGGTGTGTGCAGAGCATGCAGCATGCTCAACCGTACACTAATGACAAACTAAGACCTGTGAAATATTCGGCTAACGCCCGGCTGTATGCCATCGTATAGGATTGAATTTTTCACGAGGGGCTGAAAACGATCTGCATTATAATGAATACAAACTTCCTTTGCAGCCGTCCCTGGGAGGGCCACTGGGGTGACCTTGCTGGAGGCTGCGAAGGACTACATGATGCTGGCCTGGACTGAACCCGCTAACAAAGGAGGAGCAGATATCCGAGGGTACTTTGTGGACTACAGGACGGTGAAGGGCGACGTGGTTGGAAAGTGGCATGAAATGAACCTCAAGGCATTGACTACTACCTCTTATAAAGTAAGTTAACTTTTTAACACCCGTGGATACAATTAAATAGTTGTGGCTTTTCAATGGATGAAGGAAACATGATGTCATCGTTCGCTGCATTTTGGCAAATTTACAATTTTAACCTTTTTTGTTTCATTAACCCCAAATGATTCGATCCACGCGGTGATTCGTTTACGTTTGCAGCCTAAAACAGGTATTTTAATTTTTTCTCATTATCTTTTAGGCTGAGAACCTGAAGGAGAACGTCTTCTACCAGTTCCAGGTGCGCGCTATGAACATGGCAGGTGTGAGTGAAGCCTCTTTGCCCACCTCAGCTCTGGAGTGCAAGGAGTGGACCATCACTGTGGCAGGTACGACAGATAATACGTCCACGAAAAACGTGGGTCAGTAGATATAAGAGAGTCAACCATTATATAATTCGATCAGTTAATTGGGAACCATTGATGGTCAATTGATCTTTCAAGCTATTTTTAGTCAATGACGAGATGTCTGTCTCAAGCTTTTTGATATTGACTAAGATTGTTAGTTTTAGTTGAACTGGATTTACCAGGCCGAAACAAACAAAGAGTCAGTTACCTCACTTTGCACTGAACTCAATGCCTTTCAGAGACAGCAATAGCCTTTTTATTGTGTAATGCCAACTTCCTCTCTTTTTACGCTCCAAGGTCCTCCCGTCGGTCTCCACGTGCTGGAGGTCCGGGACGCCTCCGCCGTGGTCCTGTGGGAGCGACCCGCCTTCGACGGCCGCACGCCCGTCAGCGGCTACTACCTGGACATCAAGGAGGCCCCCGCCGGAGAGCAGGGCTGGAAGGCTGCTCACGAGAAGGCCAACAAGACTAAATACATGAAGGCGAGGATGACAAATGGATTGTTTTATTGGATCGTCCTGAAACGCAGTTATTTACCCTCTGAACAACATCTGCCCCCCCCCCCCCCCTCCACCGAACTCCTGCCGCGCCGGTTTTAGGTGACGGGGCTGAAGTCGGGTGCGTCCTACGACTTCCGCGTGCGCGCTCAAAACCTCGCCGGAGTCGGAGGGCCCTCCGCAGTCTTGGGTCCGATCCTGGCCCGGACCCGCCCCGGTGAGTGGGATTGTTATGCAACTGCCACCTGTGATGCCAGTGATGCACACACACACACACACACACACACACTCATTTGCCGTCCGTTCCCCTCAGGCACCAATGAGATTCACGTGGACGTCGACGACGACGGCGTCATCTCCATGATCTTTGAGTGCTCCGAGATGAAGGAGGGCTCTGAGTTTGTTTGGTCCAAGAACTACCAGACCATAACAGACACGTCCCGCCTGACTCTCGTCACTGAACAGGGAAGGTGAGCGTCCTTTCGGGGGGGGGGGGGACACAAATACTCTTGTTCCCGGGCTTCGTTTTTCTCACGCGCCACTCGTCCCCCCCTTCTCCAGGTCCAGGGCCATCTTCAACAGTCCCTCACTGGAGGATCTGGGCACCTTCTCCTGTGTGGTCACCAACACCGACGGCTTCTCCTCCAGCTACACACTCACCGAGGAGGGTGAGTCGACCCACACCGTTGGCCTCTCTGCTCCTCTGGAGTGACTTCTGTGTGACATTGGTGCTAAAAGTGTAATGAGGGCATGAAGGACTGTCTCTGTAAATCAGCTGCATCAAACTGACCTGTGTTACGCTGAAGGGGAATTTATGTGACGTGTGTTTTGTCTGGAAAGTTGCCTCAAGTTATTCAGTGAGTTTCTGTCAAAGTTGTAGTGAGAGCCAAGGTTGTACTTGACAAGGAGAACGTTTGTGCTCTTACAAAATACGGTCATCCTAGTTTCATGCAAACAGGTTTCAGCATTCATCCATTTGGTTGTTGTTGTTGTTGTTGTTGTCGTCAGGTCTCAAACGTCTTCTGGACATCAGCCATGACCACAAGTTCCCCGGTGAATATCCCACCAAGTCACACAAAAGGCTCATAACATTTGATTTGATTTATCTTGTGCAGATAGTGCTTTTATGTGTATTTGAGGTATAGAACAACCATCACTGTGTTCCAAAAGCACAGGTTTCATCTACCAAGCCTATGTTACTTTCAAAATTAAGAAAATGTGTTTTTTATCAGTTATTCCCTTCAAGAATGAAATGGCCTTTGAGCTGCTGGAGAAGGGTCGCGTACGTTTCTGGACTGAAGTGGAGAAATGCACTTCGGCCTGCCAAGTGGATTATGTCTTTAACGACGTCATCATTAACGAGGACAAGGTGGGGAAAACCGTGGACCTGCTTCGATGTCGTCCCACTTCTAGCTCGAGATCGTCCGCAACAAACTGATCCGTCCGCATCTCTCGCAGAAATACACGGTGAACTTCAACAAGTCCACCGGCATCATTGAAATGTTCATGGACTCCCTGGAGATCAGCGACGAGGGAACGTTCACCTTCGACCTGGTGGACGGCAAGGCTAAGGGCACAACCAGCCTGGTGCTCATTGGAGACGGTGAGTCCTCGCATGCAGTTTTTTCAACTTCCATGTGTCATTTTTTATTATAGACATCCCAAACAAACGGGCTACAGGCTACAGGCTCAAAGTCTCCCTCTACTTGGTGCGGTGCTTTCGCTGCAGTTTAAGTAACTGGCCTTCGAGGGGCAGCAGAGGACCACCTTTCTTTTTGCTGTCGTGCCGGGGCCATTGATTTTCTGATCAACTTCTTGCTACACAGAGTTCAGGGAGCTACAAAAGAAGTCTGAATTTGAGAGGGCAGAATGGGTCAGGAAACAAGGTAATAAAAAATCGAACTTTTCCTTTATACAGGTTAAACATCAAGAGTGTTTTGTAATAAATTTCCTTTGACTACCCACAGGTCCTCACTTTGTCGAGTACCTCGGCTTCACTGTCACTCCGGAATGTAACGTGCTGTTGAAATGCAAGGTAAGAAAAAGTGGTTTCAAACAGTGGTCCCATTAGAGGAGCATCACAAACGGCTCCATTTTAATCCAATCACTCCACTTTCCCTCCTCAGATCGGAAATGTCAGACAAGAGACTCAGATCACCTGGTCTAAGGACAGCATTGAGATCGCAGAGGATGATGAGGACGCTCAGAAAATCGAGAGAAACGACGGCGACCTGACCTTTAATATCGGAAAGGTCAGCCCATCAGACAGAGGCTTTGCATTGTGATGAGCCTTGAGCTTTATGAGTAAAGGGCTAAAAGCGTCGCTTTCCTCATGCAGCTGTGCTTCCATCGTAGACCTATGTGCTACGCTGCCAACCATCCCTCTCTGACACACACTATGCGAAATGATGAAACGCTTTGTTTACGTTCCCGAGTCCCGCCGTAGTGCTGCTCGAGTCAGCCTGTCGTACCTCGGAGTTAGAGCGGACGAATTGGATGCAACTGACTATTTCTGAGCGTTTATCTTTCATTTTGACTTCTGATTGTTTTCAACATTCATGCTATAGTGTAGATACGATATATATATATATATAGGTTTATCTGCGTGATTCATTCATAAAACCATTCATTTCTAACACTCTACTCAACTCTTCGGGACAATTTATTCGAACATGTCAAAACTGCAAAGCTGTCATTCTTTTTAGTTGTCAGTCATTTATTTTTTCAAGGTACCTGTGCATTTAAACTATATAAAACATCACTCACAAGGAGAGGGTTGGGGTCGTTGCATGAGCTCAGGAGAGGTGGCCTGACCATCACCACTCCTGTCACTCGCAGATGCATTAACTGGCTCATCCGTCTAATTCACAGTGGGTAATTAAGCAGGAGAAACCAAAAGGAAAAGAAGGAAAAAGGCCACCTGCAGAGGACGTTCCCCCGCCACCAAGACCCAAAGTCTGGACATAATCTCTGCTGCCATAAGTTCTATAATATATATGTGTGTCCTTCACGTCTCACCTTTTTCCATGTTCCCCCCTTCAATGCCTGCAGCATCCCGGGCAGTAGAGAAGCTTGCCTTTTCTGACTACTTCTTCTCTGTCTGGCTGTTTTACCGTCTTTTTTTTTATCTGTTCCCGTGATTTACGTTGTATTTCTCTCCTTTTTGGAAATTCGCGGCTGCCTCAAGAATGCTAAATATTGCTTTCACCTCAAACTGCAGATCTCCAAGGCGGATGCGGGTACTTACCAGGTCCTGCTGAGGGACGACCGAGGCAAAGACAAGAGCGTCTTCGATTTGACGGACGCAGGTAGAGTCGCTTTGAGGAATTCTGTGAGTGGGAAAGTGGTGGTGTCGAGTCTTGCACTAAGAAAGGTGATTAATTGCTGTTGGCCTCCTATTTTGCATCCTCAGGATACCAAGCTGTGATGAATGAGCTGTTCAGGGTTATCGGTGAGTCCTTAAACGTCACACTCCAAGCAGCAATGAGGCACCACACCACACGCACTAGAAAACACATGTGCACATTCACACTGTGCTCCCGCTGCATGTGTTTGGGCTAAAACATTTAGCGATGAGAGGATGTATAAATATTGAATTAATATTGAATTATATAACACCTGATTTTTATTATTTCCCCTTCCAGCCAACTCCTCCTGTGGTATAAAAGTCACCAGCACTGAACATGGCATCATCCTCTACTCCATGATCACATATTACAATGAGGAACTGCGTGTCGGTTGGCTCCACAAGTATGCACAAGCCTTCTATCCTTACATATTTTACTTTTTTTTTTTTAAATCTCCGGTCTGATAAACACATATGCACCTGTCATGGAAAAACCCATTCAAAAACTACTATAAACACACTTTGTTTATTTTAGGAAACTCTCTCTGAAATTAGTTGGTAGTGTTTTCAAGCCATTTAAAGCTTGTTTTGGTGCGAATACATTTCTTACAATTCTTATTCTAGTGACTAATACAGTATTGCACAATAAGAAAATGTTTAAATTGGACTGTTTTGGACAATAACTGTCAGTCTCGGCGTATATTTATGGTCCAAACTACATGAAACCAATCCACGGGTGGGGACTAAATCTCTGCAGCAGCCAGTGACGCAGCTCCCATGTGTCCGATCCCTCATGTGGGTACAACACAAGGATTCCAGCTCTCATTGATCTCCGTGTGTTACTCGCTCCTCCATTAGAGATGCTAAGATTGCAGCCTCGGAGAGAGTAAAGTCTGGAGTCACAGGAGAGCAGCTTTGGCTGAAGATCAATGAGCCCACTGAGAAGGACAAAGGCAAATACACCATGGACATCTTCGACGGCAAGGACGGCGTGAAGAGGGTCTTTGATCTGACCGGCAAGGGTAAGCGAAACTTTTACAGTCAAGCCAAGAAGCTGCTCGTTGTTGTGCTAAAAATGTACTTTTTTTGCTATTTGGTATACGTAACTATTAATAATAATGTGTTGATTTTATTCTGCTGCAGCTTGGGAAGAGGCATTTGAAGAATTCCAAAGGCTCAAGTAAGTAAATAAACTCATCCGACTCAGTCCTTCTGTTGTGTAATCCTGTTTGAGGAGGATGTTTACACAAATAAATACTCACCGTCATCACAAACCTAAAATAGACTCTGTGTACCTTGTGAGCTCTTTCCGAGGTGCTTCAAAAATACATTTCCTAATATTGAATGGCTTTCAGAACAAAACAGGTTTACAAGCTTTTTGGCCCACTGATATAATTTTAGGATGCTTCTGAACGTCTGTCTCCTTCCTTCTTTCCTTCCTTCCTTCCTTCCTTTCTTCCTTCCTTCCTCCCTTTTGCAGGGCGGCAGCAATCGCAGAGAGAAGTAAGTGGTTCTTTTTTTCGGGGTTTCTTTGGACGTAAAAGCTCTTTCACCTCTTTTATCTGGAATGAGTGGAATTAAAGAAACATGAGTGTGCTCATCGCGATACAATCATTCAAGAAATCATTTAATGTGATGTACATCTCCGCCAAAACGTGTTTCATAATATCGTTAATACGTGGATTCGAGTTAAAATACGTGGGTATGTTTATTGAAGAATGTTCCCCTGCCGGTTCAGTCAGTGTCTGTGACTATTATGTTGTCAACGGTCCACAGGTTGACTGATGGTTGACCTTGGCTTCTTTTGTTCGCTCTTGTGCTCCTTGTTTAGATCGCGCCCGGGTTGTTGGAGGCCTGCCAGATGTGGTTGCGATCCAAGAGGGCAAAGTAAAGAAACTAGATGTGCAGCATGCTGATCAACTCTCCGCTCTTACTTTTCCTCTTTCTTTTTCATTATCTGAGCTCTGTGAAATCCCGATCTGTGTGTGTGTGTGTGTGTGTGTGTGTGTGACACACCTTAAAAAACAACAACCCTGCAATCCTTCCCTTTTAGTCCCTGAACCTGACCGGCAACGTCTGGGGCGAGCCGGCGCCTGAGGTCCGCTGGACCAAGAACGACAAGGAGCTGGCGACTGACGAGCGCTACCAGCTCAAGTTCGAGCACGGCAAGTTCGCCAGCATCACCATCGCCGCCGTCACCACGGCCGACTCCGGCAAATACGCCCTCCTGGTCAAGAACAAGTACGGCACGGAGGCCGGCGAGTTCACCGTCAGCGTCTACAACCCGGAGGACGAGGAGAACAAGGAGGGGAAGAAAGGCTAAAGAGAGAGAGAGAGAGAGAGAGAGAGGAGGAGGAGGAGAATGCAATGTCATGAAATAAGGCAGAAGACATTAACGACTGGGCCATCTCCAAAGCATATTTTTAACCCCGGCACATGCCGGCGCACCGAGCAGTTTAAATAAATGATTAATACAACTGCTTCCTCAAGCCTCCTTCATGCGCTGGGCCAAAAAGAGCTTTGGGCATCGCTTGTTGTGAAAGAAAACAATGAATGTGCTAGAGAGAAGGGAATCGATTGCGTAGTAGATGCTTCACTTGTCTTCTGTCCGTTCTGAACCAAGTTCAGTTCCGTGAATGTTAAATGTTGAATCGTTCATCTTTGTTTTAGCGACGAAGGCCATCAAAACCAAGCTGTTGCGGTAAACTATTACAAGATTAGATTTGGAAAAGTCGAGTTATGCAATGTAAAAAATTTAAATAAAAATGATGTCATGAACTTCCTATTTGCGAGAGATTGAAAAAAAGGATGTGAGTGGATATGTCACATGCTTCACTTCTTTGTGTCCACTTAAACCCGGCATTATGTTTAAATATTACTTATGCATGTGTGTTATTTTTTTTGTGCAAGCGTCTACAGTATATTGGAACATTTGGAACAAGGGGTTCGTACAAAGCCTGTTGGACCGGCATTTTTCTGCATGTCTCTGGAAGTCTTTTAACAGAATTTCGAAGCGTCGGAATTTAAATGTTATCAGGGCAGAATGTTGTATTTCAAGTCGTTTTCAATGGCAACTTCCAGGTAAAGAGCTCTGCAGCGTCGTTGGGCTGTTTGTCTTGTTAATAAGTGAACATAACGTTGTTTTCCCTGCAGGCCCTCCCTTGTAATGGAAGGTACACAGGCTTTAGAGACCTTTTGCCTTTTCCCCTATTAGAAGTTCATTTATTGAGAAAAATGCCCTCATTAGCGTTAGGTAATTCAATTTTGCAGCAGGCCCAGGAGTTAGAGGGGGGCTTAATAATGGCCTGTTAGAGAACAGCTGGACAGCGTGGCCTCTCTGCCTGCCTGCATTGCCGGGTGCCATTCTTCCTCACGAGTGCCCAGAGGGGGAAGAGGGGGAGGGGGGGTCCTTTGGCTCTGCGAGGGGGCGATAAAGAGTCGCGTCAGACGTTTCTCTGAGGGTCACCTCTCACCCGCGACGTGTCATCCCGTCGTGTGACACCTGTCAATAAACGTCCTCCCAACAGGGGCTGCACGGGGGCAAAGCATTGCGAAATAAAACACGATGGCGCTCGAGGTTCCACGGCGGCGTGGTGCGAAGTGAATCCAACCCCCCCCCCCGGGTAGAGGAGTCACAACAGCTGTGTGTGTGTGTGTGAGTGTGAGAGAGAGAGAGAGAGACCATCAGTCAGCGCACAGCCAACCGTGCGGCTCTCCGCGTCCCATCGACCTCAGCGCTCCCCTTGCTGGTTTCAAACCAGTCCGTCGCCGTGGTCCCGGGGCACGGGAAACGCACGCGACACGAGGCTTCCGGGGAGTTTCACGGTCACAGGCATGGGGACTCGCTGAAGACGTCTTCATCCCGCTGGAGTGACCGAGAAGGTGAGCGGTTTGGGGGGGGGGGGGGGGTAGATTGTTTTCTCACCGTAACGTTACCTTCAGCTAACGTTAGCTAGCTTAGGAGGGGGGGGGGGGGGTAAACTGGCTAACGTCGCTGTAGCCACGGTGGATTTAAGTTGATTCAACGCGGGGATTTAGCTTTGGACGTTCATTTCCCCACGTAGCGTTCGCGGCTTCACGCGAGCGCCTTTTCGTCCGTGTCACAAAACCCCTCGCGGGAGAGCGGACGTTGGCGGCGTCTCGCGCACGTTACCGTTTAAAACGTTTGCCGTTAACGGTCACGCCGCGGTAACGTCACCGCTAAAGCTAGCCCGCGGGTGGAGAGGCTGACGGCTAGCCGAGCTTCATTCATCCCTCCGCCGTCGACATTTCCTGCCCCCGCTGTTTGCAGTTCGAACCGTGCTGGTCTTTTGGTTTCTGTTCTTATATTCGTGTTTTTTTTTTTCTTTCTTCTTTTTTCGTCCGCTTAACGTAACGACGCTCGTTACCGGTGGCGTATTGCAACCGAGCAACATGGCAGCGTTAATCTCTCAAATGAGCGTTTTTTTTAGCCACAGAAACTGTGCGAAATGCTGCTAGTTTGCGTGTTGACTCCCGTTCGGTTAAGGTGTCGCTGACTTGTGAGGCCTGGCCGCCAGAAAACACCTGCCTGCGGCCGGCTGCCTTCTCCGGGAACAAGACTGGCAAAGTAACTGTTAAAACCTTTTTTCTAAGCAGGTCAAGGTACATTTATTTTCCCAGCCATTTCATTTATTAATCAACGTTATGTGTGTAATGCCACACTGATACTGTCCTTTAGTTGAGTCTGTCACTACCTCCTGGTTCAGGATAACCTTCCATAACCCAAACACTTCAGTCTTCACCTCCTCTGTTTCTACAAATACTGCAGCTCTAGTCGATTTTAGAATATACTGCATGTGGTTACCTTCATTTGAAAGAAAACGAGAACCATGAAGCGCTTTGGGCTTCTTCTTTTCTACTATTCCCCCCCTAGTGTCAATCAAAAAACACAAAAGCAGGCTCTGTCTGTGGTGGCAGATGTTGGCTTGTGTTCCACACATAGCAAGTAGGCTCATTTAGGTTCAGTTTGGTGTAACATGATACTTTGAGAGTGTAAGTGACCCCTTGTGGTTGGTTGTTCCGCTCGTTCTTCCATCTTTAGCAAATGTGCACTTGAACAAACGTATATTGTGAAATACACTTGAACCACGATGCTCAGATGTCTAGCCCTGCAATACTAGAAAATGTACATAGCATGCACAGTATGCATTTTATTGACTGAAAGGGCTCTGTATGAGAAAACAATTGCTATTATTTCTCATGACTTCTCAAATGTTTAAACAGAGCTGATCCTGGCACAGCAGGTGGATGAACCAGCAGCCTTTCACCCAGTAGGCCTGTGTGTTTTGCGTGTTGACAAAAGGGTTATCGTATGGCACAGTGGGGGTGAGGCCCTTTTGGAAGAGCCTCGTGCCTCATTTTCACCCTGGCATTAATTTAGAAGATAAACCAGGCAGGTGAATGCTGGTAGAGGGAAAAAAAAAATAAGCCCAATAAGCATGTTTGGGTTCATCGTTGCACGGACTACAGTGCTACCAGTCGACTCAATCTATATGTAATAAATCAATTAACAACAATGAATAATGTGGACTATTCCCCTTAAAGAATTTCCCTTTTGGTTTTTCCAGAACGTTCACTTGTTGCCTCTCTGCCGTCACGTGTTCAGGGTGTCAAAAAGTTCAACAAAGCTGACCTTCCTGCAGCCAATCTGCCGTTTTGATTAGTCACGCACAATAACAGGCACACGGCGCAACGATCGCACTGTACATGTGACTGTGCAGGAACGTCACGCTGCAGAGTCCTGCTTGCCCCCCTCTCTCACCCCCCCCCCCTCCCCCTCCTGAGCGTGCACTCTTATCAGGGAAAAACATTGAGTCGCCGTTCACAGAAATTCACTCTCCCTTATCGGCGTTACTCCGCCGCCTTAAAGAGGCCTTCCCATTGGCTGGAGCCGTTGTGTCCTGTCAGCCGACTGAATCGAGCGGGTCGTGTAAGGAGAAAGAGCCCATATGAAGAATGACCAAGTTTACCACAGGCGTTGCGTAATCGCACAAGATAGCGGCGTGCCGGTATTTCCCCTTGTGAGGGTTGCTGCAACGTGATTAGGTGGGATTCATCTGAGATCAGATTCAGTATGGCAGGAAGGCACTATCATCACAATCTGAGGGAGGAAAGCGTTTTTGGTTGTGGAGTGTCCTGAGGTGGGCTGCCGACTGTGATGAAGAGACAGAGGTCCTGGGGGGACGGGGAGCTCCTGGTAAGCAACACAGACGACGACGACAACACAGACGACAGCGAACAGGATGAGTCGTCCTCCCTGAAGTTGTCTTGGTCCCTGGTGAGTCGGCGCTAACAGCCCTCACCTGAAGCTCCGGGGCCTTTTGTATACGGTTAGATATCCGGTACGGTGGGGTTTGCTTTGGCAGGTTGCCTGGATTTATTGCCTTATTATGGTGACCAAGCCTAGTGGCTTGATACCTGACTGCAGGAATTGTTTCAGGACTCCATTCGGCACTTGTTTGTAATGTGGGCGGGAAAGTGATGAAGTGTTTTTTTTGTTTTTTTTTTAATCAGCTAATCATTTCTTGTCTTAATACCAAACCTGTGCAGTGTAGTTTGTAGTCCTACATACAAAAGTGTTGAGGGCTTTGACCTCTGAGTCACCACTGAAAGAAGGAAAAGGCCATTGGCAGCAGCAGGTAAGCATGTTTGTCTAAGTGACTTTTTTTCTAGCTAACTGAGTTAAGTGGCGCCTTTCTAGGAAGCTCCTGTTTTTGATGCAGAATATTCCCCCTTATTAAATCAACTTATGATGGGTATTTGGAGCCTTTTTGTGGAGTTCTGGACTTTGGCACGAGAAGTCCGGCGCCATGCTGCACCTACAATAGGACTTTCTGTGTTATCAAAGTAAAAGTGAATGTGTATTACAAAACATGCGGCAAAGTTAATACCGTTGGTCATCTGCTCGATGGCAAAAGGACTTTTTGGGGGGGTTTCAGAAATCAAGACAGGTTTATTTCATTTACTTTTCTATTTAGTGCCAGATCACAACGGAAGTCATTTAAGGTTACTTTTCCTATACATGATTATGTATTATTATAACCTAAATTACACTTTTTCTCTTATTTACACCACGTTATGTAATTTCTTCCCTACATGGTTGTGCATGGTTCCGCTCCAATGCACTCACGTGCGAGGGGAAACACTGATATTGCTTTATAAAACATTGTTGATGTGTTTATAATTTTCGATGTGTATTCCATACATTTTTCAAATGTTCCTCAGAACCATTTGTTGAGATTTTAGCTTTTGAGATTTTGATTTGATTCAGAATAAAACATTCAAGAAGCCATTTGAAGAAGCCATGTTGCTGGTTGTACAGCGTGCTGTTTTTTAAAATTACTTTTCTATTTAATTTAGAACTTTCTTTCGCCATATAAGCAATCATAGCAAAATAAACAAAAATAAGAGGTTTAAAAAAAGGCTTTATTTTTATTTGAGGGTTATCTTTCGGAAGAATGTCGTTGTAACAACATTGTAAAGACGTTAGCTCGGGCATATGCATTTTTCAATCCCCCTTTATTCTTTTGCTCTCTGAGATAATTCAGGGTTTTCGCGTGGCTTGCTTCCCTTTTATCAAATCATCCAAGCCATTTGAACTGTCAGCCTACAGTCATTGCTTGTCGACATGGTGCTAACCTTTTATTGTTAGAACATGTAGGAAATATTCAGAGTAAGCCCCTTATTAGCATTTTACTGCTATCCATTCATTGCATTAGTGTGGTTAAACATATGCCAGTTTCCCATATTACGTAACAAATGCCCCTATTCTCTACCCGGCAACTCCCCCTACAGCTAGACCGAGGACAAGAGGTCAGCATGATACGGCAACATTACATGTTGCATAAAGTCGATGAAGTCAACATGGGGACATGTTCTCGAGCGGCGCTACGCCAGAGCCTGACCTGAACAAACCCAAATCATGTTTGCAATACTAATGGTCTCATGCGCTCTGTGGCATGCAGTGCTCTGAAATGACTGCAAATCACCTAGTTCAGTAACGAGGCTGGGGGAAGGCCACGCCGTTAGTGTGATTAGCTGAGGCGTGATTAGTAGCTTGGACTGAGGATTGCTTGTCAAAGAGTACACAATCTCAGAAACGGCTTCCTCTGCGCAACAACAAATGCTTTGAGTGAATATGAGGGTCAATCCCAGTCCATCTAATTATAGCCGTTGGTCTTTTAGTACTGTATTTGAAAGCAGGAAGTCAGTTGCTTCCATTGCAAAAGGGCAGCGGGAACTCTGTGTGAGGTCTTTTCATTGTTTCAGCCCCCCGCCCCACTCTGATGTTGTTTGTGCGGGACAGGGGGACAGTTGCAGTCTGTACACAGGTCAGGAGATAACAGGCACCGCAGAGAGGGAACTGGGAACCGTCCGACTGTTCCCACGGGAACGTACTTAAAAAGAAGAGACGCCACTGGGTGGACTGAGTATGTGCTGAATCAAGTGGAGGACTGTTTGATTCCACCGCTTGCACGAGTACTTCTTCAGCCCGTATTCCCCCCCCCCCGGGTCAACTCGGCTAATGTTTTGTTCCTCCCCGTCCAGGCCAACACCATGAACTACGTGGGCCAGCTGGCAGGCCAGGTGCTGGTAACCGTCAAAGAACTGTACAAGGGCATCAATCAGGCCACTCTGTCGGGCTGCATTGATGTTGTGGTGGTCCGCCAGAGAGACTGCACCTACCAGTGCTCGCCATTCCACGTGCGCTTTGGTAAGCTGGGAGTGCTGCGCTCCAAAGAGAAAGTGGTGAGTTTTGAAACGTTTTAAACTATTTTAAGTCCTGTAATTATTAAATTGCTCTATGTCAAGATTAAGTAGAATTGTTTTGTTTCCCTTTTGAAGAACACTTTGATTATGCTCCATGTATATGCACTATTCAAACAAACTGTAAACAATAAGTTTGGGTATTAATGCAGGGTGTCCAAACTAAGCCAGATTACTTCTTGAGTAGGTAACTGGCTAGCATCCACTTCTCTAGCGTTTCCAAACCCCATGATGCAGAGACTTTTGAATACGCTCCTCACCCTGTTGTAGTTTTAAAGCTCTGGGGTTATGATTATGTATTGTTATATTGTAGCTGCAAACAGGATGATGCTTGTTATTTGTGTGTCAACATTTATGACATTAAACTAATACCAGCTGTTATTAGTATTCCGAGCCATTAACATTTTTCCTTGAGCAAAGTAGACTTGATGTAAATTCTGATTTCTTCCCGACTCATAATCTGTAGAACGTTTGAATGAAAAGGGGTCGCTGAATATAGAGTGCCTCATTTACGAGACAGGTTGCATGTCCAGGGGCTTCTGCAGAAATGGATCGTCCATTCTGGGAAATGTGGGTTCTGTTTGTAGAACACACATGGGATGTTCTGGGATAGTCTCCCTCAATAGGAGTTGACCTAATGATATGTGTCCTCGGCTTGGGACAGATCCAATTAATGACAATATTACTTTTTCAGTTTAAAAGGTGTCGTTTTTGTGCCACTTTTGTGTTGGGAGAGTAAATCATAAAGCCTGTTTTGATGTAGTAAATCTATAGCTATATACACTCACCGGCCACTTTATTAGGTACCCTATGCTAGTAACGGGTTGGACCCCCTTTTGCCTTCAGAACTGCCTCAATTCTTCGTGGCATAGATTCAACAAGGTGCTGGAAGCATTCCTCAGGGAGTTTGGTCCATATTGACATGATGGCATCACACAGTTGCCGCAGATTTGTCGGCTGCACATCCATGATGCGAATCTCCCGTTCCACCACATCTCAAAGATGCTCTATTGGATTGAGATCTGGTGATTGTGGAGGCCATTTGAGTACAGCGAACTCATTGTCATGTTCAAGAAACCAGTCTGAGATGATTCCAGCTTTATGACATGGCGCATTATCCTGCTGAAAGTAGCCATCAGAAGTTGGGTACATTGTGGTCATAAAGGGATGGACATGGTCAGCAACAATACTCAGGTAGGCTGTGGCGTTGCAACGATGCTCAATTGGTACCAAGGGGCCCAAAGAGTGCCAAGAAAATATTCCCCACACCGTGACACCACCACCACCAGCCTGAACCGTTGATACAAGGCAGGATGGATCCATGCTTTCATGTTGTAGACGCCAAATTCTGACCCTACCATCCGAATGTCGCAGCAGAAATCGAGACTCATCAGACCAGGCAACGTTTTTCCAATCTTCGATTGTCCAATTTCGATGAGCTTGTGCAAATTGTAGCCTCAGTTTCCTGTTCTTAGCTGAAAGGAGTGGCACCCGGTGTGGTCTTCTGCTGCTGTAGCCCATCTGCCTCAAAGTTGGACGTACTGTGCGTTCAGAGATGCTCTTATGCCCACCTTGGTTGTAACGGGTGGTTATTTGAGTCACTGTTGCCCTTCTATCAGCTCGAACCAGTCTGGCCATTCTCCTCTGACCTCTGGCATCAACAAGGCATTTCCGCCCACAGAACTGCCGCTCACTGGATGTTTTTTCTTTTTCGGACCATTCTCTGTAAACCCTAGAGATGGTTGTGCGTGAGAATCCCAGTAGATTAGCAGTTTCTGAAATACTCAGACCAGCCCTTCTGGCACCAACAATCATGCCACGTTCAAAGTCACTCAAATCACCTTTCTTCCCCATACTGATGCTCGGTTTGAACTGCAGGAGATTGTCTTGACAATGTCTACATGCCTAAATGCACTGAGTTGCCGCCATGTGATTGGCTGCTTAGAAATTAAGTGTTAACGAGCAGTTGGACAGGTGTACCTAATAAAGTGGCCGGTGAGTGTATATCCATGTGTTTAGTTATGGTTAAAATATAATGGACATTTTTATTGATGTTTTTCCCACCATATAATGACCAAAGGTCGAACCTTTCATCTTGCACCATGTTGTCTTATCTGTCTTATTGTCTTACTATCTGATGCTATGCACCAACCGCCTAGTCAAATTCCTTGGATGTCCAACAGATTTTGGTCATATATGTTCCTGATTCTTGACTTACTAATGGCGCTCTCTGACTAATTACATATTGCTTAGTTACTTGCCTGAGGATCAGACTGGGTGATGTTTTGTGGGCCATTGACTCTGTCTCACCACATACCCAGAATGTTGATGGGCTTGTAGGGAGAACTGAATGACTGGTTCCTATGGCAACAGCTCTACAACTTGTGTGGGAGAGGGGGGAAACGTGAAGGCGGCCTCCACACGAGGGGATGTTATGTAACAGTTACGCACGTGTCCTTGAGAGCCCGTATCGGATATCTTTTTATTTAACTTTTTTTAGCTCCTGAAAGAAAATCATCATCCATATTTTTATATACAAATGAAATATGCATAATTAGTCATGTTTCTTTTCAAAGTTGGAATGAAATTGTAGTTTTCAGACCTAATTATTTCGGCTGTGGATTGAGTGTCTGTGCCCATACTCTATGAACTCTGGTTGGCAGAAGAAATTTATACAGTTTTGATGCTTAAAACGCTTAGAATAAAAAATATGTCAGTTATGCAAAAGAAGTTTTTCTGGTCAGAGGTGACTTCAAAAAGTTTCTTTGCCTCGGCCTGTCAGAGAGCCCTAACCCAATTGTATTCATTTTGAACATCTGATCTGATGGAGGCAGCCATTGCCTCCAGTAATCCAGCCTGCTGATTATAAATCCACACCTCAGCCAAGTAAATGTAACCTGCCCCCACCGGCTGTGAAAGGTTGGAGAGGAATCTCATTTATTCTGGCTCATTATGAATAGGACATTGAAATACCCAGCCATCACTCCCCATACATTAATTGCCCTTCGCAACACTGTTTGGTTCATATTTAAAAAAAAAGGAAAAGCTACAACATGATTCGAAAGATTAAGTTTGTGTGTGTGGAGGGTGAAATGGAAGATGCCGGTGTCCGTTTGGTGAGAATAGATATGGATGATTTGGTTTCAGCTCGTCAGTGACCTGAGCACTTGAGTCCAGCTCTAAATCCTCTGTGTTCTCTGCCCGGCGTTTGCTTTTCTGGTCACGTTTCTGAAAGGTAACGGGTTCAATGCCCGGCCAACATAAATGTCCCTGCTGTATTTGCAGGGTTGACTCATTGCAAGCCCAGAGGACCCATAGGGCTCAGCTTTGAAAGCCTCTTTGAAAGTATGAGGGAACAAAACCCAACCTGAGCAATCAAAATGACATATTCAGATATATAGATCCATCAGGAAAACGCCATTTTAAGTTTTGGAGTTTCTAATAAAAATATCATTGCATTGCTTTTATCTTCTGCCAAACTCTTGCAGATTGACATTGAAGTGAATGGAGAGCCAGTAGAGCTGCACATGAAGCTTGGTGACAATGGAGAGGCCTTTTTTGTCCAGGAGGCAGAGCAGCTGAATGTAAGTACCAATCTAACAATTCCACTATTTTTTTTTTAAATAATTAACAAATAGTGAATAACAAAAAAAAAAATGTGTTTGTCAACGTTGCCATCCATCATTTTAAATCTATTATTCAGCGGCATTTAATGGAGAAGCCATAATCATTTATTTAATGATCGTATCAGGTTTTTATACACACTAAAAAATACGATGACTCATTAGAGAAATGTTTGTGTATGGAAATATTCACTTCATTGTAGTTTCCACATTTGACAGGGGACGGTAGTTTCTTTCCTTGTGGTATTCAGTCGCAGGCTAACAAACGGACTTCCATTGATCCTTATTGATGCCTCAGCAGATTGTCCCTGCCCACCTGGCCACCTCCCCAATCCCCACCGAGAGTCACCTGTTCTGGATGTCAGAAGTTGAGCACAGGGCACTGAAAGATCTGGACGATGACCCCGCTGATCAAGAGGACCCGCCGGAGCCTCCTGCTCCGAGCGCCGCGGGCACAAAAAAGAAGAAGAAGCGGAGGAGGAAGCACAAAGGGGACCCCCGGAGAGAGGAGCTGACCCCGCCAATGTCTGTCGCCCCTGTGAACGCTATTGCTGCTATCGCACCTGCTGCCACGACTGCTGCTATCGCACCTGCTGCTAACGCAACTGCTGCTATGTCCGGCTCGGGGCCAAATGAAGACATCTTTGAGATGGACATGAGCTCTGATGAGGAAACTGCAGCACATGTCTCCAGGTAGGTTCAGGGACAATGCTCGCTGTTGTAGCAGAGATCAGTTTTAGTAAAGATTCGTTAATCATTAACGGTATGTCTTGCCTTTTAATTAGGTCGCCGTCCATCACAACGATGCGAGATATTGACCCCAAATTACCCGCAGCAAGACACAACCTTGATGGGTATTCGATGTCCGATGGGGACTGGCCGTCAAATGACAGGTATTTGTCGATCAGAAGGCGGAGCCATCAGCAAGGATGTGACATAGAATATCTCATTGATTGTTTGGATTTGTTGTACTCTCCCATTAGTCACAGCTTGTCTCAGGCCTTTTCCCCAAAGAGTGACTCTGAGCTGATGGTCAGGCCCTCAGAGAGTTTGCTCCGAGCCGAATCCCACATGCAGTGGACATGGGGGGAGTTTCCCGAAACAACCAGGGTAAGAAACCCCTCTCCAATCGAATTGCATTGCAGACCTGAATAAACTCTCCTCTTAGTAACTTTCTCTACGCGTTATCCAAAATCCAGATCACCAAAAAAGAGCGACCAGAGCTTCTAAAAACCGTGACCATCACCCCGTCGGAGAGCACCCACTTCCGTGTAATCCTCAGCTCCGAGGCCATGGAGAACGAGACCGAGCTGGACAGGGGGGGTGCCGCCCCCTCCTCAGTTTGTACTATTGTCAAGCCTGAGCCACGCACCCCTCTGACCACTGTAACCCCCCGGATTCCGCTCGCGTCGGTCGGCGCCATAACCCCTGGGAGTCCCCTGACCCTCACAGAGCCCCTGGAAATGCTGCCATCCAATGTGGCAACCTCCACCCCGTCCGGCGGTCAACAGTGCGACTCACCCTCTAAGAAGAAAGGTGCATCTGGTGGCCCCTTTTTTCTTCACCCGTGTCCTGGTTAGCCGTGAGCATTAACGGATAAATACTCCTGTTGTTAAACGCAGGTGTTCCAAAGCGGAGCCAGCACCAGGGTCCTGAGGACATCTACCTGGACGACCTGAATGTCCTCGAACCTGATGTCGCCGCGAGATATTTTCCGAAGAGGTTAGATTATGAAAGAGGCGCCTAATTGTGTCACTGCCCGACATGTTTTAATTAAAAAGTCAAAGCATCGCGACGTGTTGTTCTCTTTCGTTGCCGCAGTGAGTCTGAGGCGGCGACGAAGCACTGGATGGACTCAGAGATGCACTCCGGTTCTCAGTCTCCACAGTCGGTGGGCAGTGCAGCAGCTGACAGCGGGACAGAGTGTCTTTCTGACTCAGCTGGTGACCTCCCCGACGTCACTCTTTCTCTGTGCGGAGGCCTCACTGAAAATGCTGAAATATCCAAAGGTACACTAGAATAGGCTCTCATAAAAAATGTAGACTAAAGTGCACTTAGTACTTTGATGCTACACAGAAAGTTAACCTCAGCCAGCTGAAATGACCTGAATTTGTTGTGCAACTACAAAGTTACCTCACTTTATTGGCTGCATCAGGAGGCCTCTGAGCTGCTGTTAAACCGCTTGGTGTGTAACTGACAATGTTTGTGCCCACATTGCCCTTTTGAGGCCACAATCGTCGATCTTAATGGCCATGAATGAGAGCACCTCCTTTCTTGCGTCATACACTCTTGTGTAAGTTTTTCTTCAAAGCCCTCTGCTGATGTGGCTAATGGCAGAAAAAGATGTCCTGATCCTCGTCTGGCTTTAAGTAAAATGATCCGGCTCACCGCCACTGACCTTTCATCTGCTGACTTTAATTAATGTTCCACTCCCTTCTGTCTTTGCAGAAAGGTTCATGGAGCATATAATCACCTATCTCGAATTTGCAGAAAATCCAGCCATTATAGATAACCCCAACCTCGTGGTAAAGATAGGAAATCGGTAAGTAAGGCTATATGTATTTGTTTTTTTTCACCCGTTAAATGTACATATGGTGAATGCCTTCTTTTAAACAACGCCCCTTTTCTCAGGTATTATAATTGGACGCTCGCTGCACCCTTGATTTTAAGTCTCCAAGCATTTCAGAAGAACTTACCCAAGGTAACTTTGTTTTCGGTGTGATTTTCTGTCATAACGCAAGGACCACTGTAACGTGCTCGTTGATAACGGTTTGTTCTAGGCTACAGAAGAGGCCTGGGTGAAGGAGAAAATGCCAAAGAAGTCGGGCCGCTGGTGGTTCTGGCGAAAAAGGGCAGATAGTACAATCAAGCAGGTGTGAAAGTTTCCATTAGTACTAAAGACACGCTGTAAATCTATCACTTTCATTCCTTTTGTACTGGTCACCTTCATGTGTATGGTCTTTCAGAATTTATATTTACTTTATGTCTTTGGATATTTCCTCCTTTTTCTCTTGCAGTCAGAGACCAAGCTTGAAACCAAGGAGGAGTGTCATCTGGATGAGGAAGGACCCTCCATGACTCAGGAGAAACTGCCCATGCCGTAAGTGGTGCTTATGTTTATCCATACTCGAGTCAAGTGAGTTCAGTGACATGTTGAACTCTGTAATGACCTTGTAAATACAAATCCAAAGCTCTACAAGTGTTTCTTTATGGCGCCTTGGCATGATGACTTTATAGCTGTGGTTTAAAGTCAATAAACAAAGGTGTTTTTGGCTGGGTTTGTATGTATGAGCTCCAAATATCGTACCCGTGTTATTTGTCTTGTTGTCATTGTTATGCACTAACCGCCATGTGTCTAACACACAATGATCCGGATTCCTGAATCATGTCTTTCACTCACAGCCTCTATGGATTTTTCTTTTATTTATATATAAAATGTATAATATTTTATCTAAATGCAATAGAAAATGACACAAATTGTTGTTGTTGTTTCCCTGTAGGCCCAAGGCGGGAGACTCATCCAGTGATGAAGAGGCCAAGGAAGTGAGCGCTGCATCTTGTCAGGAGCGACTGCAGCCGGTAGATGGTCAGCACCACCCGAGCCAGCACGCCTACAGGAAGTCCCTCCGCCTCTCCTCTGATCAGATTGTAAGCACATTATTACACACGTTTTCTCTCCTCAAAAATCATCAAGCCGACTAAAAGTACGCCATAGGGCTCAGATTATTATTCAACTTGACTTTTATTTTCAAATCATGTATGGCTTATTTTCAGAATAAATTACTCACATTACAAACGGTGTATGTATATATAAATATATATATTTCATTCAGTTTCTTTTGCTGTAGATTAGCACTCCCTCTGCTGGCTAGCTATGAAGTCTATAGTGTTTTCCCAATTTACAGTCTGTAGGGGGCGCTAAAGACTAGTATAAAGACTAGTATAAATCCATTTGTATTTGGGCAAGAAAACCTTCCTGAAGAATATTACCTCTACGAGCCTCCCAGATGTTTTGAAAGAGTACCTTGTGTTACCAGGTCAGTCTGAAACTGAAAGAAGGACCCAACGACGTGACGTTTAGCATCACCACCCAATACCAGGGCACATGCCGCTGCGAGGGCACGATCTACCTGTGGAACTGGGACGACAGAGTCATTATCTCGGACATTGATGGCACCATCACCAAGTACGTGCCTCCAAGTCAGTCACAGCAGCCGCCTCCTATTCCCCTTGGATTTAATGAGGTCGGGACTGAACAACACAATGAATAACAATGCTATTCTTTCAACACTTGACATTATCCAAGGCTCATCAGTTCTCCACCACTGCTTATAAGATCAGCTTATGGTGTGCTCATGATATACTCTTATAAATATATAAATATCGCTGTTCACTAATCAGCCCGTAAACTCATACTGGTGAGCTGTAAGCATCTGTATTGCCTGAAAAAAATTCAGTTGAGTTAATAAGGCAGCAACTGCAGAGGTGCAATGCTATTTTTATTCCCTCATGTCTATAAACTGCCCACATACTGTGAAATAATTCTCCTTATTTGGTGACCAATGTGATCACTGCCAAAAGAGGCTTAAAGGCAAATGAACCAGGATTTAAAGGAATGGCCTGTTTTCTTTGAAGTTGTTCTGTGAGGTCCTATATTGGAAGGGGGGGGGGGTGGTGCATCAGCAGTTTGGAGACGCAGACGGGAGTGCCAGAGAAAATCAATCTACTGCTCTGGACAGGGAAGTCAGCGACACCTATTTTACCCACCTTTAAAAAAATAATAATAATAAAAAAACGGGAGGGGGGGCAGAATATGTTGCCCCCCATTCTCCGCAGTGCTTTGCTCCTACTCCATGTCTCTCCCAACTAAGGACAGAACGGGATCCATCTGCTGCACGTAAACCACTACCTCATTGAACTTTACTTAAAAAAACTCCATATTCATCCATTGTTGTGCAATAACTACAGTGGACTATTGAAAGATGAAGTAGTTTTACATCAAATTTGACACGGACAAATTCAAGTCCTTCACAAATACCAGATTTTAACTCTATAATCCATCTTTATGCCTGTTAATCTTTTTAATTAGGATCCTAGATCAGCTTAAGCCTCTAGGTCTAAGGGGTATTTTCAGTTCCGTTGTAGCCAGCAGATCAGTTCAAACCAATAAAAAATGTAATTATTGGCAGAAGGTAGCTGGTGAGTTCCACCTTATTTACTCTGCACACTGAGAGCTTTGAACCAAAGGCTTCTCAAACACAACGGATCAGGAATAGAAACGGAAACCTGAAGTCCGGTCCTGCTGCCTACAGATTCTCCATGGGAATCAGTTTATGCAGATTAAAGCTAACTCCATCTTTTTTGAACCAAGTCTGGTGTGTGCCTGACAACCTGCCTGTGAGGTTCATAGGTGGTCAACATCAAACCAGTCCACATTGACTGAAGCTTATTACCTCTGGGGCCCTTTAGGCCAACCTGACATGTGATATTCCTTGAGCAACAGGGTGGAGAGCAAACTATAATGAGCTAATTTACATTTTAGTCTATAGGCACAGAGGTATGAAATGTGGTTGAGACGGTGCCTGCCGAATGAGCCCATGGACCTAATTAGCAGAGCCCAGGCCATAGTGTTCAGTGTATGATGAAGTGGAATGTTTTTATAGTGCTTTATATCCATTTTTTTCCTCAGTGATTTGACTGGCAGATATGGATACGTCTAATACGCACTTTCTTTTTAAATATCTTAGGTCCGATGTATTTGGTCAGATCCTGCCACAGTTGGGGAAGGACTGGACCCACCAGGGCATTGCCAAGCTCTACCACTCTGTAGCTGAGTAAGTGCACAACAACACTGATTAACCGCAGAGGAAGGATGAGCCGTCTGTCTGTGGTCAGCGTTGTCTGAGTTGGATTCCCAATAGTCTCTCTGTGGGTGGATATTTCTTTGCAGTGTTTGCGTTCGGTGCTTTCGAGGTCAAAAGAATCAAGACCGACTTTATTATTATCAAACGGATCTCTCTGCTATTGTCACGCCGGTAACTCTGTAGTGACCTTTAGTAGTTGTTGTAATAGAAGTAAACTTTTCATTGAATTGGCATAACTTCATGGCTGCGGTGTGTAGCTTTGTTGCCTTGCAGGAAGTAGGTTCTGGGTTCAAACCGACCGTCAAGCCCAACTGTAGGGTAACACACTAGTGTATGACACAATACCTGCTGAAAACCTCTACATGCCACTCATGTGATTGGTTGACTCTAGCTCCTCCCCTCCTGGAATATTTAAGGTGGAGTCTTTCAGGGATGGGAAGTATTGTGTGTAATGCTAATTGATGAATGGATGGTGTGAAACCTTCACATTGTGAATGCATTGATCGTATTCTTACTAATTGCTACTGATTGGAAGGACTGTTAATGAGCACCGCCCCCCCCCCCCCGACAGGAACGGCTACAAGTTCCTGTACTGCTCGGCTCGCGCTATTGGCATGGCGGACATGACGAGAGGTTACCTGCAGTGGGTCAATGATGGAGGCACCATTCTCCCCCGAGGGCCTCTCATGCTGTCTCCCAGCAGCCTCTTCTCTGCCTTCCACAGGTACAAGAGCACCACATTTAAATGGCTTCCATTTTTCCGTCCAATGAAGCTAAATGGGTTCCTTAAGTAATCACATACATTGAATCTTCCTTTGCATAATTCAAGTTTCAAACAATCCCATTTTCTCAACTCAAAATCATTAGTCATTTTTGTCTGGAAACTTAATTTCACATTCATTTCACAAGTTTCCAATCCTCAACTCAAACTTGTTATTAACTCAAGGTGTGGGCTGTGGTAGCATTGTAATAATCTACTAGAAATATACAGTACATTTATCCTCTTATTTTCTCTTAGCTTTATTTTTCTTCTTTATTTCTGGTTTCCAGTTGAGCATTGTGTCGTCAGACAGGTACAGCTGCCATGGCAATGCCTTTTGATGGGCTATTGACCATGTTTTTTAATTCGCTAGTTTGATGATTTGCACTTAGCACAAAGCTGTGGATGCATTTGAGATGCATGTGGTGAAAAAGTTCAATGCCAGGTGTGAACTGACACACTTGGAGATGACCACCAAAGAGAAGTGAACCCTCATTGAGAAGTGACATGTGGTTAAGGACACGATGCGTATGTGTGTCGCTCTAATCAAACTGTCTGTTTCCTTCAGGGAGGTCATTGAGAAGAAACCAGAGATCTTCAAGATTGAATGCCTTACAGATATCAAGAACCTGTTCCAGCATAACAAGCAGCCATTCTACGCCGCCTTTGGGAATAGAGCTAATGTGAGTTAATGAATGTTTGAAGATGTCAGACTCTGTGACAGAGCTGTGTTTTCCAGAAGTCGACACAGACATGATGTACTGCAAGATCAACAAGACACGTTGACTATGAATTAGCAGACACACACACACACATCAAATCAGCCCTGGGCTGAAGCTGAGGTCACTGGCGGAGTTTGGTCCCATGTGACATTGTCTGTAGAAAAGAGCTGAAGCCGGGCACAGCTTCCCATCTTCAGCTGCATCAACACCAACACCCAGCACTGGGTCTGTCTGTCCCTGACGCTGCCAAAGCAAAGAAAACAAAATCAAACAAGCACACAGTCTTGCACTTGGCCATCAAAACATTTTCCAGTTACAAATATTGCCATGAGGTAGAACACAAACATGAAATCTGTGACGTAATGTTATTACGGCATGTCTGTTTGCACTCTGTTTTATGTGGCAAAGCAACTGTCTGAAAATGACATGATACGAGATGACTTTTCAAGGACCAGTTGCTCATTTGCATCATATCGTTTTTTTTCCCCTAACTAATCAAAATTGTTTTTGTTATTTTACTCTCTATGCAGGATGTGTTTGCCTATAAGGAAGTGGGAGTTCCAGTGTGTCGGATCTTCACAGTGAACCCCAAGGGAGAGCTGATCCAGGAGCAGACCAAGGGCAACAAGTCCTCGTAAGTACATGAACAGACTGAAGAGAGAAACTGAAGCACCCATTGTAATATTTAATATCGGACAAGTTAAAATGACTTCAGAGCCCAGAGAGATTTATCATGAAACTCTGCATGAATGTATGATGATTTATGGAGCTTTTTGATGTTAAATAGTTTCTAGCCTCTACATTTGATGGAGACCAAAACTAAGAGTAAAACCCCTGGAATAAAATGTCAAATGAATGCAGCATCTGGTAGATGTTTGCTAAATACTAAAATACGCATTTCAACCAAAATCTACAATACTAAAAACCTTCACAAAAATTCACTGCCTGCTTCATTTGTTGCAGTTTTTGCTCATAATTTAATAACTCATTATCAATATTTAAATCCCCTCCCTGTCCGTCTGAACTTTTCCCTTCTTTCCCCCCCACAGGTACGGCAGGCTGAGTGAGCTGGTGGAGCACGTGTTCCCTCTGTTGAGCAAAGAGCAGAACGAGGCCTTTGTCTTACCGGAGTACAGCTCTTTCTGCTACTGGAGACAGCCCATAGCGGACATCGCCCCCGAAGAGATGCTCTGATCCAGCACATCTGGAAAGCCAGGCGCTCCTATACATGCAGCTGGACTGTGCACTTGAACTCCGGTAGACTCATGGACTGAAACCCAAACGTTTCCATATAGTACTCAAACATGCTCACGCAGTAATGGGGTTTGGACCATAAACACGTACAGTAATTATGCTTTGTCAAGATAAGTGGAAGTTCTTTCCAGAACAGTAAACCCAGATGAATAATCCAATGACACTTTCATCCCTGAGAGGCTAAATGAGCATCTTCCCGCGAGCCTGTAAGGGCTTCCCAACCCAACAGGCACTATGAAGTCGGCACTTTTCTTTTCTCTCTGTGGCTTCCTCCGAACAGCCTGGTCAGCATCAGGGACGCCGCGCGAGGGGAAGCCGCCCTTAGCAACAAAGTCCGAGCTGTGCAGCGGGCAGTTTTTTTTTTTTCTCCCCACATTTCCTGAAAGACACACAGGGTAGGCAATCGACACTGGCCACTGGTCGTATGCCGGCAATATTAAGCTGTGGCTGCCCACGCGCAGTTATCCAGTCTTCACTCTGTTCCAAAACATTAAGGACCGCGAACCGGCCCGGAAGCTACTGTAGGTGTTGGTCTTTGTTCCTGACTGTGGATTGACTGCCTGGTCGTTAGTGCACTGATTCCAGATGGCCAGTTAATAGTGAATAGTCCAGGTACCATGGATCGGTGTGGGGAAAATGCAACTTTACATGAGATTTAAGAAACTGAAGGAGTCTTTTTTTTTGCCTCAGATGTGTTGTTTTAACTTGATTAATTCTGTTATTGGAGCCAATCGAGTGTTGAGCGACGCAGTCATTATTTATGATAATTGGTATGTTTAAGTTATTGATTTCTATGCTGATGCCTTTTTCTCGTCTGAAAAGTAATTCATCACCACCCAGATGGTATTTTGTGTGGTTTGTCATAAGTTTACCTGCACTTAACAGTAACTGCTAGGACTCGTATGATCTCATTTTTCTTTTTTTTCAGATCTGTATCCCGTTTTCACAGCGTATTTCTTGTTTTACAGTGAAACGTGGAAGACACATCCACATTCCTCACAATCCGCGCAGTTAGTATTAAAATGTGTGTAAATGTAAACGGTATCACTTGAGGTGGAGCTGTGAGCGGATCGAGGGTGAGGAGGCTAGAAAATGAAACCTCATTTTCCCTCTGTGTGTGTGTGTGTGTGTGTGTGTTTATCTAATACCCGCATGCTGCTGGTGCCGCTGCTGGGGGTATCATGAATTCATTTGACCTTTGCTTATGTTCCTGCCGTTGCTTGACCACGACTTTTCCAACGTACTTTGTCTTCGCTGCACCCACATGCACTTCACTGAAGGTCTCTGTAGAGCAGAGTACGCAATCAATGCAGGATGCCAGAGTTCTCCTTTTTATTATGTGACTGACCTTCTGACACCACAACACTGCAGCTATTCTAAAAAATGTCAATAACGGCAATTGTGTGTGTGTGTGTGTGTGTGTGTGAAGACTGACCCGGAGCTTCTCGTTAGGAGGACCCCCGGTTGTTGTTGTTGTTGTTGTTGGAGATGAACGGGACACACATGAGGCTTTCTGAAAGCTTTCTGCTGGCATTGGTGGCGTTGCGGGATGAGACTCTGATGTGCCGCCCCACTGACACGGATCAATCACACCTCCCGCACAAGTGTAACCGTGTCATGAGCGCTTTTGCTATCGAGGATTAAACATCCGAAGAGAGTCCAAAACCATTAGATACAAAGAGCACAATTTACATCCAGATTGTCCCTGCTGTTGTTGTTGTTATTTAGCCAAAGTGATTTCTGCTTTCCCTCTGTGGCTGCGCTGTTTTTGTGACGATCCGAGATGCGCGTTTTGCGTTGATTTAATTTGCTTGTGCTCGACAAAGTTTGGTGACGTCAAATTGATATGTGTTTATGATTAACAAAATGAATTCCATTCTTTCTATGAAAGTAAAGCATCTCGTGTGGAAGAATCACACTTCATCCTCTATGATCGTGGTGTGTATATATAAATATATGATATTGTTTGTCCCTCGACTGCTGTGGAGAGCCCTCCACTGTGTGCTGATCATCATCCTTCCGTCTTCGATGCCTTATCATTTTTTTCCCCCCTTTTCAGTGTATGATCTTTTGTGTGTTTGTTTCATTCTGTTTGGAGGTAATGCTTGCTATTTAATTGCGTCTGACCAACAAATACCTTCAGTATATGCTGTGTTTGATTTGTATAGAAATGTGGTTTGAAGAACAAAATAAGTTGTAAGAGGAAATGAAAAAAACACATCTAATGAAGCTAACTAATATTTGTATTGAATAAAGTTTCTAACTGAATACATTTGTGTGCTGCACTTTATCTTGTCTCCAGTCCAAATTCTACAGTAACCACAGGCCGCGTATGTATTCATAAATAAACCTATTACAGTTTAAATACCTCAGGGCAAAACCTATACTAGTTTTTTGTTTGTTTTTTAGTCCACACCCAGTATAGATAATGACACAAATGCTTTTTTGGCCTTGCGACTTTTTTTCCATTGCAGTTTGAGAAAGCCAGACACAGCTTACGTAAATTAAAGTTTGTGTTGCACAACCCCTTCGTGTGGATTTATTAATCATGTTTTCCATCCACAGCGCAGATTACTCAGTAAGATGAATTGAGCTCATGCTTTTGATTTATCACGATTCATGGCGTAACCAGCGATATCACATTCTTGCTTGCTGAGTCCTTAGAGATGACTTTGTTGAAATAACATTTTTATGTTAATTTACACTTATTTACACAAGACATTCAGAAATAGTTACAAAAAAAAGCATCTTGATAGTTAAATATAATAGAAACAGATCCTGCTTCTCGTACTTAGGTATATTTGGCAAATGGCTTACAAATTGCAATGTAATGACTTTCTTAACTGTAATTTATAAAGTGAGAATCTTCATGCGTCGGTGAAAACTATGGCTTCTCCAACATTTCCTCCAGTCCAACTCTCTCAGAACACGCGGGGGTGTGTGTGTGTGTGTGTGTGTGTGTGTGTGTGTGTGTGTGTGTGTGTGTGTGTGTGTGTGTGCGCTCCAGCTATCTCTTGTCCTGCGGCGCGTACAGGAAGACGGCGCTGAAGGTGGAGAGGATCTCCCGGGCGCCGGTGGTGGCCAGCTGGCCTCCGGTCCGCACCAGGCCCACGCGCTCCCCCTTCCTCAGGGGCAGGATCAGGCTGAAGGACACGGAGCCGCCGCAGGTCCCGCAGGCGCCGCCGCCGCCGCCGCCGCTCTGCAGCCTCTGGACGCTGCGGTCGGACACGGACAGCACGGCCTCCACGCGGTCGCCCTGCTTGGCGGTCAGCAGTCCCGAGATCAGGTATCGCCCCTCCAGAGGTACGGTGAGGACCCCTGAGGAGGAGGAGGAGGAGGAGAAATGGGATTGATTCGGTTGGAGGGTGGTGAGCTGAGGCGCTTCTTGCATTGTGAGTAATTCACTCTGTTCCATTCCACCAAATCACTATTGCCTTCCAATGCAAGACCAAGACTGTTCAAAGGATGATTTAAATGGTTTTTGTTAAATTGATTGGTTCAAGCCCTTAGGCCTGTTTTTTCTTTTCTTTTGTTCTTCAAGCCACCTGTGCAATTTGACATGAAGAGCCCCGATGATTAACTAAAGCAGCCGCAAACGATGAAGACTCGACAAAGAAAACAAACCGGTGTTGCTATGCAACCTGAATTCATGTTAGCAGGCCTGTAATACAATGTCCAGACGTCTGCTCTTGTTGTTGTTGTGTACCTGTGTGGGGGCTGTAGTGTCCTCCGTCGTTGACCAGAACCCGGTTGAAGCGGATGAAGCCGAACTCGCCGGCGAGCGGCGGCTGCGTGAGGCCGGCGGAGAAGGAGAAGGGCTCCGCGCTGGAGTCGGCGGGAGCTGCAACGGGTGCTGCGTCAATGTCTCGTTCGAAAGAAACGGCGTGACCCCCCCCTCACCAACCCTTATGATTGAGCTAATGGGATGTTTACTTGACGTTTGTCTTTGTTTGTTTGTTTGTTTTTTTTACCTGGGGATTCAGCTGGAGCGTGGAACATCGGGTTCCAGGGCAGCGTCGCCGCTGCGGGAACTGAAATAGACAAATGAAGAGTGTCGATCGTGTTTCACGGGGGTTGACACTTCAAAAATCAAAAAGTACAGAATCAACTCATTAAGTGTGTAGATTTCTGGGTCTGTCTCCAACATCACCAAATGTAACGCCAGGGCGAATCTCTCTTCGAGATGAGATGAAACGGCGCCCGCGGTCCGCCCACACCTTGAACTAAACGCATCCACTTCCCACAGTTACACGCAGCTTTTCCACTGCTTGCTTCTTTTTTTTAATTTTTTTTTATTTTCCTTCACACTGATTTGAGCTGAACGCGCTGTAACCTGATTAATGAACTCTCCTACGATACCTTGACGGCTGCTTGATTGAGGCTTGAGAGAGGCGGGCTGCAGAGGGGGATATCCTGCAAGCGACAAACATCAAGAGGTTAGTTAGAAGACTCCCGCCAGAGGCAGCCGTTTGGTTTTCCATCTGCACGTTGTGGGAACGATTCCCGGAGTGGATATAAATAAAACCCGTTTTACAGGTTGTAATCTGCATTATTTTGGTTTTTTTACAAGTGGCTTTTAGAAGGAGCGCGATTGTTGTTTTAGCCGCTTGCCGGACAAATGGGATCTAGAAATACATCCGTGCGTTGAGAGGCCGTTTTTTTTTTTTTTTTCAAATCCGGCCAACAATCTTCAAACCGGCACAGGAAGGAAACAATCCCAGGCACTGTGATGTGAAAACATCACCTTCAGTGGCGCGGAGCAATTAAAAAAAACCTCTACTACTTCGCATCAGAAGCCTGAAAGATTTCCGGAGGCACCGCTTTGAATGTCCGGTTGGGAATCTCAACCAACAACGAATTTCTGGGACATGCTTCAATCGCTTTCTCTATTACTTAACCCGACAAAACGTGGCGCTGGGAGGCCGAAACGAAGCCTTTACATCCTCAACACGCAGTAATTCAATCCGCAACCCGGCCCGGTGAGCGTTTGTCGTCTCTTCCTTCCAATTAGAGTTGCTCCCAGGCTTTTAAGCACAGCATTAATCGGTTTTAAAAGGTTCAATAGAAACGTCCATCCGCACATAGCGGGTGTATTTCACTCTCATTTGTGGCTATAATCGGGCTTTGTGCCATAGATCCGTGGTGTTCACACAGATTTTTTTCTTTTAGCTGATCCTCCCCCCCCCCCCCCCCCCCCCCGCTGTGGAAGGTCTCACCTGGTGCTCCAGCAAATCCTTTGAGGGCCGCGCCGGACGAGTGCTCGGACCCCCGCCGCACCGTCACCCTGCGGCTGTACCCCGGGGGTCCCGCCTCGCCCGTCTCCACCACCGGCCTCGCGGGAACCAGCGGCACCACCGGGTGCTGGGGGCCGGACGGGCTGACCTCGACCGCGTGCACGCCGGGCTGCTGCTGCTGCGGTCGGCCGGGGTTGGGCGGGCGCGCCGGGATGATGAGAGGGATGTGGATTTGTTGGATCCGGGCTCTGGTGGAGTCTGGCAGGGAAGCGGCGGGCCTCTCTGGTCTTAGGGTCATTCCTAGCGAATGAAAAATACACAACGGCGGGAAGGTCGTAAATAAATCGGAGTGCAGCTCTCTCTCTCTCTCTGGGCGTTACCGTCCGGTCACGACGACTGGAAGTTATGGAAAAATGTTCTCTGCAAAAGGTTCAAGCCTTTTTTTGTTTATAAATCCCACTTCCCCTCTAAAATTCAGACCACCTCCCACCTCTCTCTCTTGTGAATACTATTTTAACGGCTCGAAATTTGATGACAGGCCAAATTAGACTGCCTTCAGTGGACCTCTGAGATTCTTCTTTTTTTTTTTTTCCACCATCATTACCGAACACATCAAAGCAGGCGGTCGGTGTGCGTTCCAGTCAACGAGAAACATCTGAACGGAAACTAATTGACTGCTCGACGCCTCCCCCGCCCCCCTACCCCCCCCCCCCAACGATCCTGAGGGCACAGCCATCACCTGGGCCTCTGAGGTGGGGCACGTCGACGCTGTGCGAGCGTCCCGGAACAAATAGCTACATTTAATTACGGTATCTGCTTTGTGTCGGGCCAGGTGTCGGGCAGATTGTGTCGCGCCTGTATTGAAGATTCAGCTCAAGGGGGTTTCTACGCTAATGCTTGAAGCATCTGTCGAAGAACGTTTCTTACTGCCGCTTCGGCCTCACGGTGTATGCTGTCTTGAGCAGGTAAACTCGTCACTTCCTAAAGATAGGGATATGTATGTTTTTGATGTGTTTTGGATTAAATCCACAGGTTACTATTTTCCTCATTTCCCCTCAGCAGAATGCCCGCTGGCTTGTCATGCTACGCCGGACAGCTGCTGGTCAGCTGGTAGATCATCATCATCATCATCATCATCAGCTGCTGTGACAAAAAAGGTCAAAAGGTGCTCAAGCGTGGTCAAACAGCTCGGAGCCCATCAGCTGGTGCAGGTGCCTCTTCCAGAATTGGTGAAAGAGGCAACCGACGTACATGAGTGCTCAACGCAAACGTAACGATGTTACATTACAGAACGACTCCACCGGGGGACGAATTCATCTGAGGGTCTACCTCATCAGCAGCAGATGGAGTTCTGCTATAACTCCGTCTGCTAATGACGACCAGAGAATGCAGTTGAAAGCTCTGGAGCAGGCCTTTGTTGCTGTGTGGCCACATTGATTCCTTTGGTGTGCGTTGCCTAGTTTGGGAAGATGTCTGCCTTCTCTCTCTCTCTCCATGATATTCTGGTGCTGTGAAATAAATGCATTAGAAAAACTAAACAACAACAACAACAACAACGAGTCTTTCCGGAAATCATGACTGTTACTGAAGAGGAATCCACGGACCTCGTTGCGAGCAGTTTCGTGTCGAGAACCGGGCTGGACTGTAAGTGGTTATTTTACTATTTATTCTGCTCTTTTGAATTCGTGAAATTTGCGGAGGAGGCGGACTTGTCTGAAAATAGGATTCTCACGGCAAAAACTATCTCGACTGATAAATCATGAATGAACATTCAGGCTCAGACCCGCAGGGTGCCGTTAAATTACTTTCTAGCTTGAGCGATGACTTGTACTGAGGAAAAGCCATCAATCCCGGTACCTGAGAGCAACGGTATTACATTAGTCTACTTCGGATCACGAAACCCACTCTATTCTTATCAAATAAAACATCATCAGCCATCAAAACTCCTCCTCTACTCAGAAACCACATGCATAATGGATCCAAATTAAACCCAGCAGTCATGTTATACTGAGATAATCAGAAATCATTTCCTCCCAGTGCCTCCTTCGGGACGCCGGTTGGCCGAGTGCATATTTCCCATGAGCTGTCAGCCTTCACTGAGGGAGGGGGGGAGGACAACCACAGAGTCGAGCAAAAATAAAACACACACACACGCGCACACACACACACACCAGTGCTGGTGCAACCGAGAAGAGCTTCGCCCAAAACAGATGTTGTTGCTCGCGAGCAGATTGTGTCGCCCCGAGAGAGAGAGGGGGGGGGGGGGGAACGCCGCCGTCCACGGACTCCAGCGCCCGTGTCCACGAGTGTCGGGCGGCGGGCTGGTCGTGCGACGGAAAAAATGGTGTCACGGGGGCACAGAGCAGGGAGGGGCGGCCACGCACGCAACGGCTACGCATGCATCACACACTCTGGCCATACATTTTTCTTTCTCCCCCACCACCGGGGTGGGAGGTTCTAATTGTGCGCGGCGTGACGCACCTCGGGGGGGCTGTCGTTGTGTATCTGGGTCCTTTCTCCTCTGAAGACTTCCAGATGGGCTCATCGGTCAGGAGATGGAAACACCTCGCGCCGGAGCTTCAGAGATCTCTCTCTGGGGAGGATGTTGCATTCAAAGCACCCCCCTCAGAATTCTGCTGCACACTACATGTATACAGTGTGTGTGTGTGTGTGTTAGTGGCGGTGTCAAGTTCAATTTTTTCCTCCTTTCCCAGCAGACATCCTTCCACTTCAAAAAGCCTTTGATACCTTGTTCTTCTTTTATTCCTTCATCACTGTAGACAGTTAATCTTACTGCCTGTCTGAAGTCAGAATGATCAATTGAAAAGCATCGATCCATGAAATCAAAGCCTTCAATTCATCCTTGCTTTAACACAACTGATTTCTTTTTCTTTTCTAAAGGCCTCCCCTGTCGATAAAATCGCTCACAGGACGGGGTGGTGGCACAGGAGGGAGTGAAGTCCTCTGGCATTCTTGAAAGGACAAAAAAATGTTTTTAAATGGGACAGAAGGAGATTGCGATGAGCAAGTAAAGGGAGAGCAGTTCAGGGAAAGGAGAGGGAGACGGGAGGGACGGCGGACGTGATTTGAGCTGGACTGGGATTACCTCCAAAAAGACGAGAAACGAAACATCTTGAGAATCAAATGTCAAAATTCAGGACAAGAAAGCTGATTAGTCACCGTCTGAATGAGGAATCGTGAGCCCAAGCTCTCCGGGAAAAAAAAAAGCATTTCCCCTTTTTTTTTTAATCACCTACTGTCTGCACCCTTGAAGACGTGAGCTTTATCACGACACTCTGATGCACCTTTGTTATTCAGAGTCACTGCTGCTTCACCATGACTCCCTATTGAGAAGAAACACACACACACACACACACACACAAGCTGTAGCAGCAGACCTTTGCTGCAGCAGCTGCTGCGGGCGAAGCAAGCAGTGCCAACAATTTGCAACAGAAGTCACACAGATTCCATTCAGCAGTCACATTGAGTAAGGGCAAAGCTATTTCAGTTAATCTTTCAGTTCTGTTATTGCGACACCTCATCTGTTCACGGCCTCCTCGGGGGGCCTTCGTTTGACTGAGAAAACATCTTCACCACCAAGCTCTCCACCACCACCACCACCACCACACCCACAGAGCTGGGGTTTTTCATGGAAAAGTTTGATCTTCATTCAGACTGTTTATCTCCTTCCCGTACTTGAGGAAAGCATAAATCCTCATGCTACCTCAGCCGCGCAGTCCAACTCCCTCTCTCTCGAGGGACTATGAGCGCAAAAGAGGGAGAATATCATGTCATTCGGCCCTAAAGGAAAAGGTCAACGTTTTGGGGAGCAGGTTTTTTCACTTTCTTGCCGTGAGTAAGAAGGGAAGAATGACACACGTGTGTACGGTAAATGTGACGCTAGCAGCGGCAACAAGCTAACAGCGTAGCACAAATAATGTAAACAGGAAACGCTGTGTTCAAAGTAACCAAATCTGCCCACCAGCCCTGTGAAGCTTGCTGAATGAAGTATCTTGTTTGTTTAATCTGTACAAAAACATTATGTGACCGACTGGGTTGCCTGAAAAATACATAATTAGTGCACTTTAGAGATGCTGGCTGGTGGGAGAAGTTTGTTTAATTTAGACAGGGGCAGGCTAGCTTTTCTGTTTGCAGCCTTCATGCTAAGCTAAGTTAGCTAGCTCCTGGCAGTAACTTTAGCTTAGCTTAGCTTAGCTTACCGTAGCGTATCAAAAAATGTCAGTTGTATCAATCTTTTCTAACAAACTATTTGCAAGAAAGTGAATATGTGAGGTTCCAGGTGGCAACCTGGGAAATGTGAAGCCAATTATTACCCTTTCAGTGTGTTTTTTAACAATTTGTTACAAAACACACAGGCCTGTCTGATTTAATGCTGGGCTGAGCTGCGCTGTGCTGTTACGTCTTCGGTAATAAAATATGAAATATCACTGTTTGGAAATAACTACTCATATTTGGCAAAGAATGAAATGGAATAGAAGATGCCTTCATACTGTAGTCTCTCTACACTATAACCGTTCATCCACACGCCCTCCCATCATGGCATTGTTTTGGATGGATTTTCGAGAGGGAGGCTCTGGCGATGGGGGCCCGAGTCATGACATCACAGCCGAGGGTAGTCAGAGCATCTGGTCCTGGGTGTGGAGACCTGCTTCTCCCTGCTCCATCAAGACTGGCTCCAGCAGTGAGTCAGGGCACTTAATGAGGAGCAGACTCCACACATCAGGCTGAGGTCACAGTATGGGAATCTCTGGAGGTTGGTATGTGTAAGGGGAAAGAGCAGGAGGGAGGTGTATGCTGTAGAAGAATGTGTGTGTGTGTTTGTTTGGGTACTAAGAGACTGGGGATTGAGGTTTGCAGTTCTGTGGTATGAGTAAAAAAAGCAATGTCATGGTGCAGTTTTGTCATTTTAAAATGTAATTCCTTATGAAAAACTTCTTAGAACAACATGGATCGAAATCACAAGTTTCCAACGTGGGCCTCTGCCTGTTGGTGCTGGGACATATTGAATGACATAGCAAAGGAGGCCCAGTGAACCCGTGTCCTCCCTCTCTGGGAAATACCCAGCGGCCATTCACGGGATCTGGTCCTTCCCACCACTCCTCCGTGTAAGCCAAGCAAGCAGAATGCATTATATGGAGGATTATCTTCAGGAAAAGTTTCTGTTTACACAGATGTTAATCCTACTTGATAAAATCATATGGTGGAAATTAGAGAGGAAGCTACAAAGGAGTTTGTGTTTTTAGTGCCGTCCTGGGCTAGTAGGAGAATCCATAGACTTTTTGAGTGGTAAAATTTAGTGTGTCATAATCTATATCTAATTAATGTCATGCCATATGAAGCTATAGACAGAACCATGTTAGATTAGCTTAGTATAAAGACTGGAATTAGAAAGACTGAACTACCCTTTCTTTCCCCAGAATCAATTTGATAATGTCAAGCACAACACGTGTTGAAGCCGTGAGTTTGGAATTTTAACAGTTTACACTCTCAAAATATACTCTTCCTATTGCAACATTGTGCTCTGCTCAATCGCAATGCTGCCGTGCGTGCTACCACACTGGTCACCTGCTGTCCCCTTGTTTAGAACACGAATAGCCAATGATGCTATCACATCGTTACAAAACCACAAACTCACCTGGCTCTTTGGCGGCGGCGTCTTTGAAGACATGCTTGGTCATCGCGGACAGCTGCGCCTGGAACCTCTGCAGGGATTGCTGCAGAGCGGTGATGTCTGCTCCGTGATTACCGCAGGTGACGTTCATCCTGAACACACTGTCCCGCAGACCACCAACGTGTCTCTGCAGTTCGTCCTTCAGCTCTTTGGTTTTGGATATGACCCCATCTATCCTTCCACATGCCTTTTCAAGACTTGACACGCGTCCATTGACAGCAGACATACCATCGGAAACGCCCTGCGTGTTCTGTTTACATTCACTTAGTTCAGATGACACCAAACTACTGAGAGCGTCGAGCCTGGTCTTCAGCTCTTCCACATGTAGTCTGTTTTCCTCTGCCTGGCTACTGGGTTCCGCGATCACTGGTGCCCAGTTCTCCGGTGCTGGACTCCCAAAGCCGCTCCGCTCTCCATGGCAGCATGTTGAGTTTATTCTGAGCATGTCCTGGTTGTAATTGCTTAAGGAGTCACTTAGCCCGGTAACAGCACCAGCCAGACCGAGCACATTATCTTGGAGATTTTTCAATGACCTCTGGAAGTCATCCATCGTCTTTGCACCTCTCTCATTTGCGACTGACTGCCTTCCAACCAGATCTTCCAGTTGCTTTACTTTGTCCGCGTTGGTACTAACATCTGTGTTGAGAACGTCCAAATCATTTCTAAACCGACTCAGATCCTCAAAAATGTTTTCTAGACCGTTATGTGTGGGCAAGATACTCCCTGCCCCCACACTTACTCCTGAGCCTGAACATCCTGCAGAGCACAACTCACTAAATGCATTGACCTTATCATCCAAACCTTGCAGGAGTAACGTATTGTTGTTGACTTCTGTCTGGATGGCATCCATGGAAATACTAGACATCCCAGGGTAAGAGCTGTTGTTCATTTCCTCCAGCATGCTAGTAAAGTGGTCCTCTATGCTCACCAGACGTTGCTCCTGAAGCTGCTGGAGTGCTGAGATTTTTTCGGTCAGCTTCTCTTCGATATAGAAGCAGTGAGTCTCTGCATTCTGCTCTGAGACGTTAACGCGCGCTTCCAGCTCTTCAATCATCAGGTTGAAATCGTCGGTTTCCCGAGGTGCAGACAGGTGCGCGAGCTCATTGTCGATGCGGACGTTCAGCATGCGGTTAGCCTCGGCAACACGGTCGATCTCACGCCACAGGTCTTTGTGGTCACCGTGCTCTGCTTCCGCTTTGGCTGAATCAGTCTGCCTTTGAGTTCGTATTGGTCCATCAGCTGCTGCCATGTCCAGACGTAGTGCCCGGATCTCCTTTCTCAGATCAGCCTCTTTGGTATCCACCAGCTTGGTCAGGCTGACCAACCCTTGATCACGGCTGTCTTCACAGTTCTTGATCTGGTCGTCGCATGAGCTTTTCATCTTGCCAATCTGTTCCTCCAAATTCCGGTCAAGCTCCTTTTTCAACTTCTCAAACCTTCCATCAACGTAGGCCTGTATGGCATCAAACTCCGCCAAGGCTGGAGTCTGAGATTGAGAGGCATCCATCAAGACGCGGATCTGCCCCTCATGACTTGTCATGGTTCCTCTTAGGTCTTCCAAAGCTTCGTCCTTGCTTTTCAGTTCACTGTTGATATCATCCAACCGGGTCACTATTTTTAATATGGCACTCTCTCCAGGAATCCCCCCCCTGGTAGCCTGATGACCGTCCAGCACCGCGGGGCTCTCCTCTGCGCCCGCGGCCGTCCCAGTGTCTGGTGGACGCATGTTGTTGAGAAGCGTCACCAGTATCTTCTTTGTGTCTTCCTGCAGATCTGTGCGGAGGTTGCCAGTTAACCCCGACAAAGTGGACTGGAGATCCAGGACTGTCTGAGATAGGCGCTGAACTTCACCTTCAAGAAGACGCACCTTATCTGTCCCGCCGTGCCTCGTCTCATGGTTCCCTGTCTCTCTCCGCTCCGGCCCTATGATCAGAAAGTACGTTTTTAGATTAGTATCATTGACATAATCTTCTCATTTATGAGGACTACAAGTGGCTCAAATAAGTTGGTTAATGGTACTAAGTTACATGTGGAAATACACATGTAGATATTTAGCAAAATGTTCACAACTCAGAAAAGCGTGTCTTACTTTGTGTGTGTCTGTATGCATTTCCAGGATTGGGTTGGAGATAAGGCTGCATTCTCTGAACAGTTTGCCGGTCGGAGGTTGGTTTTAAATCTTTACAGTCCAGGCCATGATAACCAGGACAGCACCTCCACTCCAGCTCCGTGACCGACTTGAAGGAAGTCCTGTACGTAGGTCGAAATCGATTTTGGTATCTGCAACACAGGGCGGAGCAACATTTTCAAAATCACCAACAAGATCAAAGATCCCAGACCATTTATGGGAGGCCATTCTAAAAAGAAGATACTGTTTCAATGATGTGGATTTTTATTGGCATCGATTGACTCCCACAATCACCAAAACATCTGCCTTCGAGAATACTTTTCCAGCTTCTCTACGTTACCCCATTACATGAACATTTCAACTTTCTGGCCAAGGAAAACAGTTTCCAAAGAAACAATAGATGACATCACTTCCCTGAAGGCAGTGGTCGTGTCATGCAGAGCATCTGGAAAGTTGATGACTGTGAACACTCATCTTTGCACATGTCATGACACCATCACTGTTTCTTGCTTGACAAATAGAAGAAAACTAGAATCCTTGTTCTAGTCAACAATTGGGGCTTATGGTCCCAAGGGAACAAAGTGCTTTTAGTATTAATGAAATGGAATATCTATGGTTTTATTGTTTCAGATTGGTTGGTACCAGAAAAATTAGATTATATATCAAGAAAAATAAATGTATAGTCTTTTTGCATATATTGTTAAATACATTCACAAAATGTAATCCAAAAGGGTAAAAAGGAGATTTTTCTTTGGATTATGACTTTATATCTCATCCGCAAATGAGTTAAAGCCAATACATTAAGTGATCACTTAGAAATGAATATCTTCAGAGGTCTCTCTTCTGGCTGCCAGCTCCTCTTGCTTTGGGCAGACACTTGAGAATGTGGGACCTAAGAAGGATGTGTTTCAGGGATCTTTTCTACCACACAGTGGTTATTGTGGATGTATTTGGATCACAAGCTCAATAACAGATGTGGTGTTTCACAACTAATAATAATTCACAACGCCAAACATTGTAAGTTGCAACACATCATGTTCCGGTAAAGTATCAATAACAACTGTTACTAATAACTTCCTGTTATACATACTCCCATTTACAAAACACAATTACCTCATCAGTCACTATCATCACATGCAGGAGAAGAACTAATTAGATTAAATTACTTTTGCTTTGTTTACACATTAAAGATGATCACATCAATAATACATATTTTTCCTCTTAGCTGTCGGGACTTGTATCAATCTAGAATATTTATTTGCGTGTTGCCTTGTTTGGGAGGTTTTCGGCCATGAAAATCTGCCTTCTCTCCAACGTAATGTCACGACACTGCACTCTGCTCGTGGTGCTCGAAGAGCCAACAAATACAGTTGGAAAAACTCTACAGCCATGAGTCTTCCCACAGATCACGACCCCCCCTTACTCAAGATTACCCACGGACCTTGTTGTGAGGAGTATCATGCAGAGAACGGTTGAAAGGAAATGGAGGAGTGTTGTTCAAAAGTGGAGTGTGTCAACAGATGACCTCTGTTTTCAATTGGCTCTTTTCACTATCTTTTAACTTAGAAGGGTTTTTCTTCCGGTAACGAGTTGTATTGCTAGAGAGAGAGAGAGAGAGAGAGAGAGAGAGTTCTAGTCCTCACTATCTCTAGGCTCCATTTGCAGTTCAAGCCTTTGCCTTTGGCTTTTTAACTTGAAAGAAGAAAAACTGTTCTTATGGTTCTGCCAGCAGCGTTTCTTCAGCCACCCCGTGGACATTTGTGTCTTCCACGTCTCTCTCCCAGAGACACATTTTGTATCAAAAGCCTCCGGTCCATCAACTACATCCGAACATGCACCCTCCGACCCTCGTCCCCCGGATGCTCACGTGACGTGTTGCTGGCAGTCGGGGTGGTATGCCGGGCAGGGGGCCACCACGGGCTCCTGGAAGCTCTCCACGCTCCCCTGCACGGCGCAGCTCACGTTCCTGCGCACCACATAGGCACACCAGTTCCTGAGGAGAACAAAGAAAGAAAGAAAAACTGGGTGTATGCACCAACATTTTGAAGCTGCACTTAGTTTTTAGTCATTGAGGTCAATGATGAAACTGAACTTTACTGAGTGTTCCCTCAATAATGATCCCCTAGTAATGCAAATCCACCTCCGTTCCAGCAGGTTATCTAAAGGTTATCAACTCTTGGCAAACCCTGGCAAAGCTCCATCCAAATTTAGCCACGGGCCGATAAAAGCACATTCAGATGACCATAAGAGGCTAAATCTCCCCTCTGAGCGCATTCCGATTCGTGAGAAGTTTGGACGCATGTTTGTGGGCGAGCGCGCAACAAACCGCACGCAGTTTTAAACCTTCCGGGGGAAGAAAAACAAAGTGGGATCAAACTGAATTTGTTGTTCAGGAGTTACCTGAACACAACCATAACGCAGAGCTGCGAGCGACCTACCTGTTTCGGTGTCTCTGATCCGCTCCCGTGGAAGCGGAGCCATGGAACAAGCCGTAAGAGGAGGGAGACCCGCTGGCGAGCTGAAAGTTCAAAAACAGGGTGAAAAGTGCCCAACGCCACTCCATCTCTGCTCTGCGGCAGTTCGTGCACAGCAAACGCCTTCAAATAAATAACTCCCGAGACTGGAACAAAAAGAGGCTTCTCTGTTATTATCGTGCACGACTTTCACAAAAAACAAAAAAAACACAGTCACGTTGTGAGTGATCAAACTCCCAAGTTTGGGGAAGTCCACATTTCACTGCAACTCCCTTGGAATGACGTTTGGGGCCAACACCCTCCTCCCAAAAAAATTCACGAGGAGAAATACCACCCCCCCACCCCCCACACACACACACCCCTCCCCAACCTTTAAAAAACATTTGTTTTAGCATTTCCCCTTTAATTCAATAATGCTTTTTAACTCAGTGATGAATGTAGACGAGCGTGTTGCCATGTGACAGGATTTGGGAGTTGATTACTTCTTTGTCTGCCAAACAGCCAGTAATTCACACCTCATGCATGAAGGTGAGAGGATAATGCTCTGAATGCATCCTCCTGAGTTGAAGATATTCATGGCCTGGGATAACAGCAGTACTTTGCATTCTGCTCTGTTGCTGAATGGGGGTCTATAACGGAGGGAGGGGGGGGGGGGTTGGTGACTTATACGTAGTGTACAGTCTGTTCTTTTTTTAATAAGGTGTGAATATTTCTTCTTTCTTTCGCCAAACTGAGCAATTTGCGAGAGGGAGGCGTTAGAGTAACGCACTAGCTGCACGAGGACTTGAATTCACGGCATTCGTCATTCATCTGCTTTAGAGCTTTGTGACACGGTGGGAAGTTTCAATGTCCACAGTGCTGCTGTGGAAATAGTTTCAGTGAGATGGCCTGAAGTCATTTTCCTCCAGTTGCCCCGGTCGGGGGCCGTGTAGCGGATGACTCTCTCCCGATCGGACAGATTCCCTCAACTCAAAGGGACTAATAGCTGAAGACGGGGGACGGGGGGAGGAGGAGAAGTCAAGTACTTTAGATGGAGCGGTTCTGACTCAAAGGGCGGCTGTTATGGGAGCACAATATGTACCAAAAACCCTGCGGACTCTCCTCCAAAAGAGAACACCATCTCACCATTGGGCAAGCTCTTAGGCCAGAGATAACCCTTCCCCAAATATAAGCCTGCACTGCTTCATCGTGGCAGTGTGTGTGTGTGTGTGTTGAGGGCCGGCCAAAAGGGAGATGCTGGAATTGGTTCAAGAAAGGGAATTATGTCAAGTGTTTGATCAACACAAGCATCGGACTAACTCGACACTTGAGGAAGACCAGTGATACATTCAGTTGATTTCCTCTCCCCTGGTTGTATTTACATTCACTTCTCGTATCAAACTATTATGCATTGTGCAAACCTAAACATCCCCAGGCTGTTCCTGCAGAGGACCACGCGGGTTGCGAGTGTTGGCCGGTTTGTTTATTCACCATAAGAGGGCAGCACAGCAGCAGCAAAGAAAGCCAAAAAAAAAGGAGAGAAAAAAGAACGGTCTCGTAGTCATGGCAATTCCTTTCCAAAATTGTTGGAGTGAGAAAAGGACATTTCATTACTGAGGCAGCGCGAGCGCCCGAAAGTCTGCAGCTCCATCACCTTGCCATGTTCCGCTCATGTCAATTATCCGCTGTGCACTGTGAATTCATCCTCCCTTGTTATAAGGGCAGTGCCTATGATTGGTATCGTGTCCTCATCAACCAAATGATGTGTATGTGGTTATTTTATTTACCGTTACAATTAATATTGGGAGATTACTGAGATCAGCATGGAGAGTCACAAGCAAAGCCCCCCCCCGGTCTGTTTTGAGAGCTCTAACTGCAGCTGGATTAAAGCCCCTCGCTCTTCACTGATACCTTACTTATTTTCCATGATGACACGTATGGGTAATGCTCAATTGATTCACATATTCCCTGATATTCACGCCGAATGGGGAATTAGATGAGTCATAAGTGAAAGAAAATGCCCAGCCATGTCTTTCGGTATAACAGAAACCCCCTCTGATTCCTGCCATAAATCCAGGAGACATTTCCTCATTTCACCTCTGAGATCGATTTCTGTCTCCTTTTCTTTTTTTTTCTTTTACTTTACTAAAGTTGGAAGACTGACTGAGATTGGAAGAGCCTGCACCGAAACCGGGGGGGGGGGGGGTCCCTTTCAGCACACGACGCATTTGTCACCGAGACACGAGCTTTCCGAGGCCACCCGCTCATCACCAAATGTTCAAGGCTTTCACCCGAGACGACACAAAGGAGGGCCTCTCTGACAACGGTTTTGTTCCGTATTCTGGAGCCATTTGAGCTGCGTATGTCCTGGCACTGCCCACTCAGGTGGATTTCAAAGTGGGGTCAAGGAGCTGCACGTTGGGGTCGTGGCCTGAGTTTCAACTTTCTCTCCTCCGGCAGCTTGGGAGGAGACGTGAGACGTGAGACGCTGCGTTTTGATCACATGTCAGATTTCTTTTATCAGTCGCTGCAGGTTCGATGGGCGGAAATGAATAAAAAATAAAACTATCGAATGCCCAGACTTGTGAATCCCTTCTTTTCCATCACTCCTGGAGTGAAGACTGTGGATCGCTTGGCCCCTCTCAATAGTACTTCACTTCAAATGAACATTTCAAATGTGGAGCGGCCAAAGACTCCTTCGTCTCATTTCATCATCTCATCTTGCTGGTGCCCCCCCCCCCCCACACTCTTGGAGGCTTTCTGAACGTTCTTAAGCGTAAGAGAAGGAGAAAGGATGATACCTCAGGGAGCAGACCCCACCAGGTTGTCTTCCACCATTATTTTGGATTTATCCCTCTCGTCTCCCCGATTCTTGTCTCCCTTCTCATTTATTTCGCTTCCCACGGAAAAAAAGAAAAAGAAAAAAGAAAAGCCTTGACAGAGACTGTCGCTTTGTAATAGTCGACTGATCGGAAATAGCACCCTAATTAGTCGACCTCTCCATTACGGGTGACAATTGCCTCGGTGGGACTTGTCGTTTTCAGGTCATTAATTGGCCTAACACTGTGAGTGACCTTGGGAATGATTCACTGCAGCCTCATGATCGGAAACAAAAGATCAAGAGAAAGTTCAGAGAAACGTTGTGGTCGGACTTGGAGACAAAGGGAGAGGAGAAGAATTGTGGATGTACACAAATAACGGCTCAACCCACCCACTCAAAATACCCCCCCCCCCCCCGTCTCCCACACGTGCACAAACGACGTGGGCCCGTGCGCGCAGACACACACACACACACACGCGCGCGCGGCAGATTAAGAGAGCTGATTTATTGGTTGTAAAATGTTAATACAGCTATAAGCCCCCGCTCATGAATTGTTAATTAAGGGCGCGACAGACCCGTCACCTAAAATGTTAATGAGGTGAGATTGCGTCGAGGGCTGTGAGGTCTCGGTGAAACTATTGAGCAAACACAACAGATGGGGATGGCAAGGGTGGCACCTGAGACAGGTCGTGCTCATTGGGCCACAGAGCATTCCAATTAATGAACGGCGGTGAGTGAATTAACCGTCGTTACTGGTGAAACAGAGTGATGAATGTCATGCATTGTTTCCCTCAGTAGCTCCATGTCTGCGCCGTATTGTCTTTTTGTTTTTTTTCTTCTTCTGAACTGAGGGGTGAGTGGGTAAAGACCTGTGGCCTCTGCAGGAGGGGGGTTTCCTGTGGCGTATCGTGGTGCACTTTGCTGAGCTTATTGTAACGCGAATGCTCTTTTAAAAAAATATTTTGTTGAAGTGCATTCACACCCAATTGGTTCTGGGGTCCTTTCTTTCTTTTTCCTCAAACTAAATCCTAAACACTAAACACTTCAGTCTATAGTTCCAGTAAAAACGCTGAGAAAAATGTGACTCCCTGCTGCTTTTATCACAATAAAATGTAAGCTGCTGAGCTGGCTGCGCTTCCCTCAGTGGCCGCATTAGGCTTTCATCATGTACTGATGGGTGGACCGGCTGGTGATTTGTGTGATGTGTGTGTAAGTGAGTGATTTGCTGCAAAGCTGACGTGTCCTCGGCTGCCGCGCTGCCCATCAGGAGTACGGCTGTGTACCATCTTACGTAACTCACTAGGTAGTATTTTCTTTGTTTTTGATGTGAAGGGGCTTTGTTGGGGGAATGGACACGTGACCAAAATCTGACATAAAATCACCATGTACTGTATTATCAGGTGTGCGTATGATAATGTGCACCCGGGGAATGGTAACAGCTGACAATAGCTCTCTCAATGCATTTGCATTCATGTGATCACCTTTCAAAAGCCTCCTATAAAGTTTTTTTACCCACCTGTCAAACAGAGGGCTGCAGGGATTTGGTGTTTTTTTTCATAGGCCAACCCTGAAAGTTTCTAGCAAGTTCCCTCGACAAATAGCTGATGGGATTTTTTCCCATTGGATTTTGCAAAAATAAAGCTCTTTGATATTAACAAATGTCGTTGAGACGAGGTCACTGAAAGAGAATTAGATTTAAATACCAGGTTTAACAATTTCTCTGAAGCCCTTCGCCGCTTTCATGTAGGATTTTGAAACATGTGAAAAACCTTCAAAATGTCGCTGACAGAGACTTTTCTCTTTGTAAAGTCCTCAAATCCTGCTGGAAGACATGGTTAGTAAACAGTGGAAGTGTTACGGCTGTTTGTTCATTCAAATCCGTGAATCCGTTCTGTGTCTCCTTCAGACTTGTGGAAGTAGTCGCTTTGTGGACCGTCGCTTTGAAGCCGAGGGTTTTTTTTGTGGCCACCATTGCTTTTGGCAACCATAGGTGACACCGGAGGATAGAGCCAAATATCACAAATAACTTTTGTGAATCGACACTGCGGAAAGTTTTGGCTTTCAACATTTCTTTTAAGTAATCTCAATTAAAGATGCAGTTCATTAGTCAACCTCAACTTTTCCTTTTTATGTTCTCCTTTCATTTCATTTCATTTAAAAAAAATAAATAAAAACGTGTTCGCTTTCTATTCATTTGATTGTGAAGCAATCGCACGCCTCCGTTCATAATTTAGCCATGGACTGCTTTGAATTGAGATGTAAGTGATGTAACCCTCTTTCAGGGCTTTGTCTTTTCGTCGCTGGGAGGGAACACTTTGCAAAGCGTGAAGAAAGAAGTGACCCTGAGCTTCGGGCTCCGACGGCGCCTGCGTTGGTTTGGAAAAAGGATACAAGTTTCCCCAAAATCTGACGCACTTTCTCAACTTTCCTTTCACCTAATTTAGTGCGTGGGAGACGGTGACATCGGAACGTTCTTGATCTCCAACGTTCTGCTTTTTGTGCGCGTGCAGGGTTAGAGGTCACGATGTCAGCGTGATGTCAGAAGGGGTGGGGGAGGGGGGGGTGCCCTCGAGGAGTTCAACCGACGCTCCCTTTTTACTCCACGTACTTCCTCGGTGTCCCAACTCTTCCCCCCCCCCCACCCTGCATGCAGCACTCCCCCGTTGTGTGCAGTGTTTCACTCTGAGCCAAAGCGCGCAGCAGGGATTCTCACAAAAGTAGTCATTTCTTTAAAAAAAAGAAATAAATCGAGTGAAGAGAAAAAGTGTGTGTGTGTGTGTGTGTGTGTGTGTGTGTGAGGGAGGGATGCAGATCACCAATGGTCTCTGATCCATATTGGTGTGAATGTAATTGATTTCCCGCTGTGAGGAATCCGTCTCTCCAAATCACAGAACAAATGCCGGCTGAATAGTTGAAAGGGCAGAAGAAATCTGGGCTTTATCCCACCGCTCTGTCTACATCCGTTTCATCGCTGTCGAACACCACGCAGTTTTCAGCGCACGCACATGGCCGCCTGATGCCTTTTGGCGCGTTTACCCGGGACCAGTGATAGCGGCGATATTTGAGGCAGCATCTACTGTCGCTCGCAAGAAGGGTAAGCGGGAAGAACGCGGGAATATCGAATGTTATAAGCGGAATGAATGAACAATTTTTAGAAAGCAGATGATGTTTTGTAGGGACGAAACTGAATCTCCCTTTACAAGGGGTGTCCTGGGGTAACCTGCTTTGGTCTTTAAGCCACTAAACACAAGGTCGTCCATCCAAAATGAAGGCGTCGCACTTTTTGTTGTTCCCGATACATTCAAAGCCTGTAGTTTTTTGCTCATGCCTCGACCCTCGCTGGACCAAAGGAAACATCCTGTCACCATCCGGAGTCAATTCATATTTTGTGTAATCGTGCAGCTACACACCGGCTTGGTAATGACGAAAGCGAATGACGGATTGATGAGAACAACCAAGCGGATATTTCGTCAGTTTCTGTTTTGTTTGACACTACAGAATTTGTTCCATTGGTGCCAACATGTCCACCTCAATTATCCAATAGTTTTGGCATTGGTTATCTACTTTTGGATCGACCGATCCAGTGAAATTGTATCGGCATCCGAAAGCTGATCTTGTATCTGCAACGATGAGTCAATATTTGGGGAGTAATAGTCAGACTGGTGGCCTTTGTGTTTCCTCATACTTCCATTTTTACGTTGATTGTTAGAAGTGATTTCAGGATACCTCCCGCCTGCTGGTGATGTTGTCGTCGTGGCTACTGCTGCTCAAAAAAACCCACAGTACCTTTCACAAGCCGTGCCTTAGCCGGGATCATCAGAAACTCCTCCCGCGAGTTCTGGAAACAAAGGATTATCTGCAACACCGGACGGGTTGACTAGAGAGAGGGGAATCAATAATACACGGTAAGGGCCGGCTAATGTACCTGCGGGGGCGGGCAGACAGACACGCAGCGACGTCTCGGAGGCCCGCCTCATATCCGCCGGTTTGGGCCCTCTTAAGCCAGACGAGGTAGGAGAAGCAACAGGGGAAATAAAAAGCCGGGGAGGAGAAAAGGTTAGCCGCACGGAGATGAAAGAGTTGGCAAGGTGCAGGGGAACAAAACGCAGCCAGCCGCAGGAGGCCGAAGCGTCGAAGAGTCGAAATAACTCGTCTGGTGGATTAAAATGAAAAAAAGATGAGATTTTTGCCGAAGCGCTTCACCTCCACTCCGCTCATCGCGATTCCCCCTTTTTTTGTGACAAAAGGTACCGACGTGAGCACAAAGGCTTTAAAATGGACGCACACAACGAGTTTTGTTTAGAGAGCGCTTCATCCTCGCACCCCACGAATCAATAGGGGGGGGAGGAGGGGGAAGGGGGGGGGGGGCGAAATGAAATAAGTGAGGGAGCTGTCCGGGAAAATCAGACGCGGGCAGACGGGAGCATGCCACCGGTCCCTGGGGACGGACGCTCGCCAAGCGCTGTCTCATCCAGGGAGATTGGGGTTAATGCCTCGGCTGCATTAGCACGCCAGCAGCACGCCGGCGGGACGTCAGCCGGCGCTGACCTCAGATGCGGCAATGACCGACGAACGCGCACACACACACACACACACACAAGCGAGAAGTATGATGATCTCATTAATCCTTGATTGGAACAACTGCACGCTTCCTCTGTTGAATGCCAACCCGCCCACAAGCTCACCCCCCCCCCCACTCCCACCACCCCGTATCCCCCCCTCCTCCACCCTGCCTCACCCCTTCTTAATTACACCCTCCCTCCCTCCCTCCCGACCCCCCACCTATATGTCCTGCTTCCCATGACCGCTCATCATTACAGATACACAAACACGGGTTTTACAGGGATGTTTGCACGCACCATAAAGGAGGAGGAGGCCCATGACTTTGTGTTTTCCTTTCCTTTTTTTTTTTTGTCAGAGCTCAACATTCACTGTGCCACGGTTACCAAAATGGAAAATATTGTCACCATTTTGAGTCAACTTATTCTTTGTGTAGTTGTGCAGTTAAACATCCGCTTGTGAATGAAAATGTGGCTCAAAACTTTCTTTGTAGTGTTTAATTGGATACTTTTTGCATTATCAGCTTGATTGTCCACCTCATTTCCCGCTATACAAACGTGTTTATATAAGTCAAATGTATTTATTTTAACAGTGATTTTTTTCCTGTTTTTGTCCTGTAATAAATGTGGCAGTTAGCCGTCTCTGCTGTGTCACAGACACAAACTGGTTCTCCCGTGCAGGATGGGAAAAGGAGGCCGTGAATGTCGAGGTTATAGCAACCCGTTACCACGGAGACGCAGGTGGAATAATCCGAAATGCTTTGACTCTTAACCTAAACTCAGATGCAGCTGCGTGGAGCTCTGGAGACACAAACAGCTGCTTCCCGTGTTCGTGGCGTCTCAAGTGTGCGGCAACAAGATAACAGAGAATATTATACATATATTCTTTATTATCCGGTCCCAGCTATTGAAACCGCTATACATTTTCAATAAATTATTCAGGGCTGCATATGATGATTTTCATAAGAAATTCATCTGCCGACTTTCAGCTAATGTATCACGATGAAGAGTGCTTCTTCCTTTGAGCCAACGCTCTCCCAAGATGTGCAATACCCAACAATTTACAACAACAGGGGAAATGGAAATGTGGCAGATGTCTCAGGAATAGTTTTAACACTAGTATACGATTAAACACAGTGTACACTGTGTACTAAAGAGTATACTCGTGAAAGTATCAGAATGTGGAGTTAAAATTCAGCAAACAAACCTTCATGTTGTGGACTTTTGTGCTTCCTACAATTCTTTAAGATATGAGTTTTTGGGGATCTTTTTTTAGAATGTTTTATATTATGCTGCTTGTCGATGTCTCATAACTTGAATGTCAAATACCTGCAGGTATGGCTTAAACGATTCACTGTCCTTCCCTGAATTACTCATCGACTAATCTCTACAATAAAGAGTTTTCTTATTTTCGCAAATGAGTCATTTTGGTCTTTTCCTTAAATTTGCCGGAGGCAACTTTTGTTGGAAGCGAGAACAACAAACCCGAGCACTTAAAAAGCCCCGCAAGGTCGTCACAAACGTGTTGACTGGCACCTCGTCAAACACGCGCGCTCACCCCCCTCCCATCACCGCTGGCGTCCGTGAGTCACCGTCTCCTTGGCGATGGAGGGTTCAACTGCACCGCCCCCCCCCCCCCCCCCCCCCGTGATGAGACGCCGTCAGAAAGCCATCTCCTGGACTGGAAGGGGATTTTTTCAGTTTGAGGACGCCTTTATTGATATGCAAAATATGTAACAAAAAAAAAAAAAAAAACAGAAAGCAGAGGAATAAAGCCGCTGAACGCATCGGGAGCGAGTGGCATTCACGCCGCGATGCCTCGGATTGCTTTGATTTGCGTTTGCCTGAATAGAATTATGTTAATTTCTATGGACTGATGAAAGACATTTTGAAAACGGAGGGACAAATATTAATCTTCACCAAATTGATTTCTCTTCCGGGATGTTTTCTATTATATATTATATATATATATATAGTTATAGACTAGCGTGTTGATCTCTTTTGAATTGCAATGTTCAAAGTAATAACCTCAATGATTTGTCTTTTAAATACATGTTCATTAAGTAAATCATCATCCATGTCGAAAACACCAAAGTGAAACCCCAAAAGAAATCTAAGAGACGGCAGCTCTATGCTAATGCCATTATTGATTTAATCTGCCGATTATCTTCTAATGTGATTAAAGTATATGAAGCAGCATGTACGACAAACGATCCATGACTGAACCCTGTACACAACAAAGTAGACGATTGCAGCCATTGATGCAGCCATTTATGCTCCTTAATGGATATTTGACTGATAAAAAAAAACACAAATAATCAGTAAACTCAGAAATTGTGAAGCTTAAATATATATTTTATTTAAATGTAGTATTTTCACTGGCATTTTTCCCGTATTTGTTTTAAAGTTCCCTGAAAACAATCATGGCTACTTACATCAACGCCTCGGTGAGGTTTTGACTTTAAAAGTTGAGATTAGAGTTGAGTGCAGTAAACGAGAATAAAAACAAAGATGCAGCAGTCATTTGTGTTTAATTTTCCTCCTTTGGGTGGAACCAAATAAAAACATTACACGCTCCGCTGTCATCAGAAGGTTTCATTTTTTCCTGGAGCCTCGGATGAAATCGACCTTATTGCTGCCTCCACACCCGGCGTAATGAGAGAATATTTCCCCAGAGTCTGAAAACAGATCCAAGATGTACTTTTAGAAACTTTATTAAACCAACCTAACCAATTATTTCTATGTTTGCCCTCCCTCTGACGAGTGACGATCCATTCAATAAGGCTGGTAAATGTTAATGTAAAATGAATTTCCCCATCACTGATATCCTTTCTGGCCAATAAAGGTTACATCGTTTCCAGCCGGGGGGGGGGTTAGCTGCGAGGGCTGGGCCCACCTGGAAGGTACCTGAGCTGCGGCACCTCTGACTCAGAGGGATGGCATTTTAATACAAAAGTCCGGCGTGACTCCAGCTGGGACAAAGTCTCTTTTTATCGAATTGCCCACGTTGTTAGCGCCTGATCAAACGCTTCGGTGGGACATTTATCTATTTATCTTTTCAGAGGAAAAGTAGTGGAGGGAAAATTGATCGGGTAAAGGGGGGGGGGGGGGGGTTAGGAAGGTTTTTTGTGCACACACACAAAAAAAAGAAAGTTGGGTGGGTTTTTTTTTAACGATGAAACCTACGATACCACATCAGTGGATGGACCTTCCCCCTTCCCATCAGGGCCGGTCTGATCCCTCCGTTCGGTTACAGGTGGCATCTTGCTGACATTCAACACACGTTGAACTAACATGTTGAGTCTCTACAGCCAGGGACACTGGGGACGTCTTATCCGCGTGAGACACTTGAGCTCTTTTCCCATGGCCTCGCCATCCCGGCACGTGCAATTAATACGCCGGTCACACAATGAAGCCTTTAGAAGAGTGACACATGTTTTTTTTTGCCATTACAGTGCGCACGATCTGGTTGTTCTCCTATTGTTGTCTTACAGAGTAGTGTTTCGCCTGCTGGCCACGCCACTTCCTGCCGTGAGATATTCCAACGATGTTGTCGCCCGGGTGTAATTGGATGTGTGAGACGGCTCAGTCAGGGGTCACCCGCCGATCAACGGAAGGCCGGCACCGGGGGCCTCAAGCCGAGGCCGATCGATCGACCGGGGGGGGGCGGGGGGGGGGGGCGAGGTTGGACTTCTAATCAGCATCAGGAAGAAGAAAAAAAAACGACACACGTGAGAACGCTGCAGCTGGAGAAGTGCTGGTCGTCTCTGGCGGTGTGTTGCTGTGCTTTGATTTATAATCAGACGAGTATTCCATCGCTTCTTCTTTTTTATTCTTTTAAATCTCAGCCACAAGATTCATTATCACCAAGGGCATTGGGACGTTTTTATCTGCAGGTACCCGGGGCTTGTATTTCAGGGCGGATCTATCACCCTGCTGCTCGTGTCACCGGTTCCTTTTGATTGCTGCGAGGTAGAAAGCGGACAAAGGGGGGACGTTTTCGCTGATGGCTTGTCTGTGAAGTCTCCCCCCCCCCCCGAAGCGGCGTTTGTGGGCCGTCGGAGCGTCGAAAAGTACCTCTGCAAAAGTTGTTGTTCATTTAAACGGATTGAAAGGACAAAACGTGCGTTTCCAGCCGCGGACGTGTTTCCTCATCACTGACCTCCAGGGAGGGGCCGCTGATGACATGCAGTTTGTTGGCTGATTTTATTTAGCAAAAACACCTCTGGGTAAATCCTTGTGTGTTTGCACAACCACGGCACTTCTGTCCTGTTGAATATCAATAACATTATCCACAATAACTACTGTCTTAATTTCATGTTCTAATTCAACTGTACTGTGTATACATCTATCCATTTACCCATCTAAAAATCATCTACATTTCTCCCACACCTAGTGTCTAAGTGTAACATTTTACCATGCATTAGTCACAATCGTGATCCTTAGACTTCTCCTGCCTTAACTACTGCCTCCCACAGGTGTTGTAAGAAGTAAAGTAAAAGTAATTAAAAAAGCTTTAAAAATAGACAGAAAAAAAAACAGATTTCTCACCTAGCAATATTCTGAATTACTTGGAGAACTTGGAGACTTTTTATGTGTAGAAAGTAGTTCAGTTGAATCCTTTTGGTACCTGATAAATATGACAAATAGGATTCTGGCTTTTCACCATCTGCAACTCAACAACCGATTCAATGGATTCCTGGCAAAAATGTGTCATTTCGTCTTGACCTTTGATCACTTTATATCTTACACAACATTTACTGTATATCTAGAAGGGATTCAGACTGTGATTAAGTTTTGTTGTTTTTAGAGATGTTGCAGTTTGATGGAAACCAGATTTCGTGTTTCACCATTTGTATGTAAATGTTATCCTATACGGCTAACTCTTCCAAAATCCTTGTTTCTCCGGTCATTTTTAAATAATTTCAAAGATGGCGATCATGATGCCTCAGCTCAAAGCTAATAAGAATAGTTTGTATTTTGAGCACCAGAGATTGAAAAAAGAAACCATTGTTAAGTTTGATTTTGGGAGAACTTTCTGTCACAAAGGTTCTTCTGCGCTTAAAATTGAAAAAAAGTCGTACAAAGGAAGTGGGGAAGAGGATCAAAACCTTAAAAACCACCACAACAAAGTACTGCAACATGTTAAAACACAGCACACATGTTACTGTTCGTCCAAAAATTCAAAGTACGTGACATTAAGTGTTAAAACCTTAGTCCAAAATGTAAAAAGTTGATAACCAAATGAACTGTTAGAAAGGGCTTAAAAGTGAGAAGGCGAAGGGCACGTCCTGTACCTCGCCACCAAACTCAAATCTCATCCAGCCCACAGCCGTCTTTAAGCAATGACAGGATGAGAATAAAACGTTCTGACTAGTGAATCTGTGCGTCTGCCGTCTCTCTCTCTCTCGCTGGGATCGTTCTCGGGGCCTTTGGAGGACGGCCGGAAAGGGACGACTTTCCTTTCCTCTTTTGGAAACGACAACACTGGGCTGGGTTTTCACGCGGATCATTTAAAAAAAATCGACCGCCCCTGTGGTTCATCCACGGTGAAACGCATTAGGGCTTTTAATGGGCATTAAATGGCATTTTTGTGCTGATCCTTTTTGAAATGCAAACGTTTGTGTTGTTTTTTTCTTGTGGTGCAGGACTCGGTATTTAATGAACCTGAATGACCAAAGGGGACGTGTTGCAGAACGTGGGATCTGGTGCACCGGATGACACCGGATGACACGGCGGCCCCCGTCAGGACTCGTGAGATCTGACACCGAGACGCAACCCCCCCGCCCTTATTTCCTCATCAACAAACTGTTGCATCAACTAACTCAATTCGCACCTTCTCTGAACTCCCCCCCAGCACAACCTGCTGTTACCACGGTAACCGCGGGAGCCAATGCGATCGGGAAGGCGCCGCCAAAAAAAACGAGTCCTTGAAGTGGATCACGACACCGTTTTTCGTGCTCCGGGATGACAAGAGCGTGGCTGGCTGTCCGTTTCAATGAAAGGTGGATTTCATGTGCGCCAGATCGCACCCGGCGTTGAAAGGCCCCACACAGCTGATGGGATCCTGGTGGGGGGCTGGGAACATGAGTGATGCTAGCCCCCCCCCCTTAAACCCCCCTCCCGAGGGAAATGAGGGGCTGCAATGTATGTAGATAATTATTTCCTCCAATCTTCCGGCGCGGCCCTCATGCCCTGATGCTCTGCGTCCCATCTGAACTCTGATCCCCAGAGGCCGTGTGTGTGTGTGTGTGTGTGTGTCTACTAAATCCTGTACAGTAATCAATTGTTTATGATTAATAGGATTTATAATTGCAGAATTACATTTACACGCGGATACCGTAAAACAATAGTATGTAAACAAACTTATCGGGTTCATAATTGCACGTAAAACCCGACTTCATTTGGATTCTCAAAGTTCACAGCAGACGTCAGGACCGGCTTCACTGGACGCAGGTTCTCAACAGGTTGTGAAAGGCCTTGTGGTGCGGGGGGGGGGGGGGGGGGGGGGTTGAAGGGTCTCCTCTGATGTCTCCTCATGGTGGACGGAGGGACAAATAGGCTGTCACTCTCCTGTGAGTGGCTGTCATACATCCATCTCATCAGGCCGCCACTCAAGAGCGCAGCCTGGAGGATCAGATTCAGATGACAGTAGATGACGGCCTCGTCACCTTCTGTGTGGAATCCAAGCGAAGGTCTGGACGTTAGCAAGCAGCACTCTCTCAGGTTTTTGTTATACTGTAGAAATGTTTAAAACATTTTTTTTTTTTTTTTATTGCTTTAATGCCAAGACGTCTGGCTCAAGCAAATTCAAGCTTTTTGCTGCTTTTCCAAAGCGGCAGAATCATGAGCCAATTAGTAAATCCTTTCACCAACAAAACACTAATGACAACAATCTGCTTATTATTAAGTAATTCATTTAGCAAAACTGCAAAACATTTCCCTTCTTACGGATATCTATGGATGGTTGGTCTGTCAAAAAAAGACAACCAAATATTAAACTGTTAACTTGAGCTCAGAACATTTCTTTAATAACATTTCACAATAGTGGGAACAATATTATTTGATTAACCAACAATGATCAGGGTTCTGAGTTTGTGAAGTTGTGGTGTTTTTTTTTCTTCTTCTTCTTCTCTAATATATTCATCTGAGAAGCAATCAACATATTCCATCACTTGTTGTTCTGCCTGCTCTGTACCTGTGGCTCAGAGTGTCTATAATGAAACCTCAGGACCTCCTCAGCCCGGAGGAAATGGCAGACGGAGCCTGGCCAGGAATAGACGCCGGCTGTTTGGGTCGATGGAGGCAATACAAGCGTCAGTGGGCGATTCCTCCCGTCTGCTTTCTGCTTTCTGCTCGGCCTGCAAAGAAAATCTCATTGTCTCGGGTCCTGATCTCGGAGGGGGGGAGGGGGGGGGGGGGTGGTGGTACCGGTCTGAATAGAAAAAAAAACCTTTGGGTTGCTGGTGCGTTAGGACTTTAAACATCGTAGTTAAAGCTCGGCTCGGGCGTTTGTTCTGGGAGAGAAATGGACGCGGTACGTGGGGCGGAAAACAGACGGCGTCCTCTCTTCGGCCTTTAACTCTGGCCCACCCGAGTATCGGAGCGTTAACGCTGATACAGGTGTAACGCGTTGCTAGGGATGACAAATGAGGCCATAACGATGCCTCGCTATTAACATCTTAGAATAACTGTCCAGTGGGCTCCAACGTGGATGTGTGAATGGGATTTTTATTTATTTATTTTTTGTGTGTGAGTCTGCAGCGAAGCCTCCGAAAAAGCAGACGCGGTCGCCCCTCGGGATTAGAGAGCAATAAAGGAGAGGACGAACGGACCCGGAAAAAGGTCCAGAACGCGCTCCAGACACATCGCCTTCACTGGAAATCAATCCGCTCTCGCGGGCCTCCCGCGTGCCGGGTTAAAGTGGGAGTGATGGCAGGGGAGAGCGAGCCAAGTAAAGAAACTGGGAGGTGGGAGCCGTGGGAGTGGAGGGAGGGAGGGAGGGAAGGTGGTGGGGGGAGGTGGGGGGGGGGGGGGGGGGGGCGGGAAACGAGTGGAATCGCCGAGCGAGTGGGGGGGCTGATTCGGAGCGTTACGGTCGGCCTGAATAGCGAGCTGCCCCTCGGCACTCTGGGTCTGAGGTCAGGTTGGTGCGTGCGGAAAGGAGGGGGAGGGTAGGGGGGAGGGGGGGGGGGGGGGGGAGTGGAGGGTTTCAATGCTTTTTGTTTGCTTTTGTTTGCTTTTATTTGCTTTTTTTTTTTTGAACAATCGTTGGTTGATGCTGAGATCCATCGAGCTGCTAGCTGCACCGACACACAGGTGAGTCCACTTTCTCCACTGGAGCCAAACAAAAAGAGAGAAAGGAAGGAGGGGGGGGGGGGGGGAGCACTAAAAATGAACTTTGGTGCTTTCATTTAATCTTCCCACGTCAAACTTTCCCCAGCCCCCCCCCCCCCCCCGATATATAAGGGCCTGTTGTGGTGAGGTTAAGCGAGCCGGAGGTCAACAATCACCCGGCACGCACAAAGGTCGTAAATCCCCTCGTATGGCTTCACGTCGGAGCGATGATAATTGTTCTTTGTTGTGAACGTGTCGGAGGTGTGAAGCGAGCGAGTTACACACCGAGCGAAGAGAAGAAGCACCGGGAGGCTGCGGGTGCTCGTCTAAAAGAAGAAGTCTGCTGTGGAGGTGGAAAACGCACACACACACGCACACGCACACACACACACACACACACACACACACCTAAACTGCACGTCGGTACAAGGGTGCACAGTGTCTTCTCATTCCCGGGACCCGTACGCCAGTGTAGACACAACAGGGCTGAAACTGATTTATAGCTCTGTCTTTTTTTTTTAATGATCAAACTTATTTTCACAAGAAAAAGGAGTTTTATTTTCTTTAGATGCATTTTAACATCCGTACAAATAACTGTAAAAGGACCAAAAGCATCAGGTGTGTCTCTCAGTGCGGTCTGTGGCAGCATTGAGCCCACTGCTGATGATCGGCTTAAAATGGAAACATCAGCTCAATCCTTTAATCTTTCTCAACAATTGTGTAAAATTGCTAATTTCAACTTCCCCAAAAGCCTGATTTGGTTTAATTGTCTTTATATTTTTCCCTGAATATATTAAAGTATTACATTACATAAATCAGAGGAAGAGCAACACATCCTCACATTTAATAAACTGAAACTATGGGAGAGTGAATGTGAATTGTCTATATATACATTTTACATATTGCAATATGAATATATATTAGGTTTTCTTTCCCTGGTTTCATATTGGTTTCTCCGCCACGGAACAACTCACGTTTTCAACCTGAAGGATTGTGAATTTTTTTTTTTTTAAATTAAATTGCAGCAGAGTGCTTCCCTACAGTTGCACGTTCCCCTAATGGATGATGAAATGTCAGTCTCGGCATCATGACGAATCGCGGTAATCGGATTTGCGGCAATTGGCCCACAAGAACATTGACATCTCGCCCTGAGTGCCATTTCCAAGTGCATTGCCATTTCACGGCACTCCAGAGCATTCACCTGTATCAAGTAAATGGCAGGAGCGACAAGCCAATACCCCCCCCCCCCCCCAGCGTCAGGCATGTCATTGTTGTCGTGCAAGTCTGTTAATGTATTAATGAGGTGGAAAACATTGATGCTTACGAACGAACTGCTCTAAAAATATAACAAGAAGGTTTCGGAGCAGAGAAAGAAATAATGAGGGGCCAGAAGAAGTTGGTGAGTGTGTGTGCGTGTGTGTGTGTGTGTGTGTGTTGGGAATGAAGAGATTCTCGCATGCGACCGTGCCGGGTCAGAGGCCAAGCTGTTGCTTATCGTTTGGCCGCAGCCACTTAAAGCTCCTGCAAAAAAAAAACGAAAAAAAAAAAAAACGATCCATGTCTCCATCTGAATAGGGGTACCGCATGTTGTCACGTCAATACTTTGCCATTGAAATGGCGGACAAAGACTTCCCTGCTTGACCTTCAACAAATCCCAACCCTGTCAGCGTGACGCCTGAGAGCTCCGTCTGCCCGGAACCACGGGAGGATGTTTATTGGAACCAAGGTCTCCTCTGACCCGGGTTCTAAAGTCTGTACATTTCCACTACATCCCCCTACCCCCCCCCCCCCCCCCCCACGATGCACACCTTCCACATACGCTACACGTGGAGGGAATACGTGTCACACTCCGTAGATACTCCGTAGATCAGCTCTCACTCCATCGAAGTGACCGTTCCTCTTTTCCTCCCAAACACTCGGGTCGGCTCCGCCCCACGCCGGGATCCACTGGGATCCACTGGGATCCACTGGGATGCACTGGGATCCACTGGGATCCACTGGCCCCCCACAGCCGGCTTAATCCTACGTCCTGTTGCACCGGAGGGGCCGCTCTCTCTGGGGACTGGCGGGTCGTGTCGTATCTGCTGCTGCTGCTTGTGTTCGGCCCTCCCTCCGGCCTGTGAGTTCAGCCTGACCCCCCCCCCCCCGGGGGCGATGAGATATGAGATCCGCCCCGAGGCGAGAGCTCGGTCGTGTGGGTGAAAAAAAACGCCCGGGGAAGAGAGAAAGCCCCCCCCCCCCCCGTCATCGATCACTACCTTTGAAAACGGCGCCCGCGCTGCTGGAATCAGAGGCGTTGTCATGACTACTGATCGCCGTTGCATGAAGAAGACGTGGTCAGCGGTCGGATTGATGAAAGCGCGAGGATTTACTAACCGGACCGGAATCGAAAAACAACAACTCCCTTCGAGGATTAACCGGACTGGACTGTGGTCCTTCGCGTGTCCCGGTGAGACAAACCGCCACGTTCTGAGGCCCTGGACAGTGCGTCCCCGCGTAGACGGGCTCACTGACCGGCCCTGAGGCCAAAGGTCAGAGAAGCCAAACTCCGACAGGCGTCGGGGGGCCCGGATGCTTCGTGCAGACGCTCTTTTTGTTTTGTGTTTCTCTGTGCACATGAAATGGTTCTTTTCATGGTGAAACATTGGCATTACTCTTAAAATGTAGTGGGGTAAAAACAATACAAAACCCCCCCCCCCCCAAAAAAACACATTTGTGAAGCTGTAGCGTGTCCCTTTATTGTTTTTAAATGGCGACATTCCTCCCGGAAAAAATAGACGATAACGCGAGCCGGATATTAAACAATAAACGCCGCGTGTCCTCTGCACAGTGTATCAAACCAACACCCCAGGAACTGATGGCTGTTTTAAAGAGACGTGAGGGGTCATGGGAAAAAAAGGAAATAAATGGAAATAAATGGAAATAAATGGAAACCTGTGCACAAACTTTATACTTCATGATTCAACACACATCAGGTTTATTCCATTAATCTTATTCTGAAAGTATCCTTCTTACTGTCACTATGAATTGCCTTAATGTAATACGGTTTTATTTAGATGGTGGACTGGGTTCTGTGGATATTCTTGATTTTGTTTGAGATCCATCAATCATATTTGACATGAGAGCCGCTTGGCCGTGTCACTTCTTCTCTCCTTCTTCTTCTTCTTCTTCTCTAAACCCTCGTCTGTGTCCCACGGGGGGCAGATGTTTACTCTCCGGCAGGGGGGGGGGAGGAGGCGAAGACATACAATACGATATTTAGTCAAGAGCACACAATTCTCTTCTCCACGACACCACCTCCCTGGCTCTGCACTCCCACTTATACGTGTGAAATTCCACCCCCTGCGACACTGTCACCGGAGTCGACCTTTACGCGAGGAGCCCGCGTGGCGCGGGAGATCACGGGAAGATAATGAGAGCTGTGGGCGCCAGTGGAGAGTGTGAATATCCGAGTTCATCCCGGTTCAAGTGTGCCCCCCCCTCCCTCCGCCGCTGCTTCCTGTTTCCTACACACGCCCGACGTCACGGCTTGAAGAACCGGACCTTCTCGGAGCACCGCATCGTGGCATCTCACTCATGCACAGAAAAGTCCAGACACAGCAAGTCCTTTTGTTATCTTCATGATTTTTTTTTTTTTTTTACCTGTTTTAATGGCTGTCTGCTGCTGGGAAGAAGAAAATAAAAAAGCACCACCAGTGAGGAACTCTCAGGTCTAATTAGAGCCAAAGAGCGCTAACAATGGCTCCTCTGCGCAATACCCCGAGATATGCCGTGATATTTAGATCCATTTATTCAGCCGTTGGTCTATCCAACTTGTTTTTCTTTCCCGAGGAATCCATTGCGAAATGCTCTACCCGCAAAATAACAAACATCCAAAAAAAATTTAAAAATAAATAAATAAAAGAGATCTCACTTTGAGTAAATTAGCAGCCACCGCCAGCGAAAGGTTACAAAGTGTGTCCAATTAAAAGTAGAGCAATGATCACGATGTGGCCGAGTGGAGGGCTCGTAATTTGCGGTTTTGGGATGTAGGAAATCAAACGAATGGATTGAAAAATGAGTTCAGACCTCTTCTTTGAGTCTGCCAAAATGTGTCCTGATGTCAGGGACCAAACGTCTGTATTTCAAATGCAACGCTTCCAATGCGACGAGCGTTGTGTTTCTTTTTGTAATGGTTTGTTAAAACTTTAGAGTTCGAGGGTTTGAAGTCGAGCTGCCGCTCGCAAAAGAATCGCACATCTGAGACTGTGAGGAAGAACATTTCTTAAGAAGTGATGAGAATCTGTTTGAATATTTGTCTCCCATCCGAGCTGGAGCACACAGGCTCTGTGTGTGTGTGTGTGTGTGTGTGTGTGTGTGTGTGTGTGTGTTTGTTTGTGCGCGCATACTGTATCTGTGTACTCCTTTGCTCCCCTGCTGACAGTGTGTGGGTGATGGATGGCAGTTGTGTGCACCGCCTGTTATGTCACACGGACACACACACACACGCACACACACACACACACACACACACACACACATTTGGCTCTCATTTTGAATAGCCAGCTTTATTACACGGACATAACCAGGATGACAATGCTCTCTAATGGAGCATGCTAACGCTGTGTCACACTCTCTCCTCCTTCACATTCCCACTAATCCGGACATGTCCTCCTCCGATTATGTTGATCCGCCGCTAATGAGAAATGCTAAAAACAAGGAAACGTCTCGTCTGTGTGCATTCGTGGGCTTTCTCTTGCCTCTGATACACATGCAGTCTGGATAAAAACGTCAAATCAAGTGACGAAAGCCCAACTCACAAACATCTTCATCCATTGCGTGGTTTTGGGGGAAACACGCACGACATTGATGTAGTGTCTCCTTCACCACGTTTTGAGATGGAGCGTCTCCACTGCCGGTGTTGACCGGTTTGCGTATCTTGGGGTTTCGTCCTCAAGGTCATGTGAGGCGGAGCTTCAGCTGCTTCCTCAAGTAACCCAGTCGGGCCCGGAAATTTCGCAGGTTTGCAGTCTTCGTGCAGTAGATTTTTTTTCCGTGTACCTCCCCCCCAAATAAGTGTGCAACGAAGCGGCATTGATCCGTGTCATTGTGCAAAGAGCAGCACAGGAGCTGCAGCCAGTTCCTCCTTCTTAAAATTCCAACTAATATTCAAGCAGACAATCCATTAGATGGACCTGCATCGTGCGTTTGCTTCTGTCAAAACACTTGATGGAAAATGTCCTTTTTGATGAAACACTTGTATCTTTCTCTCCTGGTACAGAGACGCTGCTTTCAGGAAACACACAAAAAGGGTACAAGTACACATGTGGTGGGAATATTTCCTCCCTACGTGCATCTGTTGAAAGCAGTTGTGTGGTTGAGTGTGCACGTGGAGATGTTTACACCGGATCCTTGTCTTCCCCGCATGCGATTGTCACGTGTGTGTGTGCGTGTGTGTGTCTGACTTAGTGCACGCATTAGTGTGCCTGTGCACCGTTTGATAGATTGAGTGGAAATAGGAGCTGACCTTAAAAATGTGATGGATGAGCTGTGTTGAACGCAGAATACTAAAGCTGCCGGTGTCAAGCACCAGACCCGGTTGGCTTCCAAGCTTAAGGTCACCACTCAGTGTCAGAAAACGGGAACCGGGTGCAAAACGGAGAGGAGATAATTCATCTCGCAGTGGCCCCCGAACCTCTGATCCCTCATCGCAGGGCCTTGTGCAGTCAGACGTGTCACGCCGAATTAGGCAAACTCACTCTCCACTAATTGGTTTTTCGGGGGGGAAAGGTTTCCGAGGCTGACATTGATAAAAAAAAAAAAAAGAAGAAAAAAGAAGAAGGGTGGCTTCCTTCTCTTGTTAGTCGAGTCGGAGTCAGAAGCACGTGGCAGATGTGGAGATGTTCCTCCACCGAGTACAAAACGCCCCGTTTTGCTGTGTCAGGTCACCGAGGAGCGGCCCACCGTCAGGCAGGAGACGAGGAGGAGTATATAAAAGCAATGAAACCCACGGATTCCTGCAGAGCCATTCAGCCGGGGGGGGGGGGTGTGTTTGTTTTTTATATTACAAGACGGACTCGTCCCCCCCGGCGGAGGACGCATGCAGCAGACCTGGCTCTTTCTTTTGATTAGAAGGCGGCGTAAAACTAATATATTAGTATATAATTTAGCCAAAACCATCAAAATGATATCAAATAAAGGCTTGAAATATCTCACTTTGCATGTAATGAGTCTATATAATATCTTAATTTCACCTTTTAAGTTGAATTACTGAAAGTAATGAGCTTTTGCACGATTCTAATTTTTCAAGTTGGGCTATTTCAATACATTCTTTTTTCTCTGAATTAACACGTGAGACCTTTTCTGGTGATTAAGGAAAACAATAATTAACAGATTAACTGATAGCGAGAATACGATTTTTCTTTCATTAATGTCACAATAACTCGCCCTTCACAGAGTCACACTGAAACAACACTGAGTATTGATTTGTAAATGCAGGCCATTTAGAGATGTCCTTCTTTGTTCATACCTTAAGTTCTATATTGATCATATCTTCATCCTTTTGAGAACATACATAATCATTCTTTTGGGGTTTTCAAATTCTAGAGAAACAAAGATTTTGCTCGGTAAAGGTCATTCACTGGTGATCAAAATGTTTTGGTGCATGTGTGTGTGTGTTTAGGTGTTACTCAGAGAAAGATGAAGAAGCAGAACCATGACGGCGATGATGTCTATGGCCTGAAGTGCCATTAAATACCCCCCCCCCCCCCACCCACCCTCTCAATTTTCCTGACATCATCCTACTCAACTGGTGGGAAGCGGCGGAGCCACCACTCATCCTCGCGCTCATCAGCGAAAGATGGACATCGACCGCATTCATCACGACACCGTCTCATTTCCTGCCCGGCGGAGTGGTGGGAAGTGGTCGTTTCGGGGCGAGATCACGGGGCGTGGGAGGTGGGTGGGGGTGGGAGTCACTGATGCGCAGCCGTGATGGGGGAAGGGGGGTTGGGGGGGGGGGTTTCAGGTGTACAAATGTGAGCCGTGGGTCCCAGGGCATCGTGGAGCCAACGCGTGCGAAGTGAAATCAGTCCTCCCTCCCCCTGAACATCTTGGTTCCAAGAAGAGAGAGAACTTTTATAGATAATGGAATATTTATAGAATATGGATGTGCTCTGACTTTTTTACATCCTCCATAAATCCTGGATTCATTTTAGACTGTAAGAAACATCTTTTCTTTTTTTCGCAGAGTGACCGCGACCCCGTCTTTTAACGCTTTTAATACGCCTTCACCTGGAGGAAATGAGTCGAGGCGGTGCGTGTGAGTGGGAGTAGTGAGAGGTGGCAGTATTATTAAAACCGCGGTGCAAAAACGGGGTCACCTCATTTACTCAGGTTATTTGGAGCTGCCGCCCCAACTGGCCGCTCGTGGGCTACAGATTCAGACGCGTCTTTGACAGCCCCATTTAGTTTGGAAAAAGGCGTAGACGCCGTCATCCCGGCCCTTACCTTCTCTTGCGATGATGATGATGATCACGATGATGATGATGATGATGATGATGATGATGGTGATGGTGACGGTGATGACACTCGCGTGGAGGAGAGTGCAGAGTGCAGGCGGGAAACAACTTTGTTGTTTTTGACGAGCGCACGAACGCTTCTAAAAAAAAGAGAAAATCTCAATCTCTGTTCGCTTCAGTAAATCTGTCACAGCGTTCGAGACGTGTCGGCGCCACGTCTCCCCGAGTCTCACACCGTCCTCTCGGGCGGATTGAACTGTTGATCGATGAGGGGCAGAGTTCGGATTCCCAACTTTCATTTCCCCCGTGATCCCTGCGGTGTGTCGAAACTGACGTTCCCTTTCGAAGCCGTCCTTGTCCACAGGAGCGGTTTTTACGCGTCTTGATCAAAGCCTGAAGCCACAGCTCGTGGTCCTGAGTGATGGGGGTTCGGCACCAGAACCGGGAGATCAAGCAAACTCAAAAGGCCCAAAAGGAGAGAAGCTTCCAGTATGTTCACCGTCCTCCTGGGAGAGGTTTGATTGAAGACAGGTTACAACAACATTACAGTCATTAGTGAGTCCGTAGACTTTATCTTTGGTCATGTTTGGAAATTTCAGATCTAATGAAGTACGTCTCTTGGCTTATTGCTATCGGACCTGCTTTCCGACTACGCCTGGATGCCGAACTGGATCTTTGCCCTTTCTCATGCCGGCCCGTTGCGTTGCATCTCCATCTCAAATTCGGAAGCAGGAATGTTTTGAATGTGCACAAAATGTTTGCAGAACGTTCGCTGCCTCCGAAGCAGAAGCTCTGCCGGCGTTGGCCCGACGAGCCGTCGAGCTGAGACGGCGCCACTAGACCCTCGGCAGCTTCATAACAAGCCGTCATTGTTAGCTAATTAGCCACCGTCCCAGTTGATTTCCAATTACCCCCCCCCCACCTCCCCCCATGAATGACGGCTGCGACTGAGGAGCCAGAACCCACGATGGTGTGGAGAAAAACACATGAGCTCAAAATGGTGATGTGACAAGCTTTTCCCAGAACCAACGTGTGTGTGTGTGTTTGTGTGTGTTTGTGTGCGAATGTTGTTTTGTGCGTGGGCGGTCCAAGCGCGCACACACACACACACACCGCGTCGAAATGAAGTGGGATCCGTTTCAGTGTTGACGGTAAAGCTGGGTTTCATGTAGCAGCTCTAAATTGCTGCCAGTCCGTCCATGAAGCTGGTAGCAAACAGTAGACGTGGTGTGATGATAAACATGAATAATAAACCGTGACGCACACACACACACACACACACACACACACAGGCAGGGGCCTCCGGGGGCTCAGTCGGGGTGCGTCCAGCATCGTATCGGCGGTAGATCCGTTACCCACTGAAGCTGTTCATTCTAATCACTATTCACTAAAAGGCCTCCCGTTAGCGAGACCTCGCCCCCCCCCCCCCCCCCCCCCCCGCCAATGCAACGCATCAGACCCGACAGCGCGCCCGTTCTAAATTGATTCATTTTGTTTTCGTTGATCGAATAGTTCTCCCGGTGCCGCCTTCAAATAATTTAAGTCACGCCTCATCGCTTGGTTCGGAGTCGGAGTGGAAGCAGTTTAGCGGCTCGGTGCTCTCGGCTGCAGCCGCAACACCGGTAAAATAGTTTCTCTGGCCGCATCTCTCGTCATTAGCAGGAAACCTCCAGGCTACCACCGCTGGTTGGTTATTGTTTTGTTGTGTGAGATTGTGATCTCCCGGAGCACTTTGCGAGCGCCATTAAGGCCCCATTTGCTCCACCAGAATCCCTCTTCGACTCATTTCGGGCTTTACCGCTCGTTTGTGTCAAAGTGTCTGTTTTGGACGCCGAGGAACGTTGCCCATTTCTCTCTCTTTAACGCGTACTTGTTGGGAGGCATGAATCTCGAGCGGGAGAAGTGGATCCAGCCGTCTAGTGGGGGGGGGGGGTTATTGCTGGTTTCAGTTTTATTTATTTAGGCGGTGGTTCGTGCCTCGCTCGCCTGAGTTCTGAGCAAAGACCCTGCACACACAATTTAAACAACGCCGTTTCAAAAAGATTTCATGCACGAAGTACAGAAAAGGTCACGTCTGATCTCGTCACCCAAAGCTCGATTTCTGCCAGATGATTCCTCTTTGCAAATCAAAAGTGAAATAAGTGTTTTTTCAAGTTCTCTTTGCCTCCGGGTTGCGTAATGGATTGTTGAGTTTGCGTCGCCTCGCACGGCCTTTGTGGTTCTCCGTGTTGCCACTAGAGCTCACTCTTAAGCAGAGCAACGCGCAGCGTGAGGCCCCACCGGCTTCCACAATGAAACTACCCCCTGTTTCCTTCATTTATCTGCTTACACGCGGAAAAAACGGCATTTCAAAATTTGGGAACACGACGTCTCCGATTTGGATCCATTTAATAGCCCTCTAGCTGGTGTATTAATCAATGCTACTAGGTTTGGACTGCACTGTTTTTCCAGAACTTCTGATTCTGTGAACCTGCCTTGAGAAGTTCAAACCACCCCAAAACTTGTTTTAGTTTCTTTTTTTTTTTTCCGGTTTTGCCCTCTGACGTCCTTCCAAAGCCAGTCCAAAACGCCGAGTCACGTCCCTGCGAATGACTTGCTGATCCTCTTACGTTTGGTTCTTCGGAGCCTCCTCGATCCGGTCACGCTGATAACTCCGCTCCAAAGAGGATGAATATAAAGTATTATAACGCCGTGGCTATGTATAAACTCTGTTAGTTCCAGGTGTGTGTGTGTGTGTGTGTGTGTGTGTGAATCCATGGGAAACAGAACGGAGGCGAGACACCTCTGAGCCACCGAGAGTCGCTCCGTCACCAAAGTAATATGACAAGTGTTCACTTTAGCTGTCGCCCGATCCCTCGCCAAGTTCAGCCCCGACGGACGGCGGATGGAGGATGAGTTGAAAGCAGTTTACGGAGAGTTGGAGATCGCCCCTGGGGGGGGGGGGGGTGAGAGAGGAAGAGACCCAGGGAAAGAGTAATAACGAGGAGTGAGAGCAGGTGGGAGGGAGCTGTCAACCCGGGGAAGAAAGTGATCAAGTAGGTGTTCGTCTCCCAGGGGGGGGGGGGGGGGGGGGGGGGGGGGAAAGGAAAGGACGGGGGTCGGTGAGGGACAGACGAGAAAAGAAGGGACAGTTTTATTAACTTGAGCTGACCGCGGGTCAATTGAGAGGAAATCTCCCCAAACAGACAGGTGTCTTAATAAAAGCGGGCCAATATCTCGCGGCGGGAAAAGGCCCAACGCGTGAAGCTCTACGCGTGGATCCGCCCCCGCCTCCACAAGGGGTGGGGGCAGCGAGAAGAAAGAAATCTATACCAAAACAACGGCAAAGCTACTTTATGACTTCTCATCAGAGCGGCTTAGTGAAATGGCGCTTGAGCGTGCAAAAGCGCCGGCCCACGAGGCTGAGCCCTGATCGCTTTCCCGTCGCCACCCTCCGGCGAGTAAAGCTCCTGAGCCGCACGCGGACGGGGGTTCACGCGGTCATGGTAACCACGGGCGGCGCGGGTTCACAGGCTGTCAGCCGCGCGGCGACGGTGCTTCTGGCATCAGTGAGAAGTGGAACTCGCCGTCTGTAGCCTTTAAAAACCACCTCTCTCCCGTGGATTGATCACTTCTCGTGGGGGGGGGGTGACTTCTGGGTAATGCAGTGGCAAGACAGAAAAAGACCTCGGCCGTGGGAGGTGTCGGGATCAAACGTGCAGGGGGAGACGTGCCCCCCTCCCCCCCCACCGCCATCTCCCCATCCATCGCAACCAAGTCCCACCTAATGACTATTTCATCACCTCACCTTTAATTAAAGATGAAAAGCCTTGACTTAAGCTCCTCCAGGACTCGAGCATTACCATGGAATCCTTTCAGGGGGCCTCGGCCCCTGAAGGCAGGAAAAAAATGTGTTTTTTCAATTCTGTTCTGAAGGGTCACGGTTACATTTTTTTTTGAAAAGCGGGAGGTGATAACAGATTTTGTTGGATATCAATGGAGGAGTGGGTTTACCGATGGTTTATGGCAAGAATAACCTTCCATCTTACAACACCATGAGTGATTATGAAGTGTGCTCCTCCTGGGTAACTGCAGGGTTTAACTTCCCACAATGCCAGGTTGCAGTAATCATGTTGGGTTTCAGTGAAGCGCTCGGGTCACACAAACAAGTGTCGATCAAAGCGCGGCGTCAATTAAAGCCGCACATCAAACAACAGCAACCTGTTGTTTGCTTCACTTAAAGAGCTTTCACTTTGTACCGCTCTCATGGAATAAACACACACACACACACACACACAGTAATAGGCTGCGTGAGGTGCTCGCCGGCTGCACCGGACCAATGGAGTCGGCACGGCGTTCCGTTTCATCCGGTTAACGAAGCGATGGAGAGTTACTTCAGACCGACGGGCTTTTCTCTAGAAACAAAACATTCGAATGTCACATTTTGACCGACGTTGACAACCGTAAACCCGAGTGCCTGATTGCGTCCCCGGCAGCTGTGATACCACACAACGCTTCATTTGTTCTTCCAATTAAGCGAAGCAGCTTAAAGGCCGCATCAACGGCCGCGACGATCAACAGTGACGCGCCTGGGGGACTCCACGCGTAAAAAAAGTGCCAAGTCCTACCGCCACGTTACTGCGTGAACGCAATTAAACTGAGAGCCAACACATCGATGGAATGAAAGGCATAAAATAATGTGATTAAAAATAAAGTGAGTCCGATGAAACTCGGTCTCCTCGTGACTTTTTGGGATTCCGGTAAATGTTACGAGTAGGCCTACACAACGTGTGGGGGGGAATCGGGTGGCGTTTGTGTGCGTGCGCGAGTCTGTTTCCTGTCTACTGCATCGTCACTCATAAACGCCTTGTTTTCGGTGTGTCCGTCTCGGAGACAGTTCGGTTTCACGTTTGTCCTCCAGCGGCTGAGCTTCTGAAAGCAGACCAGGCTGAAGGGACGTCACGGCCGATTGGAAGCAGCGTGGAAACCCCGGTGATTTATTTATTATATAACGGGAAAGTGGCCATTGGATATTGTGTGTTTTGTTGACACTGTATGAAGTCCACAGTGCTTGGAAGGACTCTTTTTTTAATGCCTAGAAACACGACGACACAGCAGCAGTCACCAGTTTATTTAGTGCTTTTGGAAAGACAAAAAAAATGGTACTGTATTCTTTTTTGTCCTTTTTTTAAATTTAATTGAATCACGAAAGCGTTTAGTTTCACTCTCATTTCCTAGTTGCTGCAAAATGCTGCAGCCCGGGGGGGCTCACAGGGCGACGCCGCCTGGCCCGCAGGTTGTTTCCGCCCGAGGTGGGGTGGAACACCTCGCCACTGTAGGGTTGGACAGCTGCGCTTTGTGTACTTGACACAACAACAACAAAAAGCCAGCCGTGGACACACGTCACGTATCCATTGAGGTTTGAGCGACCCAGTGTATTCATGCAGAGGTTTTTTGTTAGTTGCACAGACACACCGGATGAATGCAACCTGGTGCCAGCAACCGGCTCAGTGGAAGAGTGGACCTCTGTGATCTTACATTTTGACATTTGGTTTTGCACGGCCCTGCACGTTAACAGTGGCTGAAGCAGGCGGGCGGCGCCCGGACGCGTAGCCCACAACATTCCGATGGAGTCTGAAGGTTTTTTAAAGAGTCCTCAGCGCTCCCTAAATCTGCATTTGTGTTTGACGCTTTAGAAAATATAAACATGGGATTGATGTTTAATGGACTTTTAAGCACCGATACGTAATGATTGTTTGTTTGGTTTAGGGCTCTGTCATTTTTTGTGTGTTTATTTCAAACAGCTTTGCATTCCGTTTGTTCCCTTTTTGCAATGCAAATTCAAGCGTGTTATTGTTAAAGCCGACAAAAAGCAAACACTTTATGGTTACACAGAACAAGGACCAGGAGAAAAACAATGAATATTTCTATAAATATATATACGTGTGTGTGTGTGTGTGTGTTTATGTTTTGAGAGTTGTGGCTTACTAGAAGGATCTTCTGTCACGTGATTGGCTGATAAACTGGCAACCGGCCCTGTGGTGAACCCTTCCTCTCCCCCCCCCCCCCCCCCCCCCCCCCCCGCCCCCCCCACCCCCCAGTGCATGCTGGGACCGGCTCCAGACGCCCCCGCCTTGACCCGGTTATATTCGGCCCAGAGAAGAAGTGGCCTGGACTGAACCCAACGCCTTTCTTTTATTAATTGCAGTCGTGCCTCGCTAAAGAAGCTGCATATTTCACCCGAGTGCAGAATCGCTCCGAAAAAACTGGACACGTGGAACGAAACGTGATAACTAAACGTGTTCTAGTTTTTAATTTGAACTTCAGGTACAAAGCCCTGTGGCACGATTCCAACTGTGCGTTTTGCTCAGTGAGCCGAGAGAGTGTCTGCACACTGCGGCTGTTTACAAATGTATTAAAGTACAACTAACGTCAAGTGAATCAGCTCTTAGTGTCAAAGCAAAAGTTTCCCCGCGTCAATCGGCTGAATCAAACAAAAGAGAAGGTGGGCGAGGACGGCGGCTCATCCCGAGCTTTTCAAAGTTTCCTAATCATCCTTGGCTGTGATTTTCACGCAAATGTCATTAAAGTCGACAAAGCAGCCGCATGCCGAAGTGCAGGAGAATGGCGTGTCCTTGGTGTTGCCTGACAACCGGAGCGGTTTTGTACGAGTTGAATTGCCATTCTGGAGCCTCATTCTCAGGCGTTCACGGCTCACTCAGCCAAAACGCCTCTGTCGGCTTCCAGGTGTGACCACGGCAAATCTCATTTGCACTTTCAGAACATGTAGAATATCGTTTTTTAAGGAGCATTAACGTCCTTAGTTCTGATAAATGTTACGAATTCTTGAAATAGAAGACCAAAGACGTCTGAAACACTGGACCTTACTTTCAAAAGGGGTTTCTGTAACAGATATATTTATTTAATAACTGTTCACCATGGCAACCCTTTCCCCCGGACTAAAGAATCTGTATTTTTTTACTCAAAACTTGAAAGTGTCGTGACATAGATTGACTTCATCCCCGATGTTTTATGCAGAAAAGGCATTACTTCTAACATGGGAGAGAATGCATGAAGATGGATTTAGAACATCTCGCTCTGAAAAGCCTCCACACTTCAGAGGATCGTCTGTGACTTTTTCTGGGATGCCGCTTTGGAATCTCGCTTTTTTTTTAAATCCCTTTTGTTCCCTTGACTCGGTACAAATAAACGAATACCAGGAACTCCTTTTCTGCATCCTACATTTGAGACTAAACTGGACAGAAAAGAAAAGAAAAGAGCCGGACTGGAGGAAGAGGAGGAGGAGGAGGAGGGTCTGAGCTAACGAAGCCTCCCAAAAACCCGACATTTTTGTTTCTCCGTCAACGAACTTATGATTATTATACATTCCAGAATTCAGAAATGACTATTGTGTCGAGAGCTGCTAATATCAGCGATCTGACCCCCCCCCCCTGTAGACGCCTTCCTATTTCCACTGCTAGCCCACACAGCGTTGAAACAGACCGTGTTTCAGCTGTGGCACCAACACACTGCTGCATCACACAGTAATGCTCCCAGGACAACAATGAACCAGCATCATAAATACATATATAGATATTTATTTATATATATATTTATATATACATTGCAGTATCGTGTTTTTGCAGTTTGCAAAACACCCCCCCCGCCCCCGTCCTCTGTCCTTCTGACCTCTCTGACCTCTACGTGGGATATTTGGCAAGCGCACAAGAATCAGCAGCAGCAGCAGCGATGGCCTCTCTCCTGCCAGTGATGGCATCGCTGTTGGTAAAACTGAATTTCTCTGAGTGGCAGCGATGCATTCGGAGTCTTTGGGTGAAGCAGAGGGAGAGAGAGCGGTGTGTGTGTGTGTGTGTGTGTGTGTGTGTGTGTGTGTGTGTGTGTAGCTGAGGATGAAGCGTGTTGCATTCCTCCCTTTGGGGAGGATCTCACTTCGCCTGCTTGAAAAAAAAAAAAAAGAAAGAAGAAAACGTCTAAACCCGGCGTGGCTCTGTGGATTTGTTTCCATGGCGTTCGATGGCCCCGTGTGGATTTGTTTCCATGGTTTTTGATTTCCCCGCAGGAGACCCCCCCCCCCGCCCCCCCCCTCGGATCTCCACTGGTGTATTTCAACTCGTCTCCGCTGTGTTTAGTGGTATCACATGGATCACTGAGAACTCAAGCATGAACGAGAGTTGCAAAAAGTGAATGAAATGTCACTTAGAAAGGCTAATTTACACTTGCAGGTTCAGATACCAACAAAAGGCAAAATCCAAAGATATGTTCAAACCCCGATGGGAAAACTGTGTTGCGTTGTGTTAACAGCAGTTTTTCCACTGACGGGACAAAAATGCAAAAATGATGATTTTCCTCCTGGCTGCTTCTCTTTCTTTCTACATTGAATAAAACATGTCTTGTTTTATCAAACGTATCATCCACAGAAAGTTATCAAAGCTCTTTTGTCTTCGGGGGGGGGGGGGGGGGGGAACAATTCCACGCCGTGTTTTGTGAGAGCAAATTGGAGTTGACATCTGGTTTTAGCGCATTAACATCTGCTTTCGGGACTTGCCAAATGGGGGGGGCACGGAGACGTCTGACATGTCGCAGCATCATTTCTGCCTCCTACGGTGATGCTGGTGAAGAGGCATCCTGGGTTCAAAAAGGCCTTCCAGCAGCTTTTCAAGAGAAAACCACACATTGTTCTGTAAAAATGAGGCACACAACTCGACGTGTAACTACGCAAACTTTGCGCAAACGTGCAGCGGTGCCTCGGATGTCGTCTTGCGTTACACAACCCCGAGAGTGACCCTATTGTTCTGAAGCTGCTGCTGCTGCTGCTTCCAGGTAATTTCACTCATGTTTTATTTATGCCTCGTTAGCCTATTTGTTCGTTTTTTTTGTTTGTTTTTTTCTCTCTGGCCGGTTCTCCGGAGAACACGCCGCCGCCGCCGCCCCTCCCCCACGCCGCAGACCTCGAACAACCCGACGCCTCGTGCTCGAGGAGGAAAGATGTCGCCCCCCCCCCCCTACCCCCCCCCCACACACACACTGTTGATTACAGAGTGATTGACATCGATCATGATCCAGAGATCAGCTAAAAAAAGGGGTGACTTGACACAAAGTTTAAGTGCATGAAGTTGATTTTTGAAGCTGAGGCGAAGCGTTTCCGGGAATGTTGACGTCGCTCGCAAGACTTTAACGCTCACAGGGGGAGGTGGAGAGTTTTCGCAATATTCACCCTGAGAGAACGGCGTCCACAACAACAGACTTTTTTTTCCTTCTGTTTTTGTTCTGAATTGAGAGAAGCTTTTAGAGTCAGCCCCATAAATTGAATTCAGGTGAAAGCGGTCAGAAGATGTAATAAAGGGAGTGAGGGAAAGATGGCACGGACAACCCTGCAGAGACAACGCGTCGACCACAATGGACCTTAATGGCAACACAGCAGCCGATGATGTTTCCTCCGGGTTTTCCTTTAAAAGGATTCAGAAGGAAACTTTGACTCAATGGGGGGGGGACGTCGGAGGAACAGACGGGGGACAGGTTTCACGAGTCGGCTTCGCCAACCTTCCAACGTGACCTTTGACCCCCCCCCCCCCCCCCTTCACTCTATAAATAACGAATCACGCGAAAGAAAGCTATTTTCGAGTACCGCGAAGCTGGTGTTTTATGTTCACACACAAGATCTCCTTTCATGCCAGACCACGACAGAGTGTGTGATCCTCTGGGTCAACCCAGACAGTGCCGTAGCTATTTTAAGACGTGTAGTTCATCTCTACATTAAAAAGAGCGTTATTTCTTGTATTTCTGCCGTGTCCCAGAATGACTCTGCCCGAGCTTTTTCATTTCTTGAGTCTAGTAACAATCTCTTTTTTAAAGTAACTGTTGTATAACCACAGGAGACATGAATATGCTAGACCTTTATTTTTTTTTTATTTCTTTTTTGTCCTTGAAGCCGGCACTGTTTTCCCTAATATGAAAGACCCATCTGAATTAATGGTTTCATTTAGAAAACAATACATATTAATAGATTTACAGGAAGCATCAACCAAATGCAAATCTTCTATGTGATGTTTCCCCAAAAGGAGACAACAATAAATCTCCTCCTGTTTTACATTTCCTTTGACAAAGCATTCAAAATAGATGACCCCTTTCCTACTCGTTGCCTTCCCCCACTGATTCCTCCACGTCTCCCGCTCCAGCCACCTCCACCAGGCGCCTTTATTTATAACTGCGCCTCCTGTGCAAACAGGCTATTGGCGTGTTGAGCCGTTGAGTAGCTGGGAAGCAGGAGGCAGCGAAGCCTGTCTTGTGGCGGCTCTTCAGATCCCGCGGAAGGCAGATGATGGAGAGCCGCCCAGCGGAGGCCTTCCGGGGATTGGCCGCTGTCTCGTGTGACTCATCCTCCGAGGCCGGATCTCTTCCTGGTTCTTTTCCATTAATAGCCGTCTGAGCCCTGCTGGACGAGAGCTTCAGAATGAAACCGCCCTCTCTTTTTCTTTCTTGTCAAACATTTTGATAGCTTAGTGAAAATATACCGTTGCTACGGATAGTTTGTTCAGGTTATGAAAAAAAAAAGACTTGAAAAGGCAAGATTTGCTGCATCTAAAGAACACTTAACAGTTTACAGTATCAGCAGCTTCTTAACAACCTGGCGATTCTGTCTGAAACGCACTTATTGTAAGTCGCTCTGGATAAAAGCGTCAGCTAAATGACATGTGATGTAATGACAACATGAGTCACAAAATATAACATGACTAAATACTGTAAAACAAACACACAGCAGAGCAGATCCCACTGGTTTACTTTGAGGTGTAAACCAAACCGCCCAATGGGCCACAAAGTAGTGGATTGTGAAGCTTGTGGGGGGGGGGGGGGGGGGGGGGGGGCGGGCATGAAAGGAGGATTCCTACATTCAGTGATGATGCTCGTGATGTCTATTTATGTCCATCTATGTCTCTGCATAGTCAAATTTGTAAATGCTTTAGTGAAATATTGTGTCCTATTGCATCCTCTAATATATAATATCAAGAGCTTTTTAGGGGCTCTTAGTGGATCCACACTCACAGGTCACTCAGCCTAACGGGGTGTTTGCTTTCATTTAGGAGATACAAAGCTTCCCTTTATATATACACACCACACTCATTATAATCAGTTGAGAAAAACTAGAATACCAGAAATACTAGTAAGTATTTAGTGCAAATGCGATTAACGAGAGGTTTGGGCGTCTACAGAATGCTCGGCTAGTAGTTGCTTTCATAAAAAAAAAGAAATCTGCACACATCAAAATGATGAATCAAAAGGTGAGCGAGTGTGTTTTCTTCACATGATTGTTTGAAAACTAAATGCTATCCTTAATTCCCTCCAGTTTTCGGGGGGGGAACCTCCTGCAGAACCTGTAGTGAGAAGCGTTGTGTGCATTAGCTCCCAACCAGCCTGCCTCGAGGTCGCTGAGGAGGACGTGCGAGCTGGAGGCCCCACGGAGCGGAGCCCGACTTCAGGAATAAACAATGCCCCATTGTGTGAGGTGAAAACACCTCTTCTGTTTCCCCTGCGTTCTGTCCGGGGGGGTTTAAACTAAATGTGGTGATACTAGATGTTCAATCTCACCGCACGTGTGTGTGTGTCCTCGACCTTGCCGACCGTCCACCGCGAACAACGCGATGGGATGCTTTTCACCCCAACAGATGGAGAGTAGCCCCCCCCCGCCCCCCCTCATTGCACCTGGCGTCATTTGGAGGCGGGTAGAAAAAGGGATCCCTCCGGCTCCCTGTCAGGTGAACCCCAGAAGGACAAATCCTTCAAAAACACGGCCTCCGGTTCCCTTCCCTCCGCTCTGTCGGCCCGGAGTCACTAACAACACTAACGACTTTCCTCAAACTCCCCAGACGGAGACGGCAGGCGCTCCCCCCCCCCCCACCCCCCTCCTCCACCCCCCCCGGATTCAGGAGGAGGTGCGCGTGCTTTAAATCTGAAGTCCTCTCATATCCCTGTCAACTACGGGCCAAATGAGAGACGCCTTCTCCTGCCTCTAATTGCTATTGATCGTTTTCGGCGAGCGCCTCGCCTTGTACAAATAATTTCTATAGGCATGCCTAAATTGCTCTCTGCAAGCCGCGGCTGATTAAAACCCGCCTCTTGTGTGGCTCGGCTGCGGCGCCCCCCCCCCCCCCCCTCCCCCACCCCGAGAAACGAGGAGCGGAGTTCATATACACGCGGCTCACTCACAACTTTTAATCGAATTGATTAGCGTTAATTCAAAAGTCAATAAGTTACCTGGGGAGTTGCCCATTACTCTCCATTATCTCACCTGGCTGACGGACAGAGGGAAATATAGTGTTTGTCACTCCAATATTGTTCTGGTTGCCTTCGGGGAGGTGTCGGGAAGAATAACAGGGCAGATGCATCAAAGAGACACGGGAATGCGCGTTAATGAGGAGCACCCACTGGTGCTCGCTGACGGATCCTGTCCTCTGTGCAACAGCCGCGCGTGTGTGTGTGTGTGTGTGTGTGTGTGTCTTTGGATGGGCCTGGGCTGTAGGGGTGTTCTACCTTTGATGATTCTATCTCTGCTGCTGCAACCAATTCATGTGTTTTTTTTTTTTTTTCTTTCTTGCGGAACAGATCAAAGGCGGTAATGAATTGGGGAAATTCCTTCCAAATTTGGATCAGGACTCAGGTGATGAAGGCCGACATCTCCGGAAAAGGAGGCTTTTTAAAAAAAAATTTTTATTACTTTAATGAACACGGAACGGAAAGCGCGGCGGGTTCCGTCCAAGTTCCTCAATGACTGCAGCCGTCTCAAAACGCCTGAATTTTGTCGCGGCCCGAAATAGATTTACTAGCACGGATGCTCTCCTCCACTCATTATCCGATGCGTGCACATCCGTAGCTAAGGGGATCCGGGCTTCCTTGGTTACCCCCCTTCCCCGCCCCCCCCCCCCCCCCAGGAGCCGTTTGTAGTCGGGCAACGCAGGGAGAAAACCCTCTGCGTTCCTCACCCAGACGCTCGGGTGGCTTCGCACAAATCCAACGACTTGCAGATGAAAAGCGAATCTTTTGAGATAAATCTTCTACATTTTGCACCTTCTCTCCCACACACACACACACACACACACACACCCTTTGCTCGTCTCCCCTTAAAGGACGGCGGGATGAGTTGTTGTCCTTCTGCTCTCCCCGTGATTCCTGTTGTGAAAGACAACTGTTTCACACACGTCGATGCGTGATTCGCGGCGCTGGAAGTGTCCACAAATGATCCGCGACCCTTCGTTGCATCACACAGGTGTGTCGTGTGGCAGAGCGAGCCGCCTTCAGGAAAAGAAAGAAAGGAGGTCGCATCGCTGTAACTCACCCGGGCGAAATACGTTGGAAACACGAAGTCCCCCTGTATGAGGTGACCTCTTGTGACCTCTAGTGTGATCGCGGCCTCGCGGAGCTTAACAAATACAGACTAGAGACTTTCAGAGGATGAGTGACTGGGCCTGTTGGCAATAAAGGGGTGGTGGGGGGAGGGGGGGGGGGGGGGGGGGTTTCTGAGCATTTTCCAGAACTAAAGGTCTCGCTGCTGGATCCCTGAAACACACAAATTCTCGCAGGAAAAACTCCAAATGTCAACAGTCTTAAACATCAGATGGATTTCTTATTATCGGAGGGCGGGGGCGTTTTTTTTAATATCTTCAGTCTCAAAGAAGCAGCAATTCTGTGTGAAGCCAGAGAAATGGCTGCCTTTAAACGTGCTATGGCGGGTATATCATCTGTGCCCTCCGAGGACTGTTAAAATAACTGTAGCAGCAGAGTCAACAAGTCCCTGTAAACAGTTTAAAGCCGACTGATGATAGGATTAAGTAATGGCAATCAGTGCTTAATCATTTATTAGTCTGGTGTTTACACAGACCTGTTCACTCCGCTTTTACTTTTAGCATTAATCTCACCACTCTCAATTGCTCTCCACATGCTCTTGTATAATTTCTATTTGTATTATATCTCTTTGTCTTTTTCATACCATCTGTATTCATTTCTGCCTTTGTTCTCGCTGTAACTTTCCCCCCCCCCTCCAGGCCTACGGATCGATAAAAGTCGATCTCATCCGATCTAATAACAACGACGCCTGTTGCTTTAACCCCTAAACAAACGCATCAGGGCGGATTATTAGCATTTCACTCCAAGCCGATGCACAAACATCAATAAGTGACTCCCAGCACTTCAGATGCCCGCACGGCCATAAAAAAAAGGAAAAAAAAGGCAAGTCGCCACATTTTCCACACCCACGTCCCTCTGCAGAAACGCCATAAATAGGTTTTTTTACTGCGTGTCGTCCTCTTCCTCCTGTTAGTTTGGGGAGAAAAAGGAAAATGCAACGTGTGCGGTTGTTGCGTGTGGAAATGCAAACGCAGAGTGGGGGGGGGGGGGGGGGGAAGTCACCTGAAAGCAAACGTTCGTGAAAGCAAGTTTCACACGAGGGAGGAAAACACGAGGAGACAAAAACTAACCAGCAGCCTTCAGCTCAGGGGGGGGGGGGGGGGGGGGGGGGGAGCACATCGCTGCTCCTTTGTCTGAAGATATTGGTCGTATCCACTGTTATGTAATATTACACAATCTCAGAAATGGCTTTAAATGATAGGATTGATTCTGTTACCGCCGCTCTCTTTCACTAAAAATGAGAAAGGCATAAACTCAATTTCAGCTGCCATAGAATTGTTTTTGATATTATTACCGCAGACAAATGCCCGGTATCAAGCTGGGGGAGAATGTCGGCCAAAACTCAGGCTAAATCGAATCACGGCGGAGGGAGTGATTGACCATTCAAAATAATGCTACTCTCGGTATGGCGGATCTGGAAGGGGCTAAACGCGCAGATACGACAGGAGATCCATATCACATCTTGCATCTGCGTAATGAAAATGGGAAATTAGAGACATAAAGCACGCGTAATTGGCACTTCTGTTTCGCGGGAAACTTAACGTTGTAACATTTTTAGGGGAGTGTTTCTCCGAGATTTCATTAGATTTCGCACCTGCTCGCCACTTGGAAGTCGCCACACATCGACATTCATTAGCAGCAGTATGCCGCGGGAATTCATTAGCTGCCAGCTGACGAGACGTGATCTCCACCAGTGGGGTGGATTCGTGCTTCAATCAAAGCATCCCGCGTCTTCCGATCCCCGCCCCCCCCCCCCCCCCCCCTTTTAGCGTGACGGCGTGGCTTTAAACGCGCGGGAGGCCGTCAAATCAAAGAGACCGATTGAACGATTAACGTGGATTTAAAAAAAAACAAAAAAAAAACACTCGACAGGGCCTTGACCACATCCCAGCGAAGAGTAAAACCGAAATGATCAACAGTTCTAACCTCTTTCCTTCCAGCGCTCTGAAGATAACAAGCTCCACTTTGGTTTGTTTTTCTACGCAAAAACAAAACAAAAAACGACAAAACAACCTGGGCGTTGGATGAGACCCGCAGCTGCTTGTTAGTGTTGCTTGTCAGGTCTGAGTAAGCTGCAAGAGGGCGAAGCGGACCGGAATACGGAGACGCACTAATGAGCTTCATCATCTCGCCGTGGTTTTATTTATTTCTTTTTCTTTTTCTTTTTTTTAAGAGGCTTTGCGAAGAAAATCCACCAGGGAAATAAAATTAGCAACAAAAAAAAATGTGTAATAGGAAAACATCATTGATTTAGAGTTAACACGCTTTGATGCATCAGATTATCGAGCGTCAGAAGAAATACAAAAAGCCCCCCCCCCCCCCCCCACTCCCCCCCTTGAACCGCTATTGGAGCAAAACATGATCAAAATCAATAAAAGATGAAAAAGGTTCATTTTTCAGCATGAAAGAACAACTTTGTGTATCTGCAAAGTGGCTGCGTTGATCTGTGAGTCATACTTCAGTTCCCGCAGTCCTCCCTCCTCTCCCGCCCTCCCCCGATCCGTCGCCCCTCCCTTCCCCCCCCCCCTCCTCCATTTCTCACCGCGGCAGTAAGGTGGGGAGCGCTGGATCCCTGCTGCATTACCGGAGGCTTCTGATCTAATTGTTTGGTAATGCAGGGATTTCGCTCGGGATGACTCATTACTCGGAAAGGAGGGAGGGGGAGATGGGGGGGGGGAGGGAGAAAAGTGCAGATGTCACCAGAAATTGAATGAGAGCGAAAGAAGAAGAAGAAAAACCACAAACAAACTTGAAGCTAATTAGAATCCCCCTCTCCAGCTGTCTCTTCAAACTTATGTACCTCTCTTAATTATTTCTCTTTCCCTCAGTGTTGTTGCTCCGGACTTTCCTTGTGTTTTTCTTCCCCCCCCCCCCCCCCACCTGAAAGTAGCTAAATCACTGAAAGGCTTCAAGGCCAAATTCTCATTGTTAGTGTTCTGAAATAGCATCACTCCGGCTGTTATAATCCATCCAAACACGGTGAGTTCAAAGCATTTCTTTTACACTGCAAACATTCTGTACAGCAGCTCAGCCGACAAATCCTCACTTTAAAATATTCTCCCAAGAAATGATGGTCCATTTATTGCCACAAAACCCACACAGAAGTGATATTGGTTTTGTCAGGCATTTAATGGGTCTTAACTCAATTGAGGATAACTTATCTTTCCTGTTGCAACATAACAGCATTAGGCTCTGCGATGTCCAGAAAACTCTCTGGTTTGAAGCCCCCACAAAGTCAACACAACACAAAAAAAGCATCAAAGTGTCAGCGTGGAAAAGATGTTGTTAGTATTCTGCAGATGTAAAAAAAAATCGGTGTAATCATTGAATCATTGGAAACCAAACTCATGTCTCCTCACCTCGACATTTTGTCTTCTAGAGAATATGTCTCACTTAATGGTCGGTCCAATGGTCCAACGGTCCAACGGATATTTGGGGATTTCTCTACAACGCATTCTAAAGCAGAACATCCATGTGCGGATGGCTCATCGCTCAACTTTCACCTGACACGAGCCCGTCCCATTGCAAACCTTTAACCCCCAGCATGTTCATGCTGACCTGTTGAGCGGTGTTAGTCTTTGATGGGCTTCGAAATGGACTCCATGTCCCACGATGCGAAACCGCAAGGCAACATCGACTCTGTTTTCAGTAGCCCACCGTGATGGTTGATGAAGAAAAGGCCATTTTGTTGTCCACAAACATTTGCAGGTGACACTCTTGCATTTATGTGCTGCTGCAGATCAACACAGCGCTCCAAGATGAAGTGGTTCGTCATCACGCTTAAAAGGTGCTAAGGGCCGCAACGCGAGACACGCTAAACGCATTCCACCACAGCAATGATGTGTGAAATTAAGGCCGAAAATTAGAAACGTCCCTCACTTGCGCTGCCAGCCCTCGCATCCTCCTCCACGCCGACGCGGTCTCAAACAATCGCCCCCCCCCCCCCCCCCCCCCCCCCCCCCTCGTCGCGGCGCTGCTCCAGCACCTAATTAACGCTAAATGGCTGTCTAGCGGAGGCGTCCTATCTTGGCGGGCTCCTCCCGCTCGACGGGTTTTTCGCGGGCTGCCGGCTACTCGTCTCGCTGACCCGCTCATTATTCCGTGGCTTTATCTTGTCCTCGGGGGGGTGGGGGTGGGGGGGGCAAGTCGGGCCACTAGCTGGGGACTTGCACGCCACGCAAACGCCGCGGTTGGCGCGGTTATCCTGTCGGGCTTTGCAGCAACGTTACACACCACACCTCTAATGAGGAGATGTACCATTCACAAAACCCATTGCCCATTAAAGGGGGGGGGGGGGGTTATGTGAAAGGAGGAATTTACTTGTCAAACGACGGATGTTGTCGTCATATTGTCGTCTGAAAAGGGAATCGATTCGAGGCTCAGCGGATCAGATTCCAGGGAGCAGACGCTGCCCGAAGGTAGAAGGTAAGACGGCGTACTCGTGCATTCTGCCGCTCCGGAGTGGCGTTTGTGGGGGGGGGGGGGAAGCGGCTTCTCCTTCTTCTTCCCCCCCCACCTCCCCCCCCCAACCAGAGATTAATCTTGCTTAGAACATTGGGCCCGGGCTGACAGGCCAGATGGAGACAAATGTCTGTTTGCACTTATAACGTCTCGCCTCCAACTCTCCACCCCCCCCCCCTCCCCCCTTCACCCCCTTTTCCTCAATTGCCCCATAGGCCGATCTGCTCATCTTCAAGACCAGTTGTTAGAAAGGAGCATGATTTATAGGCCCACGCCGGGGCCATTTGTGAGCATAATTGAGCAGTGGAGTTTTATTGGGGACACTGTGTGTGTGTGTGTGTGTGTGTGTTTATTCAGTCTTGCATGCGATAAAATTGAAAATTGCCAGCGTTCTCTGCATAAGTGTCATCGCTGCCGCCTCCGCTTAAGTAAATACGCCCGGGCCTCGTTAGGCCCCGTAGATGAAGGACCGCAAGAGGTCTCGGGTCAGCCGGCACCATCCAGAAGACGAATGTCTGCTCGCAGCTGAACACCCCCACCCCCCCCCCCCCCCACCCCCCTCTGGACAAAATTAGAGGCGGCAGAGTTATTCGTTTTGTGACTTCATTCAGCCGCCGCGTAGACGAACGTTTACGGCGATATCTGCCCAGCAGAACGCCAATTTGCTCCCGGTGTTTACCGTCTGCGGTTCAAAGGCCCACCGGCGTCCCGTCCGGGCGCATCAGCTCCGAGCGCCCGCTGATGTCTAATTACCCGGCGGCGTGGAAAAAAAAAAGCGAGCGTAGAGAGAGAGAAGGTTGCAACGCGCAGCGACCAGCGGGAGGCCGCGGCCTTCCCGTGAGCTCCGTTACGGCTGTGACGCGCGTCTAGGCGCAAGTTTTCCGAGTCTTTGATCAGCTTAACTTGAAACTTTTAGGGGGTAAAAAAAAAAAAAAAGATGGGAGCGTAGTACACCCGGTCGCAGTCACTCCGGCGTCTATTAGCTTCCCTTGAAGTGTCTGACAGTGAACACACAGGTGTCTTAGTAGTTTCAGGTTGTCCTCAAAGAGATCTGTGTGATCTCAACCTGCTCAGTTATGCTGACAGTCGGGCTGCTTTAATGAATATTTTAGTTCATTTCTTCACAGTTGACGTGAGGAAAAGATCCGCTGTGTCATGTTAACATCTGCCGGCTCCGGTGCGAAGCGCTGAATCCAATTACACGGTTTGAATTGACCTTTTGATGTGTGCTACTTTTCTTTATTCTAGAATTGACGCTGTTTCTCACAACGAAGCCCACGCCTTCGCTAACTGCACCATCTGAATTGATACTTTCTCATTTTAACAGCTAAGAAAAAAGGGATTTTGCAATATATAAGCAGACAGAAGCAGGGCCGGCGCTAGCCATTTGGGTGCCCTAAGCACAAATGCTTGGTGGTGCCCCCCCCCAACCAACGAACCAACCAACCACCACCACCACCAAAGGAATAACAACCATTCAGAATCGTAGTTAGGTCTTAGTTAGGTTCTCTTTATTCCCCAAATAACTTCTAAACATAAATAATTTACATAAACAAACATGAAAAGAAATAAATTATATAAAAGATAAAATTATAAATTCTAATTACCAAATACCACCACAATTACTAAAAACACAGATTTGGAACTGAACATTGTAAATGCAGAAAGTATTCAAGTATATAACCGTGTAAGTAATAATGTGCACATTTCTTCAGTAAGTACAAATAATAATAATAAAGTGCAAACTGCACAGTAGAATTTACTTTACCATCTCTATAAAAGAGACCATTCTGCTATCCGATAGAACAATATTACAAACATTTTCACTACCATCAGTTGTCAAAGGCCCTACAGAGGCACACGCCTGCATTTCCTAGCTGCAAAATCAGCTCTCAGGTCATATGACAGTTTCTGAGCCACGTCCCCATTGATGCTGATGACAGCCAGACCACTTAAACGTTCCTGCCCCATTGATGAGCGCAGGTACGTTTTGATTAGTTTGAGCTTTGAAAAGCTTCGCTCAGCAGAGGCAACTGTGACAGGGAGAGTCAGTGCAATACGAAGAGCAATCCACAGATTGGGATATGCCTCTTGAAGCCGATTGTTATGCAAAAACGTAAATGATAACATGAAAAACAAATGATAACAGAAACGGTAACGGTAACAGAAACTTCAGGCGGCCCGCGGACGAGTACCGAATACGACCCACGGCGGTCCGTGCGGACATTATGAGGCGAGTACATGCGGGCAGCCGGCCGCCCGCTGACCGCTAGCAACGGTCCTCACGAGACAAAGTTTGGGGACCCCTGATTTAAAACATTGTCTTAGCTGAGAGCGACGCGCGAGCATCATCCGGCTGTCTTTTTTCCGCCCCCGACTCTTGATGCCTTTTCGAAGCCGTTTCAAAGCTGTCTGTCACATTTGAGATTTGAGGCATAATGGAACAGACCACTGGGAGGTGGGGGGAGGGGGGGCCGCACAGGAGGTTCCCCTTTTTCTCCACTAATTTGGTCTAGGCCTATTACTTTTTGACTTTGTATTGATTTTGCATATTAGCATGCTTTAGACATATTTTATTTGTTATTTATACTAGTAGCCTACTGTGATGATTTTTCACGTCCCAGATTTTTTGGTGCCCCCCCAGGCACTTGGTGCCCTACGCGCAGCGCGTGATGTGCGTGTGCGGAGCGCCGGCACTGGACAGAAGTGTCCACTGTACACTGTCGAGGGATGTATCAGGACGTCAAAGTGATTCGGCAGCTACAAACAGGTTTAGAAAGATGAAGGTAGAGACTTAGCATAGCACAGCGCCACCGCTAGTTAAGGATGCTAATGCCTATAAATCAAGAGAATGTTTGGAGCAGGGCTGGCCGATGTGATTGGCCCATCTGCATTCAGGGGGCGGGAGTTAGCGAAAGGGTCATTTAGCACAAAATGGAGAACAAGTCCCACAAGAACCATATTGATTGCAATGTATTTTGTTTCATTCACGATCACTAGAGCATGCTAAGGGAAATGCAACTTAATTAACATTTCTGTTAATTGAACCGTGAACAGTAAAAAGTGGCATTCAATTGTATTATTTATTACGCATCTCTGTGCTAAAATAAACCACTGGAAATTATATGTGATGGATAAATAAACTTGCATTGACCTTCCTTGCCATGGAAAGAATAGACATAAGTAATTAAAGTATATCCCATTTTCTTCAATAAATTAAGGTACTTAATGCACCTAATTGCATTCCATCACTGCTGAACACGCCCTAATACAATCACGGTTCTCTCATTGTGTATCCGACACACTCGGTTGCCTTGCTTCCGCTTCCCATCCCCGCCTCGCTTCAATGACCGAAACGTGAGATAAAATAACCCCTCTTCTAACCACCGCTGGGCGAATTCATGCCCCTTTTGGCCGGCGTAGCAGTTTGGCTGCAGTGGTGTTCAGCCACGGCCGGTATCTGGCCCGCGGTCTGGTCATCCGGTGCCAGCGGGGAGGGCCTCGGATGCGGCGCCAGTGGCGTCGCCAAGGTCGGCGAGAGCCCCGAGTAAAAACCGCTGCCAAAGCTCAGGCAAAGTTAAAAATCGCATGAACTGCGTTGGTATGAGCTCAGAGTTACGCAGTGTAAAAGTCATCAGAGTCCATAGCTTAAGTGATTAATTGGAAAGCTAAATTAGATTTAGATATTTGGAACGGAATACTCTGCAGAGCAGACCTAATAAGGATTTGAAAGAGACAAATGCCTGCTTGATATGAATATTTGAACTGGGTGAATACATTAGCAGCGTAGGGGGGGCGGCGCACATGACTGACGGGCTGCATGATAACGTCTTATCGCTTGCTGCTCCTCGCTGCTCAGTACCCTCAATATTCTCTATTCTTCTGTTTTAAACAGACGGACGACGCCAGAGGCGGGCGGGCGTGCGCGTGCATCTGGGAGGTCAGCGTCGCTAACGTGGCCTCGGACCCTAAAATGGGAGAAATGGGGGAAAAAAAGAAGAAGAAAAAAAATGCAATTTTAATCCACGAGTGAGTATGAAAGAAACAGAGGGTCGGCCTGTCCAATTTAATTCAAGCTACTGCATCCATTGTTAAAAAGGATATCCTTGGCTAACCATAACAACATAAAAGTTACACCTCGGCTTTGGTCTCTCGGGCCACAAGGCGATTGTCGGCGAGGTCAGCGGGAAGGTATGAAAGTGTGAACAAAGATTTTATAACGTTTTATCCAGCGCGTAGTCTTAGTCCTGAGAGCACAGCGTCTTTGTGGCCTTGAGGCATCGTAGACACAAACCCGTGGGAGGACTCATTTGAAGAAATGTGCCTTCATCTCATCCAACGCATGGAGCTGGAATCTGTATGTTGGTTGTTTTGTCGATTTCATTACTTGGACTGAATGTGCTCCAGGATTATATATATGTGTATATATATATATATATAAAGAAAAGATCATTGCGATCCTTGGTCCCTGCGATCGATGGCTGAATAAATCGGCATGGAGCGCAGGCCTTTGACCTTCTCGTGTCCGATCCCAGCGGAGCCCGGACGCGCACTGATCCGGTCTGACTACTGTCTCACAGGGCACGTCACAGCCTCTCCTGTGTCACACTCTCTGCGACTGATGTGTGTGGTTCAGCATTAATTACACACACACACACACACTCTGACGGTGGCTGTGCTGGTGGCCATTCGCTTTCACTGTCGGGAACATTCCTCCCCCGAAAGTCATCGTCTCTTTGATGCTTGCGTCGTTTGATCTGAAGTTTGCCAGCAAATGTGCTGAGTGGAGAGCCGCCGACCTTCAGCGGAGACGGCAGACGCGACCGCGAACCCACACCATCACCCACAATGGTGCTCGCATTCTAACAATAAGAAAAACCCACATTTTAAATATTGACTCCGCTAGTGCAAAGATTTCAGTACAAACGAACCCGACGAAAGCGGAGTGACTCTCACAGCTTCCCTTCTGCATCTGGATGTCCCCTCTCCACGTTTGATCACCTCGGCTTTCCCGCGTCTAAGCGTCGCCTCGGTTGCCACCACGACGCCCGACGCTAACTCGTCGCTCAATTTTGCTTGCCAGTAAGGTTTTTAATTCACAAGATATGCCAATAAGCCTCCGTCCTAATGGAGCCAAACGGGTGTTGTGTTGTGAACCGTTTCGGGGGCCGCATTGTGAACATTAATTCATGTACAAATGGACACGAATACTAAACACCAGCGCAATTATACTTGCTAATGCTAAGGTGCAAAGGTTTATGCTTGAAATACACAATGAATTCTTTAGATAACCCCCCCCCCCCCCCCCGCCCCCCAATAATATCCGTGGTGGCGTCGATATGAAATCAAAATGTATTCCCTCATTTGCCAATTAAGAAAATGAGTAAAGCAACGAGGAAGCCCATTGATTAGCTAATGGAAACGTGCCCTTTGCTGCTGGGGACGGAGGGGGAAGGCGGACGGACGCTCGTCCTCTGGTCCTCACCGGAGACGCAGCGCGGCTGTGAGTCACGCTTCCGCCCTGCTGCAGTGCACAGTCGCACACCTTTGCAGCACGCTGTCACGTTGAAGAGGACAAGATTTAGCGAGGGAGAAAGGGAGCGAGGATGAGTGTGAAGATGCTTTTTTTTTTTTCTTCTTCTTTATTTTCTCACAACAGAACAGGATTTATGTTATTGTGTTTGGAACGTCGCGATAGAGTCAGATTGATCTAAAAGGACGGCAACAAGTACAGACAGTATACGGTCACGTTCCTCACATTTTCCACCACTTCTATTAAAACCATTTTTTATTTTGAGGGTGTTCTCACACACACACACACACACACACACACACACACACCCTAAGGCACTCGACTCAAGGCTAAACACACACATAACACTCTCGCATGACAATTGCCTGCCACACAGAGAACTCAGTGCCTCAGAAACAAAAGAACTCTCCAAGGACCAAACGAGCCGCCCTTCGTCAACAGGTTTTACTTTCCTGGTTATTGCTTCTTCCCCGACGCGAGAAAGTGAGACGTTGATATAAAGACGTCCCCGTAAATCCTAAACTGCAGCTCTGTGCACCTCCCGGAGTGACGAATGCATACACTTATTTTCACAAGCCACACACACACATCGCTGAGACTGCAGTTAAGGGTTATTCTGCTGATTGTATTCTCAATCCATGGATCATTTTGTCTGTGAAAAGGCCTTAAAAAGGTCTTGGAGCAATTTTCATTATCTAAATAATGTTCTAAAATCACAACACGTTTGACTTACGAGCATGTAAAACAACGAAAAGCTTTTGAGAAAGCGAATTGTTAAACAGTTTAGTTTACTCAATAAAATAAATAATGATTAAAATGAATCTGAAAGTGCACTCCAGTGTGATACATGTGTGGATAAACCTATACAGTTTGATGAGGGTTGAGCAGGAATGCATTTTATTTAAATAAATAAACAATTGAGGATTTCTACTCCACAGAGCTCAACCTATATGTGATCAACACCTTTATCACACACCCCGAGGGAACCTCGCACCCTCAAATACCGCGAATAAAGTTGCTCAAAGAGGGAGGGAACCCGCCTCCTCCTTCTAGCGTGACCTGCAACGAGACTCCCCTTCCATCAGCTCCTCCCACGGGGAGGGGGGGGGGGGGGCAGCTACCGTAACCTTTACCCTGTGGCCGCCCGCCCCGACACAATCACAGCTGGAGACAACTTTTAAATGAAGACAGATCTGGCCGTGCTGTCTCGCTATACACACACACACACAAACAAAAAAACATCGTCTATTGGGATTGCCCCCCCCCCTTCCCCTACGCCCCGCTTCATGTTCCGATATTGCCATCCTCTCAAAAGCAGGTTAGCTCGGTGCGCAGGCCGCGCTCCCCTTCGGGCGATTCTGGTGAAACTCGGCTGGAGACACACTGTTACGTGCACTGTTCGTCCGAGGGTGCCCTTCATACATTTTACAAAGCAGGTGGGACGTCTCACCTCAATTTGACCCCCCCCCCCCCCCTAGTTTCTCATTTGAATAACGATGGCTGCTAGTGCCTGAGTCATGTGACGGTGTAGTGTGTCCTCACAATTCTGCCTGGCATTAACAGTTTTTTAGGCATCCAAAAGCGGTGTGTGTGTGTGTGTGTGTGTGTGTGTGTGTGTGTTGTGACATTTGAACAGATCGCAGCGTTAATAGTTCAACATTGTATTAGCATTTCATGAGCCAGGGTGCTGAAATAATGACTGCATATCATTTCCATTCTAATAGCAGAACAAAATGGTTCGCCAGGGGTTGTGATGATTGTCAGTCACACAACATGCTTTTACCGGATAAATGTGCCGGCATCCAAACACTTTTTTGGGTTGTTGTTTCACAGAATGTGTGTCTGACGATCAGGACACAATGAGACCGAGGAGACCTTTTTCTTGTGCGAATGGCGCACTGCCATTTGTTTCATGTTATTTTATAGAGGATCGTTGCCGCTGGCAACGGAGACAGGGATGGAGAAGACTGCTTGCGAGTAGGATGTGTACAATCCACTAGATGAGCAAACTATACAGATATATATATCGTGTGAGTAACTAGTCAACAAGTCATTCATTTTCAAAGAGAAAATAAAAAACAAACAAAATCAAAGCGGAATAAAAAAAGCAGAAAAAGCCGACTGTCTCGTTAACTCGTTTCAATTTGAATGCGGACATTTTTCAATGAGGAAGGACATGCACGAAATAGCTTCTGTTGCTAATAAAACTCTACGGAACACATTACCCACAATGCTCATATTGGCCATTTAAGTTCAGTCAGGACTCTACCATCAGATTCATGGTGTTTACCTTCACGGGAGCCTTTTGGGAAATGGCAGATTCTTATGTTTGGTTTCTTAATATACCGCGCGTTACGTCTGCTCGGTTTGCGAGTTGGAGGTCGGGTTGTGTGCATCAATACTTTAATACGTGCCGGGCCGAGAGGGGGAAACATCTCACTGGTGGAAAAACCGCTGACATCCATTGATTTGTCACCACGTGAAGGGATGAGATGCTTTGTCCATGTCAGTGTGGCTCTTGGGAAAGGAAGTAGAAGCGCACATGACCTTTTAACACGCCGTTGCTGTGACTCCTTTTAGATTAAATCTCACCTCAGCTAGGTTTATTTTCCTTGTTTTTTTTTAAGACACTGCAGGTGAACAGAGTGAAGATTTCCCTTAGGATATATAACCAGGAAAAGTTCTACATCTTGGTGAAGATAAAGATAAAGATATTAGAATTGAATTTTGCATTTTTGTTTTGTTGACTTTGTTTTTCACTACATGTCAGACAATATACTGTCCACAGTCATCAAAATAATCAATGTTTAAAAACGCTACTTATTAAAGGCTACGAATGATTTAGGAAAAAATCCATCTAGGAAAATGCACAGGATACTAAAGTAGTAATTCTACTAATATATATCACCATGAAATCTCCCAAGTGGGTTACATACACAAAGTAAAATGTTTGTTTTTTTACCATCTAGAAGAAGACGATTAATGCAAAGTAGACAAATCTCCAATAATGGACTAGTGCATTAAAAAACCCACTGGTTTTGCCGTTGTTTTTCTCAAGGCTGCTCCCGGCATCCAATGCATTCATGAGCTCCGAGGGTTCATCGATATGCCCTGGAGGAGGGCCCTCAAACAACCAACACACAAGAGCAGGACAGCGCGCCGTCATTAACAATTCAAATGCAGAGTCCTCCTCACGCCGGGCGCCATATGCTTCCACCTTTACCCGCCCGGAAGTCCCAGCTGGCGACAGAGCTGAAACATACTCGAGTCTTGGGGGGGGGGGGGGCTGGGATTTCTCTCCCCTTTTGTTTCTCCGCGCTACAAAAGGAGGCTTTTCATACAAAGTGCATTGGTTTCCTCTCTTCTTACAGTATGCGTAACAAGCAATCCCGATTATGAGGCGCAGGCACTTGTCTCATAATGTGCACCTGTGCCATCTCGACCAGGATGCAAATGGAAATGTCCGCTTTCAAGCCAAGAAGTCATCAGTTACAAGGCTCCTATGTACCCCACCACCACTCCCTGATACATCTCTAACCTATATATATATATATATATATATATATATGTCTATAACCCTGGCGTCAAACGACCGTTACATTACAAATTCATATTGACTTTGGTCCCCTCATCAAAACAACCCCCCCCCCTGCAGACACTGAGCATGCTCAGAAAACCCAACTACACAACAAGACTTCAGGAGGTCTAGAATTTGGGGAGGAGAAAGTGGATGATGATGATGATGACGATGATGACGATGATGCTAACGCCGATAACGATCACGGGGGTGATGTCGAGAGTCATGGGAAATAACAAACTGCTTCGCGCCCCCCCATCCCCACCGGCGCAAACACCGCTTCCCCAATTCATCTGGAGTGGAACGTTTCTCCCCTTAAGGTGTATCATTGTTCACAGGAAGCCTTCGCCGGGACCACCAATAGAATCCTTGTGTCCTGCTGGATTTCCCCTCACGAGCAACGTAAGGAACGCCCCCGCCCCCGCAGACAAATTGTTTTCGGACTGCGGCGATCGCCAAAAGACTTGGGAGCAGTTCATCTTCACTTAAAACAGCTCTGTGGCAAATTGTCCATGTAATCAATGGAACAAAAGATAGACAAATAAAAAAAAGAGGACCAGTCTCTTTCTGCTGATTGAAATGCCAGAGTGTCTTGGGCTAGAGCCATCCGATAGACATAACCTTTAAGTGGGCCATTAGGATTTTATTAAAAAAAGACTCATTTCCTGGGGACATGTCACTGATGAATTACTAAAATAGCTAAAACGGGGCAAACCATCCGCCCCCCCCCCCGCGAAAAAAGAAGATCGCCCTTGATGAGGAGTTAACCCATCAAAACGCACGTGAAATTACATTCTTGATCCCCCGGGGCAGATACACGGACACAACCCGGGAGCCGGCCCGCAAATCACCAGACGCGGCCTGCGGTGTCGTTTTCAGGTATCGATTCCGTGCCTGGACCACGCTGACTCGGCCTCGGGAGAACCTCCCGCTCTGACCCATCCGCACGCCTTTCAAAATCAATGGGCCGCGGCGAAACCGGGGGTTTTGCTGCTGGAGTCGAAGCAGGCCAAGCCGGTCAGCTCCTGCACCTCCTGATGAAATGAGATGCTGGACCGAAGTGAAAAGGGAAATGTAAATATACATATCAAACATATCCTTAGCAGTTCTGTTCTGCACATTTGCGTACCACATCCACAAACGATACACGTGGGGAGCTAAAATTGGCATAAAATTGGCATTTTTATGTAGTTTGGAGCTCATCTTGAACCCATTGCAGAGAAAGCATACCAATAATAACCAAGAACTCTAAACCTAAAGACCTGAGACCTAAACATTCAAATGCAAGCGCTGCGTAGCGTTTAAAGTTGCTTCTCCCTGGGGCTTATTTTTAGCTCTTAATGAGCACGCAACCTTATGCAATGTGTTCACATGCTAGTGTGATATGGCTGCAGAGCTAAAAAAAAAGAAAGAAAAGAAGCTTGCTTCGTTTCCCCTTTAGCAGCTCCAAGCAGAAGCCCGTTGTGTCTCCTTCCCTTCCTTTCGCGCTGTCACCACCAGGTGCACAGAGTGGGACAGGTGCGTGTCCTTCTACCTGAGCCGAGGATGAAGTCGCAGCCTTCCTTTGGCCTTGCCGACCCACGCCGGGTTAGATGTTGGACGCCTCACTGGTGAGCTCAGTGGAGGGGGCCTGCAACGAAGAAAAAAAACAAAAACTAGGGGATTCTGTTCAGCAGCACTGTGGTTTTCTCATGTCTGCTCCACCCTTGTCTCATGTCTGCTGATCCAGGCCGTCCAAAACATTATGAAAGCGTTGTGTCATTTCACGTTTTAGGGTTGTTAGGATGCGGAGAAGCACTTAGACAAAGTCTTCAGTCTACTCGGATGAAAAATACCGTTTTTTTTCTCAACATATCAGATCATTACATCCTCAATGTTTATCTAAATCAAAAGTCGAGGTCAGTAATTGAGGACAAATGTAAGAAAGACTAGCACTGGGTTTCCCATTCGTGGCGAATAAATCTGGATTCTAATACATATTGGAGCCGGGTGTGAGTTAACTGCACACACCGAGGAGGTATTACTGCTGAGGAAGTGAGAAAAGCGTTACAGTGAAATGGGAATCGGGGAGATGTTAAATTGATCTTCACATCCCAAGTGGTGGTAAGTGGTCATTTCTGTCGGGTTTTTTTTTTTTTTTCTTGCACCACACTTGCAGCAGATCACTTTCCATTCGTTTGTGAAATGCACTGTGAAACCATGGTCCTGTGTGGTAGGGCAGACATGTTAAAACTAAACTGCATGTGTTTTTTTTAGGTTTTATTTATCAGATTCAACATTTTTCACTATCGTTTCCTCCCGCGGCTGCTTGACTTTTGACGTTTGTCCACACGACTCTAGATTCTAATCGAAAATGAAATGACGAAACGACTTGAGGACGGGTGATCAGACTACACGGAGCGCCATACAGAGGTCCATTGGTAAAGGTTTAAAGAGCGCATTGATGTCGCGATGGTTTCATCTCAACAGATGATCTCCTGACTCTCCGCATGGAATGCATCGGTGTCACTCAGCTGCTTCACTTCAGGTTCCTCTTTGGTGCCCTCGCAACTTTTTCTCTCCACGCGAAGCCGAGACCTTTCTTTCCCGAAACAAACCAAGGCCCCGACAACACAGACCTCACCCTCGTCTTGTACTATTTGTGTTTTCTTGGCGGTTGCGACCCGCTGTCACATGATTCTCCCACTCAAACAGAGGCGAGGAGACGTCAAATCCTTAATAGACGCATCATGCATATTTGAAGATGGCATTTGGACCACAAATAGCGCTGGGAATAAATAATTGAAGCGTTTGCTTGAAAAGACGTGAATGTGCGGCCAGATGTGCGCTGTGTTTGACGGCGAGGTACGAGCGCGCCGTGCAGATGTTTTGTCCACGTACCGGTTTTCCGTCAACACGGCAGGCAGACATTTGGCAAACAATGTGCTCACAAATTTCTCATTAGGTTTGCAGGAGGAGATTTGTTTGGACAAAAAAAAAAAAAAAAAAAAATCAGACATCCAATAAATGACTAATAATGAATATTCACCGGGGAGTTTCATGTCTGTTGGGCTAATTTACTACTTAGTAGATCATCTTCTTAGATCAACATTGACAATGTTGACATAGAGCTACTCATTGATTTACAACATCAGATTTATCATTAAGTCGATGCATTTGCTGCTATGAGCTAATTGCATGGCTCAACGTTAGCTTCTATATTTACAGGAGGTGAGACACAGAGTGTCAAAGTGACCCTGAAAACCCTGAAATAATTCATTTCGATAATGTGTTATGCTCATAATACTTTTAGAGGGATACTACTACTACTCTGAATAATTATTCCTCCTCCCAACTTATTTCTCAAGGGCACTTGGATGGATGAAAAGAAGCGTTCCTCCTTGCCGTTTGCTTCCCAGACTCTTAACTGGTTCAGAAACTGGAGCTGGATCCTGTGAGCGGCCCCCAGCGCGCTCGCCCTCTCTGCGGTTGATTGGAAAACGGGGGAGGGGGGGGGGGGGGAGGCCTAGCTGTACTGGGAGCGTTGGGTTTTACCCAGATACGGTCTGGCGGCTGGTTTCTCATGTGAGGCTGGCGCGTGGAGGGTGGAGGATGGAGGGGGGGGGGGGGGGGGTGGGGGGGGTGTTGTTGGTGGGGTTCACGGAGCGAAAGTTGGAAAATCCAATTTTTTACTGCAAATGCAAGGCAAGGAGTGGAAATGTGACCCCGGTGTGCCTCAACATTTCAATCTCCCACTTTTTTCTCACGCACACAAGAATCTCACGTGCGCGCGCGCACGGGCACAAATGGATTCGGCTGACGACGCTCCTGAATAATTGAGAGGTTGCAATAAAACGAATGATGTTTGCGCGTCAGCGAGCGAGATGGGCCTGGCGCTGACGGAAAGGAAGCTCGGGGAACAGCCTGCGGGCGAGAGTTAACACGTGGATCATCGTGTATGGATAACAAGAGTAGCGCGACCGCACGCTAGGGGGGCGGGGGGGGCGGGGGGGGGGGGGGTCGTGTGACAGCGGCGTTTGTTGTTGTCTCCTTTCTTTGCCATCGGTCTCGATGGCACTGACGCGCTCTGAGAAGAGTTCAGCGTCAAGCGAAGGAGTCAAATGAACCAGAACGAATTTAACCCCAGGGCCCCCTTTCACCTCATCCGAGGCGAACGACGTTATGAAGTATGAATGTGCAAATATTAAACTGATGCTTAGCAAAAAATGAAATGACTCGGAGAATACAGTGGTCTGATTTGCACAGCATGGTGGTGGTGGGAAGTAGACGGGATTATGCAACAATGTGGGACAAAGCGGGTCCGTGTGTACTGCACTACATTAACCACCTCTGTGTTCACGCACTATACATTTAAGCAGGAACCTTTAAGAGGCTTTTAGGGCGGTTCGGCTTCAAAATACAGACTTGTAGATTCAGTAGTAGGCCTACAACAATCAGAAGAATTGTGGACTTGAAAATAACAAGTAAAATAGGCCTATAGGGGGAAAAATAAATAAAACTGAACCAAAAGGCACTTTTCATCGACACAGCGCAGAGTCGAGGATGCGATCACAGAAGAGTTAAGTGACTGAACAATCCAAGCGGCTCATCTTTTATTGCATATTTTCAATTGACTGGAAGAGTTTTAGGATTACCAAAAGTGGATTGCATTCATTGAAATGTTGCAGAAAAGTCCCACGCTGACTCTGAGACGTGGTCAGTAACGCTCACACAGGTGCATTATCTGTGGAGTTTGGAGATTATCTGTGTTAGATTAAAGTTCAGAAATATGGATACTTTAGTGCAGTAACATATGACACTATATGAGAGATCTAAATGGGAAAGGAGTCCAAAGGATGTTTCAGCACCTTGTCAAACATTTTCAATTTCACTCCAAAGCAGAGAAAATACAATTAGACGTTAATCATGACATCAGAACTGTTTTGTCAACGCACCCTTTAGACCTTTAGGGCTGGACTTCTGAGGGAGTCTTGTTTGGTGCTCACTGAAGTCTGGTAGACAATCGCAGTGTAAATCTGAGGAGCGGCAGCAGCTGCTGCGCTTCCTGTTCATCACAGCTGCTCAATGCAGTTTGAAACACGGGCATGAGAAAGAAGTGAATCGCTAATCCTCCGCAATACCTACTGAAAAATGTAATCAAATTTTACAGAGCCTCGTAGACGGAAACATCAGAGTACGTCAACGTCAACATGGCCCACACTCTCACAATGTATTCAGTGCCTAAGATTAGAAAAGATCCGGGTTAAAAAAAAAAGCTTCTACATCAATTGCAACTCTTTCCTCGGTTAATGCACATACGGATCTGAACCCGCCGGAGCTGATTACTACGGGGGGTATTTTGACATTTTAAAGTAAAGGGAAACCAGCACTCATGGTCAATGGGACTACTCCATTTTTAGAAAAGTGTAGCTGTTTATAAACCTTTATATTGCAATACCGGGATATGTGCTGACTCATGTGTAGTGTATTTATATTCTCCGAGCCTCGTAGTTGCTAAGGTTTGTACAGGAACATCATACTGACAGTACATCATAACTGTTTTTTTGGTTACGATACCTCTGGTACACTGGAGAGCCTGTAAATTGTATACAAATAGACAAACGACTATAACCTTCATGCGTTGGATTCTACTGGAGAGACCAGAAGTGGCCCCAAAGTAATCTGGAGGTTGAGTTTTACTCAAATTATTTCCCCCTTGAGTCATTTCAGCCGAGAGGAGAGCAACGACCCTTCCCTCTACGTCTTATTTATGCATGAAGATAAAAAAAAAAAAACCTCTTTACAAAGAGAAGGCAAACACGTGCTCCAACGCATCAGCGAGTTGTAAAAATAGAGTCAGAAATAGATGGATTGAAAACTAAAGAGTGTATTCAGAAAGCTGTGTTTCCCTTTCTCGGTGGACTCGGAGGATGTTTTTCGGGTCGTCCGTCGACCCACATTTGGAAAGAACGTCCACCTGGAAGCGATGAGGAACTGATTAGAATCTGGATCGGGTCAAAGGTCACCGGGACCTCGCCCTCCCACCCACCCGTTCCTTTGCACGTGATATCTCAGGAGATAACAGCTTGGGGAATTTCCTCAGATTTGGCACCAACATCCACTTCAACAAAAACCCACAAAAGACATTTGTGTATCTGAGTCAAGAATGACAGATCTTCGGTTTTCAACCGCGGTGGTTCTAGTATTGGCTCTGCTCTCTTTCTATTGATCGCAGATGCCATGAGAAGAGGGTGGCGGGTCGTGATGTCCTGCTATTATAAGCAGCCCTTGTACCCCGGAATAAGACGTCGTCCCAGAATAGAGCTGCAGCATTGTTCACCCTCGTGTGACCCTGTGTGGTGGAGTTCTCACTTGCTCAATCCCACTCATCCAATATTCATACATTTGGCAGACCCGTCTCGGAGGAGGGACATTATGTATCATTGTATTAGGTGCGTCAGGTGCAAATTTCACCAAGTTCTCGAAATTCACAAATTAAGTTAGCTGGAGATCTTTCAGTCCAGATAGCGAAATGAAATGTGAGTGAAATGTGGACTTTTTGGTTAAAAACCGCTTTGGTTAACAGCAAATTCCACTACAAATGTCTTGTGTTGTTCAAACGGGCGACTGGGTTTCCCTCTCTGATCGCCTGAACGTGTGAGATGCACGTTCCTGTTCTTTTGCTTTGCTTTACCCGAGTGTCCGTAGCTTTCACTGGGCTTCTCGGAGCTTCTGAACGCACCTCGCGTTGAGAGCGATGAACCCGTACAGTCGGTGTGGGCTGAGAAACCGAAAGCACCGGTGGGCTAATGGCAGACGACAGATGCATTTAGAAATCAGAAGGAATGGCCTTTATAGCTTCATATCTTTATGAAGCGGTTCAATCAAAACAGTCAACGTCAGTCCAGTTTGTCCTGACACAGTTGCAGCTCTGAAACCTCTGAAACCGCTCCTCGCAGTCACTTCCACTGACACCGGATTGACCAATAAACTGTCCCAGTGGGGCCGTTGAAAATACCTCACGCTCAAGTGAGTAAAATATGCTCCTGGCGATTTTAGAAAGTTCTTTTTTTTTTTTCCTCTGAGAACGTGTGACTAGCTATGAGGGGCCGTTTAGGACTTAACTACTTGACTACTGACACTCTCACACACACTACTGAGACACTCAACACTCTCACACACACTACTGAGACACTCTCACACACACTACTGAGACACTCTCACACACTCTACTGAGACACTCAACACTCACACACACTACTGAGACACACTCACACACACTACTGAGACACTCTCACACACTCTACTGAGACACTCAACACTCACACACACTACTGAGACACTCTCACACACACTACTGAGACACTCTCACACACACTACTGAGACACTCTCACACACACTACTGAGACACTCTCACACACACTACTGAGACACTCTCATACACACTACTGAGACACTCTCACACACACTATTGAGACACTCTCATATACACTATTGAGACACTCTCATACACACTATTGAGACACTCTCACACACACTATTGAGACACTCTCATACACACTATTGAGACACTCTCATACACACTATTGAGACACTCTCATACACACTATTGAGACCCTCAGACAGCATCTCACTATACAACATGAGAGCATCTCACTATACAGTGTGAGAGAATCTCAGTATACAGTGTGAGAGCATCTCAGTATACAGTGTCAGAGAATCTCAGTATACAGTGTGAGAGAATCTCAGTTACACCGGAAGGCATCTCAGTTACACCGGAAGGCGGAAGCAAAGAGCGCTGATTTTGAACAGCGCAATGCGCCAATCATACGCGCCCTTCCTTCAAATGCCTTAAAGTCCGAGCTTGCCCGTCCAAGTTTATAAATACTACCATAATCAAGGGACGGAATGTCATTTTAGGACGTTTTCAGGCGAGAAATTAGGTGTTTAAGCAACATTTCGGCGGTCGGTTTGTTAACATTCAGCCATCGTAAAAAAATCCATGGAGGATGTCGGAGACGTGAGGTGTAGTTAACGGGACCACCTGATGCCCTCAGCACCGGGCGGTCAGCCTCATCTCACGCCGCAGACAGCAGCCTGTTCTCGGCCAGACTTCTGTGAAATTGACTTAAATTGACACCTACTACTAGGGGGATGTTGGACCGTCCTGATTTGCAATGCCCTGACGCGTATTTGTCCTCCTTTTTTTGGAGTTGCGCTGTGAAAACTGTCGCCCCCCCCCCTCTCTGGCCGTAAAGTCCGCGCCACCCCTGCTAACCTGAAACGACTTTGACACCCCTGATTTAGAGCCTCACGAAATATTGTCCTTTTTTATGGTGTTATGGATATGGTCACCCTACATTGTATCTACTTTTCCGTAGCGGAGACACGAGTGGATCTTACAATAGAAATATTCATTAATTAATATTTGGATTTTAATGTATTATTTAATCGATTATTATCCTTCGCTTTGAAGCTGATGCCCTGCTGCCGGTTTCCATGACGGTCTCCCCACAAGACCTTTAATAAAAGACACGATTAGTTTTATTCCACAATGATAGACAGTACAATAAGCGCGCACACTATGGATACAGTCTAGTTTACGTATAGTTTATTAAGGTTATGAATTTAAACTCTGCTCGCAAAATAGCCATTAAACAAACACCAGTCTCAGATTAGAGGTTATGAACACTCATCCTAGTATTACTATCGTATATATAACCGCTACGGAAAAGTGGATCGAAGCGGAGCATTTCACGGATGTCTGGCCGAGAACAGGCTGCTGTCTGCGGCGTGAGATGAGGCTGACCGCCCCGTGCTGAGGGCATCAGGTGGTCCCGTTAACTACGCCTGACGTCTCCGACGTCCTCCATGGATGTTTTTACGATGGCTGAATGTTAACAAACCGACCGCAGAAATGTTGCTTAAACACCTAATTTCTCGCCTGAAAACGTCCTAAAATGACATTCCATCCCTTAAATATGGTAGTATTTATAAACTTGGACGGGCGACCGCAGACTTCAAGGCATTTGAAGGAAGGGCGCGTATGATTGGCGCATTGCGCTGTTCAAAATCAGCGCTCTTTGCTTCCGCCTTCCGGTGTAACTGAGATGCCTTCCGGTGTAACTGAGATTCTCTCACACTGTATACTGAGATGCTCTCACACTGTATACTGAGATTCTCTCACACTGTATACTGAGATGCTCTCACACTGTATACTGAGATTCTCTCACACTGTATACTGAGATTCTCTCACACTGTATACTGCGATTCTCTCACATTGTATAGTGAGATGCTGTCTGAGTGTCTCAATAGTGTGTATGAGAGTGTCTCAATAGTGTGTATGAGAGTGTCTCAGTAGTGTGTGTGAGAGTGTCTCAATAGTGTGTATGAGAGTGTCTCAGTAGTGTGTATGAGAGTGTCTCAATAGTGTGTGTGAGAGTGTCTCAGTAGTGTGTGTGAGAGTGTCTCAGTAGTGTGTGTGAGAGTGTCTCAGTAGTGTGTGTGAGAGTGTCTCAGTAGTGTGTGTGAGAGTGTCTCAGTAGTGTGTGTGAGAGTGTCTCAGTAGTTAAGTCCTAAACGGCCCCTCATAACTAGCAGCCAGTTGTTTGCATCACGTCCTGAAGCGCTGGGGGCTGACGAGGCGTCGGAGCAAACGTCGCTCTTTGCGGTTTGGACTGAGTGACGAAACAGTTAACACCAGCTTGCAAAGCTAGTTGTGAGACTCAGAGTATCGCGGACATCTGTTGGTCTCCAGTTAAGTGCTTTTCTTGACATTTGTGAGATTTTGCAACTTAAATGGAGCGTTGGCCCATGATCCCACCTGTCAAGACTGAGTTAACATTAAATGTTTTCATTCGACAATGAGGCAAATCTAACGAGAAGCCGCGTGTGCAAAGGGGCAGGTGCTTATTATTGGTATTCTTCTTTGAGATAGAGAGAGAGCAAAAGATGTCAAACTGTCAAAAGGTCACACATTTCGTCGCGACTGCTAAATACGTCTCGGATCAATACTCTGAAAGACCGTTGCCATGGGTTACCCCCAAGTAGTGTCAAATCCATCAGAGAGAAACTCTAGAAAATGCCTGTTATTGCTTACTATGACAAGGGTTATCAAATGAATCACTCACTGTTTTCTAATTGCTAAATGTGCTGTTGTAGTTTCCTCTTCTCCCCTTTTTTGGCTCGTGCAACGACCCCCCTTTTGTCTCCCCTCTACGAGGAGACCCTTCTCTCCAGATCTCTTTTCCGGTTGGTGCAGCTACACGCAATCCTGCACTCCGGGTGTGTGCATTGGCACAGGGGTGGAGAGACACGCTGCCAACACGCACGCAGGCACGCACACGCCACTGCACGAGGCCCACACGCACACCATCCCTCTGTGTTCCTGTGTTCCTTCCCTCCTTGACTCTGAACGAGAAGAGAGGCTTTTGAGACTTATATTTAGCCGCCGCTGCGGCCCCCTTCTTTTCTGTGTGTGTCGACGTCTCCACCCCCCCCCCCCCCCCCCCCCCCGATCGGCCTCCCCCAGCTGTTTTTATATCAAGTCACTCCGTCAGGCAGGCAGGCCCGCACTGCTGCATTATTCATGCTCTGCTATTGAGACGGGGGAGGGGGGGGGAATCGGAAGTCCCCTCCGCCACTTTGATGACATGCAAAGAAGAGCGGGAGCGACTCTCTGCGCCGCTTTACCTCCGCTGTCACCTGTGCTTTCCCGGGCTGCTGTGATCTTCGACTTGAATACAGGATTCGCATGTGGAACTGTTTAGTTTATGCGGGGTCGCTAACGAGTGTGTGTGCGCGCGCGCGCGCTTGAATTCATGCATGGATGCGTGCGCTAAATCTCCCTCTTGCATGTGCCAGAATGATCAAATTTAGCTCAATGCTATTTCCACCCAGCTGTCCCCCCGGTGTTACATTTATGCAATGCGTTCATTAAAGCCGTTCATCATTCTGTGGGTTTCCCTCGTACAGCCAACAAAAAGAAAACACGGCTCCCCTTGGTGCTATAAATATCTTTCATGGTGAAACACCCTCATAAGGCTCAGACAAATCTCACCACCAGCTTGGATAGAATATGTCTTTCTTACATTATTGGGTTATTACATAACCGGAACATCCTGACAAAGCAGATGTGATGGAAAAATGAAAAAAAACGTGTGTCCCTCACACATCCCATTCCTCTCTTCGGTGTGATGGAGACTGTTGCTGCGAGGAAAATGGCCGACCCTCCATCACAGAGATTGGTTTTGTCAGTCTAATGTAACAAAAAAAACATACAAAGACGATGCTTTGAGATTAAATGTAAAAAAAAAAAAAGGCATGTACGGGAACGCAGATGCAGAAGAAGTCATTAACAGTGGGAGCGCGTGTTTGCCTGATGGACAGTCCGACGCCCCGTGTTGACTCGCCGTGATTGAGCTGGAGATGTGAGTGCACTCCGCTTGCGTCTGGTCTCCATTTGTCACCGTCCGTGAGGCGCCGGACGGGGCGGGCGCCGCGGGGCTGGGGCCTGCCGGCGCGGCTCCCCCCCCCCCCCCCCCCCGTCTGCCTTTTTTTTTTTTTTTTTTTGCTGTAATCCCATTCTTAGCATGTGCAGGCACGTCCGAGGCCCACACGAGAACACACGTCTGGCGGAAACTAATCCATTGATCCCTCTCCGCGCGTCAGTCACAAAAGCAGTTAGAGCAATGAGCTGCGGAGCTATGCTGTGTCAAGTGTGGCCCTCGAAGCCCGGGGATGGATGGTGAGAGAAAGTCATTTGCCATGCGAAGCGGTCCGAGGACGGCCCGTGTGTGCGGCGAAAGGAACGCCTGAAGACACAGGTGCTTTTGCGGTTGCGGTTCGGCACCAACTTGCAAAATTGCACATAACTCGTGCGATTACGTATTAATTTGGCGATACGTATTCGTCCATGACGAAAGACTGTGCAAGAAAGCCACCAGGAAAGCCCCATTCGCAGCCTCCCGTCCCCTGTCACCGAATAAAAGCCAAATATGAAGTGAAATTAAATGGTTCATGAAAGGGAATCAATGAAAATGCCATCCGCCTGAAAATCTAATAAGCATCCTCCCTGAATCAGCGAATGAGGCGGCGGCATGTACAGGAAGCCCTTCGCAGGGTGATCATGTATTAAACAGACTTCCCCTCGTCAAATATTCATGGGCGGAGATTTACTCATTAATCTTTCATTATCTCCTATCTCCCTGTTTTGCATACATCAGGAGCTCAGAGCTGTTATTGGTTACAATCACCTTTGTGTTCACGCTTTCCCTGCTTGTCTCGTTGCGGGTTCGCGCGGCTGCAGCATGAAATGAGTCATCTCCCCCCCCCCCTGCGTTTTGAGTTTCTTTGAAAATTTAAAGACCAAGCTCTGATGATGAAAGCAATACACGTCGAGTCCCAGCTCGGGGGGGCTTAAGAGCGAGAGGAGTTTGAGTGACCACACACATCGGCGGGCTGGTCGAGGCTTATCGGGATCTCTTCATCAGCACGGATGTTTGTCTCATTTCCACTTGTCAATATGGCTGCAGATGCACCAGCTAGTGGGTACGAAAGGGATGTGGACTGATATTGGACGTCAGGCAGATACTAACTCAATTATATATGTACATGGTATATACAGGAATTTTGTCGTTCTTTTGGAATAAATAAAAGTGCTGGTGTACAGATTGTTATTTTAATAATCACACTCCTTTTCCGCAAGAAAAGACGAGATGATTGTGCACTTTAAAGTAGGGCTGTCAACAGATTTTAAAAAGTCCCAATTAATCGCACATTTTGAAATGTATTAATCGCGATTAATCATGATTATAAGTTGCATTTTTTTCTGCTCAAGGCTAAATCTTACAAGTAATGAGCAGTCACTTTATTTTCGGGGTCGACGCACACCGTAAAGTAAGTTTACGGTGTGAGTTTACTAAAGTTATCCTTGTACGATCCACCGTCCATATCAGCACCCACTCATTGGAAACTAGACGACGTGAACACTGCGTCCTAAATTTGACTTTCCGGGGGGGGGAAAGAGCAAACTGTTGTTTTTTCAAGATGAAAAGAAGTTGGTTAGTCCGCTGAGGTCTGTGCTTCACTTGCTGTGCACTTGTCTTCTCGGAAAACCGCCTCCAGTGTGATTAAGGATGCGCTGTGATGTGATCCCAGCGATTACCATAGACGCCCCTATAGGAGGGAAGAGCTTCTGGGGGGGACGCTGGTGGGCAGCAAGCCGTATCGACCTGCTCCCGGATTCCAGTTAATGAAATACAGGGACTTTAACGCGCCTACACGCGTGGACAATGCGCAGACGCAATGCAATGGGCGAAAAAGCCCACGGTGAGACGGCGGAGGACATCAGAGCAAACAAGGCCTGAGAGGTTAGAAGATATTTCACAGGCGTTGCACAGTAATCAAAATGAGGCGTGATGATGATGGCTTCGTGGCTCACTTTCTTCCCCGCTACATCACATCATCATCGGCACGGACCTCGGCAGTGCGGACCTCGTTATCGCCTTTCACTTTCTCCGAGGTCTGTCTTGGTTGCAACAATGCAAATAAGCTCCTGGCAACAACAAAAAATAAAAAATAAGAAGCAATTCTTCCACCCCCCCTAAAAAAAAAGTTAACCGACAAGACTCACAGCAACGATAAACTCCTCCGGTTATTTGTTGTTTATTTCAGGAAAAAAAGAGAAAACAATATTTTGGTGCTGTTGCCTGGGTCCAGCGGTATGACTAAGGCAGCAGTGAATCAGCGTTGTGCAGAACCCAGTCAGGCTCATGCTGTTCCCTCTGGTCATCCGTCTTTGAGGAGGTGCACGTCTGCCATCTGTTGTTGTTCGGACACTCGCTGGCACCATCCACCGGTGCGTTGATTCATAACTATTGACAGGTTGTCAGGCTTTTATTGGGTCCCACCCTACGCCCCCCCCCAAAAAACTAGATGGAAGAGAAGGTTGTTGTTGTTGTTTTTTAAAACTCCAGTCTACTGGAAATCGTTTCTTGAAGTTTCATTTTGAAAATGAGCTTTTGGGGTTTTTCCACTGATGTCGGCCAGGATTAATTTAGCGCATCACAGATATATGGATATGTATCTCAGCGGATTCTTCACAAGAAAAAAAAAACATGGGTGTGTTTACATAGTTAATCTTAAGACAAGCTCATTTTTTCAACTCACGATTGGATTGATGTATCCATGTATTTGATGTATTTTTATCATAAATCAGGCATCTATCGGGTTCTAATTAAAACCAGGCCAAGATGGGAAAGAACAAAATGAAAAGCAGCCTACAAGAGTGGGGTGAGTGGCGTGTGAAACGCATGGATGGATGTGGGGAGGGGCCCCCGTGTCACGTAATAACACAAGATAAAGTAATAAAACACGGGCCTTTAACCCGACCGGAGAATCCCCAGAGGGGCTCGACACAAACACACAAAAAAAGACGCAACGCTTTGTTTCACAGCTGACGCGCCCCTTCTATTGTTGCGCCCCCCCCCCCCCCCTCCTCCTCCCGCTCCAGCACACTTCACCCCTCGCGGTGGGTTTTCGCAGAGCCTCGTGCGGCGGAAGTGCCAACTGACTGCCACGGAGGCCTCGTCGAAAAAAGCGGGGGCCCGACTCGTCTCGCCTCTCAATCGCGTACATCTTTAGCGACCCGTAAGAGGCAGCTGGAGCACACTTCAAAGAGGACCGGGGGGGGGGGGGGGGACTCCGTGGCCGCGGAGAACTGACGGCGGGTGCCGCGGTTTTTTCACGTGGGGGGGGGGGAGAACAAGGAGTCGGACTCGACCAGCACAATGGGGCCCCGTCTGCAGCTCGGGGGCCCGAACAGACGGGCAAATGAAACAGCTTTGTGTCTAAATGAATAGAGGCTGCAGCGTCACGCTGACAGCCCGTCTCTGTGGACGTTGTGTTACTCACTGATGAAAAATACAATCAGATTACCGCCCCCCCCCCACCCTTTGAAGAGGTGAAATATGAATTAAGGAAAGGCATTGAGAGGGAATCGTTCAGGTGTAGCATGTTAGCTCGCTGGCCTAAACAAGCCCGAGGCTTCAAAAAGCACATGTAAACAGAACTTTGATGGGATTTGTTTGACAGAAATAAGGATTTCGTATTTTCTTTAACTTATTCATAAGAGAATGGAACATTTTCCCACTAACACTCGTACAGTATGAGTGATCCTCCCGTTTCCATATTCCCTTATGAATATATATAGTATGAATGTATCCTCCTCTGTCAGCCAGCATCCTCTCAGACTGCTTTCTGCCAGCTGCCATGAGACGCCTGCAGCAGAGTAGCCATCCTGCCTTTGCATCGTGCCGGATTTATCTTATTTTATTTAATTTGATTTATTTTTATTACAGGGCCGGAGACACTTTAATGCGAGCTTCAGAAAAAAAAGGCATCATATTGAACACCCCTGTTTTTCTTTCAAATTTAACTCTGGAAAAAAAGATGTGCAATATCCCGGGCTGGAAGAGAGAGAGAGAGAGAGAGAGAGAGAGAGAGAGAGAGAGAGAGAGAGAAAGAGAGAGAGTTTACCCTCTATTTACAACAGAGGCCCTGCGCTGTTTTATTTGACGTGATGGATCCTGGAGCTTCAGTGCGGTTTGAAACTACTGGTCCATGGACAGGGTGCACGGGGACTGGATGTGTCAGCAGGTTGATGACGATCTGCCACTGGGAAACACGTCTGCACACACACACACACACACACGTCAGACATGTGGGTTTGATACTGTCTAATGGTTTCTGATGAGAATGAAATCATCCCGAGACAGAACTCTCCACTTTTTTTATCAGAGGGAATAAAACCAAATCGAATTTATTAAAAACTCCAGCTGTGCCGGTGGAATTCTAAAATTAGGGATGTTCGAAATGGTTCAACCTCAAGTATTCTCTCAATTTATTTTACCATTAAAAAAGAAGATCTCAAATATGCTTTAGTCACTTCAAAATGTATTTTTGCTGCTGCACATGTGGTCAAATAGAAAAAAAGCAGCAGCCCTGTTATCTAACATATAATCTCAGCGCATCCAAATAAGATATTTTAAATGGTTACCCCTGTAAATAAATAAATGAAGTTGTCTGTCTTATTGCAGGTCACGACCCTATTCCCCTCTGCCGGTGGTTTCCTTGTAGTTTGGTTCCGAAAACAAAATCAATGGAATTAGGAAACAAGAGATAGTGACACACAGGATGTAATGCAAAAACACATTTCTCACTTCCAGCTTGCTGTGGCCTGAAAAAGAACAACTCCGCATATAACTTCAGGCAAAATGTATTCACGCCAAAGGCTCTCACTATTTCGGATGGGGGGGGTCGTACCTTGTTCTTACCCACAAACCATCTAAAACCAGCTAAAAGCTAAATAGTGCACAGTTTTAGTGAGTGAGCCTCTCGAGCCCGAGCTGGCTGTCCAAACCTCCTGGCAGTGTAGACGTGTGACGCCTCGGCGGCATCCGGCTCCTTCCGGGGGCCCCCCGCCGGGGGTTAGTTCCCGGCTTCGAGGACGGAGCTCCAAAGCGGAGTGTCTTGCTGGCTACCCGCGTTGCTCAGACTGAACGCGCCCCGAAGGGACGATGCCGCCGCCCCGAACCGGGACAGACGGCTGTTGAGGCGGACCACGTGGAGCGTCGGGGGCTGGTGATTGGACAAGGTTTCCTGGAGTGGTTTGGGAGAGACAGTTTTGGGGCCATGACGAGGCGTTGAATCTCTGCCGCTGTCTCGAGGATGCAAAAGTGTGCCTCTCTGGTTATTTATCCGCGCTCGGCGCTGCTTTGTTGTCGTAACTCAAGGTGAAAAAAACAAAAAAAACAAGAGACACACTCACTCCGGCACCGGGCCTCTGAGGGCGTTCCCTCGGCTCCTGGAGCCTCTGCGACCACTCTGTTGAGTTTCTCCTTGTTACGTACGTCGGGGCCCGTGGAATTGCGTTGTTTATTTAGCGTTGATTGCGGCTCTATTTCATTGGACTGGTTGCAAATGTGCCTCTCTTCGGTGGTGTGTGTGTGTGGTCCCTGACGTGTCTGTGTTTGAGTGTGGACATGCACCTACTCGCGGGGTTCACATGAGCCTCCTCTCCTTCCTCCTCGCTAATGATTCATCCGTCTTCTGTTCTTTCAGGAAATCTAAATAAAAAGAGGAACGGCGGGTTAAAAAAAAAGAAAAAACCATCTTATTTGGTTATTTTTAGATGAAAGAGAAAACAACACATCGGGTTTATTTTTCTTCTGGGTTCGTCTGTTTGGATCTATTTGAGAAGCTCACCAGGGAAATGTTTCCTCGGCTCTGATCTGTCCCACTAACTGAGGGAAAGGGCTGCAGCACTGCAGCATCGCAGGAGGCTTAACTGTTCCTGCACCAGTGCTGGCGAAAACAACAAATCTGCTCTTTGATTGACAATGCGGTTTGCGAAAGCAATCCGCATCTGGAAAAACCACTGCGGTGGCCACACAGAGAGTAGGTTTTCTGGTGTTTTTGCTTTCCATCACCAAAGAGACTTTTGGGCTGTTGTTGAAACGGGATACTGCAAAACTGTCTGTCCTGCGTTAAAGCTTGTATATTTCATTTTTTGACTTAATCATTTGCGTTTTTGCAAAGTACCGAAAGTCGCTAAAACTGTTTCCACATTTCCAAGGCGATATTTTCTTCATACTCCGCTGCTCCGTTAAATGCAAGAAAGAGGCGGCAGTAGCACACAAAGCAACCATCACCTTAGGTGTGAAGTCACCAACACAAACGTTGGATAGTTGTGTGTTTATTGTCGTTCCTTTCATACCAGTGTGAGTATTAGTCAGGCATTGTCAATCATTTGTATTCGCAGCCTTGCAAACACACAGACTGTCCACAGCTCAGTGCCAAGTCTACATCCAACTCCGAAGGGCAATCAAATATTTACCAGCCGAAAATAAGGAGGAGAAATCGGACATCTTTCCATCTGAATAACAAAAGACTTTAGCCTGCTTTTGAAAAAAAAAAAAAAAAGAATCTTAAATCTTTCTGAATTAAAGTATTTGATTACCAGTTTCCTAGCAACCCGAGAACCGCGGCCATCTGTTGCTTCTGCAGCCAGACGAGTCTGCAGCCAGCAGGGAGGAATTCCACCGCGCTTTCCATCTCCCCAGCTCACGACACAAGTTTCTTCCACAGCCCAAGGAGAAGCAACGGGAACCGCGCCGATGGAACTCGCAATTTCCCGCGAAGCACCTCCCCCGAAGGACTGTGTTTCCAAAGTGCATTCAGTTCAATAATTTAGCGTTGGACTGCAGTCAAAAATGTAATATTCATGCAGACAAATGTCCCACGCTGTTCCTTTAAGGCCCGTTAGGACGCCACACAACCCTCCCCCCCCCGACCACGAGACACAAGACTACACGGAGACGAGATGTCACCTGTCGTCCACTTAGACGCCTCGTGGCCGAATGTATCCTTTTTAAAGGACTCGCCCAAAGGGACCTCAACAGGACATGATCCTCACAGATGTGAGACATGACGACAAGTTTTACATTTAGGTCCCCCCCCCCCCCCCCTGAAAAATAACACATTAGAGTTGATGTTTAAAGACAAATGCGTGAAATCAAGGGGACAAATTGCACCTGGAGGGAAAGACTTTATGAAGAATATAGAAATAAGACCCACAAAATGAGTGTTACGAGTCATCGGGGCGACTTGCTTTGTTGGGTAGATTATACTGTTGCTTTTCATCATCCTTGAGACGTCCTTTTATGGACCTTCAAGACAATTGTATTGCAAAGACGCTGAGGACTGTGCTCCTGGGAGGAACTGCTCCTGTGGGGCGTTTAAAATGAACTGAATGTTGTTTAACAATGATACAATCAATGTTTTCATTTGTACCGCCCTTTTCTAGGCTGAAGTGCTTTCCAGTGACGGGTGAGAGAAGGACTGTAAAAAGAAGATTTAGCATTCTTATTGTCATGCCTACAGTTTAACAGGTTACTCTCTACACAGGACATTCTTATTTCGCTATGCTCTCCTTCCAGAAAGCTACTAAAAGTAAGAAATGTATATGTATACACACCACACTAAAGAGAAAAACAGCATAAAAAAGCATAAGCTTTAGGTAAAAGTTAGAGTGCACCTAAAAGGCCAAAGCAAGCAGATCTAAGAGGCCTTCAGGGAGTAAGATGTTTTACTCTGACACCTGTGCCTCGTGAGTTGGGTTTCAAACGGTTTCAAAGTCGATTCCAAAAACGAACTCACTGGCAACGTGAAAAAGAGGAAAATGTGATGTTGACGCTAAAGTTGGTTGAACCCATTGCTGTACATCAGTACGTTTTGTATTTTTTTCTCCCATTATGTTTTTAACAAATAATGAACTCGTAGATATAAGTTTGGAAAACGTTCCCCCTCCCTGACCCTAACGCCCCCCCCCCCCACTTAACGCGGTGCTGTCCAGCTGTGCGGAGACGAGGAGATTCGACTCCTCTCTCTGGCTTGTCTTATTTCCATTTCTTGGAGACATCAATTTCCGTTTGAGGCGATCAACCAAGTGCAACGCTGTGCATGTCGTCCAGGGGGGGGGGAGCGTCTGACAAACGTATCCCTGCATCTTTATGCTGCCTTCGAGTTCAATATGAATCAGTAATATGTTTTAATACGTTTTGTTGCCACTTCCTTCACTCGGTGGAGGACAGATGTTTTTTCCCCCCCCCCTCATTTCTCTCTGATAAAATGTCATGCATCTGTTGGCTGCGTCTCCGTATTGACCTTTATTGATGCCTCCTGCAAAGTCACTCTGAGCAGCTTCCATTGTTTCCCTACATTTTCCCCAGAGGACGTTCATCTGTCTTTACTTTTGGTAAAGTTGGCCTGGTGTGTTGTTACGGAGGATTGTGCGCTGTGTCCAGCTGAGAGTTAAAGCAGGTGATTTGGCTGTGGGACACATGAGCGCTTAAAATAACGTCTCCCTCATTCTCTCCATCTCTCCATCTCTCTTCTCCTCTTCCTCCTCCTCCTCCTCCTCCTCCTCCTCTCCCTTCCTTGAATCCGGGCTGTGTTTGCTGTACGCTGCAGCATCACTGAGACGTTCATTAATGCTTTTCTATAATTAGAAGCTGTAGTAGCTCACTCATTTCCCCTCTTTATTACTTTCTGGTTTGCCGTTGGCTGGTGTTCCAGGTTTAATGCCATGAGTTACATTTTTCAACTGTATGGCTACCAGACGTATAAGTTAACTCCATTATCCGCGGTTTTATTACAGCCCTCTTGATTTCCCCCATGATTCCCGAAAGGAGACGTTTTGTTTTGTCCTTGCGGTGAATCACCAGCATTTCGGTGACGTCCGCGGTCGACACACAACAAAACACTTCATGAATTCAGAAGGAGCCACTTAAAACATCCGCGGAGAGAAAATCTTTGTTTTCATAAGCTGTTGTCTGTTTGCTCGTAGGATCCTCCCCTTCTCCTCCCTCGGCCACCACTTGCATCATTTGCCGGTGTAAAAAAGGGGGTGGGGGGGGGGAACCAGCCCCCCTTTTGCAATCCCTCAAAGGCCATTATTGGCATTCTGTGGGGAAATAAAAAGGGCCCATCTGTGGAGGTGGTGATGAGGGGGGGTGGGGGGGGTCGGTGACAGGAGGACGGGTGCAAGGGAGAGGTGGGGGTGCACGGGTGGAGGGGGCTGGCCAGTCCCTTGGGGGGGGGCAGGGGGATTAACCAGTGACACATGGAGCCTGCTAATAAGGCGATTTGGAGAGCCTTAAGAATAAGACCATGCATGTGAATGTTTGTGCAACACACTCGCACAAACATTCGCATATTTTACCATGAGAGCGTCGTGCTGTAGCAGTGTTTCTCAAACAGTTTATCACACACACACACACACACACACACCCACACACACACACGCACACTTGCACACGGACAAGAAAATAAACAAGTGCATCCGCTCATCTTTATTAAATTTGGTAGTAGGGCCACATCTGGTCACATACACCCGGAGAACAAAAGGGGAGGGGGGGGGGGGGGGAGAGAGTCTGGTTGGGGAGGGGCCAGAAGGGGGAGGGGAGAAGCCCGGTGTCAGATATGGAGATTTTCATCCCCTGCCACGGAGTATTGATGTGCGTGTGCACGCGCCAGGCATCTGTCACATATAATTGGAGGGTGTCAGGTGCAGAACGCGGGGGCCGGATTCATTCCGCCCACAACACGGATCGTCTGCTCCCGTGACTGGTAGAATCCGCGTGTCGACATCTTTATTTATCGCGGGGCTGACCCCGAGGTTTGCGGGTTGCGGCGACTGCCTGATGTGGGTGGGGTGGGGGTGGGGATGAATGACTGTCACGAGTCAAGCGCGCCCCGCGTCACCCGCCAGACCAACCGGACCCACGTGCCGGTGTCCATTGATCGCCCGGAGCTTCTCTCCCCTTTGGAGGATTCTTGCGTTTCGCTCGTTAATAGAGCGCCTTTGTTAGAGCAGCCCACGCCACGTATCCAACGTGCACACCAACGTGACACCCTGCCTCTCGTGAGACTCACCTGTCACCGCCAACGCACAGGGGGGCTCTCGAGGGGGACGGGGACGGGGAAGGGGAAGGGGAAGGGGAAGGGGGGGGGGGGTGTCTCCAGTACCGCACCGACTGCTCCACCAGCTTCGACACTTCCTTTTGCGCCATAGTTTTGTCTGTAGAAGCCATCCAAAAGTGTGTCGGCGTGCAGTCACGTTTTTTTTATTCCCCCCCCCCCATCACTGCGGCCTACTGACATGTGGGAAAGTGTTGCTCGTTACCTTCAGGTTTCCTTCACGCCAGGTAGGTAACGAGTCGTAGGGGTTGATCAGGCTGCTCGCTGTGGGAATGTTGGAACGAGCTAATTAACGGGCGCGCAAGAGCGGCCACCAAAACCACAATGACATGCGGGTTTTGTCTTTCCCGCGCCTGAAACCGAATTGAACGGAGATGACAACGTGGCTCGGAGTGCTCGGATGGAAATGGATCACCGGGGGACCGGAGGAGGGACGCGGTAATGTAATGTCATTCGCCCCGCAAATCAGGTCTCGTCGGCTTCCTGCGATACGGTTGGGAGCCAGAAATAGAATTTTGCTGACACAGGAAGTTGTTGCGACCAAAGATCGATAAATACACTCACTCGCCTCCACACTTTCAACTGAGGCATTTTTCTGAGCGTTGCATTTTTTGTTTGCCGTGTTCCTATCTGCCCCCCCCCGACTTAAAGAGTTTTGACTCTTGCGGAGCTTGCTGCGCTTGCAATGTCAGCGTTGCTTCAGAATTATGGAGGGCTTTGCGTTAGGAAACAATCGGTTTGGAACACTTTTAATCAATCGGTTTAGCCCATGAACTTGGCTCTGGACGGTGGATGTGTCGGGGGGAGGGAGAGAGTTCATGAAGCACCACCATGCTGCCTCAGTGCCAACGTGTCACAGTGGACAACCGGCAACAGGAAATAGTTAACACAAATTCTCTATTGAGGGTTTTAACCCCATCAAAATATTTATCTTGCATTTTAGAAGCAATCATATTTAAAAATGTATCCTCTCCCTTTCTGTAAAGACATTTTAACTAATTAGCCAATCCAAACAGTGATCTTATCTGTAATTTAACTTCTCCATTATGGGTTATGGGCCTGTTTCACGATTCCTTGTTTTTCATTCTCGTAATAAGCCAAAGACTAAATGCTAGGTCCATCACAGCTTCATCTTTAGTGTTGCATGGACAATGCAGGTACAGACAGCGTGATACACACACACACGCAACAGCGCCGTAATAAGAACATTTTTAATTAAAAAGGTTTCCAGCCATTAATAACGTCGAATATTTCAAACACTATTTGGCAGCGAGTAATAACCAAGACCTGTTTTTTCACGCAGCACGAGCGCATCTGGTACACAGGGTCTCCTGCTAGCGACTGTACCGGTAAATTAACACGTCCTTCTGAAACCCAGAGATGCTCACAAGGCTTTTTCTCGACTCGACTCGCTGTGTGTCCAAGTCCCACAGACACGATGAATGAACCCGGCAGTCCGCAGCAGATGAAGTGAGATTGGGCTTCCACGTTGATATGGGGAGGTGCATGTGAGAATTGAAAATGTAATGTAGACGCAAGGTTGAATTATTGCGATAATGAAAGAACGAGATCTCGGCCCATTTTAATAACATTAGATACGAATGAGAGCTGTCTGTCAAAAATGACCCGACGGTCGGGGAATTGGAGAGGGGGGGGGAAAAAGAAAAAAAAAATGGTTAGGTTTTTATGTATTTTCACAACTTCCCTGGAGTCTAGAAAAGCTACTGTTCCTGCACGCGTGTGTGACGGAGGGGGAAGGAAAGGAGCGCGGGTGCAGTGGAGCTCGCCATGTCGGCGCCAACCAGGAAGCTCGCAAAAGCATGTCTGGCTCATGTGCTCGCTGAGCAATTTCCATTGAAGCGGATGAGCGGGCGTCCTGCAGCCTGGCATCCCATACCTCGCCCATGGGTGGAGTGGACAAAAGACGGGGTTTTTTGGGGGTGCTGCCTCTGCAGCGTCGGTTTTGGGGGCTACGAGTGAAGGCCCCAAAATGGACCGGACGGATCAGAACGGCACCCGCTGTCCTGCGCCGCCCTCACCGCTGGATGCCGACCGTTTTCGCCGACACTCGCCCGCCGGCATGCGGCCCGGTCAGTCTCTCCCCCATATGGCGCCGACAAGCTGCTGTCAGCCAGTGACCACGGGTTGAGCCTCCCACGCCAAACGGTGGACGTGATACGGGCCTACGCCGCGCCTTTTCAGCTGAAACCAGCGGGCAGATGGCGAGTATTCTGGATCCTTTTTAGTGGCGGACGCCTCGGGTAAGCTGAGGGTCGTGGGTGTGGCCCCCCCCGGGAGGGTGGATCGGCGGAGAACAGCTCAATCCCAGATGTGCCGCCGGCGACGGCGAGGTCAGAGTCAGCAAACACGGGTGGACATGAAATGTAGCCTGCGGTTTTTATTTTTCTTAAATGAAGGAAAGAATGTTTCAGGTACAATCACTAAAATTAGATCTATTGGGTTCAGCTGTTTTTCTGCAGACTTTATAATTGCTCCTCAAAATAGATGTTCATACAGTACAAGACGTTTTCAAAGCAGTCTAATTATAGATCGTAGCCATGGCTACAAAGTTGTGTGGTTGATTTGATTTCCCACCGCATCTGGGCCGTTAGCTTTCAAGCTAATAACGGTGAATTTATTAGCAGCATCCGTCTCACCTGCATGAATTCCAATCTGCTCTCAGATGAAACCTGACGACCTGCAGGCGAACTGCACAGCGAGGGTTTCGCCCAAAAGTCCCGGATGTTTGAATTTCATCCCGTTTGTCACTTGGATTCATGCAATGACGGATTCTATTTTTGAGGCTTTCGGGAATGAATTTAATTATATGATTTAATGCAGATTGTGTGTTTTGTTTCATTCACTTAATATATTCTTCCCGCATCGTTTCAATTTATTTTAGTCATTATTTTCTAAAGCCCGCTATTCAAAAATATAACAGTGTGAACTGAGCTATGAATATGATCGGGAATCTCAACAGTATCTGAAAAAATCTGAAATAGTCTTTGGTTGGTTTAATGGTTTAACTTTGTGTACGATGCATTAAACAGGATTTGTGCCTCCAATGTGCATCACGTCAGTCGACGAAATGAGCTTAAAATCTGCTCTGTGTTTGTTTTCATTTGGAGACATCTTGGTGCTAAGCAGTGACAGTCGTTTGCGGTGTTGTTTTTTCGCTGCATTTTTCGGCCCTCGCCGTGCCAATAAGCCTCTACGTCACTGGACTTGACAGCAGCTGCCAAACTCCCAAGCAAACAGCCATTAGCTGCTCGACGTGGACAAATAGCAGAAATAACACAAGAACGAACCCATGTGATATGGAGACTAATCAGGCCGGTGACCCCCCCCCAGTGTGGAAGTCCCTTAAACTTGTGCTCTCCTCGGGGGGCAACTCCTCCGGCTGCAAAAAGAAGTCCGATAGTACAGGAATCGGAGAAAATGCCTTTACTTCCTTCTTGATTTATTGGGCGACGTCCACTTCTTATATGCGTTGTGTAACATCCAATCTATTAGACTTCATTGTGGGCTAATTCAGGATATTGATTTTCACTGTATTGGCAGTGACTACTTGCCGTATCTTCGGGCCCTATAAAACTAAGCCTGCCTGAGTATTTTTCAATTGATTTAACGAGACGCAATATATATCCTGATCCAACTCGATACATGTAATCAGTGTATATCAAAGAGAAGAAGACAAAGAAGAGGAAGAAGAAGAAGGTAAAGGAAAGTATCCTTTATTGATCCTTTACTAGTCCCTGGAGGGAGGAATGAACGGTTCAACAAAGAACTTAAATTGTAACTAAGCTGACAAAGATCTCCCAAACCTTGACATAGTACTTTTTCTAAAATGAACCTCAGTCTTTCCCTGAACCCGGCTGAGAAATTGTTGCACTTAAACATGACCAAATTGTAATTAGGGTAGTCACAAAATGCTATATAAATATATATTGTATTTTCAAAATTAAAGGGCATCATCATACAATTTATTTGTTGAAACAGTTTAAAAGTAAGGGGGATGTCACACAACTTAAATCAAAATATAATTAGGTTACTTTGAAAATAGAACCAAGGAAACACCATTTCTGATTGGATGGATGAAGACCGGTTCCGATCCATTCAGCAGCACAAACATGAAATGGAAGATGCGGGAGGCTGTAACCCATGGAGACCAGAATGTCCCCTCACAGGTGTGAACGTGTCGCTCCTCCCTGCGTTTCCCACTCACACCTCACTCTTTCTCCCACAGATCACCGCGGTTTGGACCATTCCCCGAGAGTTATGTGTCGCTCGGTGACAGGTGGCGCATTTTAGCTTCGTCTTCGTGTGTTAAGAGGCGGGAAAAGCTTATGGCCCGCTCCGAGAGCACGCTCGACCCCCTCGGGGTGTGCACGTGAGCCCCGGGATGAAGCCATCTGAGGAGTGTGAGGAAAGGGAACGGGGACGATGCGTTTTGCTAAAAAGCCACGAATGTATAAACACAAAAGATTGTGCCCCATCGTTAACGTGAGATTCCATTGTTTCCCTGAGAGGGGGGAGGGAACTTTTTCTCTTTGTTGTTGTTGCGCCCGGAGCCGTTAGGAGGCAATGCCTCAGCCCCGCGTGTCATACGTGTCTCCTGCCATATTCTATCATTAAAACATCCCCCCCCCCCCCACCCACACACACACACACACTGAAGCTGGCACATGTTGTGCTCATTAAAAGAAAGAGAGTACGATGACAAAGGCAGAAGCCGCGTGGCGGCGTGTAAACGCGTCTCTGGTGAGCACAGAACCCACGAAGCCTGAAACCTGACAAGCAACTCTCCCCCCCCCCTCTTGAATGTTCCCCATTCATTATCACCCCTTTTTTTAGGAAATTTGTCACACCCTTAGAGAGGTGTGGTTGAATGATGGATTAAGGATGGGAGGTGAGGTGGAGGGTCTTCACTTTGTTCTCTTTTCCTTTTGAGAAACAGGGCGGAGAGCCTTGGAACATGCTTATTCTCACAAATGTCACGCTGAGATCTTCACACCTTCTGCTCCAGCATGATACATTATTCAGTGTTTTTTTGTTTTCTCGGCCAATCCCGGGGCGGAGTGAGCCGGCGCGAGCCGCGGGGCGGGAGGAATAAAAGCCTGAAAGACGGCGAAGCCTCCGTTGGCCTCCGCTGTTTTGAGCCCGGAGCCTTTAGCGCCGCCGTTAACCTGAAACGAAGAGACAGAGCCGCGGCGCTTGGCTTTTTCGGGTTTTTTTCTTCTTTTGAAAAACTCAGAACTCGCTGGAAAAGTCACGTCCCACCGACACAACAAGGGAGTCGAGAAACACCCCCCGCTGCGGCCCACCTGCGCCGCCATTGTTCTCCGCGGAGGTGTTTTTTTTCTTTGAGAAGCGCGTCACTTCTCCAGAGATGAATCCTGGGAGAAGAGTTCTTTTAAAGAAGTTCACTTTGTCACCGTCAATGCGACACAGGGCCACCGGGCCTCACCGGGTTGCGACCCTCAGTGTTTTGGGATTTGAATTGCCAGCGAACAGTAGTTTTGTACGTTGCATCTTTGTGCACACACAGGTCCCATAAAACACTTCTGGTGTGAATGCATTCGTTGGCAGCCCGTTGAACAGAGTCCTTGTTCTGCCATATTTCACAATCGCGTAACTTTGGCAACTGCTTAAAGTTATTCTCGGCTGCACGTTTCATTCAAACTTTGCATAGAGACGCTAGACAGTAAACGCACACGCACGCACGCACACAGAAAATGTCATTTTTGAGACGACCGCATCGCATCCCGATGAATGACGGACCGCCACCCGGGCCGCCCCCTGATCACTCAAGCAGCGCAGGTAAAGTGTCTTCCTCCAAAACAAGAAGCTGATCAGTGGTCCGTGTCTGCAACCCCCCCCCCCCCCCCCCCCCAACACACACACACACACACACCTCCCCTCTCCTTCAGTGCTCCCAGAGGGGCTGCTGCTCACCGCAGAGTGCCTGCCGCCTAACAGTTGCTGTGACAGAGCCCACCAGCAGATGCAATTTCAGGGAGAGGGCTACTCGGGGGGAGGGGGGGAGGGTGGGCTTCGAGGTTGCAGGGTTCCAACGCAGCAATAACCAGAGCGTCACCGTCACCCCCCCCCCCCCCCCCCTCCCCAAAACCTGACCCGCCTGAATAATTGATGAGGCGGAGAGAGGGTGAGGAGCGTGTGATTGCATCATCGCGGTGGCTGTTGTTGACCTTGAGGAGGAGGAGGAGGAGGAGGAGGAGGAGGAGGCTGTGTTTGTGCTGCAGGTGAGCCGACACTCGTCCAACTAAGCACACTCATGCACACAAAGAGGGCTGTGTGGCTGCGGTGCTAGGGGGGTGAGGTCGGTGGTGGTGGTGGTGGGGGGGGGAGGGGAAGAGGCGGGTATGGGTATTCCCACTGGAAAAGTCCTGAACACAACCTCACCCTCCCCCTCTTATACTGTTTACATGATTAAGACGCGTCTCTGGAGGCGTTGTGGGACAGAGGAACTATACGCTTGCAGTTAGCATCCCTCCCACCTCCCCCCCCCCCCCCTCCCGCCCCGTCTCGTCTCCCCCTGCAAAGTCCCGGAGGGCCAAACAAGCCAGGGACAAATAAGGAGCGGAAGGATGCGAACAGTGAAGGAGCGATAGGCTACGAGGGAAGAGGAGCCTTCTTTTATTGATCCAGGCATCAATGATCTACCGTTTGGCTCAGGGTGCCCCCCCCCCCCCCCCTCGCATGAAGCCCACCAGGCAAAACAAATTGGGACGTTTGTGTCACGTAAATCTGAAACCCCGACTTATGATGAACACACTCTTCTTCTGCTCATTTCTCCCCCCCCCCGACTCCATGTATCTGTTGTGAAGCCAAAAGCTGTCACGGGGGGAATCTAATCATCTTGTCTTGTCAGGGGGGAGGGGGGGGGGATCTAAAGTCTGCTTTGGTGAACTGACAGCTGAGGAAAAATAAAGAGGGGAAGGGGGGCGTAAATAAAGAATATCGCACAGGTAGCTCAAAACCAGACAATCGACGATCCGTCAGCCTTTTCTCAACAACGGGGGGCCGCCGCCACGAACCGGCGTCCTCGGGGGACGGGACAACGACGTGGCGCTTTCTGGTGGCTCATTCCTTTTCGTTGAATTTCATCAATTCACCACCTGGGCTCAACTGTGCCAGTAACTGCAGGGGTTATTACAGCTTCTGTCCTCTGTTCTTCAGGATGTGTGGGTGTGTGTGTGTGTGTGTGTGTGTGTGTGTGTGTGTGTGTGTGTGTGTGTTCAAATATGAAAAGTGCAGTGCAGCGCTTGCTCAAGGTCTGCTTTTGTTGAGCAAAGACACGACAACACACAAGCACACGCTAACGCAAACTCCATTTCCACACACATACAAACCCACTTGACACTTATACATAACGATGTCCCTTTGTGGACCGTTGCCATGCAACATTTCTCTGATTGGGTTAGTTGGGCTCTGGTGCATGTGCACACACACACACACACACAGACACACACACACACACGGTGCCACACCCATCCTCCTCTCCCACGGGACACAGCTGCACTCGCCAAGGCCAGAGAGGGGAGCCGTGCAGCTCAGTCGAGGGTCGCAGCTCACCCCTCCACCGGCTCCTCGGGGGGGGGGGGGGGGGGGGGACTTCATCAGGCGACGTCTGCAGGGTTGCAACTGCGGGTGAAGCTACGTTTTTACGCATTGAGCCGAACGGCTGCAACTTGAAATTGTTTTTTTTGTTGTTTTGTTAATTTTTTTAAAACCACCTTTCGAAGCGATCAATAAGACACACACACACACCGAAGAAGACGCTTCACGTGTAAGTGAGTTGAAATCGGGCCTTTTAACTCCTTCCCGTCCGGATCCGCTGGACCAGATCTGCACAGAAGGCAGCCGTGCTTTGCGTGTCTGTTCCTCAGGTGTCGCCGCCGTCTGGCTGGATTGTCGCTGGCGTAACTTGACATGGCCTCAGCCCGCCGCAGGAGGTTCCACTTCATCTCCTGTGAGTGTGGCTCCAGGCCTGTGTTGGTTTCAGGAGAAGATCTCAACCTGTGGCAATTGGTGAACTTTTGAAAGGCTTTTTTTTTTTTTTTTTTTTTTTGCGACACAAGATTGTCGTCGAGGACGCCGCGGCGGTTTGTTTCATCGTGATGCATCGCCTTCGAGATGGTGTATTTCAAAGATTAGACGTTCATTAGAAAATGTTGTTGTTTTACAAAAATTTATTCATACAAATCTTACAACACGTTCATAACATTGAGAAACGTAAAACCCCATATAAGGACTCCTGTGTGTATAATGATGCAACTTGTACTAAGGTTCACTTTTAAAACACATTGTCTTCAGATAGATAAGAGATTAAAACATTGAAGTAAGGCGTTTGGCGCTTTCAGAAATATCAACAACAGGCATTTTTTCTTTGATGCGAACAACATATCTGTCACGTGTCGAAACTCTTTTCCTCCAATGGGTGATGCACATGGTTAAAACTACTATGTTGGGGCTATTTTCCGATTAAATAGATTACTGACCAATATCAAAATAACCAACAACACCTGATAATCGACGGCAGCAAACTGGTCATTGTTCACGACTCTTGCAGACACTGAACGCCCCGAAGTCATGCACACAGACACGCAAACACACACACACACACACACACACACACACACACACACGTTGCCTGTTCCATCAACATAAACATTCTGTTCTCTTTATATATTTCTACTCAATAAATCATTGGCCATGCTTTAAAAGAAAGCCTAATTCTACCACTACTCTCAGGGCCGACTAAGCTGGGCAATTAAACAGAGTGAAAGGAACTTTCAATGTAAGCTTATGGACTGCAGCATTGTAGGGCCACTTAAAATGCCATCTGTCACTTGTGGCAAATTTCTTTATTTCATTTTTCATTTTTTTAATTTTTTTTTCTCACGTCAAAGCAAGGCACCAAAGCCGTAAAGCTGTTTCCACCTTCACTTGTACGTTCAGTCACCCGTTCACACACACACGCACGCACACACGCACACACACACACACATCGGACGCGCGCTCAAACACTCACACGGGAAACAGTATTCAAACATCTACGTCGCACGCTCGCATTCGCACAAGAGCCTGTTTGGATAAAGTCGAATTTGGAGTAGGAGTGCACTGATAGTTTCTATGGAGGAGGGGGGGTGGTGGGGGGGGGGGGGGGGGGGGGGGTTGGCACAGGCCCCTGATTGGCTTGCAGAGGTGCCTAAAGTCGCATTTGCAGAACATTGAAGAAATTCATAAGATGTCTCCCTAACAAACGGTGGATCCGCCTCCTCTCCTCCGCCTCCTCTCCTCCGTTTCCGGGGCGATAGAGGGGCCCCTTTTCTGTTCATCCTCAACGCCGAAACCAAAGGGGAAGTTTTAACATCTGACATTGGGACTAGTTGACCTCAAAGTTACTTTTGCAGGTGAAGTGAGGCCTCTTGTTCTTCTCTGTATCCAGACAACCTCTCTCAGGCTGTGACCCATCTTCACTTCTCTCTCTCTCTCTCTCTCTCTCACACTTGTTGTCTCTTTGTCTCCAGCTCTGTCTTCCTCTCCATGCACACCTCTCTCTCTCTCTCTCACACACCCAACACTCTGCTCATCTCTTCGTCACATTCTCACTGCACAAACCTCACACGACATCTAACACGGATCATACAAGTCTCAAACAAAGAATCACAGCACTGTCGAATCGGCTATTTTACACGGCGATCTTAGCAGAAAAAGAAAAAAAAAAATCTTTCAAAAACCACAACCAGGACGAAGGCAATCGACAAAAGAAGCGGGGGTCCAGTGTCTCGTCTCATATCCACAATGACAAGCAGCGGGGGAGGTAAAGGATTCAACAAGTCGGTGCAGTACCACTTTGCACCACTTCTAACCCTCCTCGTTCACATTTCCAACACATCCTAAAGGGGAGGGAGGGGAGGGGGGGGTAAAGGGTGCTGAAATAGGCTTAGCACAACCCACCTAGCACAATCCGAAAAAAGGCATGCAGTTTCTAAGCAAAATCAGCAAGGTGTTTGTTTCCACATGCACCAATAAATAAGAAACATAGTTAACTACCCTCCAAACCGTAACGCAGATGCTGCCTTTCCTCTGGTCACAACACAAAGAAATGCTTGGATTTCCTGCCTCTGCTCCGTGCTGCCCAAAGACAGGTCAGCAGCAGAAGCAGCTTCTCACCAAGTCATTTGCGTTGACCGGACACAGACGACATTGAGATGGAAATGTGCACTGTGTGACTTCTATACTGTACATAACACACACACACACACACACACACACACGTAAGGGGGACAGTCTTAACACGGCACGATTTATCTTCCCACAGTAAATTACTTTGAGGCAAGTGAGCAAGCAGTGTTTGCCGCATACGGTCAACAGCAACTCCAGTGCGTTTTTTATTTATTTATTTATTCTTTTTTTTTTTTTTAATCTCTATCAAAGGCAATTGTGCCCTTGCAAAAGCCTGCGATTTAATGTCTGCTTCAAAGGACGGACGGGTTTTTTACCACCGGTTACACGAATGGCCGCCGCGAGTCAATCAGCTTTTCCATCACGTGAGAGGCTGCTCAACAAAGGCCATGTGAATTCCCCCGGAGGGGGCAGCAAGCTACGCGGACCCACAGGGCTCCCATTAAGGGAGCGAGGAGGAGGGTGGGCAAGGGCCACATCTATCATTTAGGATAAGCCCCCCCATATATGCCTCACATCGCATGCTCACTGCTTCTTTGGGCCTGTTTGGAAAAACAAACAACACTAAAAAAATAGAACGTTGGTTACAAAAATAAGTATAACATTCAATACTTTGATTGTCTTTTTAAAATCTATTTATTTTCTGCATATGTAGATGACCTTTAAAGTTTCAAGCGCATAATGTTGAAGGTGCACAATTTTTCTTTTTTTTCTTTTTTTTCTTCTTCTTCTAATTTCTTCTTCTTTTTTTTTTTAGCCATTTTGTTTTGTTTTCAACATCTCAACATGAAAAATAAAATATTGGTCCACAAAGTATAACTGTGCGGCATCAAGTGCTTTTGTACAAAAAGAAAAGAAAAAAAACGATATTATTATTAAAATATTGATTTTAATGGCTTTACTTCATACATAAATACATGTTGAAAGAACACAGGCGCAATCCACTGGTTGGTCAGATATATCTGAATGACTTTGATTTAACGACTGGATGTATATACACAGGAGGGCAGTTTTGGGCGCTTTGGGAAGGCTACAAATAGGCAAGTCGGCGTCCTTTGTTCCTAACTCTCTGTCTGTACCTTCTCCCCAGAACCGCGGCCAGGTATTTCTGCACGGCCATCTGCTTTCTGTAGCGACTGTAGCTGTCGGTGAAGATGCCGTCCGAGTGTCGTTTGGACAGGGGCTCGGACTCTTCCTCCATGCTGTTGTCTTCGCTGAAAGAGAACACAACAACCAAAGGGAATCACATGAGTCGTCGCTGCAAGCCTTCCACTTCCGAGACACATTGCTGCTCATTTAAAATATATATATATATATATATATATTATTTGATCTTGCCGTGATGTAAAGTGGCCTCTGATTATTAATAATTCATTTTGAGGCCTTTAGGGGATTATTTTTTCTTTCTTTTTTTAAAGCGGCGCCAAGCAAAACAGTGGAAAAAACGTGATTTTAAGCGTTTTAAGAAAAGTTATAAATTATTAATATCAGCTCTTACATATTCTGACGCATGTTTTTTTTTTTTTCATCAGAGCGTGGGAAAACCAAATGATTTTTTTTTGTTGGTCTCAGAAAGCTGACCCTCAATCAAGACGCTCCGCCACAACAACAACAACAACAAAACACAAACAAATGCAAAATGACGAGACGAGTTTCTTTTTCTTTTCCATAGAGAGAGAGAGACACACAAAAAAAAATGATATTTGGAAACAAAACACAATTAAATGACAAGACAATGATGCAGCAGCCTCGACTTACATACAAAGTAATGACTGCAGGTGAACGTGAGGTGCCCTTACCCTGCACGAATTGTCATCAGAGAATGCAGATAATGTCTCGCTGTTAACTGACCCAGGATCTCCCTCAAGGCTCTATCTAATTCTTCCTCAGCATGCCTTTCTGGTCTGAGATGATAAAACGCCAAAACACATAGATCGTCAGTGACTAAAAAAAGCGCAGACAAAATGATCAAAAGTAGCCTAAAATGCACCCACCCACACGCGGGGGCCAAAATCTCATCAGCTGCTATTAAATCTTTTTTTTTTCACTCTTTTTTTTAAATTATTTTTTTCCGCACACAGATCACCTCTTGCTTGTGCCCAATTAATCGTGGTTATTAACAGAATTTGAAACCAACATTTTAGGCTACTCGGCGTGAAAATAACACTGAACAAATAACATGTGAAACTCTGGAGGAAAAAAAACAAACAAAGCAAGCAAACATTATCGCGAAGAAGTCATTACGGGGAGGAGTGTGTGTGTGGGGGGGGGGGGGGGGGTAAAAAACATGGAATCCGGCTCGAGGCTCTGGGCGGCGGTGTGAAGGCACATTTACCTCTGCTCCGGCGGGTAGTACAACGTGTACGCGTCGTCGTTTAGGGATGGGGGGCTCCGGATGGCAATCTGATCGCTACCGAAACCCATGTCGGACAACGAATTCCCGTCCTCATCGAAGGCGTCGTTGTCGAGTCTGGAAGAAGAAAAAAAAAGAGAAAGAAAGAGAAAGAAAGAAAGAAAGAAAGACGGAGAGCGTTCATCATCACAAATGTGTTCATGTGCACAAAGTGCGGCTCCGGCGCTGAAAGAATGCCGAAAGGTTTGCGTCCTTCTTTTTTTTTTTCTTCTTCAATATCACCGGGTGGTTAAATACATTCGAGAGCAAACGAAAACAAATTCAACATTTTGAGATGTTCAACCCAGAAAACGAACAATTTAAATAATTGTGTTGTTCTAAACGTGTGCTGCTTCGTTTTTTTTTTTTGGTTCTACGTTTAGTTTATTTATTGCGGGGGGGGGGGGAGGAAATCTGCGTTTAATTCCAACTTGATGCTGCTTCCTTTTAACGTAGGTGGAAGCTTCATTAATAATTTAAGCGTTGAAACAAAGGACGTGAGCAGGATCACACATCACCAAGGCGCGTGGCCAATTTATTTCTTTCTTTTTTTTTATAACGAAAAAGAATGCCGCAATTAGCAGTGAAATATTAGAATCAATAAGAACCACGCCCAAATTATGGATAAGCTTTCCACGGGGCGGGGGGGGGGGAGGGGAGAAAAATAAATAATACATCTTAAATGCATGGAGCCTTCCTATTCGCCTCGCCTCTCCTCTCCTTGGTGACGCCAGTCCGCCGTCATCCCGAAGGCTTTCTGTTGCGTTCACTGCACTCTCGTGTTTAATAAGGGGGAGTTCTGAGAACCGTCCCACGGGGCAGATGCCTCCACGCAATTTCCATTGCGCTCGTCTACGCGGGACTTTCCATTCGCGTGCATTGAAATCACTGCGTTTTCCTTGTTTTTATGCACTTTCAAGTCTGCGGTTTGACATCGCGTGTCTATAGTTTTCTTCCAAGCGATTACCCGTCATTAATGGGCATAAAAGTGGTCGAATCGAAATCTTTAAATGAGATTTTAAAATAAAACCAAAACTACACTGATGACTATGCAAATGTCCTCGTTGGTGTTTGGCATGGAGGAGTCACAAGAACGGACGGTAAATCGGGGTGATCGAAGCGCGTACACCTACCTAATCTTAGGGTAACTTAGTCCGATAGGTGTGCAGAAGACGCTGTAGTGCATTAAGATTCCGTAGACGAGCAAGATTAAAGTCGATTTACTCGAACTGGCCATGCTGTTAGAAAACGAGAAAGCAGACGTTACACGTTAAACAGGTTAGTCACTCGCATGGAAATAACATGATGCCTTTGTTCCTCCTGATATCACATGCTGCGCTACTTCTCCTGTCACAAAACTACACCGCTGGATGGGAGGCAAGCCGGTTTAAAATGTGCAGGACACACTGTCTCAAGCCCATCTCCCACCCCAAAAACAAAAACAAATTTCTGTCTGTTTGATTCATTCCGTTTGCTAAAAGTTTAACTGTGGTACTGGCATGGAATCCTCTGCATGCGGTGCCAAAGAAGTGATACGAAAGAAGAAGAAGAAGAAGAAAACAGCAGATCTCCATGCAGAGTAGGAAGGGGGGGGGGGGAAATAATAATTTCCATTACTTTCTCTTGCTCTCCATCTCAAAGCATTTATCCAAGTGTTTAAAAGACAATCCGCGGATAAAGAACATACCTATAGCAGGAGAGCGGGGAGAGCGCTGTGCTGTGGGATGCGATCCGGGCGCGGCTGTGGTATTGAGTGAGCGTGCGTCTGTGCGCGTGTGAGCCTGTGTGTGTGTGTGTGTGTGTGTGTGTGTGTGTGTGAGGGAGAGAGAGAGAGAGAGAGACGGTCCGTCGTCTCCTTGCGTTCCCCTCAGAACGGCCGAGCTCACCTCCGGACTCAGTTAGCAGGACTCAGCCCGTCGCACAGGTGAACGCAAACTCGGTGGCAAAGTGCGCTGTCCGCCCGTCTGCATGTCGCTGCTCTGAAACTTTAGTGCTGTGCTGTGATTGCCTTGGATTTTTATCCTTATGTGTCCTAAGCCCCCCCCCCCCTCCCCCCACACACACTCCCCCACCCTCACTCCTTCTCCCTCCCTCCTCCCCGCTCCTGTATGTCACATTAAGAATGCTATAGACGTCATCAAGTTTACCTCCCGGAATAAAAAAAAGTACAGTTCCTTCCTCATCGATGCATCCGTCACCCCCCCCCCCCCCCCTCCCTCCCTCTCTCTCTCTCTTCTACCACCACCATCACCATGGAAGTTTGCTTTCAGACTTTTTCCTTACAAAACACCAGAAAAGAAACATATAAATACATGAACTTTACACCGGGTCACGTGACAGCCGATACAAATCGATTGGCCCCCTCACGGCCACCGCGACGGGTCACTTCCCACGCGTCATCAATAAGTCCAATTATTATTTTCATGATTGGGACAAAGCTGGGAAATGATCTTGTTTGTGTGTGGTGGTGTCGTGTGACTGAAAGGATTTGATAGGGGGGGGGGGGGGGGGGTGATCAGACTTCCGCTGACAACGTCCAAGGCCTCTGGGGAGTGAGGAGATGGTGTTAATGGCCGTGCGGTGATGGCGCCGAGGCCTTGCTTTACGCGTTAGATCGTTGCAGTGAGCGAGGCACGTAATGTGATTGGAAGCCGGTGACGCAGGGCGCTTTCGATCTACGTAGTTTTCAAAAAACGGTCCATTGTTTCCCCCTCCCCAATGTTGATCTGAAAACGTCTGTGGCGTTACAACGCGCTGAGTGATACTCTAAAACAAGAAGAATACGGTACATTAGCCGCGTACTATTCACATAACTACACATAACTATGTGTATCTCCATTAATAAATAAAATATACATAAATAAATATTTTTATTTATATATACAAAGCGTATATATGTATTTTCCACCCTGTTGAAACTGAGCAACAAGGCGAATCTCTCTGTCCCTGCTTGTCGATTATATGCTGCACTTAATGTTTGCTTATAAGAAAGTCAATCAAGTATGAACTTGACATTAACAGTCCCCACACGCCGGATACAATTGACGGCGTGTACGTCAGAGTGTGAAGGAAGCAAGTTGTGGGGCTTTGGGTTTGAAGGGTTCTCTTGTGCACGTGGACAAAGTCAAACTGTAATTTGAGTTGAATCACCGACTCAGGTTGCTGCGCCTTTGGATTGAGCTCCGATCAACAGTGATTCAGACCTTAAACTCAACGACCAATGGAAGGGTTGGGCCTCGGTGGAGAGAGAATTACGTCAGAGGCTTGTTTACTCTGACAGGTATGACGAGCTGGGGAGGCAGCCATTGCCTCGGGAGGGGTCTTGGGAGGGTGGGGGGGGGGATTCCCACGGAGAGCACAACTTAAAAGCTCATATGTTTTTTAGAAATGGAGCAGAGTGACGCTCGGCCCGTTGTTTCAGCAGACAGGGACGCAGCTCGGTGGCCAAACGGCGCCACCACGAGGACAAGAAGAGACATCGCCGGGTGAGATGGGAGAGGAGGCCGTTCTCTCCTCTCAATATCAACCAAAATCTGTCTTCTCAGAGGAGAACATTTACTAGATATTTTGTTTTTAAATACATTTTTTGATCAATCGTTTTTTTTTTGTATCTTGCCAAATCAGTATGACACCCGCACACGGCTATCAACACCTCTGTCTAAAATGGCTTTTCAGTTGATAGAATTTGATGATATTTCTCCAGGAAGTGCAGTTAGTGAGTGTGCAGTACCTCTGAGAACGCAGGGGCGAGGGGTTTAAGTCATCTCAAATCCACAACGTTGTACAGAAAACTAATGCAACAATGTGTATTGTATTTCTATTTGAAATTTCTTGATAAATCTTCATTGGGGCTTGTTAAAACGGCCTCTCTTGAGACTCCTTGGCGGGGGTTCAAACCTTAAATGTGACACATTGAGGCTGCAGCTCCACTTTCCACCAAGAATCTTAAATAGTCTAATTCATACAAACAATTACACACAGCGTTGTTTTATTTGAGCGTGTGTATTTAATCTGCCAGGAGATGATCTGACCTGAAACCCGAGCGAGTTCCAGAAATACAGTCTGAGTTTTAGCCCTGTGTGTATATGTGTGTCTACGTGGGTATGTGTGTCTGTCTGTGTGTGTGTGTGTGTGTGTGTTAGTGCATCTTGTTACCCACAGGGGCCGCTTTGGAGACATCTCCCACAGGGACTCATTCTAGAGCCGCAGGCGCACAGTGCAGTTTGAGTCAGTAGGGGTCAGCAAATCACTTCAAACTATACACCTACAACGAATCCCATACTGAGGAAGTATTGAAGGTTTCAAATGCATTTTAAAGAACACCGTCACCTCCCGAAAACCGCTTTATGTCAGCTTCTTACTTTTATGATGATATAACAGTACAATGAGGCTCACTCTATGTCCTTTTGGAAATGTCATGTGACTTAGCCTATATTCAAATTGAATATAACTCTTAGTCCCATTCATCCTTGTATACAACCTAGAGGATGCCGGCACACTGCGAATACGGTTCAAAGGTCAAACGGCACGATAGAACATCGTTATTTATGTCTAACTTTAATTAACCGCAACCTTAATTAATTCAGCAAAGCAAAACTACAAAAACAGAACAGTTTTAAATATTTGGTAAAAATCCAGATGGTGGATTTTGTCCTCAATCTGAGCCGGTGAGGTCGGCCATATTGGTCACAAGGGAAAAGCATTCAATGGGAGAGGATGTGACGTTCACTGTCATCGGAAATTATACAACCTGCCGGTGTGAAGAAACTACAGAGCATAATACAAATTACAATGAATAGGACCAATGTCGCTGTTCACTATTTTGTTACAAAGTAAACATGTTAATGGAAAGGGCTGAAATGATCTGTTCATTGATTTGTAAACAGTTGTATGACCCGTAAGGTTTTAAATTAATTTTAAAAAATCAGCATAATCTTTTACATATTTAATTGAGATATCTTCTCTTTTAATCTGCTGAATGTCTTTTGTATTTCAGACCGTTGATGCAAAATAAGTATGATAATAATTGTAAAAAATGACATTTCATCAAACAAACTGTTTTTTTTTAAAGTGCCATTAGCTGACTAACATTAAAGTATTAAATGTCATGTCTAATTAATAGATAACAACATAAATATAACATTCATATTATTATTCAAATATTAGTCATTGTTCATTTAACAAAATTAACGTATATTCAGGTTAAGAAACCAAGGACTTTAAATACGCATAATTTCAGACTTTCTTGCAATAGTTTGTGAATCACAACAAACGTGTGAACGTTAAAAAAATAACATTTACTGAAGAAGAAAAAAGAAGAGGCGCTAGGGAAACCCGGATTTACGAGCCTAACGTGAGACCCTGAACGCGGCGTCATTCCCTCTTTGGCCTCGTCGGTTCCTCGGCTCTGGTCCGGCTATTGTTGTGCGTCTTTCGGAGGATCCCTGACCAGTCGGCGGGCGGTGATTTGTGGATATTGTAACCGGTCTCCTCGCCTCTCGCTCGGCCACGTTAAGCAGCCTTCTGTCCGCTCGGCGGCGCGTCTTTCGCTTTTTTTGGGGGGGGGTTTTGTTTTGTTTTGTTTAAAAGGAATATAAAGCAGCCCAGCGGAGGACTTCGTGGAGAAGTTAATCGGAATGGGACGGACGGAAGACTGAGGTCTCCTTCGATCGGAAGTGCTCCTCTCGGCCCGTTTCCACTCCCCGTGTGGATTGTCGACGTGAAACTCGCCAAAAAAAAAAACAAAAAAAACGTGGGAGTAAAGACAAAAGATCACCGGGCGCATGTAGGCGAGGTGAAACCGGGCACACGTCGCATTTAACAGGTAAGAAGCGCCTCGACAACAACAACACATTTAAAAAAAAAAATGAATTGAGGCGGCGGCGGGGGGGGGAAAGTGTTATTTGGTCTCTGAAGCGCGTGAGCAGGGCCTGGTTAGTTCCTGTGACACTTTGGAGAAAGTTGAGGAAAGCGCGCAGGAGGGTTTCCTCGGCGTGGTGGCTTTTGTTATAAAAACAAAAAAAGGTCTCTTTGACTTCTTCTATCCTTTTGAAGAGAGAAAGGAAACCAACGAGTGAAACGCTTCCCTCCTGGTCGCATTCGCTGCGTCGCTGGGTGTAAATGCCCCGTTTCAGTCATGACATTCGCGCTTTAAATCAAATAATCTCTCTGACGTCTGGAACTTAATTAAAAAAAAAATCCTGATCCCTGATTACTCTCCTTTCCAACCCCATGAAAGCCACCTACTCCTTTCATTCTGCCTCACCCAAACCTCCATCTCTTCTCCCATCAGCCGCTAAAAGGCCTTTATTCTAAGTCTATAAGACATACTACGTTGCAACTAACCTTTTAAAAAAATAAAGCGACCAAAATCTGTTCTTGCGTGCTTTTATTGTGGTGGTGCAAGTCTACTTTCCAGATCGGCACATTCATTCACATTCATTTTAAAGGAGGCTTAAATGATCGCAACGCCGCTCGCAGCGTCGCGTCTTCGTGTCGTCACTGTCCCTCGTCGTCGGGTGCTCACATGCTCCAGTGGCACAGTAATCCCGCTCCACCGGTAATCCCAGACCCAGTTGGCTGGACAGTGATGTCGTTCTCACACACACACACACACAGCTGTAGAGGAGAGGGCTGTTGGCAGAGGGGTGAGGAGCTCTAACAGGTGGTCCTGGCCGAGGTTCAAGGACTTGAGTTTTTACTGGAGGCTTTAAAGACACTCGGGTTCTCCTCAAGTGTCCTCACGCCGCCGACGTGTCTCCGCGGCGTCACAGTTTGATGATTTTTTTTCGGTCCAACGCTGTGGCCACAAGGAGAGGAAAAAAGGAAGAGCTCTCCTTTTTATTGCTTGAAGATGGCCCCCTTTTCTCTCCCTCCCTCTCTCTCTCCCCCGCCATCACTCTGGCCATTGACCGGCACAGCAGGTGGGCCCCAAATGGCATGAATGGCTTCGCTGTGATTGGCAGTGATGGCTGGCTGCCCTGAAGATAAGGCCGAGCTGCGCCTCAGGGAGCGTGCCAAGGCCACCCCCCCTCCCCTCCCCCCGGCACTGGAGTACCACACAGCGCCCCAGCTGGGTGTGGTCACAGTGAATCCGTGATTTTTGACTGTGGTCAGAGGTCAGCGGGAGCAAAAAATAGCCCCCGTGGAACTCGGGGGTTCAAAGACGCCGCGACCACGTCACCATCAGACTGTGAGGTGAACGGAGATCTGATGGCGTGGGAGATGGTCCCACATGGAGTAGTGTGATTGGCGGTTCGAACCCTCTGCTGCCCCATGTGCCACGTCGAAGTGTCCCTGAGCAAACGACACCTGACCCCTAGTTGCTCCCCAGGCAAAATGTACGCCATGGGTTAAAATGCCATGTAAGTCGCTCTTGGATAAAAGCGTCAGCCAAATGACATGTGATGTTCTTGTTGGACCCGCCTTGCATCGGCACCCCCTCCCTGCGGGAGGGGAGGGGGGGGGGTGTCGCCCCTCACAGTCGGAACGCGACCCAGGATTCAAAATGTTGCCGCTTTGGTAACTTCCCACAGTTTACCCCGCAAGCACGACGACCTGCTTGGGTGTGTCGTGTTTTGGAACCCGACGCCCCCCCCCCTTCAAAACACATTTGTGGCTCGACTTTCTGGATCGTATTTCTTTTCCCAACGTTTTCCCCCCTGAATGCTTTTCCAAACAAAGCCCTCTGCCGACACGTAAAGGTGAAGAAAAAAAGTTTCAAACTACTTCATCAATAATGAAGTATCCGTTAAACTAAAATCCAGAGTTGTCGTTAATGAATATACGCCTTTTTCTGTTCAGGAGCGTGCCGTGTGTTCCACGTGACCGCAAAGCGTACACAAGGCAGTGGCTCGAAGGGTCGAAGGTTCACTCCGGAGATGCATCGTATCTGATTAGTCAGGATGGTTTAGCGGGCGTCACGCTGGCTGGCTGGCTGGATGAATGAATGAATGAATGAATTACACGCGCGTCACGGTAGTCAAAGACGTCACAAAGCTTTCACGGAAACCCCCGGCTCCTTTCAGGAGGACGACAATGTCAGTTTTGAAAGTTCCTAGAAAAGGTTCTACTCTACCCCCCCCCCCCCCCCCCTCAAGAAACCCGGGCTTGAGACTTTAGCCAATCGGAGGCCGTTTCAGTTGAGTGACCAAATCACCCCCCCCCCCCCCCCCAGTGAACGTGTGCCGTAAAAAAGCCGGATACGCTGCCGGAAAAGTTGCAATCCAAACATTGGCAACATCTCGCCTGAACTGCGACATTTACGCTCAAGGCAAACAACATCTGTAGAGCGTGTGGGGGGGGGGTTTGCAAAAAGTTTAGTCGCCTACTTGCATCCAAATGACTTCTGACGTGTTACTTCTGCACCTGAAAGCACTTGGCAACCATTTGCACATTACTTGGCTATCTCTGGCCAATTTCTGCATGCTGTTTGTGTTAAAAAATTGAAGAAACACCAGACGGACGGGAGACATCTTGGAAGGGACCGTTAAAAAGTATTTAATAAATGAAAGGGTGTTGTGCTAAAAAGAACATCTCAGCTGAGGAGCCGCTGGTCTCCACAAACCGACAGGCCAAAGGTCAGTCTTACGACCATCCCTAGACCATGTCTGCTATCTACGACCAGCGAACTCCAGAACAATGGCTGCCTACAAGTATTTATACCAGTAAAGGTGTGATAGTCTGAGACCACGCCCCCTGGGAGTGGTCTCCTGGTGAGTTCAATGTAGCTCGGATTTTGAAGGCCTCTCAGTCAATATCAGTTGTGGTGTTATCAAGTGTTACATGAATGCATTTCGGTAGATCCCATTACATTGAATACAATCATAACTGTACATTGACATTATTCTATTGATTACAGTTTCAAAATTACAGTGGTTTTACAACATTCCCATTACTTTATTGAATACATATCCCCAGAATCATGGCTCTGTTTTGTCAATTTATTTTTTAATATCCTACAGAGCCGTCTCCAGAAAACGGCCCCCTCCTTTTGGTACCACCTGCGTTACTGTATATTGAAACGGTCTCGAGTTTGGCCCTTGTGCCATGCTGGGGGTTTCCGCCCCCTCCCCCCCCGCCTTTTGCAGCCTTCTGGACGGCATGGAGGTCGCTACGCTACGTCTGAACTCGTACAAAAACATTACATCTATGAACCCTCGTCTCGGGACGGTATTTGCTGTGTTGGAAGGACGGTTGATCTGAGCTGTCATTTCGTTTGGGTCAATTTTATCGCTCAAGAATGATCCTTCTCTTCCACATGAATGCCCCTCGCTCTTTATTTCTCAGCTCTTCCCTGCTCAAGGAATGACATCGCTCCGCTCAAATGAGTCGTGAGTGAGTGAGTGAATGAGGGAGTGAGTGAGTGAATGAGAGAGTGAGTGCGGGCCCGGCTCGCGAGGCCTGCGGTTCTCCTGCAGGTTGAATTGTAGCTCCCTGATTGACGGTCAGGCCTTTTGGCTCCACCAAACACCCCCCTCCCCCCCCCCCCCCCCCCCCGGGGGGCAGCGTGTCGGTGCCCCTATTAGCATTTGTGCTGCTCTGTGTTAGCATGTGTATGGGACTCAATGGCTCGGGGGGGGTTGTGAGGGCGGCTGAGCACTGTTGGGGGGGGGGCGGGGGGGCACAAGGTGCTTTCTCTTAAGTCCATAACAAAAGGTAGACGAGACGCACAAAAGAATGAACCCAAAAGACTTCCCGGGGGACGATGCCTTGTTGTTGTTGTTGTTGTTGTTCTTCTTCTTCTTCTCGGGGTACAATTGTTGGTGGGTGGTTTCGAGCCTGGATAATACATTGGTTGCATAAAATGTCTTTTAGTTAAAGACTACTCCCCAGTGTCTCCCTCTTTAGAATAGTTTGGGCCCCCGGCGGAAATCCCCACCAAGTATAAACGCCAGAAGAAGACGACGTGCCAAAGAGCCGTTCGGCTGTTTGCCGCTGCACTCGTGGTGCAGCTCGTGCGTCTGGAGGAGCCGCAAAGAAAGTCCCGCGTTACCTAAACCCCGTTGAGCAAGGGAAGCCCTGCGAGGCGGCTGGTTGATAGCGGAGCAGGTGGTGAACTCCTTTTTCCTTCCTTTTTTTGTGTGCTAGACCACAGAATCTTATCATTTTTAAAGCGGGGCCAGATGATGCTCCGGACCTCATTGTGCTCCCCCCCCCCCGAGGTCTGCTAAAACGTGATTCAATGTACGTTACGTTAGTGCACGCCATTTAGCTGGCGCTTTTATCCAAAGCGACTTGCAATAAGTGCATTTCAACCGTGGGGATACGAACAAGAACAAGAAAGTCATCAAATTAGCCGATTTACAACTTGTTAGAGCCATTATAAGTACAATTTAATTGTAATCTCGCAGGGACCAAACTTTTTAAATTGAAATGTTTAAATTATATTCTTGTTAGCTGTCCTAAAATATATTCTGCGTAGCAGCAAGAAAAGTGGTTTTATCTTGTTAAAAACACCACCTCCTTGTTGCTTTGTATTGGTGGCGTTCATTTTAAATCTTTCAACAAATCACGTGACGTCCTCAGTTCGATCCTGGGTTTAGACTCTCTTTCGGGAGCCTTCCGGTGCCAAGGAACCGTTTGCAAATCATTTTTGATTTTTTTTCAATACATTATGCCAGGCTATATTTACATGACTGCATTTGGAAACATTAAATCAAAAAACTACCGTCGCCTGAGGAGAAAAAAAAAGGTATTAAAAGACATATAAAAGCTGCCAGCGCTGATCCCGATGGCTTTGCTCCATTTTTTTTTTTTTATAAAGCAGATTTTGCTCCAGTGTCAGGAGGCCCGGCCGTGTGTGCTTACCGTCGGCGTGGTCATCAGCAGGAGCTTTATCGGGATTAGCCGTCAGGAGCGTTTTGTTTCCGGGATTTGAATCCCCGATGCGCCCTTTTTTTTTTTTTTTTTTTTTTTTTAAACTACTCTGACCCGCTCACACAGTGTTTCTTTTAAACCCGACTTCAGGGTCAGACGCTAAGTGTTCTGGACATGTGGAAAGGTAGCGGTTGGCCTGTAGCGACGGGAAGAGGTCAAAGGTCAGCGTTGGTGTTTATGTTGTCTCCTGCTCGCAGGTTTTGAAACACTTGACCCGCACCTCAGCCAACAAACGCATGTTTACCATGTTATTAAACTACATTCAATCTTTACCTCAAAATAGAATAATAATAATAACTGAGAAAATCCTTCATCTGCTGTTTTTAAACCATAAAAACCCACTTTTCTGTGCAGCGTACATCCGTCTCTCCTTTCAGCTCTTTAAATGTCCCGGTTTCCTTTTATAATAAATCATCTTCATCCATTCCTCTCGCTCTGCTGCCCATTTTGTGCTGCCTCTGCACTTGCTTTCAGCCCCGGAGGGTTTGTTCATGCGAATGAGTCAATACACCATCCGTCCCCAGTCTGTGTATATATATCCATACATTGACCTTTGACCCTGATGAGGTTTAGCTGCAGCCCTGACCTGTGCAAGCTGCCGCCATTCTTTCAGCAGAGATTCAATGAATGGTTTTCATTACCACGGGGTTTAGGTCTATTGAACTACTTGATCAATGCGTGCTTTACAATTCATAGTTTGCTGCAAAGCAAAACTTTGCCTCAAACGGCCAATTTTTTTGGGGGACTGTTGGTTCAGAAAAAAAAAACTCCCGGCTTTGAGTCATGTAAAGCAAAGATATATGTAAATGTGTTCATCAATCACAATATTGTACTAAATCAAAATGCTAAAATATTTAAATGCGTCAAACCTTAATCAGTATTTAAAAGGTAAAAACCTAAACTCTGCCTGTAATGAGACTTTTATAATTTTTTTAAAATATGGAGAGCTTCAGTCCAACAGCTCACATTTACTGTACTAAACCAGGCCTGCGAAATACCACTGATGGCCATTTGGAGCCGTGACGTGACATTTTACTGATGCCGGGATGAGTCATCGGCCGCGGATCAGACGCCGAGTCTCTGCACTCGGAAAGATACAAAGAGGCCAAAGGTCACAGGAAAGAACAAACAAATTAACGGAGGACACGGACCCTGTTACACACGCTTTAAGTGACGTGCTTTCAGTCTCCTGTACAGTGGGACTCGTTGATGGGTGAGCTCTGGGGGGGGGGGCTTTTTTGGCCCCTCACAGATCCGCGCCAGTGAACGTGTGATCACAGGGGGGGGAGCTGACATGGCCACGGGCTCGATCAGGATCCAGTTTCTAGCCCTGCTGGCTTGACGGGCTTTTGTTCGGACTTGTGAGGTCATGCGTTTTTTTTTTTGTTGCATGCAGTCTTTTCTGCATGGGCGGGTTTGTGCCGAGACCACCCAGAGCAGAACCCCCCCCCCACTCCCCCCCCCCCGACCAGCACGTACCAGGGCGTGATCGTTTCTCTCCACGCTGGTGACTCCGCCTTTCCACTGCAAAGCATGGACTCCTGACTCTATGGTTCTTCCCCCCCCCCCCCTCCCCCCCCCCCTGCAGGCTTGACGATGGGTTGTGTCAGGAGTAAAGAGGACAAGGGCCCGGCGCTCAAGTACCGGCCCGACAACTCCACGCCGGTCAACTCCCACCTGGGCCTCTACGGGCCCGACCCCACCCTGATGGGCCACTCGCCCGCCATGAAGACGCACAACAACAGCTACAACAGCCACGCCGCCGCCGCCGCCCTCACGCCCTTCGGCGGGGCGTCTTCAATCATGACGCCGTTTGGCGGGGCCTCCACCTCCTTCACCTCCGTGGCCGTGAGCAGCCCCTTCCCCGGGGTCATCACAGGTCAGACTCGGGTTATTCTCTTATAATGTATGAATCAGTGAGCAACTTTAGAATAAACTCTGCCGAACCTTTTGTGTGACGAGCAGCGAGATGTTACGTAAATATAGACGTTGGAGATGAGTCGGTCAGAGAGAAGTCATTCATGTTTGCATCAGCACTCCTAATCTGAAGGGCCTATGGATGATGGATTTGTTGGTAAATTCATGTGTTTCTGAAAAACATGTTTAAATAGGAAATATCGTAAAAGTCATATTTTGCTGATGCGTTTTCATTTGAAGTGCAACATTTCAGGACGGAGCAGGGTGGGATTAAAGGAACCTGTGGGATTAACCAACCATCCGAGCACTCTTGTTTCAGGCGGCGTCACATTTTTCGTGGCGCTGTACGACTACGAAGCGAGGACATCGGACGATCTGTCGTTCAAAAAAGGGGACCGCTTCCAGATTATCAACAACACGTGAGTGCATCTGCTGTGCGGGGCCGACTCCTGCTGTGTGTGTGTGTGTGTGTGTGTGTGTGTGTGTGCGCGCTTTAATCCCTCATTGTACTCTGGTCTGAAAGGGGCCAGAAATCTCTCCGGGTTAATGTGTTCCTCTAATGGCCCATCTGCTAAAGTCGCCACAGAGCATTCCTCTCAGGTTAGGGCCTTTGACGCTTGGGTTTTGGGCATAAAAAACGCCCTCATTTATTAGAATGAGGTCGATGCACGTATTTAAATAGATGAATTTGACACAATTTGACCTCGACAAAGCATCGATAACATGCCCGAAGGGCGAACTCACTGATTTACTAAATGGTATTCATGGGGTGCCACATCCCTACTGTACAAGGAGCTCAAATCGGGCAGAGCTCCGAAACGCTCCTCAGCGTTTGCGTTGATGGAAACGTGCTTTCAGGGAGGAGGTGGCAGGAGGACAGAATCCTGCTCCTGCTGTTACTCAGAATACAAATGCATCAAAGATAAATGCTTGTATAGATTAAGATTATAATGTATTACAGCCGTGGGAACTGTCGCACGCTATAACAAAAGATAAACTCTGCGTAGCCGATCCTTGAACCTCGTGAGTTGTTATGAAATGCTTCATGATGCTTCATCACACTGTTTATAACTCATAAGTCATGTATTTCTGACTGCTGTCCTAAGAAGAGTTTATTTAGTTTATAAGAACTGTACTAGAGTGCTACTGGGAGTGTTGGGAGGAAATGTTGTACTTTTCATGTTGGTTTATGTCCGAAAGCTGCAGCCACCGGAAACTATATGAATATGCAATATTTAACTTTGAAATACACACACGACCGGCTTATGTAGCCTCCGCGAGGGTCTGACTTGTAATCCTCTCCTGCAGGGAGGGCGACTGGTGGGAGGCTCGCTCCATCAACACCGGGGAGAAGGGCTACATCCCCAGCAACTACGTGGCTCCAGCCGACTCCATACAGGCCGAAGAGTGAGAGCTCGTCACCCCCCCTCTCTCCCCTCCCGACGGGGTTCCTTTCGCTCCCGTTTCCCTTCTTGGCGTCCGGGGGGCTGCTGTTGATCCTGCAGCTCCGTCGCTTCTCCTTCCGATGGAGAGGGAACGCTGATGCGTTCTGGCGTCGTGACAAACCCGTCGTGTAGCGACAGGCGGAGGAGTCCAAACAAAGGGAGTCGAGGACGTTGGCGCTGTGGTTCGTCCGGTGTGACGGGAACTGCACTAGTTTCTCATTGGCCGACGGCCATTTTAGTAACAGCAGTTGTTTAGCCTGTCCGACGGAGTCAAAGGAAACTGATCAACGCGTGATTTACTCTCAATCTAAAAAATCGGGGGATGATGAGAAGAGAAGCGAGATTTCTTATTGTTTACAGCTTTGGGCTCATGTTTTATTTATTTGCAATAGTAGCTTGTTTATAAGCTAAAGACATATCGCCTGGAGCAAAGTTGAAGCATTTGTTAGTGTTGCATGGTAAACATTTAGATATTTAGACTTCATTTCAAGCTTTTTAATCCTCCGTCAGACTGAAGTTAACCACAAATGCGAAAATTATATGACGAGGACATTCAATGTAACCTGAAATACGTTTTCTTTTTCCCGCCCCACTGTTTTTGATGCTGAGAATGAGCGTCTTACAGGCCGGAACTAAATCTTGCGCCTTATTGACATTGCATTGAAGTCCTGGCTGTGCGACGCATCGCTCCCGAGGTCTCGTCCTGCGTCTCCGTGTCCGACGGCCTGTCTCTCTCTCTTTGTGCAGATGGTACTTTGGTAAAATGGGCCGCAAAGACGCTGAGCGGCTCCTGCTGCTTCCTGGGAACCAGCGGGGGACTTTCCTGGCAAGAGAGAGCGAGACCACCAAAGGTCAGAGGTTTCTCCCTCTCCTTCTCCCCTTATTCATGCTTGTGGGAACTTTTATCACGGCTATATTTCACTCTTTAGAGTTTCTTTGTGTAGGTTAAAATCCAAAAGTGTTTTTTCACATTCTGATAACTTCTAAATTGCTGCCCTAAGGTGCCTACTCGCTGTCCATCCGGGACTGGGACGAGGTGAAGGGAGACAACGTCAAACACTACAAGATCCGAAAGCTGGACAGCGGCGGTTATTACATCACCACTCGGGCCCAGTTTGAGGCCCTGCAGAAGCTGGTGAAACACTACACAGGTATGCAGCCATTTTTGTGCGAGGAGCGACTGTGTGAATGTGACTGGTTCTGTGTGTGTTCGCTGTATTTTGGTCCGATTGTTAATGCGTTGCTGTTGTCTTGTGGCAATGTGGATTCACTTACAGTTTAAATGAATGCAAGAAAGATAATTTACCCCTAAATCTCAAGTTCCACTCTTAACTGGCCTCAAGGGGACCACAGTAGACGTTGACTCTGTTGTGTTTCCCCCGTGCAGAGCATTCAGACGGCCTGTGCTACCGGCTGACCAGCGTGTGCCCCACGGTGAAGCCTCAGACTCAGGGACTGGCTAAAGATGCCTGGGAGATCCCCCGAGAGTCACTCCGACTCGAACTCAAACTTGGCCAGGGCTGCTTCGGAGAAGTCTGGATGGGTAAGAGACTTTCCAGTAGGGACCTCTTTTGCCTTTGCAATTGAAGCTATTTTTCTTCAACGTTTTGAATGCCCACGTACAGAATTGTTGACGATCCGAATCCAAACGATTCGGTAAAGTGTGCTCGCACCGCCGTTAGGGCTCGCTCAGAGACCACCGCGTCCGCTGTACATTATTCAGAACGAATGTAAAAGAAAACCAGTGAATGTATACCGACAGAAGACAACCAAAGTTCCCTCAGCTGGCGCTGCGTTCACTAATCACAGGTCGCCTCCCACGCTCCAGCTCCTCGGGCCCGCGTGTGAGGCGGCGGCCTCTTCCACTCCCTTCTTTCATCGAGCCTGGCCCCGCAGCAAGCCTCGACCCGCCGTCCTCCCCCTCTGCGTCACGCACACACGCACGCACACACACACACACACACACCGCCACGTGCTGTAGATGCCTTTTGTACGTGACGTCACTTCCTGAGGCCTCCTGCCCACTACGCGGTATCATCGCTCTTCTTTGTCCTCTCGGGCCGGTGCTTGTTTGCTCGGTGCGACTCATTCATCAAGGTCAGCCGCGTGAGGGGGTGGCACATTGTACGCAGGCAGGGCGTGAGTAAGTGGCTCTCCTCCAGGAAGTGCCTGAGCATTTCAGCGCCGCGTTCTTTCTCCCCCCCCCCCCCCCCCGAGCTGCTCTTCCCACACAGATGTCTGGCCCTGATTGTAGGACCGTCTTTCACTTAAAGCGGTTCAAATGGCCTTCGGGGGTTTTTAGTCGCTTAATAAACTGGATCCATGGTTTCGTCTTCCCCGTGGGCTGATGCAGGCACGTGGAACGGCACCACCAAGGTAGCGATCAAGACCCTGAAGCCGGGCACCATGTCTCCGGAGGCCTTCCTGCAGGAGGCCCAGATCATGAAGAAACTGCGACACGACAAACTGGTGCCTCTCTATGCCGTGGTGTCGGAGGAGCCCATCTACATCGTGACCGAGTTCATGGGCAAAGGTAAGGAGAGGCGACCCGAGGAAACGCGCGCTCCGCAGCGCTGTCCGGTGATGTGTGAAACGACGTGTGGATTCCTCTCGACAGGTAGTCTCCTGGACTTCCTGAAGGAGGGAGATGGTCGATATCTGAAGCTGCCCCAGCTGGTGGACATGGCTGCACAGGTAGGATCGAATACACACCGCGGGCCCTTGGCCCCTGACCCGGTTTCACGATGGGAGGATTCCCCTGCATCGGTCGATGATGCTCTCCGTCTGTCGTCTTTATTTAATATCTTCGCAGACATTTCTCCTGTGGGTGCCTCCACTCGTTCTCCGCTGCCTAACTGGCACTGTAGCACTTAAACCGTTATCATCAGAGGACACTTAAGCGCCCCGGTTCAGTCACCTGCCCTCATCTCCTCTTAATTTTGCCTCCCCCGGGGGGGCTCCCTCTCCTCCTCACTCAGCTTGAGAACTCGAACCGAGTCGAAGTCCCCTGCAGACGCCTTGGAGGGGGTTGACAGCCAGGGAAATAGTTGTGGTTGTAAATCCACTTGATCTCTTTTGAATGACATATTATTTCTTCCCGCATTAATATCTGGGTCAAATTGTATATTTTGTAAGATGACTAATTCCTTTTGTAGTTTATACTGAAAAAAGTAGTATTTGATCTCAATCATCTCCATTTGCTAAATTCTCAAATAATTTGTCTGATGCTATTTACCCCCCCCCCCCCCCCCCCATCCCATCCCCCCACCCCCCCGTCTGTCCATCGGTTTGCTCCAATCTGCCGTCAGATCGCAGATGGCATGGCCTTCATCGAGAGGATGAACTACATCCACAGGGACCTGAGAGCTGCCAACATCCTGGTGGCTGATAACCTGGTGTGCAAGATCGCCGACTTCGGCCTGGCGCGGCTCATCGAGGACAACGAGTACACCGCCAGACAAGGTGTGTGTGTGTGTGTGTGTGTGTGTGTGTGTGTGTGTGTGTGTGTGTGTGTGTGTGTGTGTGTGTGTGTGTGTGTGTGTGTGTGTGTGTGTGTGTGTGTGTGTGTGTGTGTGTGTGTGTGTGTTACTCTGAGAAACGGGCACTTGAATGTTTCAGCATGCTGTTGACTGCCGTTTGTTCTGCTGTTTACGTTTACAATACCGTATTTGAACTGAGGTGCAACAACGCGGGCCGCGTTTTTTTTCATTTATCAATCAGTTAGTGGATCGACAGAAGATTGGACAAATTGAACTCGATAACCTTCTTGTTTTATACAGGATGTAGTTTGGACTGACCACAGCGTAAACACTCACGACAATCAGCGTAGTGTTTAAAGTGAGACGGTTGCAGTTCAATCACTGATCAGAAAAATTGTGACCCAATTTGATTTTTCCTTCCGCTCTTTTTTTTTTTTTTTTCCCAGGTGCTAAATTTCCCATCAAGTGGACGGCGCCCGAGGCGGCTCTGTACGGCCGCTTCACCATCAAATCGGACGTCTGGTCGTTCGGTATCCTGCTGACCGAACTGGTGACCAAGGGCCGAGTGCCGTACCCAGGTACCCAGAGATGTGCATTCTTTCATTGCTCTTTCAGTCTGGTTTTCTCCATTTCTGGGTTTTAAAGTCGCTCATATTTGCTCATAACATTTGAATGGCATCGTTGTAACACAGAAAAAGCGAATGTATGGCTATAAATAGCTTTAAGATGAGTCAACAGGGCTGTCAGGGCATGGGAAAAAGAAGCTCTCGCTCTCTCACACTCGATCTCGCCTGCCGCCTCGTTTCTGCCCCCTCCTGGTTGAGGGCAGCGCTGCACCGGGTCTGCTGTCGCTTGCCTGGCACCATCTGGATCTCGTGGGCCTTTCTTGGTTTCAGTGTAAACCTTTTGCTCAGATTTTTCACCCCTGGAGCCCTTTTCCCCCCCCCCCCTCTTTCCTAGAAATTGCTCAATGAGTCATCAGACCCTTTTGCTCCTCTCGTCCCGCTGTGCTGCAGTCTTTTTTTGGGGAACTCTATTTCCGTTCTCTTCTTTTAAGACGTAAAAGCAGTGTGATACAGGTATACCAGGACCACCTGCAGTGCACAGGGACGCATCATCTTTTCTTCTATTTTAGCCTGTGTTCAGAAGACTAAATGACAGGCATGTTATTAGAGGTATAAATCACACTAACACCTCAGCATCCAACATGCCGCCGCTTCCTGGGTCTCAGCAGTTGCTCCCGGGTCCTTCCCCCCCCCCCCGAGTGTGTGATAATCTGATCCCCCACTCTTCCACAGAGAGATGCACGGGGAGGGGGCCTGGGGGGGGGGGTGGGGGGATGCAGTTGTGACCATTCCGCGTGCTCTGTGTCATAACCTCTTTTTAGCTGCAGTCGAGCTCCCCGGGGGGGGCTTCAGGGCCGTGTCAGAGGGTTCAGCCGCTCTGTCTTGGGAGGGAGTCCACGACTAGGAGGGAAGGAACAGGGCACAAGATGACGTTTTTCAAAATGTTGTGTGATCTATAGAGTGCTGTAGCCAAAGTACTTTGAAGTATTTTTAACTTAATGACATTTTAGTTCAATTACCTACTCGTTTTTTGCTACGTCTCGTCATCTTTTTTCCTTAAAACAGTGCATTGTGAGGCTTTTTTTTACCTCCTCAGCTCTTATAATTAACATTCTACCTTTGTTCTTTCAAAAAAAAGGTTATTTTGCTTTTAGAAAGACTCCCTTTTTGAGTAAAATGCTGTCCGATTGCAGTCCTTTTGAAGCACATTTCCCTGTTTGTCTCTTGCAGGTATGGTGAACCGAGAGGTGCTGGAGCAGGTCGAACGGGGCTACCGCATGCCGGGCCCCCAGGGGTGCCCCGAGTCCCTCCACGAGATGATGAGGCTGTGCTGGAAGAAGGAGCCGGACGAAAGGCCGACCTTCGAATACATCCAGTCGTTTTTGGAAGACTACTTCACAGCCACGGAGCCATTGTACCAGCCAGGAGACAACCTCTAGGGTGGGGGGGGGGAGCAGGGGAGCATCAGTGGAGAGCTTGGGACAACGGAGAACTTCAACATTGGAGGGGGGGTGGGGAGATAAAGAGGTTTTTATGCTACAAGCAAGTCTGCAGACACACCAGTGTGGACATGTTGTTCCTAGAGAAGGAAAGAACATGTCTTCGTCCCCCGGGGACAAATGTGTCCAACTGTTCAGATTAATGCTGGTGTGGTCAACTCTGGGAACCCAGATATCTCGTATGAACACTGTGATGAAAATAAGCAGGATCGTCTTCTGATTTAAAATCAGTGGCTTCTTACAGATTTTGATTTCCACATTTACATTTTTTTTTTTTTTTTAAATGATACATTTCCCCTTTTTACTCCATTTCCCCTTCTTTCATTTTGTTTCACACGCAGCTCTTCGCTATCTTTCGTATGTGCGAGTGTAGGTTCGACAGGTTGTGCTTCAGAAGAGGTGGAATGGTGAGGCGTTTGATGGAGAAGGTGTGAGGTGAATGTACCGAGAGGTCGATGCAGATGTACAGAACGTATGTGCAGAAAGGTGTATTTTTGCGATCAGGTGGGTGAATGGATAAAAATTGGGAAGGCCGCGTTAAACAATTGTACAAATTATATTTAACACGGTCACTTGAATGGCAAACTACGACGATTTTATTATATATATTTTTTTGTTTTATTTAAACAGGGACTTGAAATCATTGAGAGGTATTTTGATCATGCAAAAAAAAAAAAACGTTTTCCTGTTTAACATTTTATAAATGTTTTGACATTTCAGCTGTGAAAAAGAGAACTTAGCATCTTGTCTTTTTGTTTGGTGCACATTTCTGAATGCTGTAACACATTTTTTCCCTCATGTCACACACATCTACACCGTTTTAACATTGCAGAACCTGATGAGTTAAATTGTGTACACATGACGTTGTGTAAATCATAGTCGTAGTTGTCTTTCTGTTATCACAGCAAGCCATGAAGTAACGCTGGTTCAGCATCCTTAGTTTAAAAAAACAACAACAACAACAACAACCCATCCTTTTAATTTGTAAATGCTACTATGCAAAACCAAGCGTGAAGTGAGTGTGACGTGTTCGCCGCGTCGAGTTCCCCTTTCTGGTTTACTTTCCTCGATTCCCGGTTGTAGACATGATGGATCACTTCTGCAGCGAAGTGAGTACAACAACAACAACAACAACAACAACAACTTGCACACACGGAGGCCTCGTCAGGGATTTTAAAGCGTTTGTATGTGGAGACTAAAGTCTAATAATGACTTTCTAGAGGTACTTTCACTGTCTGTCCAGCAGTACGGGATGAGGAGTCTTATTGTCCTTCAATAAGGAAGCTTAACGATTGGACGAGGATGTGAACTTTTTTTTTTCTTTTTGTATTTTCTTTTTCTGAGCGTCACTCACTAGAACTTTAATATGTGATTGTTCCCTAAAGATGGGACTTAAGCTAGTGGGCAGATCACCAATGAAATAACTGAGTGGTAACTATTAATATGATTTTTGTACAGAACAAATAAAATAAAGTTTTACTCAAAGGTTCCCCCTGCGCTCTCTGGTTCTTGAAGTACGACGTTGCGCAATCACTCAAACACATCTGCATTTCACCCTCCTTTTATTTGTCTTGCTTACACTATTCAACAGGTATCACATTCTTATATTTTACATTTGATAAATAGTAATCATTGCTGTGTATTTAAATTTCAACAAAGATGATTCACACTATAAAGGACAACCGGCTAGATTCTTGCACAAAAGGAAACCCTGGCAGAGGTTCATGAGAGGAGACGCTGGTTCTATTCATCCTTGTCCCTGGAGAGGGAAAAAAAAGAAAAGTGCATCCTTGTCTGATGTTTCACTTGAATAATAAGTAAATAAAACTGGACTTTTAACGAGTCCGCTGTGCTGGAGTGGACCTCGTCCCAAGTTCTCACCTGACCATCTCCTTGTACTTGTTGAGGGCCTCCCGGGCCACGTACTGGATGAAGGACGGCTCCCGCGGCTCCAGCTCCCCGGGAACGGAGAGGAGGAGTGGGGGAGAGTTCAGGATGTTCACCTCCACTCGGATCTCCGTTGCGTTCTGTCCGTCGCGGCTCTTTGGCGCCACCTGGAGAGGGAAAGAGGTCCCCTGTTACACCACCCTCCATCCGGGCCCCTTTATTAAACGCTCTCCAAACGCTCCATCCTGTATTTTACATGTTTGTTGCATTTATTTTTGTACATTTTCTTCTTAAATAATGGACCGCGTGACTCCCTTTTTAACTGGCTCCCCTCTCACCGCGGTGATGCGGAACATCTTCCCGCGGCCGCTGCCGTCGACCCCCGCCCGAGCCACCCAGCCGAACTGAGCCGCCATGTTGCCGAGCCAGTCGACGGATTCGTCGGTGTGGCGCTGGGCGATGGACAAGACCTCCTCGTACTGCTCCTTGGACGCATCCAGCACCTGGGAGACCTCGGCCAGCTCCACGTGCAGCTCCCCAACGCTGGGGCACTCTGGAGGGAGGGAGAGGGGGGGGGGGGGGTCAGGGGCGCTGCTGAGGTAAAACACTACTGGAATGGGGGGGTGGGGGGGTTGTGTGCTTCACCTGTGAGCAGAGGTCCCTGGCAGGCCTCACACTGGCTCTGGAGCTGCCAACACTCTGAGGTCTGCTTGCGAAGGTCCCTGCACAACTTCCTGTTCTGCAGGAAGCGCGTGAACGTTTCCATCCCTGCACCAAACGGAAAGGTCGAGTTTTTGACATCCAAATATTAGAAAAAAAGAAGAAAAAAACTGCCTTCCAATAATAAAGTACTGAACAAAAGGACCGCTTTAAATTGGGTGAAATAGGTCAAAAAAGGACAAATCAGAGGCAGGAACTGTGGTCGACTAAGATCAAAGCTACTGATTACAAAGGGGGGACGTCCTTCGTGGCGGGAGACATTTTTCAAACCAGTCTGGGCCTCCCTGCTGCGCCCTGGCTACCTTTCTTCTTCTTCTCCTCCACTGCCGCGTGGACGTCGTCTAGCGCCTGGGTCACGACGGCGCCGAACTCCTCCACCACGCTCTTGCCGAAGTCAAAGAAGGAGTCCAGCACCTCCTCCAGGCCCACGCCCTGCAGGAAGCCGGAGTCCCGGCCGGCGTCGTAGAGCTCGCCGGCGCCGGCGGTCTCCGCCTCCGTCGGGACGGCGCTGTCGTTCAGGAAGGCGTCCCGGAGGACGCCGTCCAGCCTGCCGCTCATCCCGGAGACCAGGGCCACGCTGCGGCTCACCAGCAGGGCGACCCGGCCGGTCAGGCGCCTGAAGGAGTCCTCGATGCGGTCCACCTCGGGGTCGGGGTCGTCGGGCCCCTGGTTCACCAGGATGTCCTCGGCGTCCTCGCGGGGCTCCCGGGGGCCGAAGCGCCTGGAGACCCTGCGGAAGAAGCTGTCCACCTGCAGCGTGAGAAGCACGTGGGTGGTCAGTGCATCTGGGATGAGGAAAAGGACACCGTTCTGCGTCCAGGCGAGGAGTCAAGGGGACACACTTCGAAAAGGGGGACTAAAAAAGGCCAACTTCCCTCCCTTCATGTCCCTCGTGGTTTTCATACCTTGGCCTTGAAAAGGCCAAATCCTCTGCGGCAGGTGGAGGTGTAGAAGGTCTTGCAGGCATCCTCCAGGCAGGGTCTGCACTCCACCCACTCGGACTGCAGGGAGTCCCTGCACTGCTCCTCCGCCTCCTCCAGCTTCTCCGTCACCTCCTGAGCCAGTTGGGTGGCCCCCTGGTGCCGCAAAAAGGGAAGACGTTCTTTTCTTGGCCTCGGTTCGCCTTTCGCTCTTACCGAGGAACGTTTGCCGCCGGTCTTGCCTTCTTCTTGTCAATGGTGTTCCGGAGGGACTTCATGAGGTGTCGGTGCTTCTGCTCGTTCCTCCACATCACCTCCCTCATCTGCTTCACCCCGTAGAGAGCTCTCCTCACTTCCTCGTCCACCAGTTTCTCTCCGTTCAGGGACAACTCTGAGAGACGCGGGGGAAGAAGAAGATTAAACCTGTGTGAGGTGTTTTAATAAACACGTAGTGACCGGTGAGGACATCACCATTACTGCAATGGAACTTGAGGCGACTCACGTTTCAAGGTGTCCTCTGAGACGCCAGTGGCTTGGTCCTCTGGGGCAGAATGGAGGACCCCCAGGGTCCCCACCAGAACAAGCCAACCGAGCAGCAGCCTCATCTTTGAGCTGGAGAAGACCAGTGAAGAACATGTCACGTACACGAATGGAGGAAACGAAGGCAAAAGGTGCTTTGTAGTCTCCTCCAGGAGCCTCAATGTGATTAAACATCTGGACGGGACATGGTCCTAAGTACATCCGCCACCTGGTGGTGCTGCACATCTGTCTGCAGTCCAACACTCTCATGCCAGAGAATGACTTTGTCTTAGTCAGTTGTCCTGCAGTAAAGTTGTCAACATTTCATCTGATTTTGAACTTTGAATCGGTGTGAAAGGATAGAATATTTGGACTAGCGTGAGTTTGACTTTACTTTACTGGATTGTTTTTATAATTTGTAACATTTGGACCGCATGAACACTGTGAAGGATCGCCTCTTCCAGGGAATACCCTCGTCATTTATTAAGCTGACTACAGCTTTGTTCTTGTTTTTTTTTTTTTTACAGCAGGGGGCTAACCAGTAAATGTGGTAACCCCACCTGCCCCCGTTAGGAGGAGTTACACAAGAAGAGATGCAGGAGGGATTTACAGTAAAGGAGGATGTACTCTCTTATGTCATTAAGGGTTTAAGCTGCTCTCTCAATCAGCTCTATTGTATCCTACTGTAAATATAACAAGCTGTTGTTCCTAAGGCGAGCACAAGGGTTGTGTGACATATACACACAAGTGTAATTGTGAATTAGAAACTACATGTAAAGAGACACACATTCGAGAGCCTGATGTTGCAGTTAAAGTAGCATGAAACAATCAACTTTTAAGAACATGAACTTATCAAACATTCATCTTGGTAACCAAAAAAAACAACAACACGTGAAATACAAACTACACGGTCACGCTGAAGAGTCAACAGAGGGGCCCCCCGGGGAGCATCGGAGGAACTCACCAGCAGATGACCGAAGCAGCTCCTCCACTGGAAGGAATAAACACGGAGCTCGGGAAGTTTTGGATCTATTTGTGCTCGTTCAACTGCAGCTTCATCCGATTACGGGCCGGGATGTCTGTTAATCCAGCATTCAACGCCGAGGTCTGTGTAGCACAAGAGGATGCTTGCTCATGTCAACCAACTGCTTAGGGGGGGGGGGGGGGGGTGATCCATTTAAACCACTTTGTCCACTTTGCAACGAATCGAGTGTTGGCACCAGAGCCTTCTGTTGACCTTCTGTTGACCTCGTGAGAGGAGAGCTGTACGACCCCCCCGTGATTCTTTTTGAGGCGACGGGGTACCTGCAGTCTGCCGTGTGTATAAATGACCACCAGCTCCTCTTAGATCTTCACCAATGTGTGAATCCGGAGCGTCTTTATTTTTTTTAATCCGGCCCGGAAGGCGGCTGTTTGCCATCTCCAGTCGTGGAATGCGAGGTGACTGTATTTGGGGTGAAAGGGCTCCTCTGTCCACATCCCTTCACTGGTGCCCCCCCCCCCCCCCCCAGTCCCCCTCCCTCTCAGAAATGTGTGCCCTTATGGGGGCGGGCTGTGACCCAGACCAACCGGGTCCTCCCCGGATGATAATCGAAACCAGCTCGGTCTGCAGCCCCCTCGCTGACACCTTCGACACCTGGTTCCTATAACACCGCAGGAGGAGACCTTCTTCCCATGCCCCCCCCCCTACCCCCCCAAACATAAAACGGTTGGCAACAGAGAAAGGTCCGCACCCTCGTGCACGCAACCGGAGGGACGTAAATCAGCAAAGTGTTTCACGCTTGTTGAACTTTAGTAATTGATTTTCTTTTTCTTTTGGGGGGGGTGTCGAAGGGTTTGTTGATCTGATGGTGCACTGTAGGAAACTTCAGGGTGTAGCAGCAGGTCCGTCCGTATGAGCGGCTCGGTGGGGATGGGGTCTTGGTTTTGTGTTGATGATCAAAGCATCCGGTCCTGAACAGAAGAGATGAACAGGTGCAGAGACCTGAAGGAACGGATGAAACGTTTTGTTAACTACGTTCAGGCTCAAAGGGAAATGGGGAGCGCATACCTCCTCAGGCTGGAAAGAAATAATGAGTTAGGCACGGAAACTCCAATTAAAAATAATAACAGTTATCGCATCAGGGCGATTTGGCCTTTCAGCCAACTTCATGTTTAACAAATAGCAGATGTGTGGAATAACTACGCTTTGGGTTTTGTGTAATTAACTTCTACACAAACTGATCACTTGGGTCACTTGTTTAAAGCTGCTATTTAATCATGATATTATAACTAATCAATTGGTACAATTAAAACAGTTGCGTTTTTTGTTCAGCTCAGCTTCAATTCAGCTCATTTTCAATAACTTGTGTATTGATGCTGATTACAGATGCTTCAATGTTACACTGGTTCCCCCAAAATGAGCCGACTGGTTCTACGGGACCTCAGGGGCAGCGAAACAAAGGGGTTCCGCAGAGAAGCGTACTTGCAATACCTCACAACTGGCCCGCTGAGTCGGGCTCTTCTTATTGGGTTCTCTCTCTCTCTCTCGCAGGTGTTCTGAATCCCGGTGATTGGCTCCGGAGGACGCCTCCTCTCTCGCAGGTGTTCTGAATCCCGGTGATTGGCTCCGGAGGACGCGTCCTTCGGCGCCCCCTTGCGGCCTCCTGCCGTCACGCTGGGGTTGAGACCTCACAGTGAATTGTATTCCTTATCCCTTTGGTTAGTTATTAAATACTTTTTGATTTTTAAAATTCAAGCCACGTGACTCTTTTGATTCATCGTGGTGTGAACTCCCTCAAGGGGCCTTCAGAACCGTAACAACATACAGCAGGTTCCTCTACGACTAGTCGTATAATGGCTTCAGTTTGGGAATTTGGGAGAAAGTTGCTTCGCAGTACTTTCATTTGTGGACTGTTTAAGTCCATTTAACATGAATTTTGAAAATGTGCGTAGTTATCCACTTAAAGAACATTTTTTTCCTCGTTTCAATATACAAATTGTTGCAATCAAAATGAATTCTTTATTGATTAGACCGTGACCTTGATTGAATATGTTCTTTTTACAAGAATATATATCAGAGCTCAACAGGGCTGCTTTCCTTTTAACATCTGCAGCCCCAGATGTTGCACACGTGCACGCTCTGCTCCAACTCCAACCAGTCTCAGCAGTGCGCGTTATTTTAAAAAAAAAGACCCTAACAAAGATGCGTGTGCACGCACGCACACCACGGTGCAGAAGGTGCGCGCAGATGAGGGACCACGTCACGTGGTTTCTCGGCGCGGCACCGATTCCTCTCACGTTGGGACTCCTTCACTTTTGGAGTTTCTGCCGTTAACTGCTGCGGGTACCAGCGGAGTGCTGAGCCGGACTAGATGCCTCCCGCCCCCACCCCACCCCACCCCGGCCCCCCCTCTCTCCCACCCAGCCCCCACCTCAGCATCACTCCAGACGGCCTGAGAAATAAGCAGATCGTTTTCCATCTGCCCCTTTGTGACTCCTTCTCGCAGGAGAGGCCGCTCCTCAGTGACCCGGCGGTGCGCAGCAGCAGGAGATCGTCTCCGCGGGACTAACAGATGGAGCTCTGAGTTCTCATTTCTCTCCACTCCAAACACACCTCTGGATCCTTGGATACACGCAGATCCAAGGCGCCGTGCGCTTCTGGACGAATGCCGTCGCGATGCTGTGGATGTGACTTCAACAACAACAACAACAACAGCTTCTCGACGGTGGAGCCCCGCGAGCCACAATGAAAGGTATAGGCGCGGGGAGGTCAAAACACTGGCTGCAGCTTCGTTCTGCTCGTGTCGCACTTTTGTTTCGCACTTTTTGTTTCCTCCTGAGAAGTGAGGAATGCGCGAGCTCCATCTCTCGTCAGAAACATCTGGTTTCAATTAGGGGACTGCGCTCGGCATCAAACGCTCACGTAACGACGTCAACCTCACCAAGACGGCGGCTCTTAATGTCTCCTGGTCAAACGCAGCCTCCTTTGGGTATTTAAAGAGCGGTTTCTTCGTTTTCTTCCAACGTTGGATCGGTAGTTTGTCTTTAATGGAATAAGAAGCGGCTCAAGGAAACACGCATTTAATTGTATGTCAAGACTGCGCGCGCGCGGGCATGCTCACCCGCCAACCGGACTTTTATTCCAGTGAATTTGTGTCTTTTATCCTATTACTGGATGCAACAGACCCACGCGCGCGTGAGTCACGGTGGCCACTGGTTACCAACCCACGCATTTCACTAAAGGAGGTTTATTTACGTTCGCCAGATGTGATGCTCACATTCTGCCCTGACGTTTTGGAACTTGCTAAATGAACATCAATCTTTCACAACAGGCTGTTGGTCTGTCCACAAGACTCCTGCCACCTGGTGGCCTAATTTAGGATAACTATCAGCTTGGCATCGTGGGCATGATTATGAACAAGTTTCTTCTCTCCCAGTAAACCTTTTAATGTGACTTTCTGTTGCTAATGTACAGTGAAAGGGCAACGAGGCTTCTTATTGTAGGGTTGGAACTACTTTTCTTTTGGGTACTTCATTTATTCTAGATGTGTTTTCGCTAAGGGTTTTCTTGTTTTGTAGTTGGAAAACAGCACTGGTTTTTTTTTGGGGGGGGGGGGGTATTTTGTAGGTCCAACATCCACCTTCAGCGTCTACTTTTATCCTTTTTCAAACCAAACTTTCTTTATTTTATTGACTTGATTCTCAGATACACCACAACGGTGGTTACTTGTCGCTTGATCACTTTTCAACAAAATCAATTCACCGATCCACCAATTCACTGCCCGCTGCGATCCCTTCTGGGGACATTGCTCAATCCCTTCTTAGGATTTATGGCCCCGCCGCAGATATATTCCACCCAAATAACCCTTTAGTTGTTGAATTTGACTCATTATCTATTAACAAATCCACTACATGTTCAAACCTTAAGGCCAAAGCGATGACCCCCATTTCCCCCGATTGGCTCCTGGAGTGACAAGCATACTCATGGCAACAGGGCACAGTCATATACAGGAAACCACTGGGGTTGCTGGGAAAGACAAATTCACCAAGATGTGGTTTTGAGACTATTTACGCTGCCACATCTTACTGGAGGAGGAAGGAGGAGAAAACGGCTCGGGTGTCGCCAGGTACTTTCCCGCAGACCTAACAGCTGCTTGAGAGCGTTGGGACTGTTAAGGCCCGTCGGGGTCATCAGAGTAATCCCACCAAGTAAAGAGAAAAGGCAGAATTGCATGTGATTGTGCCCCACTGCTCACTGCCGGCGCTCTGCAACGCCCTCATATGGCGGTCACATGGTGCAGAAGAGTAACGGCCAAACTCTGGTTCCCCCTCAGGTTCCCCCTCAGGTAAACACTGTTGGCTCTGTTGAGAGGCAATTGAAAAGGCTCTAAATCTCACATCTGTCCCCTTCCACATTAAGCCCCGCACAAAGAATGCCTTCAGTGGACTTCAAAATCGGACGGAGAGGTGAAGAATGTCTATTTAAAAAGGATTGGAATTGATTGAGTCAGTTCCTCCTTGACCATGGAAACGGTATTTGGAGAGAAAATAGTCCATTTTGCCACTTAGCAGCCTTTCCTGGAGCGTTCAACAGCATTTTCACTCCCGTCTTTAGCGCTCCGGATAAAAAGCTTTTTGTGCATCGGGGAGACGAAAGCTCTGCAAAAACAGCAATATACACATGTGGTCAATTGAAACAACAAAGATGTTTGTGCATTGTTGTCAACGCATGAAAACAAATATCCAATTTAAAGAAAAAAAAAAACCCTATTTAAAATATATTTAACAAGCAAATATTGACTTGAAGTTGGCCTGCAAGTTTAAACTCTTCACAGTGTGTGTAGCTCATCATATCTTGGATTAAATGAATTCCTTTTTTTCTCCCCGGTCTTTCTCCAGACGATTTTGCCGATGAGGAGGAGGTGCAGTCCTTCGGTTATAAGAGGTTCGGTGAGTATCAAGTGACTTCTTTACTTCCAGCTGTGAACCTTCACTGACACGGCAGTGATGTCCATCCCTCCGGATGATTGCATAAAACAAGTTTTTTGGCTTGGCTGCAGTATTTAACGAGGTTAAACTTATTTTTGGCTCCTGCGTTCGCTTTTAGTCCACTTTTGCAGATGGAAAAGGGAAACGACAGCATCCCGGGTGTTCCTGACCCGCATCCCGACTCTGCAACCTTATCGGCATCCCAGTGCGCTTTAGCTTCACTCAGCACAAAACTACACAATAAGAATAAACTTGATCTAAAAACAGCCAAAATATGTCTCGCTGATTACCCCTTTCTTCAAGTGGATCTGGCTCTTAGATCCAATTTTTTTTTTCCCAGACAGGTTTGTAATCTCACTCTGTCATCAGGCAATAAGAATTATACCCATAGACCAGATGTTGGTACCTTCTCCAGCAAATTCTTTGAGTTCCAGTGGATCTCCTGACTCAAGCCGCAGTCATTTGCACCAGTAGAAGTTTTTTTTTTTAGCAAAGTGTGCAAAACTTCATGTTACACTTCAGCATCGATAGTTGTTTAAAATGTGTCACATGGTCCTTTCTGGCCAGCCGGGGGGGGGGATTCACTATGTCCCACTGCGGCCACACGCCGTCACTGTTACTTGATGCTGTTGCATGCGTAGCTTTTCTCTCCGTGACATCACGGCTGGCAAAGAACAAGAATCCCAGGGCGCTGTATTTTTGTGTCTCTCGGTAACTTTCAACCTGTTCGTCGCCCCACGGCAGAGATCAGGTTTCAACACTTGGAAGGTGACTCGGTCACAGCGGCTGCTCTGATTTAGGGGCAGTTGTGTGTCAGTAAGCGTGTGCGCCGCAGGAGTCCACGTTGTGTGTCATCACAATGAATCCAAGACAGGGTACAGGTGTGCTTATTTAACGTTCTTCGCGAGAAGAGACGTTTTTTTTTTTCTTCTTCTGTTTTTTTAAAATGAATCTGTGTGAATTGGACCAGAATGATTGAACATCTGCCCCTTTCACTCTCCCTACTTGACCTCTGGCTTATAAGCAGATGCACGGGAGCAAAGGTTAAAGGAACACTCCACCAAAAATTTAGCTGCCTATTATCAAATACTTAGACATGTCAAACAATTACAGGAATGTCTCCATTAACACACCAACAACATTCTGTTGCTGTCGAACAATCCTCCTGTCTTCTGAAGCGTCTGCATTTCCCCGCTCTTCTATTCATGTTTTTTTTGTTGTTGACATTTTAGGAATTATACTTTTTTAGCCTGGACTAGAAAATGGATACAACTCCGATGTCTGTCTGTGAAGTATGAAGCTGCCCCTACGAGGCAATTAGCCTAGCTTAGCGCAAGCTACGTTTAGCATCAGCTAAGCTAGGCAATTAGCCGCCTCCCCCCCCCCCCCCCCTGCTTCCGGTCTAAATGCTAAGCTAAGCTAATGACCCTTCTTGCTCCACATTTCAGCGCAAAAACTTGAGAGGGATGTCGATGTTTTTGTCTCTTGGCTCTTTGGGAAAAAAAACTAAACGCAGAGAAATGTGTCCTACGCTTCTCGCGTGTCCTCAGTCAGGAGCGGGATGAAGTCCGTGGCTCATTTTGACATCTGCTTTCCACAAGTGGTCGATTATCCCACCGAGAGCAGGCCCAAACCTGAGAAGTAGCTGAGCCACTTCCTGTATCCACACTGGGAGTTTATTCAGTCCAAACATGTGCACCCGGGGAGGGAGAATAGGCACCGTGGGCCTTCAAGGGTCCATGTTTGGGCTGCGCTGTGTCAGCAACGTGTCTGGGGGGGAAGAGGGGGGTGGAAAAAGTGGAGAAAAAAAATACAACCTCGAGTTGAGATGATTTCCCAAAAGATGATTTTACTGCTGCTTTCTTCATTTGAGCGTTAATTTCTGGCTCAGTGGTTACTTCTGCCGTTTTTTGAATATGCTTTATTTCTTTCTAATTGAAGGGGGGAACTATTTGTATGTAACGGTTTTATTTTCGGCCCGAGGAGTCGCATCCCTTGCTCACCTTATTTTTGGGAGCACAACAGCAAGTGGTTTTAATTTACGGGGACTTTATTACCAGAAAAGAATGTCTGGGAAATTCCTGCCTGTTACCCACAGACCCCTCCGGGGCACGCATGGATGCAGTTGGTGTTCTGTCGTCCTAATGAAAGATCACCCGCTCATGTTTCCAATAAAGACCGCGGTGAGTCGGCGGAGGAGGACATTAGAGGATTGCAGAGAAGAAGGACGATGACGGGGTAAAGAAAAGAGATAAAGATAAAGCTGGGGCGACTCGTCCCGCGGGGGCGGCCCAATGACGGGTTCGAAAAGGACGGTGGGTCAATCCTGGATTGACCAATGACAGGCAGGCGGGGGGATGCGTCGCAGGGCACCACACAAATCTCTCGCCGTGAGGATTTCTACTGAGAGCGTCGGCATGTGGAAGAGGAGTCGGGGTCGAGGGGGGGGGCGTACGTCAGCTGCAGGTCAGCCAAAAGATGGAAAGGGTTGAAAGAGGCACTAACTTGTACTTTTAAGTGTTAGAGAAGCAGAATAGCAGCTTTTTTTCCCCATCTCAGTATCCTCACGGATGAACCCTGGAACAGTTCCATAAAGCTTTGGTAGCTTTGCTGGTTTGAATGCATGTAACAAGCGTGACTTGCGTGTTGCTTCACATCCTCAGGAACATGCTTGAAAAATAAGGAATAACTCTTTGCAAGATATCATACAAATTGTTATATGAAGATAGGTTGGATTATCCGAGCTCACGATTGTACCTTGTTCCTTGTTGTTGGACCACAACACCTAAAGACCTAAAGTCAACCACACTTAAGCAGCATGAACACATACTGACGAAAAAGTTCACACAAATCAAAATACTAAAGTGCGGTAAAACCTTCAGGAAGCAGCAAGCAGCGCTCGGCCTTAGTTAATGTAGATCAGGGATCAGTTTTGGGCCAGATTCTACTCACTTTGATTCAAAGTGGGCCAGACCATTGCAATCCTAGGGAGGGGGGGCAGTTCGCCCAAATAATAAATACGAGCAGTAGCGGTAAGAGCGGTCTAACGCATTGGCTCACTACTCAGAGTGCGACCCCCAGTGGACATTTTAGGAATTTTTAGTTGGAATGCTTCAAGCATTCCAAGTATTGTTCTTCTTTTCTTTATTAGTTGGAATGCTTCAAGCATTCCAAGTATTGTTCTTCTTTTCTTTATTCCGCCTTTTTTTTATTCTATTTCTTCCGCCGCACCTTTCAACTCCTTCACACTTTCAGCTATTAAGACCATTCAAATATTAAAATGTTCAGCTCCTTCAGGGGAGGGGTGCTATGACTTTTCAGCTTTTTAGCTCTTATAATTGAATTAATATAAATTAAAAACATCAAACTTTTTAACATGGTTTCCAATGGATTAAATTTTCAAATCCTCTCAAAACTTGTTCAACTTTCAACTTTTTCAGCTTTTCCAATCTTTCAGCTAGAGACACCATTTAAACTTTAAAATGTTGCCACAAGTCTTAACAATTTCATTAAAAAAACAGCTTGTTGATATCTATTTTAGTTTTTTCATAATCACTAATTATGTTTCATTAGTTTTGGGGTTTCTTTCGAATTTAGAGTGGAGTTTTCCAGATTGTCCCGGGATTTAGAGTGAGCGCCGTGTCAGGATTCAGTAAAAAAAAAAGAGGCACTTTTATCTTTACGGCCACAATATTCACTTTTCAGCCTTCATTTAAAAAGAAAACATTAGCTGTGCTTGTGCTGGTTGGACTCGTATAAGTTTGGAATCTCAGAGTTATTTACTTTTTGCGTGAGGAGCCCGATTGTGAGACAAAGTCTGCCCCGAGCCCCATAAGCTTCCATACAAATCTGCCGACATTTTTAAAAAAAACACACAGACGGTACACTGTTTGTAAACGGCTGTTTGAGCAGTTTTAAAACACATAGAGACATAAAAACTACACTCATGCGTTCGGTAGAGTCTTGGGTCCCTCAAAATGCCATTATTTTTTGGCTACCACAAATAGTTTTGCTCCAGGAAGCATTTGTTTGAGGTGTGGATTTTGTCTAAATCTCTTCACTCTCTTCACTTTGAGCTCATTAGCGACCAGCTGGTGATCGATGGACATAAAGACGTAGCTCAGGAGTCATCCACTGCGCAGGGACGTGTAGGTTTAACCGTGTTTAGCTAACCGTACATGGACGTGTAGGTTTAACCGTGTTTAGCTAACCGTACATGGACGTGTAGGTTTAACCGTGTTTAGCTAACCGTACATGGACGTGTAGGTTTAACCGTGTTTAGCTAACCGTACGTATGGACGTGCGTGTCGTGAGTTGGGACGGAGACCCGGGACGAGCAGACCGTAAGTAATGTGGAGGCTGGACCGTAAGATATTTCAAACATGTGAGAGCGATAAGTGATAGAGTGCTAGCTAGCTAAACTGCTAACGAGGCTACTCCCCGCTGGAAACTTAAAGCGGGGGTGTGACGTTGTTCATTCGGTGTTGTCATTAAGCTGCAGGCACGTGAGTTTATTTTCTTACGCGAGTGATACTATTAATAACCTTTTCGCGGACCGCAAGAAGGTCCGTTAGCACGTCAAAAGTTACGGGGGAGGGGCGTGACGTTGTTCTTTCGGTGATTGAGCTGCAGACACGTGAGTTTGTTTTCTTACGCGAATGACAGGAGATCGTTTGGTCTTTATTTTACGCAACAAAGCGTCAACTTAATATACTATTAATAACCTTCATCGGACCGCAAGAAGGTCCGTCGGTTAAAAAGCACGTCAAAAGTTACGGTGGACCAGCCGGGGTTAGGGGGGAGGAGGGGGTCCGCTGGTGGGCGAAACTGCGCACTGAGGAGTGAACAATTGTAATCGAGATGGGGGCTGTAGTATTTGTGTGTGTCCACTAACATTTAATTGTCCAAGTGAAACACGTAGTACTTGTATTAGTCATTGGCGCTGTATGCGTCCATCTTTATTTCACAAAACCGCGCATCTCTATGACGTCATCAAAACATGACGGTTAACTTATCCGGAAGTATCCAGGGGCGTTTTTGATGGGACCGACCGCCACGAAGCTCTCAGTAATTTCTACACTATTTGCAAACTTTTGAGGCACTCACCAACCATGCAAAATGGTTTATTTTGACTTGTTGCCAGGATCTTCTCCTGTCTTGTTTATTCTGTGCACATGGGCAGGTGCCAATGTGTATGGTAGGTTGTGTCATCAGTGTATTAATGGGTGAGAGATGTCATCTAGTATTAAAGGGATTTGAGTAGTCAGAAGACTAGCAAAGCGGTGTACAAGTCCATTTACCAAGTTCATTATTAAGTTTGAATGAAAAAGATTCAGCAATGTTTAGAAGTAATTTAAGCATTTATTAGTTCTGTATTTTGTCAAATTCATAGAAGCTTCCCCCATTTCTGTTTTTTCCAATTCTTTCAAGTTCATTTCAGCTTTTCTCATTTCTGTATTTTCAGCAATTTTTAAATGTATTTCAGCCTTTTCTATTTCAGCAATGTTTAGAATAATTTCAGTGTGTTGCATTTTAAGCAACTTTTTGAAATTAATTTCAGCTTTTATTATTTCTGTGATTTCAAATTCATAGAAGCTTCTCCCATTTCAGTTTTTTTGCAATTGTTTCAAGTTCATTTCAGCTTTTCTCATTTCTGTATTTTCAGCCATTTTTAAATGTATTTCAGCCTTTTCTATTCTTTCAGCAATGTTTAGAATAATTTCAGCTTGTTTCATTTCTGTACTTTAAGCAACTTTTTGAAATTAAATTCAGCTTTTTGCATTCCAACGCATTTTCAGCAGGAAATGCATTTTCTAGTTCCGCCATATTATTATTCTATTTCTTCCGCCGCACCTTTCAACTCCTTCACGCTTTCAGCTATTAAGACCATTCAAATATTAAAATGTTCAGCTCATTCAGGGGAGGGGTGCTATGACTTTTCAGCTTTTTAGCTCTTATAATTGAATTAATATAAATTAATATCTTCAACCTTTTTAACATGGTTTCCTAATGGATTAAATTTTCAAATCCTTTCAAAACTTCTTCAACTTTCAACTTTTTCAGCTTTTCCAATCTTTCAGCTAGAGACACCATTTAAACTTTAAAATGTTGACACAAGTCTTAACAATTTTATTAAAAAAACAGCTTGTTGATATCTATTATACTTTTTTCATAACCACTAATTATGTTTCAGTAGTTTTGGGGTTTCTTTCGAATTTAGAGTGGAGTTTTCCGGATGGTCCCGCGATTTAGAGTGAGCGCCTTGTCAGGATTCAGTAAAAAAAAAAGAGGCACTTTTATCTTTACGGCCACAATATTCACTTTTCAGCCTTCATTTAAAAAGAAAACATTAGCCGTGCTTGTGCTGGTTGGACTCGTATAAGTTTGAAATCTCAGAGTCATTTACTTTTTGCGTGAGGAGCCCGATTGTGAGACAAAGTCTGCCCCGAGCCCCATAAGCTTCCATACAAATCTGGCGACATTTAAAAAAAATAAACACAGCCGGTACACTTTTTGTAAACGGCTGTTTGAGCAGTTTTAAAACACACAGAGACATAAAAACTACACTCATACGTTTGATAGGGTCTTGGGTCTCTCAAAATGTCATTATTTTTTGGCTACCCCATATAGTTTTGCTCCAGGAAGCATTTGTTTGAGGTGTGGATTTTGTCTAAATCTCTTCACTCTCTTCGCCGTGAGCTAATTAGCGACCAGCTGTTGATCTATGGCCATAAAGACGTAGCTCAGGGACGTGCAGGTTTAACCGTGGTTAGATAACGGTACGTATGGACGTGCAGGTTTAACCGTGGTTAGATAACTGTACGTATGGACGTGCAGGTTTAACCGTGGTTAGATAACGGTACGTATGGACGTGCGTGTCGTGAGTTGGGACGGAGACCCGGGATGAGCAGACAGTAAGTAATGTGGAGGCTGGACCGTAAGATATTTGAGACATGTGAGAGCCATAAGTACTAGATTGCTAGCTAGCTATACTGCTAACAAGGCTACTCCCCGCTGGAGACATAAACCGTGGGTGTGACGTTGTTCCTTCGGTGTTGTCATTAAGCTGCAGGCACGTGAGTTTATTTTCTTACGCGAGTGATACTATTAATAACCTTTTCGCGGACCGCAAGAAGGTCCGTAGGTTAATAAGCACGTCAAAAGTTACGGGGAGTGGCGTGACGTTGTTCCTTCGGGGATTGAGCTGCAGATACGTGAGTTTGTTTTCTTACGCGAATGACAGGAGATCGTTTGGTCTTTATTTTACACAACAGAGCGTCAACTTAATATACTATTAATAACCTTCATCGGACCGCAAGAAGGTCCGTCAGTTAATAAGCACGTCAAAAGTTACGGTGGACCAGCCGGGGTTAGGGGGGAGGAGGGGGTTCGCTGGTGGGCGAAACTGCGCACTGAGGAGTGAACAATTGTAATCGAGATGGGGGCTGTAGTATTTGTGTGTGTCCACTAACATTTAATTGTCCAAGTGAAACACGTAGTACTTGTATTAGTCATTGGCGCTGTATGCGTCCATGTTTATTTCACAAAACCGCGCATCTTTATGACGTCATCAAGACATGACGGTTAACTTATCCGGAAGTATCCAGGGGCGTTTCTGATGGGACCGCCACGAAGCTTTCAGTAATTTCTACACTATTTGCAAACTTTTGAGGCACTCACCAACCATGCAAAATGTTTTTATATTTTATTTTGACTTGTTGCCAGGATCTTCTCCTGTCTTGTTTATTCTGTGCACATGGGCAGGTGCCACTGTGTATGGTAGGTTGTGTCATCAGTGTATTAATGAGTGAGAGATGTCATCTAGTATTAAAGCTCTTTGAGTTGTCAGAAGACTAGCAAAGCGGTGTACAAGTTCATTAAGTTTGAATGAAAAAGATTCAGCAATGTTTAGAAGTAATTTAAGCTTTTATTAGTTCTGTATTTTGTCAAATTCATAGAAGCTTCCCCCATTTCTGTTTTTTCCAATTCTTTCAAGTTCGTTTCAGCTTTTCTCATTTCTGTATTTTTAGCAATTTTTAAATGTATTTCAGCCTTTTTTATTTCAGCAATGTTTAGAATAATTTCAGCTTTTATTATTTCTGTGATATCAAATTCATAGAAGCTTCTCCCATTTCTGTTTTTTTGATATTCTTTCAAGTTCATTTCAGCTTTTCTCATTCATGTATTTCAGCTTTTTCTATTCTTTCAGCAATGTTTAAAATAATTTCAGCTTGTTGCATTTTAAGCAACTTTTTGAAATTAATTCCAGCTTTTATTATTTCTGTGATTTCAAATTCATAGAAGCTTCTCCCATTTCAGTTTTTTTGCAATTGTTTCAAGTTCATTTCAGCTTTACTCATTTCTGTATTTTCAGCCATTTTAAAATGTATTTCAGCTTTTTCTATTCTTTCAGCAATATTTAGAATAATTTCAGCTTGTTTCATTTCTGTACTTTAAGCAACTTTTTGAAATTAACTTCAGCTTTTTGCATTCCAACGCATTTTCAGCAGGAAATGCATTTTCTAGTTGTCTTTCAAATGCAATAAATGCCCGGATTTGGCTTTGTCTTTGATTTGACACAAAATACCCCACAAGTTCTGCACGTGGTGCAGCTTGGGTTTTGCTCTTAATGGAGTTCTTCTGGGGGGGGGGCAGTATCAACCTCTCTGTTTCTTCCCTTTGAATAACAGCAGAAAGCTGGAATGAGGAATGTGTTTTTCTCTTTGTGCTGTGAGTCGTCTCTCCCTCGGACTCTTGTGTCCTGCGTTTGTTGCTCTGGCCCCGGTTCACACACACACACACACACACAGAGCGCACCGCGCACGGTGTGTTTCCTGTTTTGTTTTTTTCGCGTCGTTGCTTTAATGCACTTTTCTGGAGATACAGAAAAATGTCTGAGTGGAGCCAGCTTTGTGGAGTTTTTTTTTCGTTGTTGGTCAGGCGTGCGTTTTCGTATCTGTTCATCTGCTGCGAAGGAAAAACATCAGAACCGCCTGACTGGACCTTTCTCAGCATCAACGTCAGTAGTTCAGCACAACAGTTCAATGCGAGTTAAATGGAGGTCAAATAAAATTGTGTCCGTAGGGCTTGAAGTACTACGCAAAGTATTATTCATTTTCCAAAATACAACTAACATGTCTTTCCAGGCTTTTGTCGGCACTTCTACATCTGAAAATGTTAGTGAGAACGTTGCTTGGATTAACTAGACTATTGTTCCTGGAATGGGATGCTGCTGGTGCATTCAGGCTCAGGGTGATTTAGAATCTTTAGGGGGGCAACAATAAAGCGGTTGGCGATGGGCCGAAGTAGTTGTCTTTGAATTTGTCCTAAAAATCAAGAGATGCTGATATTCTTCATTGATTCCCAATAAACTGCAAATGGTGTCAGAAACATCTTTCCAGCTCTTGCAGAGGAATAAAAATGGGCTTCAGATCATGATGCATAATGAAGCCGCTTTCAGTGAGCACAACAGACCTTTTCCATTGACTTAACGATTGGAAATCGGAGCCAGAATTAAGAAACTTTGCGGCTTTGAGAACACAATGTTTTGTACTGGTTGGCAACAACATTTGAAAAAAAAGAGCCAGATCGGAAACCTCAGCAGGTTTTAAGTAAAGCTGTCTTCACGTCTAGACTCCACCAACAACAACGCTGGACAAGAATATAGCATTTATTGGTAAAATGTTCATTTACGACATTTGTTTTTGTTTAATAACTCTTAAGAAATCAGACACCCGCATCTTTTAACCACTGTATCACAACTTTTAAAATGAAAACCACTTCATAATGTCTGCTGACCATCGGGGGGGGGCGGGTTGATCATAGTCGCTGATCCAGTACCTCGAGGGCCTCCTCGGGGAGGGCCACCCGGCAGGCGTGACCACACGAAAAAAAGAAGAAAAAAAAACCTTGCACAGCTGGCCTGTCGTCTCCGGTGTTCCACTCGGCCCCCTCAGCAGCGGTTTTGGGTTGGCAGTGAACGCGTCGTGGCATATTCTCAGTGTGCCGCAGTTTATCCGTGCTCATGTTATTGTGGCGAGGTAGAGATTATGGGGGTCTCTGTCTTTTTTGATTATTCTCACCGTGTACCAATGTAAAATGTCACCGATGGTTCTCTGTGATCATAAATAAGATCTTTTTAGACCAACATGGTTGCAATTATAGAGGGTCCAAAGAGTCCACAAACAAAGCGCAACACGTTTTCCCGGCAGTGGGAAAAGATCGGTTCTTGAGATATTATGAGATCAAGCAAGATCACTTGCAGCATTCCTGTGACTGACAGGCCGAATGTCCTTGTTGGAGCATTGTCTCTAAGTACTGTCTCTGTCAGATTAGAGACAAGAACACTGCCATATGCAAAGTGATTAGAACTCATGTCCTACTGATACAACATCAAAATACAACTGCACACTTAGCGTCTACTTTTGCTTGTTTGTGTACTTATTCATAGCCGCCCCAAACAGGGTGAGAAGTAAGACCACTCTGCGCCGCTGAATGTGTCTTTGTTTCCCTCCGAGGAGACCGGTGGTGCCCAAATGGTGCAACAGCTTGACCTCAGTTGACCTTTCAAAGCACCACCAATGAGATGACAGCCTATGGGGACATAGTCGTCCCCCCGATGAAGTGTACCAGCGCTGTGATCCGCACCCAAACCACCTCGCAGTGAGCGAACTTCATGGCGTGTCGCCATCGGAAGGCAGCTTTAGTCCAACTGTTGTCTACGGTAGCAACCTTTTCATTTCCAGTTTACAAAGATGCTTCGAGAGGCGAGAAAAAAAAATTCACGTCAAAGACCAGAGGATGCTGCTCCAGTGGTGTCACTGACACGGTGAAAGTGAGCATCAACTCCCCCTTTCCTCCTCCTCTTCTCCTCCTCCTCCTCCTCCTCTCTCGGGTTCACACGGTGCTGTCTTACTTTAGATTACCTCATTTCGGCGTGCCGGCCCTGGATCCCGAGCAGGAGGAGTCAGGGGGTCTCTAGTTCTCCTCATAGGCTGTTAAAGTCTGTTTATGGCTTCCATGTCTTTATGAATTCATGGATGTGAACAATAGTAATTTAAAGGTCTGTTTAAAAGGAGCGCATGTTCTTACTGTAAATGTCTTACCTTTTGAATGAAAGCTTTGAGGGCTGCAAGGAGCTATTTTCTATGTGTACTATTTTTCTCCTCCAGAGAAAGAAATGTGATGATTTAAAAACAACGTGAGATCATCGGGTTTAACTGAGGTACCTGGACCGTCATTAGTAGAACCGCGGCATCTTCATGACTAGTAAAACCATCTAGGTGCATAATCATTCTTTAGGAAGACAAGCGATGAGAGAATGTTCATTTTGACCTGGAAATAAAGCTAACATTTCATTTAAAAGGACTGTTCTGGCACAACATGCGGCTGCTTTAATAGCATTGCTTTTTATTTCTGCAGATGCAGGTGATATTTGAGTTGCATTTTACAGCTTTCACTGGGAGTATTCATTTTCAATTAAATTAAAAGAAACCCCCCCCCCCCCCTCGCCGACACTGGCGTGCCGGCGAACCCTAAACCAACATCACATCTCTGAAAACGTAATCAAAGACGTGACTCCAACTATTCATCTCCAGATGTTCCCCGTCCACAGCGAGACCAGAGGTTTAAGTCTTTGATGGAAACTGCTGACTCTGCAGACGAGACTTTTTGACATCCAATCCTGCTGATACAGCTTCGTTTGCCTGCATCATGCTCCACAGTCTGTCTCTTCAGATCGCCTTCATCTAACCAAGCACAGATGGGGGGGGGGGGAAACCTGATCTAATCAGTTCACCGCTTCGTTGGATCCGAATCCCTGTTTTATTGTCCATCTAACGGCTGTTTGTGCCTTTTAGCACTTTGAAAAACGGCAGTCAGAAATGCACATTGAAGTTTTCCCTCAACAGGGAACTAAATCACTGAATGATGCCATTTTTCTCCCTTTGCGGATATATATATATACCTCTGCTCATTATTTCCAAAGGTCGTCCATGAAACTCCCAACCATCAATATTCATGCCGGGTTCCTTGCAGTTACATAAACTGCACAGGACAAATGTAACCTTTGAAAGTTTAAAGACACAGCAGGTGATAACAGGCACCATTGCGGTGGCTCTTGAGTAGTAAAAAAATATATAAATTAAGGGACGGAATGAAAATGTTTGGGGTGGGGAAGGTGGTTGAATATTTTACGTTTAAAAAAAGATCAGTTGCATATGGGTCATTTATTTTAATTATGCAGCCCGGAGATGCACAACAAAATGCAGCTGTAGCCCATTTGCAACACAAAAATTATTACTTATTATTAGTTATGCACTACTTGAGTGCTTTTCCTTATTAACATTTGCATCAGGAGTAATACAAACTAAAGCAAACGCCATCCATCGAGCCTCTTGGATGTAAACACAGAGTTCGGCCTCCTCTCATTCCACCACAGTCCTGTGTTCTGTCTTTTTGGCAAATGTCCTCATCATTTCCCTACAATGCCAAAGCATGTTTTATAGTAGGCTACATGGTGTACGACATGCAGGGGGGGGGGGGGGTGTCTTCCAGAGACGCAGGCCCACTTTGTGCTGCATATCCCGGACTGGTTTTTAATTGTGCGGGTTGGACCTTCAAAGTCACCTTGCATGCTGCGTGTGTGAGTGCGTGCAATGAGGGCATCTCTTCCCGCTCAGACCTTTTCTAATCCAAATGTTATTTTTCTCCTCCGCCACTCATCGCGAGCGGAGAAAAGCGCTCACGTAAAACCACCTGAAATAGCCTGTGAAAAGTACGTTTTATTATCACGACGCGGTGGGGGTTAATGTACATACTGTGTGCCTGCGTCCTTTGATTTGGCTCCACTGTAACAAGGTCCAGATGTTGACGAAGGACAAGGGCCTGATTGAGAGTGTCATGAACCTGTGAACCGAGCGAGCTCAGCGATTCAGGGACCCCAATAATAAACACAATGGCTTCAGTAAGGCTCATTTTAGACATTTCAAACTGTGAGTGGAGCCACAATTGATATCATTTCAGCTGTGACAGTTGGACAGTGTGTTCCCTTTGGAAATGGGAGTCGAAAGTGCAGCATTTTCAGCATTGCAATCCGTCAGACTGCATCCGGGCGGAGGAGAGTTGCTCGGCGTGTGTGTGTGTGTGTGTGGGTGTGTGTGACCACATCCACTGCACGCAACACGGCGATAACACAACGGGTCTCCTCCACACAGAAAAGGCTCTAGTCCCCGACAGGCCTCCTTTGTGTTTCCCGTGGAACTTTCCAGTGAAGCTGGGCATGCAGGCCAGTCTCATGGCAGCTACACGCAAATAAGGGAAGAAGTGTTGGAGGGTTTTTATTTTCTCTGACTGACTCGGCCCGGCCAAACGAAATACAGCTGTTTCACAGACACCGGTTCTGGACGGCCTCCATCTTTCTCCCACTGCCTCTTTTTTTTTCGTTGAAGCTGTTTCTCTGCCTCTGTTCACCAGTTTCCCAACGGGGAGCTGATTAAGCACAACTGGCTCTAACTCAGTATTTTAAAGTCATTTGTGCAACTCACAAGCTGGTCACATACATTACGGGGTGCTCCAGAGACATCACTGTTGGTGCTGTTGCCTCAAAATAGTGTCTTGGTGTTTTATTCCATCAAGACCATTGAGTCTGTGTACTTCACCGCGATGCTCCCTTGAGTTAAATACTTCTATAAGCATGACAACATGCTCATTTTTTCTCATGTTACCGTGTGCACATTTGAGTTTTGCATTTGAATATTTGCTATCACTAAATATGAAAGTATTTTATAAATTAAATTGACCTGATGGTGTTGCTGTTGACAAACCTTCATGGTAATCGATCTCGTGGACCTTTAGAGTAAATGGGGGGAAACACCACAGTCGTTAGGGTTCATCATTGGACTTGTGAATTTCTATTCGATCGTTGATGAATGGATCAAATGGACAAAGTCAACCCTTTATTGGAAGAATGGCTGAAAAAGTAGTCTTGGTCTCGATTGCGTACAGAAGACCAAAACTTGAGCCACCAGTTTCTCACTTTAACACCCGTAGCTCATGAGGTGCACAGTGGTCTCCATGTTGCCTCGGGGCCTTTCTGCGCTCTTGAGGTATTTATGTCCGTCTTGGGGAAAATCCGCCTGGATTCCAGCTCGTCGATTGGGACGTTCTGGCTTCCATCCAGCTGTTCGACTCTGGCGTGGAGTCCCCACGTGTTCTGCAGCTAAACAAAGGTGTTTTCAGCCGTGCCGTCTGTGTGTCACCGTGTTTGTGCGCTGTGGCCGTCCCGATGGCCCTTTGGACGTGAAACTCGGCGCGCTAGCGAGGAACATCACGGCACGAAGCGGCACACGCAAAGAAGACTCCATCTCATGATTGTCGATGATGCTTTTTGACTTTTTGGTAGCATTCTAGTTTATACTAATCAGGATATAATCTGTCTCATAAATGTTTGCTATAGTTTACTTTGATCATTTCATTAACATACATTTATCATTCTGTGATGATACAATTACGACAAAGCAGTGCAGCCACTTACTTACAACTTCACAGCGTGCCGCATCTCTTGAGCAAATTCTCCAATAGTGGAACAGAAACCTCTCCAGTGGGAAAATGTTAGGACCCCGGATGGAGCTGCCCAGAATGCGTGTCCTGGCTCTGAGAAGAAGAGACTAGTCTAGGCCGGAAAACCTGTCCCAAACACTGCGTGATGTTGTTTACGCTGGAAACTTTAAAGTCCTGGTTTTGATTTGACTATTATACACAAAGCTTTCCTGTCATTACCAAATAGCTTCACACTCAAATGTTCCAAGTCAGAAAAAAGGCTTTGGAGCTGTTTTCCAATGCTGCCAACCTCACCACAGACATTTTCATTCCTAGAAAATGTCAGATTTAAAATGAGATGTTTTTTTAAACTGACGCAGCAGAACCAGATATTTATGTTTTCCTTGAAAAACATGGAACATCAAAACGAGTCCAGTCCTCGATAGAATCTGACGTACATTGTAAAAGCTTCTTGTTTTATGTTGGTAGTGACAAGCTCATTATTGAACCATCCGTGTCATACTGTAAAGCACGAGAGCCCCCCCCCGCCCGCCTTACTGTAGACCCAGAACCCGTAGACGGTCCGCTGCTTGTTTACATGGTTTGATCTTGTCCTTCTTAAGGCGGCATGTTGGGTCACGATCCAAAGCTGGGACCCCCTCAGGGGGTGGTACCACGTGATGTTTGCACAGGTGTGCGGGTCCAGCGCCCCTCTGGTTGTCCGGGTCTACCCCCCCCCCCAAACAAGGGAAGGACGGGGCCTCTTGGGGTTTAACATTCACAGGGGGGTCCCATCACAGGGGGGGGTGGGGGGGGGGCGTGACTCAAAGCGACAGAGGCAGACCACGTGGTCCTCTGAAGTCATGCGTAGCTTCCTCTTGCGGAAAGAGTTGACTTAGCAAAAAAAAAAAAAAAAGCCATAAAATCAACGTAAAGCCGTCAAGTGATCGGACGGATCGGTCGCTCCCAAAGTGACATTTTATTTTATTTTTCCAACTTTTGTGTCTGATAAAGTGTTACATGTTCCTCTATAACCTGATTTTAAGTTGTGTTGCATCAACCCAAAGCCCTTTGTTGCGTGTTGTGAAGCCCCAGCTGCAGTTCTCCCGTTGCTGGCCACAGGCCACATACTGCGTTCCTAATGAAGTCAAGTCAACATCCTGCCTATAGTACAGTGCTCAGCATTGCATCACGTGCTGCTGGTTCTTCTTGGGACAGAGATGTCTCTGCACTGTGCTACAGGGTTGGATGGCAACGAGGGAACGACGCACAAAGTGGAGTCGCACTGCTTTCGTCTGGCTTTCTGTGTCGTATGGCACACACATGTGCGGCCGCTTTAAAGTTTCATATTGAGTCATTTATTCATGGGGGCAAACGTTTTCAATTGATTCTTGGATAAAGAGGCACAGGCTGTCCCACTTTAGACACGCAGTACTACACTTATCCCACAATATCCCATTTTGGGGATTTATTTTCATTATCTCCATGCTGCACAACACTTTCTTCTCATAACTGCTTGAATACTCCAGTTATTCTAATAGTAATTATCGCAATAATCGTTATTCCAGTACTCCCAGTTGCTAACTCAAATTCTGTTGTGCGTTGTAGGAATCCAGGAGGGTTCGGAGTGCACCAAGTGCAAAAATGACTGGGCGCTGAGGGCGGCGATTGCGCTGCTCTACGTGCTCTGTGCGCTGCTCACCATAGCAGTGGCCGTCCTCGGATACAAAGGTAAGTCCAAGGCAGCTTCACTTCACCTCCAAAGCAGGCCTCAAAGGACAGAAATCCAACTACGGTACACAGAAAAATAAATCAATAATGACTGTTTCACAACCATTTTTTCTAAATTCTTTTTCCTTAAAAAAACAGAAAATCTTGAATTGAGTTTATACATCAATCCAAGCATATGTTATTCTATGCCTATGTTTTGATGTTTTAGCCTAAGGTTTTACATATTTGTACATATAAGTTTGTATATATATGTTTTCAAGGTCCCCAGAGGCTGTATCCTACTGACTTTTTTGTGATCTCCTGACTTTTCATCTATCACCATAATTAGTTCGAAATCTTTAATTAGACCAATACTTTGGTTTGAGGCTCAAATCCTACATGAAAAAAGTGTCATGCTGTCATGCCAAAGTAGGATTGTCAAATCCAACCTATCATGGATACCTATCATTTTCTTTTTAGCATGTGACTCTGGCATGTAGCTCACAGCATTACTGACCTTAATAAGGCCTTCAGGCTACAATGCCTACAGAGTTTCCAGCCTGGTTGTCAAACATTAGTCTCTTTTGATTGATAAATGAGAAAAAAAAACAATAACAACAGCCCAACTTCAAGGCCACGGTGACCAATGAAAGTGTTCCTACTCTTAATGGTGATTGTCCCCATCTTTCTCTATTTTTTTTTCTATTTCTTTGAGATTTGCTGAGAGTCATTTATCCAGTGATGAAAGCTTTTGATCGATGTATGGTCCACGCACCAAGAGCTGAATCTGAACGGGTGTCCTTTAAGTGCTCTGAGGATTGTTTGGAGTGTTGGGTCTGTGTTTGCGTGAAGCCCGTGTGATTCTGGTGGTTTTCGCTCTAATGTCGACCAGATGGCCGCGCGGGGACGGCCCCGGCTTAACAACTTACAGGAGATTTTTATGGCTTGGTAGCAATTTGTTTGTCTCGTGAACCGCAGCTCGACTCACAAATAACCCACAAGTGTCCAAAATAGTTTGCAAAACATCCGGTGATGGCTGGTTTCTGCGTTGTTTAAACGGCACATTCAGCACAGCAGTTTACCAGCAAACATGAAGGCAGCTTTCTGCCCTCGTTAACATCGGCGCCGCTAACGTCACCGAGTGTGTGCGCTCCTGCAGCACTGACAAATGAGCACACCGTATATACCTTTTATAACGCAGGTGGTAAATAGCTCAGCATTTAGTCACTGTACTGAAAAAGATGAACACATCAGCATTTCACGATGAAGACAACCCTTGACTTGAGATGGACTCGTTGCAGATGTGGGGTGGGCGTAGAAAGTGGAAACAGAGTCAGAGTACTGGTGTGCTGTTACTCCTGTGTTTGACATTGGCTATGCTCTTGAAGGTGAAATCGTGAATGTACACAGTTGCACGATTGCAAAAAAAACTGGGGAAGCTTCACGCAGTTCAACATCGTGCTGTCAAAACCGTTATTTGAGTTTCCAGTTATTTAGTGGAGAGAAAAGAATACCGCAGCACCCTCTGTGGTCCGCAATCAGTTTGACTCAGAAATATACTGTATGTGTTTGTATAACATAACTACTGTAAATACCTATTCACACCTCTTTGTTCCTCTTTTGTCAGTGGTCCAGAGAATGGACAATGTCTCAGAAGGCATGGAGAAATTTGGAGGAAAGATCAATGCTGTGGAGACAGACTTAAAGAAATTAGGTAAGTCTCAAAGCCATAACATCAGCCTTCAAATTAACTATCAATTAAAACATTAGAAATACACATGGTGCTTTTTGACTAAATTTCACTGTATTTTAGCTTTCTTTACCGTTACATATTTTTGTGTGGGTTACCTTTTTTAGATGATGAAGCAGGGGATAAGTCAGTAAATGCCACAAGTAACATCAAGACCTTCAAGTCAGATCTGGAGGCATTACAGAAGCAACTGAACGATATTGCCCTCAGGGCAACCAGGAACAGGGATTTACTGGACGGGCTTCAGATCACAGGGGATGACACGCAGAACGGCCACGTGTCTCTGCAGAGCTTTTTGCAAGGCAACCAGGCCTCATTGCGCGGGGTCAACCAGACCTTGGTCTCCTACAGCGGCATGATTGACGACCTCCAGACTGACACTGCGTGGCTCCAGTCAGAGTTACAGGGCCAGGTCAAAGTGCAGAGCCAGACCCAGGTTAGTATCGGCGCGCTAAACATCACCCAATCCCAGCAGCGCAATCTGCTCGGCACGCTGCAGAAGACGGTGGAAGGCGCCGGCCAGGCGGTGCAGAGACTACAAAATGACTACCAGGGTCTGCATCAGACGGCCAGTCAGACCCGAGCTGACACACAGTGGCTTAAGGAAAAGGTCCAGAACCTCCAGGTCTTGGCAGCCAATAACTCAGCCCAGGTCCGTTCCAATGGAGAGGCCCTGGATGACTTGGGGTCTCAGCTCAGCACACTAGTCAGCCAGATCCAGAACACCTCCGCTCTCAGCGAGGAGCGCGGCCAGAGTCTGCACGAGCTGATGGACCATCAGCGGGACCACGATAACGCCACCTCGTCCAAGTTTGATGAAATGGAATCGCGGCTCGACGGCCACGAGAATGAGATGGACCGTGTGACGGGAAACATGAGCTTCGCCTCGCAGCTCCTCGGTGCCATCAGCTCCGACCTGAGCGGCCTGAGGACGTGCGCTGAGACGGTGATGCGGCACTCAGACCTGCTCCTCGGGCTGAATGTCAGCGTGACGGAGGCCGTGGCGGATAGCAAAAAGCTGCGCGCGCAGCAAGACGAACTGTCGGGCCGGCTGGACAAGGAGGTCAGCAATCTCTCCGGGGTGATGGAGGAGATGAAGCTGGTGGACAGCAAGCACTCGCAGCTCATCACCAACTTCACCATCCTGCAGGGTGAGAACACGAGGCGTGTTTGATTTGAAGACAACTATTACGTTTACACACATCTCTTCTTTTCCCGTGTTAAAGTACAAATACCAAAGTAGATCTGGTTGAAACATGTTAAGACCCCGGTATATTTCGACAAAGTCAGTGGATGTTTGTTTTATGTTTCAGGTCCACCGGGTCCAAGGGGCCTCAGGGGGGACAAGGGTCCACAGGGAGCAATGGGTCAGCCAGGACAAAAGGGTGATAAGGGAGAGAAAGGGATGCCAGGGCTGGTTGGACCTCAAGGAGAGAAAGGTGCTGCTGGACCAACAGGTGCGACGGGTCCAAAGGGTTCAGTCGGGGCTCGTGGTCTTCTCGGGGCTAAAGGATCGAGAGGGCCTGGAGGTCGACCTGGGGACTCTGGGGGTAAAGGCGACCCTGGGGCTCCGGGAATTCCTGGTAGGGATGGAATGTCAGGCATAACAGGACCACAGGGGCCACAGGGGCCCCCAGGTGCAGCGGGACCTGCAGGTCCTGATGGGCCTCGTGGGCCCGTTGGACCCATCGGCCCTGCTGGTCCACCAGGGCTACCAGGGATACCCGCACCTACACCTCCACTTCCTAAGGAAACAATCCCAGAAACCCCCAAACCACCAAAACCCGCCAAAGTGCTGCCACCCAAACCCCTCAAACCGTCCCAACCCCCGAAACAGACTCAGGCCCCCAAACCAACAGGGGCCCCCCAAGGCTCCAGGTCCCCGCAAATCCAGCCTCCTGTCAACAATGCTCCAGAGACTGGTGTGTAAAATGATTACATTAAGGGGGACTACGCTTGAGTTACAAATTCAGATTCAACATTGTATGGTTTTACTTTCAATTTGTAATATTATTCCGGAAATAATTAACTCCAGGTTGCCCAGCTGAGTTCAGAAGGTTTGGAGACAGCTGCTATTACTTCTCCTCTGGTCCTCAGAGGTTCAACTTTGATGAGTCCAACCAAAATTGTCGTGACTTGTCATCGCTAATGCTCATTATCAACGACAAAGAGGAACAGGTAAGCGAGATTTGACCCGGATAGTTCCTTGAAAACCGAAACACACCTCATTTTAAAATCGTAGATTGTGTTTTTTTGTGAACAGATGTTCCACTCAATCATCTTTTGATCCTGTATCCATAGAAATTTGTGAGAGATGAGATTGCAGGGAAAGGCTATTTCTGGCTCGGCCTTACTGACAAAGAGGAGGAAAATGTCTGGAAGTGGGTGGATGGAACTTTGCCCGTTTTCAAGTGAGTAAACCTGCAAAAAGCAGATAGACTGGATGCTTTTTAAACATTTCTGACTCGATTCCTGCCTTGAATCTTGTTAACAGGTCTCTATGAATGTAATTAAGAAACGCCTTGCACGAGGCTTCATATTGTTCATGTTGATGCTCCTAGGATGTGGCGGCCTGGCCAGCCTGATAACTGGGAACATGGCCACGAAGACGGCGAGGACTGTGCCGGCCTCGTCCACAACGCCAGCTGGAATGACTTCTACTGCACTGACCGCATCGGTTACATCTGTGAACGTGCCTCGAACTGTCAGTTCCTTCAATATACGAGAACTTTGTGATTGATTCTTGTTCTGTGTATCTTTTGAAGAAAAGCATTAGCAGTTTTCTATATTTTTCTTACCGCCAACAATCCTAAGTGAAGTCCAGCAATCGATGTCTTAGTTTGACTTTCTTCATTCCTTCTCAAGATCTAAAATTTGACTCTAGATATCATGAAACCAGCTGAGCGCTGTAGATCTTAGCGAATCATTTGTAGCGTCTACTCAGTTGCCGTGGAACCGCAAATGATGAAACTTTCCATTGTTCGGATGCCCTTCGGGATTCAGTTTGTCTGAATCTTTCTATGGTGAAACTTTTTTACCCGCGTGTACTTGGCCGGAAACACCACGTTTAGTCGTAGCTTTTGCTACATTTAAGAATAACAGCCTCGAAGCACATCATGAAGATGCTAAAATGTACCATATGTGTTCTCTTCACAGTGAAAGTTCCAGTTTTATAGCATCCGCCAATGACAGTCCGAGCTGTGTCTGGGGGGGATGATGAAGAGGCTGATGTTGAGATGGAAGGTGTGAGGATACTGAAGAACATGAAGAGGAGCTCTAGATGACTAGAGGACACCGTCAGCATCACTGAGACTTGGACTGGTCTTTGTCTTAAAGCACTTTGCAAGTATGCAACAAAAAAAAAGACAACACAGACCCGGCCCCCTGTTGTATTGATTGGTTTTGGTATTTGTACTGAAGAATACATTCATTTACGAAAGTCTACTAAGTCAGCCGCCGTTGTACAGGTGCATCTGTAAATAATATTTCACGTAGGATACATAGTTTGTTGGGATTGAATTTCATATTGCCTTTCATTCTTCCAAAAAATCTATATTGGAGGATCATGTTGTTAACAAAGTAAACTATTTTTATACCGTCAAATACTTCAAAACTGTGATTAGAAATAAGTTTGAGGAATCGCTCATTATCAGCAAATGACTAAATTAAATGTCACTTTTCTACAAATGTCTTTTTTGGACTTTTTTAAATAGAAGATAGCAGTGCTGCTGTTTTAAGGACAGTATTTCTTTACACTGCCAGTATGATGTACGTATTCAGCGATGCAAACATTAATAATGTGTCAATTGTAATGTTACCATCATATGCAGATTTAGTCATTATGCCAATTAAAATGTGTGAAAGTTGTTACATGTTTATTGTTTGCATAATTTGTTGTTGTTGAGTGATTAATCCTTTCCAATTAATATAATCCTTAAGGACCAAGTATCATTTTGTAATCTGCTCAAGGCCCATTTTGCGTTAAGACAACAGGTTACTATGGGTCGCAATAAAATGGTAAAGAAACTGTGTGTGGAGTCAGTGGTTTTTCTCCTACGAACTATGATAATACATGCATTTAGATAATATGGCACCAAGATTAAATTATTTGTTTAAAAAATGTATTTCAAAATACTTAACAAGAAAGAAAACCTTTTACATCACGTATATCACTCCTGCACATCTGACATAGAACAAGATTAAAAAACAATTTCCATATATTTTTAAGTTACTTTATAATTGGGGAAGTTACGGAATAAACATTGATTTGGGGAAGAAGTAATATAAAATTAAAGTAAGTTTGATATACACACACACACACACACACGCAATGAGGTTATGTACAGTATATTCATGTTAAGATGTCCATATTTGTTTTAAGAACAAAGGCATTTCATTTCTGGCTGGTGACAAATTATTTTTAAATAATCTACTTCATACAAATATATACACAAATGCAATTTATACATATACATAAACGCACACGTTGTAGTTGCATCGTAACAAAAGATTAAACCTAATTAGAGTACATTTGGTTAAGAAGATTTTGTGGTCAGTGCGGGGTCAACACGATGAGCCGCCGTCACGTGATCAGCATCACCTGACGGCGAAATGTTTTTTCTTTTTTTTTTTAGAGCAATCCGAATCTTATGCTCCATTTCGTCTAATTCACCGCGAGTGCGCGCACGTTAACATCTGTGTGAGTATTTCGATCAATTAGAGTTGGTGACAACAATCAATTCAACACGCCACTCGCCTCCCTCGATTACCCAGAATGCCTCGCTTGTTGCCGTCTGGCGAAGGAGTGACTGTGTAGAATAGAAACAGCCAGCTGCATTTGACATTGATGTTGTCGTTACTATGCGTGTTAATTGTCTGAAGTAACACAAAAAAGGGGAACGGGAATACCAGGGGAAGGCGAACATCTGCGTCAATACCCCAGCAATGCCTCTCTTCACGACGAACCCATTCGACCAAGATGTTGGTGAGTAAACTGGAGGCTGTTTGTAGCAGGCTAGCTAAGTTAGCTTCCCCAATACAGCTCTGTTTTATTTGTTCTAACACCCGAATGTTATTTAAGATTAAACCCTCAGTGCCTTTTGTAAGTGTGCTAATCTGCTGTCTTGTTTGCATCAACTGACACGCTGCAGTCCATGTCTATCCGTGTCTGTTTGGTTTGTTGTTATTAGCTCTGTTAGCCGAGGAGCACAGGTGGCTAACTAGCTTGCACCCTCATATTGTCGTTATGTGGAGATTTAGCTGTTGGCTAGAAGCAACATACATGTTGGTAACGTTCACGGTCTTTCTTTTTTTTTTTAGAAGTGACCCATTGCCCTCTAATATGCGTGTACTTGTTTTAAGTTGAGATTGTATTTTGTTCAGGGTAATTGTTGGGGATCATGGGGCAGTCATCCGATGGCTGGAGGAGCGTTAGCTAACGTTAGTCATCTGCCTCCTCCTCACCATCACTGTGCCCTGTCCCATGTAGGCTACACGGGGTGGTGAGCCATCTATCATGCTAGTGACGTGGTTAAACGCGTCATTTGCATGTTTAGAGTGCACACACACCCATGGCAGTAGCCAGATAAAACCGTACAGTTTGAATACAGTATCTCTCAAAACTAGCAGTAAACGCTAAATTGGTAAAGCTTATGATGGTTATGTTTGGACTCTCGGGTGGTATTTCAGCTTGAGAGTTTATTATTAGGCACCTTGTTCTTTGTGTATACAACAAAGCAGGAGTTAATTATATCATCCTATTACCGTATTTGTTCATCAATGCCGCTGTGTCTATATTATAATGACTCGTGAGTACTCTTTTTGCAGCATTGTCATCAAGTTGGAGTTTGGATAAATTGAGTCAGAAAGGAATAGAGCAGGTTAAAATAGTCTAAATAGGATGGAACCTTTTCTATATGCTCATCAGATAAAAAAGATGTCGCTGTTTATTATCAAAGAAAGCACCCAGATATCTGCATGGGTTGCAATGCAACAAAATAGAAAGACAACCTATCGAACAGAAGTGATAATATGTGAATTGATAACCTGATTCATGAGGAGCTCATTCAGCGCATGAAATACCGTCTGAAAGAAAAGAAAATATATATTCTAATCCAATAGCAACAACAGGATTGCTAATTGTATAGCAACTTTATATTTTATTTATTTATTATTTCATCTAACCCAACCTGTATTCTTTTCAATGTTTTGTTTAGTTGTTTTAAGAAGCTTTGTTATCTCTGATCTTAGGAGGATCCCCGCGTCTCCTCTCTGCCTCTACAGCGAGAAAATCCTGAAAAGTGTTATGTTGGTTATTTTGCTTCTTTCCTGCAGAGAAAGCAACCAGTGAGATGAACACTGCTGAGGACTGGGGCCTCATTCTGGATATTTGTGATAAGATAGGGCAGTCACGCACTGGGTGAGTTTACCGTCTTGATACTGAACGCGACACACAAATTTGTATTAGCAGACATTGCTTGAAGTTTTTTCCATCCCATAACACAAGAATCCCAGAGGTGGAGATATTACATATGTTTCGATACCTTAGGTCAATCTCCACAACCTTTTGACTTGAACACTTGTTTTGCAGGCCTAAAGAATGTCTCCGCTCGATAATGAGAAGAGTGAACCATAAGGATCCTCATGTGGCCATGCAGGCCCTGACTGTAAGCAGACTCAACACATAGTTACAACAGACAGTTAGCAACATACTTCTCTCTAAGTTGTATCCTGATAAGTGCTGCATGGATTAAATAATGAGTTTGATGAACCGTTTGCGCCGTCCTCCTCACAGCTGCTTGGTGCTTGTGTCTCAAACTGTGGGAAGATATTCCACTTGGAGGTGTGCTCCAGGGAGTTTGCCAGTGAAGTCAGTAACGTCCTCAACAAGGTTTGTGATGTGATTCTTTTTGTTTTTTGTCTGTTGTCCACATTAATTATTTTTGATAACTTGATATTAGGGCTTGCTGCATCCACTTCTCTCGTTCTCATGAGGTGCCTTTTGCATAACTGTCCCCAGGGCCACCCCAAGGTGTGTGAGAAGCTGAAAGCCCTGATGGTGGAGTGGGCTGAGGACTTCCGCAACGATCCCCAACTCAGTCTGATCTCAGCAATGATCAAGAATCTACGAGAGCAGGGTGTTACTTTCCCAGCTGTGGGGTCCCAGGTAGGTCTGTTGAGTCTCATTTTAGCATCTTCTATGCAAAAGGTACATATTTAAATGTCTTTATTCACGGTGGTGAGTCAGATCCATACCATACAGCTGCAACATTGTTATTTTCAAACGTTTCTGTGGCAGGTAGTACTCCTCTCTTGCTTACCATATTAAAAAAATGCTATAAAATGATCCAACAAAAAGGGTTTTATATAATTGGACAATTCCTGTTTGATTGGCTTAAACATTGAGACACACGCGCGTATCCTTTTATTCTTCTAGTTGTTGATTCGCATAAACATGTAATTATCGTTTCTCTTTTTCACAGGCTGCAGAGCAAGCAAAAGCAAGCCCAGCTTTAGTGGCGAAGGATCCCGCCACCTCAACAAACAAAAAAGAAGAAGAAGATTTGGCCAAAGGTAAGGACACATCAAAGGCCACACAATTAAACTGAAATGCTTTTTTTTGGGTATTCAGCCTTGTTCTGAACTTGCAATACTGAGAAGGTTTTAGAGGAAAGTATTTGAAGAGGTTTGATACCATGTCATTTCGGGCAGAGGCCTGATTTTCCCGTTGTGTTTCTGTGCAGCTATCGAGCTGTCTCTGAAGGAGCAGCGCCAGCAGCCGCAGACCTCCCTGTCGGGCCTTTACCCGAACACCTCGGGCCTGCTCTCCTCGCACAAGTCCGACGGCAGGAAAGTCCGCGCCATCTACGACTTTGAGGCTGCGGAGGACAACGAGCTCACCTTCAAGTCGGGGGAAATCATCACTATCCTGGACGATAGGTGAATTTTTAGTCACGCAGTCCGTGAGTGGGGAGGTTTGTCACGTGACTCAGAGGGTGCACGAGTTATTCTGAGCTGCGGGAAAATAGCCTGTTTAACAAAATCTGGAAACTACAAACTAAGCCACTAAGGTGTAAATTCACAACAATTCAAATCTGTTGTTTGATTTTTTTTTTTTTTTTTTTTTTTTTTTTTTCAGTGATCCCAACTGGTGGAAAGGCGAAACATACCAGGGAGTGGGGTTGTTCCCTTCCAACTTTGTGACAGCGGACCTCACCGCAGAGCCTGAGATGAGTGAGTACATTGTGTCCCTGGTTCTTTAATAGGGCATTTAGTCCATTGTTAATATTTCTTTATTGATCCTAGAGTGGGAGATACATAGGTTATATTACGCAGTTTTCATACGCAGCGGCATAGGGGACGTTCTCCAATTGTCTTTTGGTCACATTTCCTTTTTAATGAAATCTTTTTATGACTCTAAATTTCTTTCCTTGATATTTACAGGGTCTGCCTTTTTTTTATACGCAATTGTTTCTTCTTTAGTGAGCCATTCATTTACTACTACTACGTCTAATAATGTGCCTCGTGCTCTTTTTAATTCACATCTCCATCACTGCTGCCTGTGTGTGGTTCCACAGGACAATTGAGCTACTTATTTCAGTTCTAAAAAACGCTTTGGAAGGAATTCACCTACTTGATGTTACAGAACCGCTTCACTGCAGGTCTGTCGTGTTGTTACATTGTTGTTTCCTTGTCTTGCTGTGAAATCTACAGTGAAAACCGAGAAGAAGACGGTGCAGTTCAGTGAGGACATCCAGGTGGAGACAATAGAACCCGAACAAGAGCCTGTATTCATCGACGAAGTAAGTTCCGTCGTGTTGACGCTTGTTTACTAAGCTTTTTCTCATCATTACTGTAAGAGATGGACTAGATTGTCTATGTAAGAAAATAGAAAATATTTTCTCATCACGCGTATCTTTGAAAGTGTCATCACATGATTGTTGAAATCCTCCAGGACAAGATGGACCAGCTACTGCAGATGATCCAGAGTGCAGATCCCACGGACAACCAGTCGGACAGCGTGGAGTTGCTCCAGTTGGAAGGTAAACTGAACCCCTGGTTGACGCTGGGTGTCAAGTGACTGTAAGTCAGATCCAGACAAAATCTGTAACCATTTGTTGTATTTAAATCAGGTGCCTGCAATCAAATGGGGCCCCTCATTGACCAGAAGTTGGAGGATATAGACCGGTACGTTGCATTTTGCTAACAGAATGTTTTCAAGGGTTCAAACGTAAATGATTTAAGCAACCTGTAAATTCTTTGTATCTTCAGGAAGCACTCAGAGCTGTCGGACCTGAATGTGAAGTTGATGGAAGCTCTGTCCTTGTATGCCAAGCTAATGAATGAAGATCCAGTCTACGCCATGTATGCCAAGCTACAGAGTCAACAGTACTACATGCAGCAACCTGCGAACGTAGCACAACAGGTGTAGTGACTCACATCTTCTTTTCCTCAACCTTGCTCTTGTGTTCCAAAACTGAAATCCTAAGTGCACTGTCAGCCAGCTCCTCGCCCAATCATGTGCTCATCATGTATTTAAGGGATTCTCATTTTCTCTTGCTATCCAGTATACCTGCACACAGACAAAACAAAAAGACGACCATGTGAGGTCAATTCAGTATAGAGACAAAGAAACACCCCAAAGATATTAAATGGATCATGGATCAGGATGCCTAACAAGGTAACCAGGAGATGGTTTCTAGCTAAATTTTGAATGTGCACAATCGTCTTAATCTTAAAGGGGCAGTGTCACATGTTTTTGTTTACAAAAAAAATGGAAACTTTTCATAATGAGGTCTTTGAATTGGTACCTCAGTCGGCATCTCCAAACCTCATAAATTATACTTGAACCACCTCGAAGAAATTCCATTTGCACTCTGGGTAATAAATGTGGTTTTAGATGCACTGTCTGTTTACAGGAAGTTTAAATATGACTGGATGCATACTGTCTAAACCAGGATTAAGATACTATTTTGTTCTATCTAGACCTTGATTAGATACCTGCTCTTTGTTTGTGATACTTGTCAGAACTCTGAACTTCAATATGGGAGGAGAATTTAATTTTAGAACGTCCGGGTGTCTATGTGACATCAGGCAAATGTTCCCTCCCCAGGTGCTTTCCATCTCACATTTAACACTCAGCGTTTGTCATTTGTGACCTCAGGTGTACCCCGGTCAGCCGGCGTCAGGCCCGTATGCCCCGAGCGGCACCGTGGTGCCGGGTTACACTGTTCCCATGGAGCAGCTCCCGCCTGGAGCCCCCATGCCTGGTCAGCCAGCTCCCAGGTGAGATCCACAGATCGTCTTCTGGTTCTCTCTGCACATCACAGGTCCCCCCCCACTTCTCGCTGCCGTGGTGTCATCGAGGTTTCTTCGTTGTGTCTCCTAGTGACGTTCACATGTACCTGGGCCAGCAGCCGGTCTACACCACCGCTCCGGGCAGCATGGGCCCGGCCGACCCGCACCCCTACCAGAACCCGGCCGGCGGCCCGGGCCTCACGCAGACTCCAAGCTACAGCGCCGCCTCCGGCCCGAGTATAGCACCTTCGTGTGACGCCCCTTACCCGGAGAAAGCCTTGCTATAGGGCCCCCCCCCCCCCCCCGAGCTCCCAGCTCTCCTCACGCACACACGTGCACCCGGGCCCCATCAGATAGTGGTGGTAGAATCGTTTTCACTTGTTTATGTGTTTTTGATTTGTGTGGAGGAAAACATTCAAAGAGAGTAGAGAAGGCTCAGCTTTACTATACAGTCGCACCTCTCACTGCAGGGTTCGGCTTTGATCGATTTTGCAGACGCACATGGTCTGAAAAAAAGAGACACACTGTGTTCTTTCAATTACTTATGTCCCTGCATTTTCAATCTTCTTAAATCCCTTCCACATGACTCGCATGTGACGACATGGAGGAGCTCTCAGTTTACTTTCATCTACAGCTGCACTTGGTTACGTTTAAGTCGTCATTCACGCCTGATCACTTCCAAGTGCAGATCTGATAGCGATACATGCATTGTCCAGTTTAACGTACCGGGCCTGACATGTATTGCCTCAAGTTTTAATCATTGGGACCATTGAGAAGTTGTGATCATGTTGTATTTTACGAGCCCGAGTCCGATCATTTGGTACCAGTTTTAGGGGAAATGAGACTGAATAGTCATTTGTTTGTCATTTAGCGTTTGAATCTATTGTCCATACTGTAAATAGTGTGCAAACACATGAGTGTTCTATTACCATGTGAAACAGGCGCACACACACACTACAGGCAGGTGTACAGTAGCAGACACACATCCTTGGGAATCTGGTCATTTACCGTTTGCCACGCACTTAATGCGACCTTATTGCAAACCGTGTCACAGAAAACGGGCGTCAACACACTTTTTTTTCCCCGTAATCTTAAAGAGGACTTTTAGTGAAGCTACATTTTCTAACTAAGTTTCAAAGTTTACTTTTACTTACTCAATTTTAGAAGTACTGAAAACTGACGCCACTTTTTTTTGTTGTTGTGAGGAATTGAAGCATGCACATGACTCTTGTTTAGAGTCAAGCAGTAGTGGAGCCACAGGACGACCTCGCAGGTGAACTCGGTCATGATGTGCCCGCCGAACCGAAGGTGTGAAAGAAGAAGATGTCGTTGACTCGGCACGTTCTGCAGAGTTTTCCTTTCCAAGGGGAGCAGCTGTTGGTCCTTGTTGGTGGGTTCAGGGTTCGCTCCGTCTGCATTCGGGGGGCTGTAGCGACAGCCTCGGCTACTAAGAGGCGAGCTCTCTGGACCGCCTTTTTAAAAACATCTCTTACTCGTTTCTCTTTTGTTTGTAGTGCATTTTAATTTATGCTATGATGTTTTAACTGGAGAAGCAGCGTATGTATTCAGATGAAAGCGGACTGTGTGATGCTCCACCTTACTTGGTTGTATATTTAAATAGCTCACACCAGGACGCGGACATTACTCAGTGTTTTATACATGCTCGTTGTACTGTAGGGTCAAACGGTAATGTGAAGAACTGATCCAACAGCTCCTTTTCCTCCCCCCCCCCCCTCTGACGCTAAAACAAACCCTACCTGAAGCTGGACTCAAGGGAGCTCTTGTGATTCTGGAAACGCACAGTCAGGATTAATGCACAGCTCCTTTTTATGTGCTCTCAGTGAAAGAGTCACTTTAGTATCAAGTATTGTACGAATGTACCCGACCACACCGTAACTTTTCAGCTCTCCTCTGCGTGCGCAGCTTCTTTGGCAAAGAGTCGACGTCCACGCACACTGACTGACGACAAAACAAGCAACGTTATTTATTTCTTTAATATCGAATGATGCTACATGAAGGAATTATAAAGCTGTCTTTACATATGATGCACTACGTTTCCCACTGATTGGTGTGTTGATTTGATGGCTGTGTGTTTTGGATTTTTCTCACGAGACGCTATCAGTCGTGAGCCCTGCATTCATCTGGCCGGCTTCTGCTGCTTTCAATTAAATACAGGAGTCAAGTAGTATTAATGCGTTTGATCAAAGAGGGCTGACGATATCAAACGTACAAACGACAGCAGCTGCGCTCCAGAAGCCACTTGATCGTCCCGAATCATCCAAACGTAACATCTGGACTGCAGCCACGATGTAACTGTTACTGCACAGGATCCAGATGCTGCCTGTTTTTAAGTTTTAAACGTTATAGTAAAGGTTTCCGTCAGAACTTGTATCCTGCGGTTTGTATGTATTCTTTTAACCATCCTTATTAATTGGTATTCACAATAAAACCAGGCCAAATGTACAGGATCCTACGAATGGGCTCGTTCTCTTGTTTTAGAGCACCGTGACGTACATTCACTGGTTTAGCGTCTTTAGTTTTTAACTGCAAAGAGTTTCACTGCTGATGAGATGCGTTTTCTGAGGATTTCAAAGGAAGTTTTTTTTTATTTATTTTTTTATGCTCAATGAAAATTTACAATGGAAGTTCTGAGCACATCTTTGATGAGATAAATCAACTGATTGATTAGTCAATGAAACCGGTTGCGTGTGGATGTTTAAAAATACGTGGAACAAATAAAAGGTTTTCAGCCTCGCCACTAGATGGAGACATGCGTGCATCTGAGGCCCAACCAGGCCTAACGAGACACATTTGGAAATCTTCTGCAACTGAGGAACTGAGAACAGCAATATCTTACGATTTTCAAAAATAACTTCTCTAGGAATCGCTTTAATTCTCTTTACATTTGTTCGCACTTCTACAGAAAGTTGCAGTTGTTGAACCTGAGGTTCTGTTCAGCGAGTTTTTGTTGTTAGCCCATAAAAAGGTGAGCGTGACCGCCTCGTTACCTCAGCAATAAAAAAAAATACAGCCCCCCCCCCCCTCCTGCTGCAGTGTAAGCAGTGTTCGGGGAGCAGAGTCCACCGGCTCCACCGCCGGCTCTCTGATGGTCGAAGTCTGCCCCCCCCGTTCTCACGCCAGCAGCTGCTCGGGCACGATGCCGTCGGGGAAGACGCTCAAGCTCGTCCTGTACGAGGCGCTGCAGCTGGCGGCCCTCGCCGTGCCCGTCTTCGTGGTGATGGAGAGGTTCGCCGGCCTGATGCGCGACGTGCGAGGGCGGGATCTGACGGCCTATTGGCTGGTGGTGGCGGCGTCCGTGGCCTACGTGACCTCGGCGGTCCTGCTGGTGTGGGTCCCTCTGAAGTATCTGATCCTGAGGAGGCGCGGGTTCATCTCAGAGGTCACGCAGTGGTGAGTACACCTGGAGAACAAGGTCACGGGGTTCAGTGCGGAGGAAACATCTGGAATTATGATAACGGCCCTGTAGCTTGTTGGTGTGCATCTTGACTTCAGCTTTGTTGTTCTTTGATTCCTCATCTTTTTTTTATATTTATTTACTCACAATCTTCTGTGTTCACGAGAGATAAAACGCAGCCGCGCTCCTCCTCATGCGCTGCAGCTTCATATTTTCATTTAAATCACTGAGTGAGTTCGGTGCCGTTGCGCTCGCCTTATTTACTTCGTCCCAGTGTTGCGTCTCTTGGCCTTTTGTTCAAAAAGTTTCACTTTAATCAGATAAATGACCCGAGTGAAAAGGTGGTATTGATTTGTCTCTCAGGAGGCCAACAGCGCTGGCTTATCTCATCCTGTGTACGTTACCGTGCTTCGCCATCTTCGCTGCCAGCTCCAAGGTAATGTCATCTAATTATTCTAATAATTGTTATTTTCCAGCACGTCTCTTAAAAAAAAAAAAAAAGAAGACGTCACGCCTCATTTTCCTTCAATATATATATATATATATTCCCACAGAACACTGAGGGGGGACTTTGGCACCGTGGCAATAATAAGAAAACGTGCCCACTGTCTTGTGACCGTAGTCTCTGTCGGGGGTGTTCAGTAACCCATGAGGACTGGTTGGACATTAACCCGCACACACACACACACACACACCCACACAAACCCACTCAGAAACCTCAGAGACGAGCGAGGGACGTGAATCCCGTTTTTTAAGGGGCATCCATTTCAATGAGCACAATGACGAGGTGATAAAAACCTTGATGGCTTCATAAAACCCGTCTCCTCGTGCAGCCAAACGACGTAATAAAGAGCTTCGGTTCACTTCCCTGCCCTCGTGATTCGGGGGTGGGGTCACGCGTCGGTTGGTATCTACTACTAAACGCCCACGTCCTGGTGCGCTTGCTGGTGGCGCCGTGCAGGTGCAGGTGGACCGAGGACTCCGGCTGGACCGCTTCGCCGAGCTGCCCGTGTCCTTGGTGCTGCTCGGCCTCATCTGCGTGGATCTCACGGAGAGGATTCGCCCCTGCAGGCTCATCGGACCATGTAAGCCCCAAAGATTTTGGTGTGGTTAAAAAAAAAAAAAAAAAAAATGGAAAAGGGCCTTTCTGCCGTAGATATTTCGTCACAGTAGGAGAAGCGAGTTTGCCTGTAACACCTTGAATATTGAAGTTAATATTATGCTCGTGTGATGCATATCCCTAAACAAATCTGGGTTTAATCAGATTAATTAACAAGTGTTGACTTCGGGGGCCCTGTGGATCATTTCATTTTGGAATAAGATGGGGAGGGGGGGGAGGGGGGGGGTGGGATCACTTTTTCTCTGGGACCCAGCAGCCGGTCGCAGGCCGATCGGACCTTGAGGAGGTGCATCAAAGAAATGACTCAGACAATATGAAAACTCTTTTTTTAACAACATACGTGTCCTTTTGGCTCTCTTCATCTCATTCTCGACCTTTGACTTAATGGCCGTTTGGTGCCGTTTATGGTTTCGTTGAACGGCTTTGTGCTGGGACAGTAACCGATGGGCTTGTTTTCTGGCTGTAGAACAACCTTAACTTGTGATGTCTTGCAGCCGACAGCTTGGATTCTGACTTTGACCCGCCGGGCCCCGTCCTCACCCAACTGGAGCGGGTGACCACCGTGACGGGCCAGCTGCCCGCCGCCGACGAAGGCCCCAAAGGCCCGACCCAAACCCCGCCGCAGGCCAGGAACGGCGGCGCCCCGGGCAGACGGCGGGACCTCGCCGCCCCGCCCGGCGCCGGTGCCGGCGCCGCCTACCTGTACTCCTCGCCCCTGCGCCGGCGATCCCGCTCGGGCCCCCTGGGCTTCCTGTGGCGGCGGGACGGCCGGTCCGAGGCGTTGGCCGACGGCTTCCTGTTCTGGCTCGACGCGGCGGAGATGGTGCGAGTGGCGGGCGAGCCGGCGGTCTTCTACTCCGCCTGGGTGTTCCCCGTCTACGCGCTGGCCTTCCTGTCCGCCCTGCGCGTGGTCGTTGCCCCCCACAACCCGCTGTCGGCCTCGGCCGGCGTCGCCCTGCAGGAGGTTCCCTTCTGCGTCCTCCGGGTCGCTCTGATCGCCGCGTTTGGTTTCGTGACTCCCGTGTTGTACCCTTTGAAAAATGTGCTGGTGAGCCTGGCTTTTTTCTACTTCACCTTCCTGGCCAGGCTGAGGATTTTCAGGAGGCAGAGCATGTTTTGAGGAGGGATAGGGCACCTTCTGTCGTCTCTGACGGTGTGACAGAAACGGAGGGTACAGATGATCGACAACAACGAGCTTGTCGTAAGGATGTTTATGCCGAAACGTGCAGAAATTACTCTCAACTTTTTTTTTTTTTTTAAACCGTGTACAGTCTATTTCATCTGTGATTTTACTTTTACATTTACTTTTACATTTTTTAAATCCAAATGTGACACTTGATACTTAGTTTATCTGCTAATGTTTTTTATCCCTACATTTTATACTATAAAAAGTGATGAAAACCACACATCAGGGAACAAAAGCTTCTGAATTGTTTCAATCAACTGTAATTATGTTTAATAAATATCCTTTGTTTTAAACATATAACAACATCTCGATAACAACATTGAGTGAAATGAAGTACTCCTCAGAAGGGAAAGTTTTACGCTCGATAGGGAAATGGAAAACTTTCAACTAACCTTTGATTTGTCCCAAGAATGTATTTATATTAGTATTGTTTCATTAATATTACTACTACTTTGAAACCATTTTGCATACTTTATTACATCAATTATGCCGATGAGATTTATTTCCCTAACTTGTGAAAACACATTAAATGTAGAAATGTTTACTTCCCTGGAAGAAAACACAAAGAAGTAAAAAAAAAAAAAAGGTTGGCAAATGATTTCTCTTCGCTTGGTCTTAAGTGATAAACACAGAAGAGAAAACTACTTAGATCTTGATAGATTTAGATTTTCCTCTCAGGGCTTCTGCCAATGCAGAATAGCTGTGTGTAGAAATACATTAAAAACCCCACCAAGGTGCTCATGGGGGTATTTAAAGCATTTAAAACCCTCCCGGCTGCAAATAACAGCTGCTGGAGGAACGTTATTGGTTTGCTTTTATCAGCTTGCACCAAACAAACAAACAAACCGGGTTCGGTTTCAACTTCGTTGAGGGCTGGATCAGACAAAAGAAAGAACAAATCCACTCCTTTACAGGATAAGGACCCTCACTCACATCATGAATAACATTTCTTCGTTTCGGTGGAGCATCTGAGGGGTTTCCCTTTAAATCCGTCCTCCACTCGTGCGGGTGCAGTGTTCATCCTCAGCCGTCCCAGCAACAAGATGTAGTCTCTGTGTGTGGGATGGATGCATCAGCGCGGAATGCCACAGAGAGGTGCTACCGGATGATTGGTTCGTCCTCCTCCGGGACACACCTGACAGATCTGGCCTGCAATCATTTCCTGAGATTAAAAGACTAATATACTCATTTCCCAAAGCAATGGTTCAGGAAGAAAGCATTCATGCATTTTGAGTTGTTAGTGTCATTTAACTGGAAAACAGAAATAAAATGTAAATAATAAAAGTAAAATGACTGGGTAGAAAACATTCTTTTACATTATTTTTAGTATTTAGTGGTAGGTCACATGATGCGTTCAACTATGTTGCCTGTGGTCAACAGATTTGAAGAGTTATAAAAGGTTTTAATCTTCAAAATCAAACCAGATATCATAATTCCCTGAGTGATACATTGAGGTGATCTGCTTTTTCTGAGATGGAATTTCCTTTTTAATCTAATGTGTAACGTTTTTTTGAGCCACCTCGGGCGCATTCGACTTCAAACACCTGTTGGACTGAGACCACAGGTGACACTTTAACTTTGCTTAACGCTTGCCTCCACGCTGGGAAACTTATATTCTCCGAATATATCAGAGCGAGCATTGAGCCAAAAATGTGGCCGTCTCCCGAAAGAAAACGAGTTTTAAAATACAGTCTCTCATCTCTACTTTTAGAAACAAGTTGATTTATTTTAGGTAATTCACATAGACCTTCTTCACTGGTACCAAGAGGTCTTTTAACTCAATTATGGACAGAAATAGCTTGGACAGAAGGAATGTCTTCATCCTTCCGCTGCCTTCTAAAATAACGTGAAGAACTAACGAGGGTGCAGCAACAAAGAGGAGGATTACACCAAATTAGCCCACGTGGGGGGGTGGAGGGGATGGGGGGGGGGGGGGGGGGCAGACATTGTGGACAGAGATGCGGAGAAAAAGAGAGATACGCAGAGAGTGATTGTGGAAGAGAAGGGGGAATAGAGAAGGAGGAGGAGAGGGGGGGGGGGGGGGGGTGGGTGGGGTGTGATGTCAGGAGGGGTGGAGGCTTTGTAAATCTGAGAGGCTGGAGGCGCATTTGAATTCAGGCTGTGTGTCTCCTGCGCTAGCCGAATGTTACCTGCTCCAGCATGGCAACAGAGGGAGAGGGAGAGCAGCTTCAGCTGCAGCCTCCACACACACACACACACACACACACACACACACACACACACGCACAGTCACAACAGGAGTGCAAAGAGTGACTCAGGTAAGCAGGAACGCTCCCGGTGAGAGAAGACCCCCCCCCCCCCCCCCCCCCCCCTCCTTGAAAGAGGAAAGCAGCGTGGTGGAGGGAGAGGAGGCGCAGGAGGAGCCGTAGAGCTGCGGAAAAAAAAAGGAAATCTTCGAAAGAAACTGAAGATCTGAAGACTCCCGGCGTGGAATCACTGCACGGGAAACGGGCTGGACACAGGCAAGTGGGATGTGGAGTGATGCGAGGACTCTGATTGGACGAATGGGACAGACTACCGAGCACTGAGAGAAACCTACGGGACAGAAAATGGCATTTGTTTTTTGGATTTAAGAGGGGGGAGGGGGGTTTATGGACCGGGTTAGTCGGAACAGAGAACCACCCGTCCTCCTGACATGAGCACACGAGCGGCTACACAAGAAGACCTCTCACTTGTCTGCACATGGGACTCCAGACGCTGTGAGACGTTGGCTGTCCGGATCACCTGAACTCACCTGAGGACTCCCGAGAGGGACCAACCTGTGGACCTGTGGAGCCCCTTTTCAGGAGCGATGTCGATCAGGTGGACCACCTGTGCCACGAGGATCCTGCGCGTTACCCTGGCCTGAGACGACCTGCCCCCCCCCCCACCCCCCGTAACCGCCTCCTCTCCCCCTGCAGCTGGATGTCTCGATGTATTGCTGTGGTCTGGGACACTGGCGGAGAGTGCAGTCCACCGATGTAAGTGTCCACCCGTCCGTCTCGTGATAACAGGCGAGTGCGTTGTGTTTAATACTCGGAGCAGCTGTTCTCGTCACATCTGTCTTGGCTGAGGTGTCCGCAGGGTTCCTTCGGGGCGAGAGAAGGACAGACAGGGGCAGTTGTCTCATTACGTGGGCAGTTTTTCACTGTCCTCCCAATGACAGAGAGGACCACTCTCCTCTCTTCCTTTCTTCCTTGTGTTTCCACTCATCTTACTTTACACCTCTCGTCGCCACGCGGCCGCTGTTGCTTTTTCCTGTCGCGTGTCCACGGTAGAGTCCCGTCGCCGCTGATACCCTCGGAGCTGTGCATTGTGGGACGGCGCTGACGGCACAGGACCCTTTGGCTCCCGCGTTCCTACGTGAAATAGGCTTACTGTCAGCCCCCCCCCCCGCCCCCCCTGCACTCAGTAGGCCGTGAGCGCAAAGCCTCGCAGATTAACGCGCGCCGGTTTGCCTCAGCAACGAGTCGGGGGGGAAAGTGACACGGAGTACAAACCCGGAACCAGCAAGTGTATTTAAATGTGATGAATGAATAATCAATAAGAAGAAAATTAACACATTTAAATTCACAATTTTATTTGTTTTGTCCAACTTTTCCTTTATGTTTGCTTTTTTCTATCATGGAACATCATGCATAGTCTTTTTTAGGGAAAATAACTGAACTTAGACATTTTTTTGTGTGGAAAGGCTCCTCTGGGCGTAGCCTTTTGCTGGCAGAGAATAGAGCTGCAATTCAGCCTCTAAGAAGCAGCATAAGACATGTTCTTGAGAAGGGAAGTACGACACTCGACACTCACGCTGCTATTTTCTACTTCACTCCAGCATCTGGGACTGTAGATCACAGACGAGCACCTTTGCGGGTCCAAAAAAGCCCCTCAGGGTTGTCTCACCTATTTAAATGTCTGTTTATTTATTCCTACATAGGCAATTGAGGGAAGTAAAGGGGTCTGTTGGTTTTCAATTCTTGTATTAAATATACAAAGTAAGCAAAGTCAGTCGTGTTACACTATGATGATCAACTCTTTTGTGCCGTACTCTAAGTGCTGACATGAGAGTGGTGCAGTATCGACCGTCTTGTGTCTTGTGAGAGGTGACGACTTAATTCCCGAATTGTTGAACGACTGTATTGAAGACATCCATCCTCACTCACCCTGTCGGCGTTCTGATGCACTCCCCATTCCTCCATCTCCTCAACGCTCACATCAATCACCATTCAACATCTCACCCTCTCCGTTACACTTCCCTGTTCCCGTCTCAATCTCCCCTCTCCCGTATGGTAGGAGGGCAGCATTGGCCGTTTGCTGGCCGCAGCCTCCTGGCGTTACGGAGGAGGGGCATCAGCCAGATGTTTGGTTGCGTATCCAAAAAAAAGAGGGTTTTAATTGTGAAACAGAAGACAGCCTTTAAGAATTGGCAGGTTCCAGGTGAAAAACTGAAGGAACTTTTCAGAGTGTTCTATCTCTGCATGTGAAGGGCCCTTTTGGAGGCATCCTATCTTTGTATCTTCCTCTCACTCCCACTCCTCCTCCTCCTCCTCCTCCTCCTCCTCCTCCTCCGTAAGTCAGTTTTGGATCATGTTCAGCCGGGTGTGATTGGAGGGCGACGCTCCAGGCAGATGTAGATCTGGTGAGTGGTGTTGGCACAGGGAGGCGAAGCAGTGGAGGACGTCAAATGAAAAGCCTGTCTCCGAGCGTGCTGCTGAAGGTGGACTTGGATCTGTGTGTGCCTGTGTGTGTGTGCGTGCGTGTGTGCGCGTGTGTGTGTGTGTGTGTGTGTGTGTGTGTGTGAGGACGCTGAGCGTTTCAGGAGTCGGGCCCTTGACCCACCCGACTGCAAGCCATGTCAAAAGAGCCCAAGAACAAAAATGTCTCGTGGGTGAGTACTGCCTGTCTGGCTGCCGGGTGGGGGGGGGGGGGGGGGGGGGGGAGGAGCAGAGAGGGGGTGGAGGGGGATTATAGGAGTTCAGATTGAGTGCATTTAGAAAAATGTCAGCCAGCCTCATCTGCTTTCATATTTGTTATATGCATTGATTTATGATGACGAACACTACATATTCAGGAACTCCTGCATGTGGCAGTTTTGGACCAAATAAGAAGCATGTTTCTTATTAAAAGAACACCAGATAGAAAATAGAGAAGAATGATGTGTCTTTTTGCACATCTGCCTTCATGTGTCCAACAAACAGCTGTGCAAAAGCTGTCGGTGCTCATCACCTGCACGCTTTACCCCATCCTGCCCGGCCAGCTGAGAATTGAAAGGGTAATGACAAAATAGGAACGTGGATGATCAGGCTTAAATCAGCGAGAAATTACTTTTTGGTCGTGTCCAATTTCAGGCAATGATGAATTCTTTATTCAGTTGAGGGCAGATGTGTGGTTTCTAGCTGTGTGCAGAGCGGAAGGCCTGGGTCTGGACCTCTGCCTGAAATGTTGCGCGCCAACCATCCCTTCCTCAGAGGCCCAGTACCCAGCTTGACAGCTCACACACACGTCTGGTGTTGTAAGAAGCTTAGGCACAGATGTTTGTTCATGTATGTGTGAGAGCTCGTGTGCAGACGCACATCGTGGCTCTGCTCGTAACACAAACTTTTTGTTTCGTGATCGGCGGGATGCAATGTTTGTTATGATTCAATAGCAACCAAGTACACGACCATGTTCATTCCGAAGCCGCTTTCACATTGTGGCAGAAAAACAAAAGCACCTCGGCCTCTTGTGCTTTGCTCCCGGTCAGGATGTTGTTTCTGACTATAAGGTGTTTAATCTGTCACAAGCTGATATCTAAATACTAGATCAATGCGACAAAATATATTAACGTAGTCAACGAACCTTTGTTTACTTGAGCCGCAAAAACGAAATGGCCGCTAGCCGCAGTCAGTTACGGAGAAAGCCAGACGGTAGCGTTGAGATGGAGAGAGAGCTTTTTGCATTAGAAATAATACAAACAGCGAAGAACTGGGCGGAGGAATTCCTCTATGTGTCAAACAGAAGTGGCAAACGGACCACTTAAAGCACCGCTGTGCTGAGTCGGCTGCTATGCTAAGCTAGCTGCTCGGCTAAATTAGCTGCTAAACTAGCTGCTCGGCTAAATCAGCTGCTGGGCTAAATTAGCTGCTAGGCTAAATTAGCTGCTAGGCTAAGAGTTGCTAGTTCAACATGTTCCACCGAGTGGAATTCTGCCTCCAAGATGATCCAATGTGTGTAGTTTTGTGTTACAAATAACAATGGCAATTAAACAACAGTTTCTAAAATACACTTGATTACTCATTACTTTGTCTAAAGATTCACTCATGATTAATGTATTTCAAAATGTGCAATTAATTAGTTAATTTTTGTTTAATCTATTGACAGCCCTACTAAATACCAATCACAAATCACAAAGACTGTGAATATTTAAATCACTGTGACACACACTTGAAGGGGACATTTCACACAGAACTCTTTTCCAGTCTGGTTTGCGATCATCATTCAATACTGTAATATTATAATAAGGATGCGCGAGCGGCTCGGCTCTGTTCGCCACACGCACAACAGTTTATGATAAGCTTCCGTTGATTGGTTCTCAAGTTATTTCCCGTCAACTGTTTTTGTGTGTTTTTCATTATTTTTTAGATATGTGGCATTCGCTTTCAGATTCACAAGGTAATGCTCACATTCTCGGGCAGTGCATGACACTAAAGTACAGAGTGTATAAACGCTTCAGTGGGTGTGAAGAATATTTTAGCCTCAGACCGCCTTATGCAACGGCTTCAAAGTCAAAGTAAGCGGGGACTCGGTGTGAGTGTTTCGTTGCCGCTGGAGAAGAGCCGGCTCACTCTGCAGGGGATTTCGGGTGTCACAGAGCAGATTTTGTAAAAAAAAACGCAGCATCCTGCTCAATCCCAGGTCACAGGCTAAGTGCCGGGGCCTTCAGTGCTCAGTCCTCCTCTCCGTGATCACAGATGTCTAGAGAAATTGATGAGGACATGTGTGCGACTGCGTGTGTGTTGCAGGTCCAGGTGTGTGTGAGATGCACAGGTCAGTGTCCACAGTGTCACAGCCTTCTGTCTTTTCAGAGCCTCCCGATGCTCCCCCCTTGAGATTCTATCACTTCACCATATGGCTGGGTCACCAATTCCTGGTCTGTCCATCAGTCAAATTGTAAGACAAACAGTAGTGGTCAGTAATTCAGTTCTTTTTTTATTAGCAGTGTTCCAGTCTTGTGACCCAGTGAAATGGATCACTGTTACAGATTATGCTTTGAGTTTATCTAAAGCGTAAATGATCCTCCACAAATACTATTTGAAAGGTTTGGCTTAAAGAGATGAAAGTAGTTTTTTGAAAATATAGGTCCAACTGTCGCTGTTGCAGATTTACCTGTGTATCTCATGGTGGGGGGGGGGGGGGGGGTGATGATGACTTATGTCACGAGATGCTTTTTTTTTAAAATCTCATCGTTCTATTTTGGAGCCAGGACGTTGTTTTGTTACAGCAAAGCCACAGGAAGTTATTTGGACACGCACGCGCGCGCGCACGCACGCACGGACGCACTCCGACTAAAATCCCCGGAGATCCACGCAGCGCGGGGGGGACGACTCCGCTCCACGACCACGAAGAGACCCTCGACACTTTGCGTTATGTAACTTGTGGACGCGGCGCGCGCGGTCGGGCACCTTCTTGGTCTGCGCGGCGCTCGAGGTCAGCGAACAGATCCGCACAGGGAAATAAGCCTTTAATACCTCGAGGACTCAGGAGAGGGTAACTACACGCAACTCACAATACAGACTCAAGTGAGAAAAAAAAAAACCCTCACGCAACTCATCGGCGTCCCGGCGGTGTCCTCCTGCGCGTCGCGGTTTAGTTTGGAAATTTTTCTTCTTTTGCGCACAACGCGGCGGTTGAAGGACGTCGTTTTGTTGCATTTAACTGCATCTCAGTACACGTTCACCTGCTTGACAGGTAAACCGCCTCATGGCAGACTTCTCCGTGCCTCATTTACAGGAGCCACTTGAGCTATAATCTGATCCGCGCCTTACAACCGTTGGATAACACTAAAGGAACGCCATGCCACCAAAGAAAAAGGTAAAATTTGAAGCACTCTTTTTGTGTGTGTGTGTGTGTGTGTGTGTGTGCGTGTGCGCGTGCGTGTACGTGAACAGGATGGGTAGGAGAATGCACCATCTGTTGCACTGGGCGTTAATCCTTGTGTGAGGCCTTTCCCCATCAGTGCACTCAACGAGGAGAGAGAGAGACTCACCTCCACGTGCTGCGTGCATTATGTCACGTGACCACGGGCTTCAAGGGGGAGTTGCATAAGCAATGGCCTGTGTAGATAGGGTGGATTCAATATATTGCCTACCTTCGATTTAGAAACTGTAACCGTGCACAGTACTTGTAGTAGCAGCAGCATCCCGTTCCTCTTCCTCACGCTGCACATGTCGCCAACTCACACAGTGATCTGGTGAAATGCATCTCACTTACGTTAACATTTTACAAATGTTCTCTTTTTTTTTTAGTAACCTTCGTCTTTCTTGCCTGAAAACGTCTTTTTTTTTCGCTTTGTGCAGAGAGTGTTCTCCTCTAGATAGAAACGACCTCTTTGTGCTTCTCATCCATCACCGTTGCGTTCAAGTCACAAAAACGATGCGTCTGTCAATCTTTGAAAAAGTCAGAAGGTTGTTTAAAAACTCTTTCTGCTGTCATGAAGCTGCAACCAGAATCCTTATGGACTCTTGTAGCCATCTGGGGAAATTAATATTCTGTCTGCTGCACAATTTTATTGGTATTTTTGTTTGTGCTTAATGAAAACAAAGACTTGGAAATAACATTTTGTATTTTCTTACTCAACGAGCCGTGAACCAAAAGTAATAGTGTTTTATTATCAGTGTATTATCTCTATATATATATATATTTTCAAATTAGGCTGTTCAAAACCTGAAGGAGCTTGTGTCCCGCCGGCAATTTGAAGAGGAACTCAACAACAACAAACAAAAACAAAACAACATTTTTTTTTTTTTTATCAGCCCTGCAACTTTTAACTATTAACTTAACTCACACGTCTCTCGCTTGTTGCTGCAGCCGGAAGCAGTTTCCTTTGAAATGGCTCTGAAAAGCCACATTACTTTTTCTGCCCATCACCACACAGAAGACAGACAAAGCTACTGACAGAATGGGGCGTAACGCTTTTTCCCTCTTCAGGAGACAGAGAAACAATTCTACTCAAGTGCGTTGAAAAAAGAAAAATGTGTATATTTTTGTATACCAATAACCTTTTATGGACATGATATGAATGCACATCTACAGTACCGATCGGCACGAGCGGAGAGTGTGACAGTAACTGGAGATAGTCAAACAGGTTGAGAATGTTAAATATTTCTTAAAATGCTGACATTTTTCGAACTATTTGGACAACATTCGTACTTTGCATGAGCTTTACGTAACTCATGCAATGTAACTCAAGGAATCATTAAATACTTTCACAACAGCACCGGTCGTCACGCAACGTTGTGTCGTTTAAAGAACTACTGGTCTCTATTGAAACAAGTGACGATGAGCTGAAATGTATAGCGCTAACACGCGGTTAGCGTCGCTGAGCGGACGGCCTTCCCATCCGGCATCCCAGTGTGCTGCCGCTCGTTAACCCAGAGCAGGGAAAAGCCTCTTAGTGTCCGTCCGGGCAGGAAGTGGAGCCACAAGGCGAGTAGACCTCTTCCCTTTGAGGTTGGGATGGTTTGCAAGTTGATTACAGCGCGTTTCTTCTTCCTCTCTATATTGTCTTATCTTTTTTTTTTGTGTGTTCTCAATGGGTTTTATACTGTAGACGACGAGAGAGAGAGAGAGAGAGAGAGGACTCGTTCCTCAGTGCGGTAAGTGAGCGATGGTGATAACAGTGATGCCCCCCCCCCCCACACACACACACACACACACACCCTCCTTCCAGCAGCAGGCATGTCAGTCTGAACGATGAACGAGAAGGATGGATGATGCTCTTGAATCTCTCTCTGTCAGGGAGCCTGAGGCCATGCGGTCCGTTGGCAGCGAGGAGGTGGCATTTGTCTCTCTCTCTCTCTCTCCCTCTCGCTCTAAACCCTGGATTGACGCATGCTATCTTAATCTCCTTACTCAGAGACAACCATGACCCAGAGTGTGGAGAGCCAGAATACGCTACCTCCCCCCCTCCTCCCCATGCAATGTTTTCTTTTTTTTCCTTTCATTTTGGTATTTGGTGCCGCGAAATTGTCTTTGTAGAAAAATATTTTGATAAGTAGTCGACAGCAAAATAATATATAAATTTTATTTGATGGATACTTGTGTAACTACATTTACAGGCAGTTATAAAAGAAGTGTCGTCAACATCCTCGTCCGTGAATTTGCTTTTTTTCACCTCCGTCTGAAGTCTTTCTTTTAAAAAATGACCACAAACTGGCGACATCAGTAATAAGGCATCCCGTATTAACATACTGTACCCACATGAATCACTCTCAGTGCAGCACAGATCCGCCGACCCTCCCCATCTATAATTGGGGATCCAAAGGGCCGCCATGCAGACTTTAACTCTGCGGCGGAGGGCGGGCGCCAAAGGTCGAGGCGGCGCTGCCAAACCGACCGTATCTGTGGTGGCACGGAGGCAGAGGGCACGGAGCCAGGCTCCTTCAGGCAGACGATGCGGAGCAGCTGATTGGACGGGGGGGGGGGGCTGGGGGGCCTGGAGCATCACTTGAATACTTTTCCTTTGCATCTGTGTTTCTAATGGTCATAAAAGGGCTCATAAGGGTTCAACGGTATCAAGTCCACTTTATTGTACTTCTGCATCCAAGAATCTCCTCTTTCTGTTAAAGACAGCTGCCGTGTGTGTCTTATTTTATTGGACTCAGTTGCACGTCATCTTGCTCAATTAAACCTGATGGTCAGAGTGAATTCTGTGAGTTTAACTTTTAACATTCCTCTCAGCTGCTCCAACCAGCCGGGCGTATCTCAGCGTTTTCCTTCAGGTGCACAGTTCAGTCCTCTCGTGGCCAGCCAGCTGGCTCCTGCTGGTTCTGATTATTTCAGTTTCAGGGATGGAGTCCATCTCCCCAATCAGATATTGGTCTCCCTAATGTACTCCCCTCCGGCGGGTGAGTAAAGAGCTGTGTAAACGTTTTCTCTCGCAGGAAAGGAGTCACCTTCAGGTAGCACGAGAGAGAAAGTGATTTTAGTTGCCCCCCCCCCCACACACACTCCTCCTCCCCTCCCCATCCTCCTTGTTCTCCGTATTCCTTTGCCTCCCAAGCCACGTAATCACGCTAATGGGCCGGGGGTCGGTTTGCAACTGGGAGGGGCTGAGGAGACAGCGGGGGAGGAGGGTGGGGGGGGGGGGGGGGGCATTGACTAAATGCAGAACAGTAAAAGATTCTTTGCAACTCAGCCTCAGTGGAGCTGAACATTGTTTGGCTGGCTGACATTGGGGAGGCGGGTCGCTGTGCGAGCAGATGTCCACACCAGCCGTGGGTGAACAGAGAGCCGTGCCTGCGCATGGGGTGGGGGGGAGATTTCCTTCCTTCTGCCTCCTTTCTGAGCTGGCGACTATATCTGTTCATTTGAACACCTTTGGTTCAATTTATACAAGTTCTAATGGTGCATTTAACTTGATTTCATAAGGTGATTGAGATGAATTTAGACACCACACAGGCTGCTCTTTTATGTCCCTTTCTGGATTGCCATGAACAGACAACCAAGGTCTTTCCTCCCGCCCCATAATCTCCTTCTTATAATCTAAGCTCTTAATTAAAACAGAGTCTTTTTAAAACACAAAATAAGGGCTCTGGGTCCTACAAAATACATTCATGCTCTTAATAGCTAATGATTTAAATATTATTGATACCTGGAAGTAAACAGTCCAGGAAGAGTAACATCTAGACAGAACAATGCTAACTAACAAATAACTTTACAAAAAAAACATGTAAAAAAACATGGGTTCAAAATACAACGTAAGTCTCTTTGGGTAAAAGCGTCAAAATGATGAGGTGATCCTGCTGACGACAACTTAAGGGGGAATGAATGTTTAGAGTATATTGAGGGTTCAGGTGAAGTTGTTGGAGGGCGCAGAAGCTTTAAGTGACAGGTGGGTGTCGCCTCACGCCGCTCCCTGCTCGATGTCTGCACCATCTGGACGTTGTTTAGGCTGCAGGAAAAGTAAATGTAAAGAAGACAGTATGCTTTAAGAGGATGTTGCACTTGTAGTTGATCTCTGAAGAGATCACGATGGAACCAAACCATGCAACTTTCTTCTATTACTTTACTTTTACTTCTTTTTTCCATTCAAGATTTTCCTACTTTTTTTTCAAGAAATTCTTTGACTTTTTTTTCAAAAACATTTTTTGACCTAATATATATATTTTTTTACAAATATTCATAAATAAAATGTTTTCCTTTTTCCCCTTTATATTTTTTGCCCTGAGATATTTTGACTTAATGCTTTTTGACTTTTTTCAGCCCAATATTTTGACTTTTTTGCCATGAAATTTTTTGCCCAAATATTTGTTCTTATTGATGAAGAATTTATGACGAGATGTCGCATTGTAGGTTTTTATAATTAGAAGGATCAGTCTTTGTATTTATCTTGAATTAGACTCGCATTTTAGGTAACAAAGGTTGTTTCAAAGATGTGATGATCTTTGACACAGATATATTGTTTTTATCCCACCTTGTGACATATTGTGCGTCATCTCTTTTACGTAAGTGTGTATCTCCGCCTCTGCTGGACAGAACACTTGATAAATAGATTTTCAATCCCAGTATTTCATAAGAATGATGTGCTTTACTTACACACATATTCCACTAGAAAGAATGTCGTTTGTGCTTCTTTGTGTACTTCACAAAAGCCCATTCGCACAGTTCAATGTGCAACAGTCATCATCATTGCAGGGACACGGATCAAAGTAACTGTTACTCTGTGTTTCTCCTGCAGGGAGAGCGTCAGGACTCAGACGTTGTCGAGGAAAGAAACGCCCAGGTGCAGCTGGAAAAGGCCAAGGTACTTTCAAACCGTTTCATCGTGGTAGCGTCCCGCTCTGCGAGGACACCATTACATCAGAAGACACCAGGACATCAGATTAGTCAGGCAACATTCTGCTTGTCTTCCCTTTTACACGCTTGATGCCCTGTGAAGGATAATAATGAAGGATATTGATTGCTGCTGATCCAGTTGTAAATAATTCAATAATTCAGCTGATTGCTTTGAGGCAATATGGCAAACAAAATATAGTAGAAACTACATTTCTAAAAACAGAAATACAACAGGACAATTAATTAAATTCCAATGTAGTAAATGTTTTTGCTCTACCTTAAATCCTTAAAAACTCAAAGGTCATTTAGGACTAAAACACATCAAAACAACCCAACTAAGGAATGCTCTGGCTAATTTGAGCATACACATGCAGCAAGGAAACAAACAGTGCAGTGCAGAAAACACAATTTCATTCAAATTTGTGGCAAACCTTTTTGTTAGAGGTCATTCGTGATGTGTTTTGTAAAAAATCCGAAAAAGTTCAATTTGCTCGAGTCGTTAAGTGGCAAAACATTGCGCTCCCTCAGCCACCTGACAGCATGATGTGTTATGCACAATATAAAGCACAAAGGGCATCTGTGCACTGCGTTTTGCAGAGACCAGAGTCCCAATTGCGGCAGACTGCAGAGCCATAATAGTCACGAAGGGTCATTACACAAATAGATATTAGATATTATCCCTCTCAAATATGTAGTGCACGGTCAAATGGTACAATTTGCAAGTTCGCACACAAAGGACCCACGTAAAACGCGCGCAGATACACACACGTTTTGGGCTCCTGTACAACGTCGACGTGAACACGTGTCCCGTGTCCGCAGTACAAGCCTGTGGCATTCGCGGTGCGTTGCAACTTCTCCTACACGCCAGCAGACGACGACAACGTTCCCGTGCCGGGGCAGGCCGTCACCTTCGAGGCCAGAGAGTTCATCCACGTCAAGGAGGTCGGAATCACAATCACACAAACACACACACATTGTGCAGGATCAGATACCGGTGGGAGGTGACAATGATAACAGACGTAATAACGCAAAGGTTGAATAGTGTCGTTAACCATTAGTGTAAATGTGAGGCAAGGCCTTAAATGGCCCCTTTTTAAACCTGTTTGCTGAGCAGAAGTTCAACAATGAGTGGTGGATCGGCCGGCCGGTGAAGGAGGACGGCGTGGTGGGCTTCGTCCCCAGTCCGGTCAACCTGGAGACCATTCTCATCCGGAGGGAAGTGCAGGCGAGGAAAGCCGCCAAGGCCTTAGCCAAGTAAGTGCGGCGCGTTTCCCTTTCGCACACAACGGTCCTCGGGGGGGCCTCACACAGCTCACGTGACGCCGCGTCCGTGGTCATCGGGAGAGCGGCGGGGAACAGAGGAGCAGGTCAATAAAGGCGGTTCAATGATGCAGAGCTATTTTCAGAAGTACGGACGTTTGCCTTTTGTTGAGCGAGGAGGTTTTCTTACTCTAATGAGTCTCTTCAGGCATTAAGATCCACTGTGGACTGAAGGATTTTGACTTGACCCACTTAGGCTGAAAGAAAATCATCTAGAGGATGATTCTTGTTGCACATGTGGATGTGGTGCCAACTGTGTTCCAGATAACTTCCAGGGATTTTCCCTCCACGCTTTTTATGGCTTTGTCTTTTATGGAGTCTGCAGGCAAAGATTTTTAAATAGCTTAAATAACTAGCGCTCTATTTTTAGAAGTAGACAACAGCAAAAGCTCCATTGATCGCTCTTTGGGGGAATTCAAATATTACAGCAGCTCAAAGAAGTCAAAGAAGCATGAAAGAAAAGTAAAAATATGTATATATATATATGAGGAAAGGCCTTTTTTTAATATAAGTCAATTCTCTCATTTCAGCAAAGCCACTCAAGTAGCTCAAGATATGAACGCAAAGAAATATACTCCCCCATCCCAAGGTCAGTGTGTGTTTAACGCTTAAAAAAAAAAAACACAGTGATGATTTTGTCTGTCCATTGGTGGTGTTTGGTGAGTTAACAATAGTAACGTCTCTTATCCTTCCACGCAAACAGCCAACCAGCAGGTGAAAAAGAAACCGGTAAGCAACCAACAGTCTCTGCTGTTCTATTGGCCAACAGAAAGTCAGACACCTTTAACCATCTAACTTTTAATTACCAAAAATAGCATTTAGAAAAAAAACGGAAAATCTGATTTTGTGCGCGTTCAGCCCGTTTGCGCGTTGGCGCAGTGTCTCATAGTCTGAATGAAGCGGGGGCTTCTCTGTGGCTGCAGGGGGAGCAGGTGTCGATGTACGACGTGGTGCCCACCATGCGTCCTGTGGTTCTGATGGGGCCGTCACTGAAGGGCTTAGAGGTGAGCCGCACGCGCTCTGTGGTCTCCGGTCACTTCGGACCCGTTGAGGGTCTCTTTTTTGGTACTTGATTCAAGCTTGCTGGCCTGAGTAGAACTTTATTTAAATTCCACGTGTACTTGCAGGTCACAGACATGATGCAAAAAGCACTCTTTGACTTTTTAAAACATCGATTTGAAGGCAGGTAAGTTCTGATTTAATCCTGCAGGCGTCGCACCTCTCATTCGCGTTTTAAACGAGACTCAACTGTGTAACAATCCCCGTTCCTCCGTGTCCTCTCCAGAATCACTATTACACGGGTCACGGCGGACATCTCTCTGGCTAAACGCTCCATTCTCAACAACCCGGGCAAAAAGGCATTGATGGATCGGTCGAACACTCGCCACAATTTAGGTACGTGGCCCCTTCAACCCAACCTGCAGCCATTGTCGTGGCCAACTATCTGTGGCCCCACTATTATCTGCTCGGGTTTTTCCTCCTCGGGAAAAAGTGCACTGAATTAACTTCTAAAAGAACCTCTTGTAAGCGCCTTAGCCTCTCCGGCCCCTTATCGTGTTTCCCCTCACTCCCTCGCAACCCCGACTAGGTCAAAACAAGCTATTGACTCTATTTCAGCAAGCTCTGAAATGAATGTGTCAGACCCCCCCCCCTCCACCCCCCTCTCATTCCCTCCCTTTTCCCCCTTTTCTTTGTTTGATGTCAACACTGTGTGTGTGATGTGATTTTCTTCTTTCTTTTTGTACTGCATAGCTGATCTTTTATTCAGAGGATGGTGCTGACAGGGATCACTGTGTGCACACGAATCAAGAGTACAAGCAGAATCCATACCACCCCATAAGTTTACCCCCCCCCCCCCCTCAAAAAAAAAAAACCAACAGAGGGGGGATGAGATTTACCTGGTTTTCTCTCCTCTTGTCTTTCTCCTTGCTCTCTCATCCCAGATACTGCCGGTATGTATGACTGACAGGTGTCCGTCTGCTCGGTTTGTCCTTCACTGCCTCATCAGCACCATTAGCCGCTGTGTCTGTTTGTGTCGTAGTGTGCGTAGGCTTGTTTAAGGTGTAATGCACTGTTACCGTAGCGACTTGTGATCCCTCTAGTGGGCGTCCTTTAAAGTAGTCCATCGCGCGATGGCAACACATCCTGTTTCTCTAAAAATGAAATAAAAATACATCACTAACTGTAATAAAGTAGAAGCAGCGTTTCGTCATTGGTCGCGTTTAGACTTATTTTTATCTGTTCAAGGGTCGTGTGAACTGTCATGTTTTTAGTCCTATTCTTTTTTTTCACTTGAATTGAGAATCAGAAAAGGGTTTGTTTGGTTAAAAAAAACATAGAAATATAATATAACTTATTTCCAGATTTACCTTGGGTTTGGCAAGTCTAACCTTCAAAATAAGATATTTCAGAACTTGCTAATTTCTGCATCTGGATTACATTTAAACAGAAAAAAACGCAAATACATGACGTTTGGAACAATTCCATGTATTTGAGGGCAAATTATCATTATAACCTATACAATCTATAAGCTATGGCTCAGTGATATAAAAATATACACCTGTAAGTTGACGAGTTAAAGGTTATGAAGGGTACAAAGTGCACGGCTGATTTTGTTTCCTGCCTCTCTGCGCGGTCACAGCCCAGATCCAGGGGGAGGTGGAGCGCATCTTCGAGCTGGCCCGCAGCCTGCAGCTGGTGGTTCTAGATGCAGACACAATCAACCACCCCATCCAGGTGTCCAAGACCTCCCTGGCGCCGATACTCGTCTACGTCAAGATCTCCTCCCCGAAGGTGAGCTGCGCCGTGTTTCGCCCCCCCCCCCCCCCCCCCCCCCCTCGGTTCCCTCAACATGTCGTAAACCAAACAAACACCGTCCTGTAAGTGGACAAAAGCCATAATCCGCTTTTTGCCTCTTTTTCTTCTCACTCCTTCTCCTCGCTGCAGGTGTTGGCGAGACTGATCAAGACCAGAGGGAAGTCGCAGACCAAGCATCTCAACGTCCAGATGGTGGCCGCGGACAAACTCGCCCAGTGCCCTCCGGTGAGTGTCACCTATGTGTCACCTATCGCTGCGGCAACACTGCACTTCATGTTACATTCATGACAGGATGGATTGTTATCGCGCCGATTATGTATTCGATAATTAAAAGGTTGCTTATGAATTGCTCTGGAGTTGAAGCGCATTGGTAATGACAGGATGGTTTGGTGCAAAATGGAAATACACCTGCAGCCCTGTATCTTTTATGCAGGACCTAACCGGCGATGATATCATCTCCTCATGCACAATATAAAAGAAACCGCATTTAGATCGGCTGTTAAGTGTTTAACAGAGTGAATGAATGTTTCGTTGGTATTTATTAAATCATAGCTAAGGCTTTGCTTTTATGCATTCTACAGATATCCCAATTAGTGTCACCTACAGCTGCTTACTGGAATTTTCTTTTATTTATTCCTGTCTTCATTCTTCATCTCCCCGTAGGAAATGTTTGACGTCATCTTGGACGAGAACCAGCTGATCGACGCCTGTGAGCACATTGCTGATTACCTGGAGTCGTACTGGAGAGCCACCCATCCACCAGAGACGGAGCCCGGCAACGCACTGGTGGCCCAGCTGGCCGTGAACACGCTGCCCAGCAGTCCTTCAGCGCTACCGGTACCTGAAACCCAGACGCACGGCGCACATGTAGAACGACCATGTAGACAATAAGGGGGATGGGATTCATCATCGCTGCTAAATATCTCACCCCACTCATCTCATCCCATCTCATCTCATGTCATCCCATCCGCTCAAACAGTCTGTTGAATGTGTATAAAAAGGTTTGCATAGTGAATTATTGGGAACTTTTGGGAATGATTGTTCTAAGCAGAAAAAAATGCACGGTGTGCTGCGTCTTGCGTACTTGTTTTCATTTTTTTCATTTAACATTTTCATTTCATTTTTCCTCATCCTGCTCCACTGGGAAGTTGAAGAATTGAGATAGGTCTGCCTCTGGTGAGTGAGATGCCTTCAAATGATCCGAGCTTTCAGCCTAGTCATAGAGATACGTCACTGAAGCGTCTAGAAACTAGAAACTAGCTAGAAATCATGTTTATGCAACACTATTGTAAATACTGTCTAAAATAGATTTTAATTATGACGGACTTTCTTTCTAACATTCATTTCATGCTTGCATGAAATTTCTGCGGATTCCAAACTGTACCAGTTGGTTTACGTCCCATCTCCGACTCATGCCTCTAGGAAACCTCGAAAAAAAACAACCTGATCATTAGTTTAGTAAATTGTAGCTTGGTGTTAACTGCCGTTTAATGGCATTGATCAGGTAATCAAGAAAGGTCAAAGTCAAAACCACTTAATTCACTTAAGAGCGAATAAACAGTTGCTGCAGCAGCTGTAGAGAAGCCCCGAGGCAGCAGATCTGTCCGCCTCCACGAGAGAGCGTCCCGACGTCCAAAGAGAAAATTATCATCCAAAAATATGCAAATTGGGGCGACTCAATAGCGAGTGTATGTTTGAGTTTGTGCGATCGGAAACACAACACAACAAAAAAGACAGTTTTAAAATCACATTCTACCAAATAGCAACTTCGTTGATGTACGTCTATTTCACACCTCCCAGGACGACCCCAAAAACAGGAAGTCCGCCGCCCCGAAGAGGAGGAGCTCCCGGGAGAACCACGTAGACCGGGAGCAACCGACCGCCCCGGCACAGGAGCAGAGGGCCGAGGAGGCCCGGAGAGAGGAGGAGGAACCAAAGAGACCCCAGCACACCCGCCACCGCCACCACCACCACCACCGGCGGGTGGAGCGCCACGGCCACATCCAGCACAAGCAGTCTTCCGGCGGCGTGGAAGAGCGCTCGAGCAGCGATAAAAGACACGGGCCTCCCCGCAGGAGGCCACCTGAGGAGAGGGGGGAGGAGCAGGAGGAGGAGGAGGTGGAGGAGGAGGAGCAGGCGGGGGATGTTGGGGAGGACGAGGATGGGACGCGCTATAACCACCGAGGCCACGACCACCACCATCACAACAGCAACCACCACCATCACCGCCAACAACAACAGCAGCAACAGCAGCAGCAGCAGCAGCAGCAGCAACATCGCCGTGGCAACGGCGAGCAGGAGCACAACGAACGCAGCCGCCAGCGCAGGCATCAGCAGCACATCCCGCCGCGGACACAGCCGACGGACCACTACCCCGCGCACAGTCATCACAACCACCACGCCAGGGACAGACACAAGGACAGGGACAGAGAGAGGGACAGAGAGGGGGACAGAGACAGGGACAGGGGTGGAGGTAGAGGGACGCGACAGTGGCACAGAGACTCCTGCATTCACTAGCGACTGTTGTTTCCTCCGCACTGATAGAGCGGCGGGACGCGTTCTGCTTCTTTGTGGGCGATGTTTCTCCGCATTTTTATCTTGGTTTATTTTTAACCTCGGGCCACTCGCCCGGACCTCGTCCTTCCATAAGACAAATCGATTTTGTTAGTCAAGGTGAAGGTGGCGTTGTGCTTGTGCACAACGTATTCGAAAAAGTTGCTATGAATTTATTTCATTCATTATCTCAAGATCCCACGTTAGAATAATGACAACGACTTTCTGGTTGATTGGGTTCACCGAGCTAAAACTAATGCAATCTAATGGTTACAGTGTTTCATATTTTATCGTGTTGATTCGGCTTTATGATAATTCTGGATGATGTACATTGTGAAGCTGCTGAATAGTGTTTAATGGTAGGTTTAAGTATTTTTTTAGTCTACCATCATTGGTCAAAATAGGATTTAAAAAATCCCAACAATTAAAATGTATGTATGTATGTAAATTTATTGACTGATAAATAAATGATTCATCATTGAATCTTAACTTTTATTAGCATAAATGAATGGGCATTATTGTTAAGATAGAATGCGAGACTTGTAAACAAGCATTTAAAGATGGAAATGTGGCTTCTGACATTTTTTAACTGTTTTTGCTGACTTGATAAAGCAAGACTGTAATCTGCAGATTTATTGATAATGACAGTAATCATAGCTTCTCGCCCCAAAATAGTTTTACACAATTAAATAGCTGTGATCTCAAAACAACAGGATGAAATACAATGGTTAAAAACAGCCGTTCTTCTTCTAGCTATCCGCTTGTGTACAGCTAATGCACATTAGGATTATTATATCATTTTGTTTTCTTAAAGTTATACGAGAGGATCTGACACGGCCCCCACGTGTTGCAATCAGTTTAAATCTTCAAAGGCCAACAAGTTATTTCAAACATTCGAAAGAAGAGTCAAACTATTTTTCTACACAGTTCTGAAGGGAAGTCATATGTTGCTTCCTACTTTTCTAAATGGTGTTGGAGCATATCTGTTGATTTGCATTTGCTCTGTCTGGAAGCGTTGGGAAATCTTTTGGTGACCCTGGCTATGTGCTGGATACTCTATGCATCTTCTTGTGAGGAAATATGTTGCTTGAATCTCTATGCATTTGTACATATTCATGATTGCCTTGTTAAGTGGGCGATTTGACCTACTGACCTACTGTTCATGTTGGCTCGGAGTTTACCAAAGACTGAGACGACTCCGGTCCGTTCAAAATGAGTTTCTTCTGGTTATTTGTGTTTTGTACAGCTTTCAGGAGTTTCGTTTTGACAAATATGCATTCTAAAATCATTAAAATGTAAAACAAGGAGTGTGTTCATTTCAATTTTATAACGAGGCGTCAACAGTTTGTTCAGAAAAATTTGCTGTGCGGCTTTTTGAATTACCTCATGTTAGCTACTTCTAACCCCCCCCCCCATTCCCCCATAAGTCTTAATCCAGTATAAGAGATCATTATTCATTTTATTGATCACATTTTCAACATTTTGCACTAATTTGAAATTGGCATGTAATATTTGACTAAATTCATAGGCATACTCAATGATGTTAAAATACATCGACCAAGACGTTAAAGGGTTTTTCTCGCTCTTGTAGCTGCTAAATTATTTCTTATAGCCAAAACCTTTTGTTTATCCTACTTGCCACTCAGATGCGTTTGCAGCAGCCACATAATTGGCCCAATATACAGAACAAGTATACTCATAATGTAATGTAAGTATACTCATGGTCTTCATTTAGAAACATCCTCATCTTAGGGATGAGGAGACCAAACTGCATTAACGGTGTCTAATCAATAACATCACCATAGAAGCCTCTTGGTAAGTTAAACATGATGATGAATACATGAAATAGTTTAATCAAGGTTCAATGTTTTTGAGGGACTATTAGCAACCAGCAGATAAATGTAAAAAAGGATATAAAAGCAAAATCATTTTGTCCGAGAAGCTGCGGACTAAAAATTGAATACAAACATGAGTTATTTAAGTAAAGCGTCACTGAATCCCATCAAACAGAATGCGTCGGCGTTCCCACCAGACCCGGCCCGGGGGGGTTCTCCTCCTCGGCGTCGGCCACCAGTTTACTGGTGTCCACCGAATCATCCCCGACCCGCTCGTTGTTGAAGAAGAGCGGGTTGTCAAAGGTGGACAGCCTTTCAGGGATCGCTAAGCGGCGCCCGGACTTCTTGAAGAGGACCAAGGCGACGACTGTTCCTGCGGCGATCCCAGCGAGGACCAGCGCCGCGGCCAAAATGTTGCGCCTGCGGCTTTTAGGAGGCACCGTAGGGTTCGCTGCAATGGATTCAACCCACAGATGATGAGCCAGAAGGAGCAATTCAGTCAGTTATTATGAGTCAAGGAGATGCGACTTACCCGTTGTCTGTGGCGCCTGTCGCAGTGCTAAAAAGATGACAAACACATGACCAAAGACGTGTGATTACATTAAACTCTAAACGTTCGAATCAATGCGGGGAATGTGTCACACATCCCTGCTCATTTAATTCCAAGAGTACGATGATCTCACTTTTCGTTGTTTTGCAAATGTATCCTCTGTCGTGGTAGCCGGACCCGGTCGTCCATCCGCCATCTGAAGCTAGAATCGATCCGTAACTGTTTCTCGTGTTCGGTCCTTGGCTCCAGTTGGTGTAGTCCATGGCAGCTCTATCCAACCAGCGCCAAATGCCTGGGCACAAATGAGCCTTTTTATTTATTTTTAACAGGTAAAGCATTCCCTGAATTGACTGTACAATTCTTTTTTACAATTTGAATAATACGTTTTACAAATGTTGTTGTATAAGCTAACATTTCCTTTACTATGCTGAATATATTAACTGTGACTGACCCCAAAGCCACAGTCATTAGCACCTGAGGGCCAGCAGAGGAAAATGTAAAGACCTATTATCGCATAATAGGTTCTATTGAGGTTGATTAAAGATAGCAGTAGGGCCCTAAAATCAAGAGAAAAAATACCTGTGTTTTTTGTACTATGAGCACTGCCTTTAATATTAAACACTCATATTTGAAATAGATCAAAGAGATGTTGATGCGTTGATATATTAACAGGCATAAAAGATCAAGCTGCGGTAATTTGTAACTTTGCGGTTTTCAGAGCTTTACAAAGATCAATTTTATTCTTGTTGTCACAATATTGTTTCATGATGTTTTTATGAAAGATAAGACAACTGGACTTTACCTGCGTGGGTTTTGTACAGGCCGATCCAGAACGAGGTATGGCTATCTTTAAATTGTTTAATAGTGTTTTGAATAAATTCTTGCTCAGAAGGATCTTCAATGCTGGCAAGATTTCCACCTTCGAAACAACCAAATAAAAAGCAGTTTGTTTTTTGATTGAACATAACACTCCCGAGTGATTTAAAAATATAAATCAGTCATAGAAATGACTTACCTTGTTTTATACAGCTAGCAGATGCATCCGGCCACTCAATTTCCTCTGTACGAGTGAGGTAACAATAACCCTTAAATGGAAGCCAGCCTCCAGTCCTCTGTGAATAACTTGGTCCTTCTAGGTTGTCGGGGCAATATCCCGGAAAATCACTTGACTCTGTTGGTGCCACGTCTGTGAATAAGCGATGTATTCACGTGAGTTAAATCAACGCGCCGACGTAAGCAAGCGATCAATAGCTCACAAACAATGACGGGAACAGGTGAAGGCGGGATGCGGGTCGAGGTTACATCCAGGGTGCCTCACCTTTAGTCTTCATGCAGATACTGGACTCGGACCTGTTGCAGGAGCCAGTGTTCCATTTTCCGTCTTCAGCCATGTACACACAAGGGAGGTGTGGACTTGGTTCCATTCTTCCCCAATAGGTTGCGGTGATGCGCCAGCCTCCAATGAATCGGAAATATCCGCCAGTCTGAAAGCAAAGATCAAACTGTAATTTGCATAGTTTAGAAACCAGTGGTCTTTTTAATTAACTTTTTAATTAAATTGAAAACTTCTTCCCTTTTCATGCAATTAGGACTGTGTGCTACATCATAGACCTAAAAGTGTCCACATCTATCCCCAACATATTTTTAGGATCTTCAATTTGACCGGCGTTGCGTCCTGTACCTCCAATTTGTTCAATCCAATCCACACGGCACCTTTGACCTGCAAAGCCAGAAGCTCAACAAAGTTCTGTGACCACTGGTTGCGCGGGCCGGCCAGTTGGGCACCGTCCCTTTCACAGTTCTTTTTGGCAGCATCCCAGGTCATTTTTTGTGGAACAAGCTTGAAAGAGTCATTAAAAACGTTGACATAGTCCACGGGTGTTGGTTGAGAGGAGTCTGGGAGAGAAGGATCTGTCAAGGGTGAGAAGATAGACAAGTTTAATTTCATCTTTGAACTCTTTCTTATAGGTTACGTCATGTACAGTTAATCTTTTCATTTTTCTGAAACGAATGAAATATCTCACTCTACCCCCCCAAAAAATCAACAACATCCTGTTTGAATAGGTCTGCATTTAAAATACAATTTTAAACATGTTTTAAAGCAGTCTTCCAACACGTCTCGGTACCTTTAGTATTGACCTAACCCTAACCCTAACCCTTACTATAAAATTAAAAACAGAATTAAATAATAATCCCTGCAAAAGATATAGTAATTGGAATCATATCTTGTTTTCTATTTGCTCTAAAATACACCAAAGGTTTCTTTGCCATGCACTTGTCATACATAATATGCTATGTTTGATAAATTGGGGGACTATGCAATATATACAACATTTGCTAAAGTTAGTATAATGTGAATCATTCTTGGAAATGCAATAAAGAGGTTAAGCTCACCAACGTTTCGTAGACAGACGTATCCGTTGGTGTCATTGCAGGACTTTTTTATCCATTTCCCAATACCAATGGTGTGATCCGTGGTCATTACAGCACATTCTTGCTGTTAAAATACAAAGCGTGGATCAGGTAAAGAGTGCAGGGACTTAACTGAAACTGAATAATATATCATAATATGATGCAAAACCAATGGGATAGCACAGCACAAAATTCTCGATTTTTTTTTCTTCCTTTAGTCATCCATAATTATCGTTATAAAATAACCAAAAATGAAAGTGAGGTCAAATGGTTTTACCTCAGCGCGCAATAGTGAATGATAGCGCATGAAAACATCCGAGTGATGATAGAAATGAGGAGGCTGGAAATGAAGAGCAAGGAATTTAGAAATATAATTAGAAATATTAATATAATATTAATATTAATTATAAACAATTCACAGGCTATAACATAATCATCCTGAAAATTGACAACTGAATCAGCAGGAGACTCCCCTGGTTATTTAAAGAACTCTGAATGTTAAGAAGTCTAAATCAAAATGATCCTGCTTGGTCTAACACAAGGTCGATAAATCGTTAAAATAAGTCGTTAAAAGGTTTCATTCCAAGTCTTCAGTACACTACGATGTTCATTTCATGCTAAACAGAAGATAAAGCAGGGTGTGCTTTTAGCGTGGCTCTTATGTGACAAACAATCGACGATGCTTCAGAATATGTCTGAGGTTGGTTGTACCATATGGCTGAAAACTCTATGGATGTTCTGGGGGCGCTGCAGCTGTAGAGAAGGAGTCAAGTTAAAATGTAAGACAGTGATTTAGAAAATGTACAAAAATGTGTGGTTCATTTTGGTTCAATGCAGCAGGTTTCCTCTTGTACAATCATTATGATGAAGTAAAAGCGTAGTGTCGACTTACAGTAGATCCCCAATTGTAGTATCGTTTTGGTCGGCCGTCCGTCCAGAGAAATGAACCGCCACGTACATTGTACATACCGATCCAGAGGTTCGTTGCAGGGGCCTCAGCCAATTGAGCAGTCAGAAACACTGAAAATGTAACACATGTCATTCGTATGATTAAAGCTTTAAAAAATGGGTGGAAAGCTCTTGGTCAATTTTTAGGTCTACAACCACAACAAAAAACAAAGAAAGAAGAAACCCTCTGCTGAATGGCCACAGGTTTACCTTTTAAGACTTAGTACCTCACATTGCTCTTACCCTTTGATTTCTGTAAAAAATAAATAGTAAAACTAACCTTGCACTTGTCTCGACATGATTGAAGCCAGATTTCCTCCGATTTCTTGGCATTGTGCCTTTGCTCCATGCCACGTCTCCTTTTGGTCGTTAACGATGATGTAACACTACACCGGGAGCAAAATGTGAAATCTCAAACGAGCAGCCGATTGTTTTATCCACAAATGGATCAAAGCTTTTTCCGTTTGAGGGTCGATTGAATGCACCTCAGTCGAATGACACAGGCCAACTATTATAAAAAAAAATATGTGACCTCTGACCTTTGATTCATACTGTTTCCAGTTTTGTGGACAGCCACCTTTTGGGGGAACTGTTGGTGCAACAGTGGCGTTGGCGGATGGCGTGGCACTGCGTTTGCAAATGAACATGTGCTCATCTCCACAATTATAAACGTGCCAGAAGCCTGTAGATAAATTCAAAATACTTATGAGTAGATGAGGAAAAAAAAGATTACTCCCACGTTTACAGTCTGATCTCAGATTACTTCATTAAAGTAATTATAATAAAAGTGTGGAGTCGTCTGTTCAGTACTCACCCATACTGCGGGTTATGACAGCACAATTCTCATCATTGCGTTTGAAAAGAGGTTGATCTTCATCCCACCTTTGAAACACCACCGAAGAACTGTCCATCCAACTTGAGAAGACAATAGAATCACTTAAACAATGTAAAAGCACATCCATTACAAACTCCTACTTTCTTTTCCATATTGTTTTGCTTTTGTTATTTTTTGTTCATACAGATATTCTACATTATGGATTACAGGCAGGCACTCTCCAATCAGCACATCATGATTGTTTTCCAGCATTGTTAAAGCACACAGTCAAATTATATTTTAAGCAGTCAGGAAAGACACTTATTATCCCATTACATATATTATGCATTTTGTCAATTTTGTATTTTTTATGTTATAAATCATTATACTGCAACATCTAGAACAGGGATGCCCACACTGACCAAGTCATGGCGATCTTTAATCCATTAATTATGAATGAAGTCCTACTCACCTGTATGTTTTATCAAGATCCACGTTCAATCCGATCCAGTAAGAGGATGAGCCATATAACTGCATCTAAACAGACAGGTGCACACAGCTTAGCAGCACCCAACCTCGCAGTAATTACCAACGAGCCAATGAGTGATGTCAGCAATGAAGAATACACGTCACGCCTCACCTGTTTCCACAAAAAGACACTTTCGGCTTCACTGTCGATGGTGACCAAATCTGCGTGCTTCTGTTGGCAAAAGCTACGAGCGTCTTCCATGGCCATCGGGTTTCTGTATAAAAAATACTGAGCCCCATTCCACTCGAGCCACCCGTCACCTGTCTTGTTGTAGTCTGGAAACATTCAGAAGAATTTTGGAACGTGTCGCAGTACACGTGCAGTTCTATTGACTGAACAGGGTTTGAACTGACTTTGGCCATCCCACGACTTGAGGTTTCCCTCATCAAGTGAAATATTTCTGTTTCTACTTTGCACATTGCAACATACTGTAAGTTGCAGCTGATGACCTATTGACCCCGGGGATCTCCATACTAGCCTTCTGGTACACCAATGAGGTTCACCGTTGTGGCTTTGAATAAAATATCTCAGCAACTGTAAGGCTCACCATGAATTGGATTTTTCAAAATGCATTTTAATGTATTTTAAGTATTTATTTAGTTCCCACAATGCCGCTTGCATTGGCTCTGTGCGTGCTCTTGCAGTGTGACGTTTGATATTTAAATGTGTGACTGTGTAGCCACAAATACTAAAAGGAGAATTAACCCACAGAGATGTAATAGCAGCATACAAAAAAGCATACCTATAGGTTTGGGCTGAGTGGGTATTTCCTATGCTTTTTACTGCCAACTTACCAGGAGTAACTGGGTCTGGAGGCGGATCTGGAGTGACTCCTGAAAAGACAAAAAAAATTAAGATTAAATCATACTCCCAAAACGAGCCGATAGTGGACAGGGCTTGGTTGCATGAGTAACCATCCAAAGCTCCTTTCACCTGCAGGTATCTGGCACAGCCAATCAAGGTACGTCTCACAGTGCAGGTCGTTCCAAGACCCACTTTCGCTCCGCTTATCCGTATTCACTGAAGCGCAAGATTCCACGTTGTTTTTATTGTTTGGCTCGCCATCTTCCCAGTGTTGGAACTGCAGCTGTAAGTAAAACAAAACAAAATTCAATTAGTAGTTTTTTTTTAAAATTCCGGGAAAAATGATTTTTTTAGGCCAATCGAAGAAGTTCGCATCGCACTGGTTACCTGCACAAAAAGCCAATTGGATGTATGCAATATAGTTTAAAATGCAATATAAGAATATAGGCTCTCTGGGCAACACTAGTATAAAAACATTTTTTTCAATTAATCTCAATAAAACAAACATTGCCTTTGAAACGAGGGAACCAGAGGGTCAAAATGAAAACTGCAGACATTTTTGAGTAGGAAAATGTTAACTCACAGGGGACCCATCGCTCCACACGTAACCGGTGACGGAGTCGGGGGCGCTCAGCCCAATCCAGGCTACAGCGGAGCTATGGCGGACAATTATTATAGTGTATGATTATTCTATTGATGATATATACTGTACGTAAAGCACTGTCCTCTGCTCGACCTTCATCCTCAGCTGCAAACAGGGGTAATGATTCTATTTTATTGGATATGTAAGAGGTCATACTGTACCGGGGGGGTAGTGCCTGTTGCTCGTCAGCGCTGTGGATGCTGAGCAGGTCTCCTCCGATGGCCCGGCAGTAATCTCTGGCCTCAAACCAAGTCATCCTTGGGGTTCTAAACAACTTGACCAGAGGAAAAAGATGGTTGGCAGCTTTTCACAAGCAAACAGTATTTTCATTTCTTTACATTTGATGTGTGTGTGCCATTAAAGTAGACACACACACACACTATCTCTACACAAAACAGAGCTATCCATCAACACATTTCATTTTTTTTGTGGGCTATATGTGCATTTTTGCAGTAGGAAAATTAATTTTTAAAAAAGGTTTTGGGACATGGGTCACCTTATAGCAATAGTTTCTTAATCCAATTCGATTCCAGTCCTCTGCACACCTGGGAGGGGCAGCAGTGGGTGGTGCGGGAGTTAAGACGGCCCCCTCCGCCAGGTGTTTACAGATGTATTTCTGCTTATTGATACAGGGAAGCACATCCCAGAGGCCGGCAGAATAACCGGTTGCCATGGCAACACATCCCTGGCTATGACCTTGCATCGTTAAAGGAGAAGTGAGGAAACGTCAGTCACGGCACCACTTTTGTACAAATCTCACTGATGGAGTTAAACTTTTCTCCTTACCGGGCATTTCAGCGTTCCAGTGAGTAAACTTCACTGAACCTCTGTTGGTCCACATAAACTGATCGATGTTTTCCTGATTTGAAAGTCCTATCCAGAAGTATTTCTCTGATCTCAATCCCACCAGGCTGACAAGGAAAGCATTGTCCACCCTGGAAATGTTTACATGTTAATGAGCATTAGATCTCTTTTTCTTGTTCTACGTACGTACATGTCAACGAGCGTTGCTCAAAACTTTTCAAGGAAAATATGTTTTTACCTATTTGAGACATCTGCTAAGTAAGAATGTGAACTTTTGCACTCATCCTTGGCTTCATCAAAGGTTTTGGTCTGCATTCCAATAAAGTAGCAGTAAGAGCCATGTCTTTTCCACCCCTGGATTATTGGGAAGAAAAGTAAAGAAAGTTTATTGATTGCAGACATGATATTTCCTAATTAGTAGTTAGTTCATTTTTAAAAACGGTAATAAGCGACAAGTAAACATAAGCATGGGTATCCAATTGCTTAAAACGTTTTCAAACCTTGCTATACTATGCCATATCATATTTCATATGATAATATCTAGTGCTGTCAGTTAAACACATTAACAGTGAGGTTATTGCAAACCCATTTTAACAACGTCACTTTTTTGGATAAAGCCAGGCACTTTTCCATGATGAAAAGAGCATTAAAATGAATTTAAAGTAATGGAACAAAATAAATGAAGGGACATTTAACATAGATACAAATTTTGCGATTAATTGTGATTCATTTTGAGTTAACTATGACATGGATGTGATTAATCACAATCAAATATTTTAATAGTTTGACAGCACTAATAATATCTTATTATCACTAGAATCCCAAACAGTATGCATTACATCTTGGTCAAAAAATCACAGCCAGAGAAAATTACAGAGCATCATAAAGTTTGACATTTTGTTTGATACAGCGTTAATGCAAACTTTTTCGACCAGGGAACTCTACTTTACAACATGCTGAAACCCATACAGAATAATTAGGAACATGAACTCTCATTGGAGGCTGTTAAAATAAGTTTTGAGAAATGATCTTTACTGTGCTGAAGACTAATACAAAGAAAGGAAAGGGCAAAAATCTCTTTTGACCAATAAGAAATGACAAAGTTTGGTTGAAGTTCAGCTTTACACAAAAGTCCAACTCTGGTGATCATTTCAGGAACTAAATAAACAGTTTTTCACTAGGTGAAAAATAAATACACTCAACACACCGTTTTGCAGCCGGCATCCTGCTGCACTTCATCTCCAGTGGGTTTTGAAGAACTCTTCTTCATACAGATGGAGCCGTGTCTCTCCTCACACGAACGGTCCGCCCAGTTCCCGTTCTGCAAAGTCAAATGTGTGGAGACGCTACGTAATGGAACATAAACTCAACTCTTTAAACCACTTCAGACATGTAAAACTGACAATGTAATTTAACACATGCACAGTTAATAAATGTATTGTGGACAATCACAAAGGGGATTCTCACCTCTCCCCTGATGAGAACACAGTCAGTTATGTAACTGGAGGGCGCAGGGTTTACATATTCCCAGCTAGTGAAACTGACGGTGGAGTGGTCGCTCCAGTCAAACAGCCCCTCTGTCTTCCTGTCATTAAGTCCAATCCACAGCTCATCAGTGGATTCTGCAGAGATGGACAAAATAATGATGCGTTGTGACAATAACTGTAAATAGAGTGTGGATTTTCCTTTGTTAGGCTTGATTTTAATCTCATGTACCAAAGACAGAACACACATAGGTTCGTCCTCTGTACAATAGTGAGGTGTGGTAGAGCTGTTTGTACTGTTAGCGGCATTAGCATTAGCTGTATTCATGTGATAAGCAGCCGTTTTAGACCACCACCTGTAGCTGATCAATAAACGTGATGGGATCGGTCATCTTTCAACGCACGACAACGAATGACATTCGATTGTACGTTCTCCTTTCATTCTATCTGAACGTACCATATCCAAGTTGAGAGATGACAAAGCTTTGGTCCTCCACATTGCGGATGCTGACCAGGTTCCCTCTTTCATTATCACACTCTCTCTGAGCATCAGTCCATGTCTGCTGAGTACGATTGAGATGGAAGCAGTGACCATTGTAAAAAATCCAAGGTCTGGAACAAAATCCTCTCACACCTGCCGATCATAAAAACAACAAAGAAATACGGACTGAGGTACAGAGACTCTATGAAGTGTAGAAATGCTGTTCTGAGGGGATGTGTACTGTCGAATAGAATAGATATTGGTCTTTACCTTGTGCAGGCAGTATTTCGGCCGCTTTACTGTAGCAAATGTACCCAAGTTTCTTGCTGCAAGGCGAACTTTGCCAGGAGTACTGGACAGCAGGATCAACTGTTCCACAGCTGTGTCCCGGACTAGGAAGTGGATGTCCTTGAACAAGATAACGGTTGGACTTGTCATTGTTGGTTTTGCAAACATCCTCGTATCAGCGGCCATATTTGTCTAGATGTTGTACACTTGCAGCTCTGTTTAACCACAAAGCTTCAATCTTCACTTTACAGTTTATTTACAGATGTAACTCTACACTGGACCATATATGTTAATTAAAACATTTTTCAGGCATATTTTTAACATATTACTTTAGTTTAACATAATTGGAAAAAAAGGGGGAAAAATGTACCTGAGTCCCATTTCATGTAGCGGAAAGGTCTCCCATTGGACCACATCCAGCTATGTTCTGGATCCAGGATCAGCCCAGTCCACATCTTACTGCCACTTGTACCTAATAGTGCTGTTGGGGCAATGATAAACAAATACTAGAAAATTCCACCGAAATTTTAAGAGTGTGGCCTAGACTGCCCGCAGATGTTGCAATATAGACGCATAACTCGTTGGATAAAAGGTTCAGCAAAATGAAATGTAATGCAATATAAAATTCAAAGCATTGGGATTTCTAGCTCTTTGAAACGCAATGATAAACCCACTAACACCTAAAAAATAAGTAAATCCAGCAGTTATTTCTAATCTAAAGGATTTTAAAATGCCCAAGTTGTACACTGATGGCATTGCAGCTCTGAGCACACATTGTATAAGCATCAATCACTCCAAGTAAAAATATCCAAGAGAAAATAAAAAAATACCGTCTCATAGATTTAAACACGTTTTTTACAGAATGAGAAGTACAGATTTGTGAGCATACTCTACACAGGTGATGAACTAGCTTTTTTCTAACAGCAGATATGTGACATAACAGAGAGACACACTGACAGAGAGGAGGGGAAACAACCGCGTCACCTCAAGTCATCTGTTTATGTACGTGCACGAATCAGCCACGCAGGCAAGTGAAGGCTAGCCACAAAGGTCAGCTAGCTAGCTGATGACATGTTTTAGCCACTTGTCAGCAGTTTGGTCTTTCGCAACACAACCTTTTCAGTAAGGCTCAAAGTTCTGGACACAATAGTTTCCATGAAAATATATCATCACCAGAAATGCTAATAGTGTCGAAGAGAGCTTAAAATTTCCCCTTTATCAAAACGTCCATCGTAGTCAGTGTGCTCTCACCTGTGACGTAAGCCTGCTGGTGAGGATCAGTGATACTGAGCAGGGAGGCACCCTGCTGTTTGCAGCTGGCCTCGGCCTGTGACCACATCAGCGCCGACTGGGTGTTGAGCTGGTAGTAGGCTCCTGTTGTTGGGTGGATGGTCCAGCCTTCTTTGGCTGTGAACAGCAAAATCTGGAAATGTATTGTTTGCTTCAAAGTTTAACACGTTATGCCCGTACGTGTTTTTGTCTTAAAGGATGCGGTTGATTAACTTTACACGGATCAGCTACCATGATTTCAAAAATGGAAACTATTAGGATGGACCTTAACCCCTCTTCCATGGAGAGCATTATGTCTCAGCAGCTTGAAAAATGGTACATTTACAGTGAGGCTAGTTGAGTCCATTAAGATAAGTTTGACTTTAGATTTTCTATGCTAATTTTAAAGGAAAATATATTGTAATTGTAAATATGGCCCAATCCCTGTGTAGGGTTAAATGGAATGTCCACTTTCCCAGGAAGTACTCACAAGTCCTCGGGCAGTAACCCCAGCGTTCACTTTGGTATTTGGTCTCGACTGCACACCACGGCCTCTTTTCTGGCGAGTCGACCGTGGTGCAGTCTGTGTACCACTGGTCCTGGTACTGGAAGGGAAACATGCACGGCAGTCCAGCAGCATTTCCACCGATTGCAAAGAGCTCTAAGACGTGGTGAGCAGAGATTACAAAGATTTTTTTTTTTTTTAAGTACACAATTGCTTTTAATCAACCCCGTTTTTACACCGTACCTCTGTATGTTCTCAAACAAGCGCCGCTGGACGTCCCTGAAATGGTGAGGTGGTTATTGGGCCCGACAGTTTTGGAGAGAACTGCCGTGGAGTCCGCATTGAGCTCGATGTAAAGCTCTTGGTCCTTGAGGGCGAGCAACGTTCCGTTCTTGCATTCCCACTTTTGGAGGTCGCTCTTTTCGTCACATTCGCCGAGGTTAATTTCACTTCCCACAGTTTTGCCCTGCGCGGCGAGGCACCTTTTCCTCAGTGGAAGCAGAAGTCGGTCATCGGTTGTCCAGCGTATGCCGTTGCAGATGTTGTTTGTTTTAACCAAACAAAAACCAGTGTCCTTGTTGGTGAGTTGAAATGGTAAATCTGTTGAGAAAGACAGAAATACACAAACAAAAATGTATTTTGACAACCACTACCTGCGAATTATCAACAATATCAACAACTGTAGTTGAACTGTAGCAAGAAACAAGGGATGAATTGAACCAAGCGGACCCACACTAACACACAGACACAATAGCCTCGGACAAAGAGTCTCAAAAACACCTCACAGTTGAAATACCGTACCATCCGATGCCAAACATGGTAAGGCCTGGAAGAGGAGCACCAAGGCTGTGCAGGTAATCTTCATTGCTAGTGTCAGTTATAGAAATCTTTATCCATGCATTTCTCACGAGGAACGCAAGAGCTGTGTGAATGATCGTCGAAAGTCCATCTCGATCTGACGGATCCCGTCTGGAAATGTCGTAATGCCTTTTATTTCTCTAGTATCAGACTTTTTTTCGTTATAAATCTTTTTTTTAGACCGTTTTTTAAAACCGGAACCTGAAAGCGGATGTTTGCACATTTGGCCGTTTCATTGACGTACGCATTCCCAGAACACGTTGGTGTGTGCATGTGTCATTTGTCATTGCATAATTAACAGCAGGCGCAGTGGAAAACAAGAAGTCCGGTGATCCCGCTTCAGTAACTGAACTCTTTAGTCCACATAGACCACAGCAAAACATTTAGATGGACAAAGATAAATGCAATAATTCAATAGCAAACAGATCTTGATTAATTCAGGCAAAACTATATTTAATCCTCAAACTCTTTTATAAACTGTTTAGCCTAATAGTTTCATTTACTTCCAATCACATACATCTTCACTAAAACTCTTCTTTTTTTTAAAGTTCTTCATGAAATCAAGTCAACGTGGGTGAGGATGAGATTTACAAATGGTCATTTTGAGGGGGGAGGTATTCCTTTATAAATAAAACAGAGTAGTCAGCACACCGAGTAGCTGTCATGAAAACGGTTGCTTTGCTGTGTAACGATTTGAGCATTTCAGCCTGAAACGCTCCTTTAATCACACATATCTGAATGCACATGCAATAGTTTTAAAAAGTAAAAATGAATTCAAAATAATTGGATGTGGGACTTTTTGATAAAGAATTCCTTGTATGTTCAAAGAGGAAGTGGCTCCTGTGAATTTGGGAAGTGAGCCTTGGTAGCATCCGTGTTGCGTAAGAAATCATAGTCAACAGGTTGGGAGTGCTGGGAAAAATTGCTGAGTAGACACAACCATCATAATAACTCACAGTATTCAGTTCATTAAACCTGTTAAAATTCACAATTTGTGGAACTGGCTTAAAAACTTGCTGGAGTACTGAAAACTCTGCAATCTCCTCCAACTCTAACAATCTGATCCTTTCATGTAACATAGCCATCTGGTATGGTGGGGGGGCATTCTAGCATCTACTGCAGTGGTTAGTCCACTTAATGCTTGAGTAAAGGATCCATAAGGGGCGGTGTTATTGGAGTTAAAGTGCAGCACACTTGGCCAAACATAGCACACATTCTTCCCTTTTTTTGCATCTGAGTCGTCCTGTTTATGGTTGTGGCCTCATATTGTATGTGTGTTTTGGTCTAGAGCTTTTTGCCTTGAAAGTGTCAACGCGTTTGACTGTAAAAACGCCACTATCCCATGTGATGTATGTACAACAGTCTGGTGTTCCATTATTGACTGGGCTGTTTAAGTCAATGCTTTGCCAATGGTGGCTATGTTCCTGATGCACATGATGAGGTCCCCTATCTCCACATTATCTAGTTTGCCACTATCAAAAATCTTCGATCTGTGCTCCCCACCCCTTTTGAAATAGAACAGAATTCAGAAATCTGAAATTTTTTATCAAAATCAAATCAAATCAAAATAAAAAAATGACTTTTTATTCCCTCGTATCAGACTTTATTATTTATTTATAACCGGAAACCTCAAAGCCGATGATTGCACATTTGACTGTTTCATTGACCTACGTGCGTGGATGTGTCATTTGTCATTGTCATGATCCTGGGTCCCTCATCCTTCCCTGTCCCCTGTTTCCCTCTTGTGGTCATCCTCATGCAACACTTTCTGTCCATTCTCTCCTCCCCTCATTATCTCCCACAGCTGATTCCCCTTTCTTTATTATCATCGTCTCACCTGAAACCTTTTCCACCTGATTTTGTCAGCTTCTTATTCCATCCTTCTAGCCCCGTCTTGCCGTCGGATTATTCCATGAACTCTTATGCGAGACGTCAGCACGCTCCCCCTGTCGATTCCTGCCTGTGTATGTTTACATTATTCTCCATACTTGAGTTGCACTGTTAGTCTACACGTTACCTGACTGTGCATCATTCACAACATAAGTCATTGCATAATTAACAGCAGGCGTCGTGGAAAACAAGACGTGCGGTGATCCCGCGACCGTAAGACCTCCAGTATTGACAACATTACTGTAATGTACAAGGACAAATAATTCAGGATGCAATTGTTTTTCATCTGCTGCATTTGGCAAAACAATTAATTTGTTTCTTGATGTTTTAGTTTCTTCTGTAAACCTGCTCTGACAAGTGGAGGTGACCTGGTTATGGCTCTGTCTTTGTACGCTGCTGCAGGGTCCGTTGATGAGTCACATCCTTAACCTTTGGCTTGCACAAGCAGCAGAGGAAGAAGTCCCTCGTACATGATCACAAAGGATAGAATGTGTTAGATTAGAGACTAAAGAGTCAGATTGACTTCTATTATCATTTGAAGCAGGAGTATTCAAACTAAATCGAGTTAGAGGTTCAGTTAGAGAAAAGTTATAGAAGCAAAGGACCGGATGATCACTTTCTTAGTGTGATTAAGTAGAGAAATAGAGTTGTATCAACATTTGCATTTAATCAATACAAGTAACAAATCAAATGAATTCAATACAATTCTAAAACACATAATGTATTGTAACAAAGGACATATATGTGGGACTGCAAATATACAAATATTTTTTGTTAAGTGGGAGAATTAAGCTCTAGTTTGTCCTGCCGGGATGTTAAACCTGTACCTGAATGCATCAGGGCCGAGCTCATTGAGCCTCATGGTGTTGTTTTAACAGGTTCCTGGTTTAGTGCTGCAGTGGGAACAGAAACCAGTCCTTTCCATAGGGGATACGGACCGCGGCCCGCCATTTAGTGACCACTGATTTAAAGGAACACCACCCACATCATAACCTTTTATTTATGCCTTACTTGATTTTGTTTAAAACAAAACTTGGGTTTGCTTCGATATCAAACAGATCTTGATGAAGCCTTGACTCATCTCTCTCGTCTGCTCTACCCCAAAAGGACAGAAGGATCCGTTGAGTGGAGTACACCGGAGTCACGGACCCAGAGCGAAAGAACCCTTTGTTTTGTTGAGAGTGATTGCTGTCTCTGAGCCTCCTATTTTAGCCTTGAATCTGAGCTCACTTCGCCTTGGTTGCCACACGAAACGTTTGCAGATGGCGTACAATCATGCTGCATTGAAGAAGACTTTGACTGAGTGATTGAGACATTGAATACATTCTAACTAGTTTTACTGTAATGAAGCAAGTGAAAAGTAAGGTCATTTTCTTACAGACTTCTTTTTGCAACCTGAGATTCTTCTGCATTGGCTTCAGTCATCAGAACCAGAAGTGAGGTCCTTCCTAACGGACTGGAAGAAGCCCACGATAGAGTTTGTGTCCTATCAGATTCTGTTTTATTTTGTCTTTTTAAGTCACTTAAGTCACACTTGGGGATCCCTTCCTGTGCACAGTTTTCTAACACAACTCTAAGCAGCTTATAAAACATCATTAAAATTACAAGCCAAGATCTTCTTTATTAAAAAAAAAAAATTTTATTAAAAGAAATGCAATCTTTCACAATGTTTGATAACACAATACTCTGCATTTTGCCAAATTCTAAAATTGCAATACTATATTTAGGTATTGTGCTAATATGTTATAGTGGGGATCCCCAATATGGTGAATTGATCCCTCGTGTTAGTTAATTTCTTAACATACAAATCAATTTTAAATATCCTTTAGTGCCAAGTTTAATGTTCATTTACCAATGACAGGCGGTGGGTTTATTTTCTAAGACGATCAACAGCATCTTGTGAGCATAAGCATAACATGTAACAATTATCAATTCTATACATTCCGTCAGATATAAAGACAAAATCAAATACCATTCATTCCTACGGGCACATCCTAAGTTGTTCTCTTCTATGAGGTAAGACATCGCCAACTCCATTGAAACTCACACTTGAGTGTGACATATTGTTAAATAACTGAGTATATATTTTCTATGTACTGTAGTAAAAAACAACACAAAGCTAAAACACTAACGAAGCATCCCCGTGTGATACATCAGTTTTGGGCACCGGTACAGTGTCCCGATAGATGGTGAATCACAGCGATATGATAGGCTCGGGGTTTTCTTCTTCTGCGTTCTCTATCAGTTTATTGGTATCGACCACATCGGGTTGGGATCGCTCTCTGTCGAAGTAGAGCGGGTTGTCGAAGGTGGGCAAAGTACGAGGAGCCTTCTTGTAGATGAAGAATGCGACAACCGCCAGCGTGGAAACGAGGGTGATGACGAGCACAACAATCAAACTGGTGTGGACGCGTGGGCGGGGATTCTGACCTCCGTGCGCTTCTGCACAAGCACAGTCAAGGCAATTTAAAATTCAGTTGAGCTTTAAATAGGATTCAGATTCCTTTTAATTACCTTAAACTACATCTTTTTTTTATAATAACTGTCAATTTTGCATTTTTGTTTATTGATGTTTATTAATGAATAATTCAAATTCTGCTCAATTCAAGGAGTTTCAAAAGGTGTAACTTACCAGAGTTTCCTGATCCTTGATCCACGGGAATAACTGTTTGAAGAGAATAAAAAAGAAGGGAAAGTGGTCATAAAACTGCGGCTGGAAGTTGAGTTTATGTAACAAACAGTTGTATATTTTTAGAAAAAGTGAACACAGGCTTGACTATGACTCCCTTTCACTCCACGTAAGCTAGAGAACTTACCTTTGGCTGCTTTACAGATATAGGCTTTGTCGTGCCATCTGCTTCCTGTCCCCCAGAACCCATTTGAGGTTCCAATATGTCCAAAATCTTTTTCCGGCTCGTCTTCACCCCAGTTAATGTATTCCATGACGGTTTTGTCCAACCACTTCCAATCCCCTGTGGCCAAACAGAAACGTTAAGTAATACTATTTTCACTTTTACAAGATGTGCCCTGTGTGTTGCTCAAAGAACCAAAACTAAGAGGATGTCATCCGGCAAACTTAATTTCATGCAATCGAATATGAGTCATTTACTCCTATTACTCTAATTACTATTATGGAAAAGGGCGTAATCCTACCTTGATGAGTTTTGAACAGGCCAACCCAGAAAGAGCTGATGCTATCCTGAAATACGTCCACGCTCTTTTGGATGAATTCTTGCTCAGCAGGATCTTCAATGCTGGCCAGGGATCCACCTTTAGCAACGAGATAAGCAGTCTGGTTTTAACGAGCACTAGCCGCTTGTCGCCGGTCCCTGTTTGTCACACCACACACTCACCATGCCTGACACAGCTGCTCGCTGCATCCGCCCATTCAATCTCATCGGCGACAAACAAATAGCAGTGACCCCGAAACGGCACCCAGTTGTTATCCTGGATGTACTCCTCGTACATCTCTGCAGGACAGATCCCCGGAAAGGTTGTTGACTCTGGTGGCGGCACGTCTGTGAGGAGATCAGACGCTTACTTATTATTCACCCTGCTTAAAGCGGGGGTAACTGGCGCTGTGACACATCCTGGATCCATTCACAAAGTCATTTTAGCACTATTGCGCCCCCCCCCCCCCAGCATGCCAAGGACATGAGCAAAATAGTGTAAATTATAGAATGCAAAGTGTGATCTCTTGAACCTTCAGATGCTTGGATGGTTTCGTGTCTCCCACTAACGACGTACCTGTCGACTGCTTGCAAACACTGTTCATGGTCCGGTTGCAGAGAGCCGTCCTCCACATTCCCTCCTCGTCCACGTACACACAAGGTCGGTCTCGGCTTGGTTCACCCTCGGCCCAGTTGACAGAGCCCAGGTGAAAGCTATCAACATACCTAAAATAACCGCTTGTCTGAAAGGAAGAATGGATCAGATCAACATTTTTCATTTCATTTTCCCCCCCTTGGTACGGTCCTCCCGGTCTGTGTCAGCCGGCACCTGTTTGTTCAGTCCGATCCAAAGAGGAGCCTTGAGCTTCATGGCCAGCAGCTCCACGTAGGCTCGCGTCCAATCGTTTGTCAGGCTAGCCAGGTCGGTCTTATCACCCTGACAGTGTTTCCTGGCATCATCCCACGTCAGATTTTTATTCACAAACTTGATACTGTCGTTTCCCAGCGGTACGTAGAGGTCACTGACTGCTGGCTCTGGTTGAGGCTGGAGGTTTGGGTCTGTGGAGAGAAGAGATACATGGATGTTTTTTGTGTGTTTTTTTAAATAATTGTTTAAGAGAAATTCAGGACAAATCGATGGCTTTCAATTGTTTTCAGGTTTGGGCAGTGTGGAGCCGTTCTTCAGTGGCGGTCAAATTGAACGATTCTTTTTTTGGTTTCACCGCAGATAATTTCTTTAAGACAGAGAGAGAAAGAGAGAGAGAAAGGAAATGAACTCACCAACATCTCGAATGCAGATGAATCCATTTGTCTCATTGCAGGACCTAATTGACCATTTACCGACGCCAATGGAAGGGTTGCTGTTCAGTATAACACATTCTTCCTGGGGAGGGACATATCAAAATCTTTTCAATGAGATATAAAAATAGCTGACCTGCTTAAACTTGAAGTGGTCTCAAGTATTTTGACGGTTTGAGTGACTTAATTAATTAATAATGAACTATTAATAATTAATTAACTGAACGATTAGCCGGATGCTTTCCTCAAAAATGTATGTATTTCCTAATTAACTAAAAAGGAGTTTGTTTTACTTTAAAATGGATATATTACCTCATTCCATCTTTTGTAAAAGTCTCCATTAGGACGTCGAAATTTCTAACAAGCAGAACAAGAGAAACAAAAATTGAAACGTTTGTATGTCTGTTTAACAGTAACTCTACACTAAGCTAAGATTTGTGTACTTACAGAATAATTCCAGTTGGCGTATTTCCTTGATTTCCCATCACTCCAGTAAAATCCATCTTGTTTCAAAGCACTCAAACCAATCCACAGATCCGAGGTTGCCATTTCAGACATTTTTGTGGTCAGAAATGCTGCAAGTTTTAAATGTAGAAATTAAGTTCATTTTTTATTTTTTTTTCATGTAAGTTTTTCAAAATCAAATGAATACAAATGTTTAAAAAAGCAGTTGGACAAACTTTGCACACGCCGTGTGGGAATTGAGACAAAGGATCCGCCCATGCTGCTGCACTGTGATCTCGCTTCTTCCCAGAAGACCCGGCGGTTAATGATGATACTGTAACACTGCAAATGAGAAATTCAAATGTCATTTTTGCTCTACAACCTAACACTGACCTTCTTACTATAAGCTTTGAAACCATCTTATTTGGTCTTAAGAAATTTGTCTGTGTGCTTTACTTTTCAGTAAAATAAAACATTTGCTTAAAGCAAGCCACTTTTCCATGATGATAAGAACAATAAAATGAAGAATAAATTATGGGAAAAAAATAAATGAAGGGACATTTAGAATAGATACCAATGTGCAATTAATTGTAATTAATTTTGAGTTAACTATGACATAAATGCGATTAATTCAATATTATTTCAATATCTTCTGGTTATTGGAGATAGCAATGTGTATAAATAGAAAGAAAAAGTATTTGGATGATGGGACCAGTTAAGTGTCCATATTAGAGAGCACAAGACATTTATAAAATGATGTTGTAGCAAAAGAATAGCTGCAACAACAGGTTAAAAAAGGGCATGTTATATGTGCAAGTTGTAATTTAATTTTTTAACCACTCGGTAATGGAGTAAGAGTTTGGTAAATCCCCCTTGGACACATCCATTTAGTCCCAAACACTCTTTATTGAGAGCCGACGTCCACTCGTCAGGCAGAATAACTGGTCGAGAACTGACATTTTAGGAGTGGAAGTGGAAATGGTCAAACAGAATTCTGACCTTTGAGTCAAACTTAGTCCACTTGAGTGGGCAGCCCCCTTTGGGCGGAACCGTTGGGGCCGCCGTGGTGTTGACGGGTGCTGAGATTCCTCGTTTACAAATGAACCTGTGCTCTTTGCCGCAATTACAATTACGCCACAAGCCTGTAAGAAGAGTGGAGACACAATAAAGATCATCTCACCAAGAACTGCTTTCATTCAGAGCAGCAGATGAATCTTTTCCAGAACAACATGTCTGGGGTTGTTACTTTAATGTGTCATTTGTCAGTTTGCATTTACTCACCAGTGAAGTAGATCATAGTAACGCAGTTCTCATCAAAGGCATTAGAGCTGGGTTGATCCACATCCCATTTTTGTAACCCCACTGTAGAACCATCCATCCACCTTCAAGCACGCACAGTGCAGCAGAATTATGACATTAAATAGTGTGAACAACACTCTAGGTGTTGCCATTCTGCAGTAATGGTACAATAAAACAGGACATTCATTGATACTCACCAAAGTGACCCATCGAGATCCACTGACAAGCCTATGTAATATAGCCCGTAGGATCTTGAAATCTGTGAAAACAAACACAAATACACACAAGTGTTAGGACCTATATTTACTAGTGCTGTCAGTTAAACGTTATTAACGATGTTAACGCAAACACATTTTTATCGCAAGTTAACGTTTTCTTTTGGGCAGTGTTGTAGCCGTTTTGGACATTCTTTCAGATTTAACATTTTTGTGTTACATAATTGTATTTGTTTCCTTATTTGATTATTTGAGTGTCATTTCCTTGCACTTAAGGATGATTTGTCACCTGAACAGCCCATTAATGCATAGCACCTGGACCGCTCGTTTAGTCTCACCTGGATGAATTAAAAGTGGTGTCACCTGGCCAGCCACAAAGGGTTGAGTGGAACTGGAATCAAATGTTGGGTGTATAGGCAGGTAAAAGGATACAGTTTTTTGACCACGGCTCGGTACAAGTTTAGACCTTTTTGTTTACGGAGGTTAACTTTGCTTTATAGCTTAATCTTACAACTCGTTTATGTTCACCCTTTTTGTAAAGCCAAAATAAATGGATATATTCTTTAAAGTACAGAGTGTGCGTAATCCACTGCCTGCTGACCAGACCCACGGCCTTGACTGGATCTGGGAAGGAAAAAACTTGGAAAGATAGAAAGGCCGCCACAGGCAGGGATGGATGACTGTTGTCTGAAAATGTCAACAGGCTTGTCTGTTTGAGTAGCTGGCTGAAACAAAGAAGTAGTTGGCTTAGCTTTTATTGGTAACTGTTACGGTTCATTGTTTCTGAAATAAAAGGCCTGACTGCTTTGTTCACAGCAAACTTGAAAAAAAGAAAATATTAAGCCATGGTTTAACTGAACTATAGGCTGAGTCCTTGTTTACCTGAAATGTGCACTTTATCATTTTATTTTGTACCGCAATGTTGGAAATGTTGTTTTTCAGTAAAATAAAACATTTGCATAAAGCAAGTCAATCCACTTTTCCATGTTTATATGAGCATTAAAATGAAGAAAACATTATGGAAAAATTAAATTAAGGGACATTCAGAATAGAAATGAATGCAATTAATTGTGATTAATCTTTAGTTAACTATGACAATCATGTTTAAATATTTTAATTGCGCGACAGCACAAATATTTAGGTTTGGTAAACGGCCTTTCAATATGAATTAAGGTTGAATTGTTGGGCAGCAAAATTAAATAAACACCTACTTGTTTCCATAGGAAGGTATATTCGTCTTTACTGTTGATGGACACCAAGTCGCCGTGCCTCCGCTGACAGAAGTGACGAGCATCCTCCATGGGCATGGGGTTCTCGTTAATGAAGTACTGACTCCCTCTCCACACAAGCCAACCATCCGAAGTGGTGTTATATTCTGCAAAGGTTTTGGAATTGTGATGACAATTTGTGTTCAATATTGAAGCTGTCAAATTACTTGGTAGGGTGTGTGCGTGTGTGTGCGTTTATTTACTTACCCACAGTATTATTTGGAGGTATTTTTGGAGTCACTCCTGTAAGACCACAAACAGGTGTCAATCTCATGCAGAGAGGACACAAACACATCTTCCACTTTGTCGTCTCTTTTGAGTCGAATCTCGTACTGTGGGATAATGTCTAAACTAAACATCTCCAATCTCAACTAGCTTTACTATTTTAATTAGTCAGTGGAAAGATGAAGCAAAGATAGATACAGATCTAATCATTCCTATCATATCAACACTATAGTGTTGCCACTTTTGGAGATGTGTTGGTGATAATTTGAGTTTTGCATCGTTGAGGATGAACTACGATGCATCCAAGTCTATTATTCCTGGATAAACATTCATATATTTTTTCTTTAGAACACACAAAAAAAAATGAGCATTCACAGCATTGCACATTTCTGAGCTGTACCTGCAAGGATTTGACAGATCCAGTCATTGTAACTGTCACAGTTTACATCGTTCCAAGACCCGTGATCATTCACGTAATACGTTCTGAATTCAACACAATTTTCATCATTATTATGATTGTTTGGCTCTCCCTCCTGCCAGTGCTGGTAGTTTACCTTTGAACAGGAGGAAACAACAAGAGTGTTACACATGTGATTATGGAACAAAAGGATGGGATGGTTTGCGATGATCGGATCCGACGTAAAAAGAAGAGCACAGCTAACTCACCGGGGTTCCATCACTCCATGCGTAGCCAGTGCCCGCGTCAGGAATATGAAGTCCTATCCAGGCTTTGGCAAATCTACTGTAGAGACGAGACGTAACAGTAAGCAGTGCTCATTTTATTCCTCAATAGTACAGTAAATATTTTACTGTGTAACTGTGTAAAAATGTAACCTGATTTTCTTTAATCCAGCATGCCCATATTTCTACTATATCATTTTGATTTTTAATACTTCCAATAGTAAATGACCAACCTGCCCACATGCAGCTCTGAAATGCTGTGAATGCTGAGCAGGTCTCCTCCGATGGCCCTGCAGTAATCCCTGGCCTCGAACCAGGTCTTCTCAGAGGACCGAGGCCCTGTGAAAAGCTTTAAGACAAGAGGGAATGTCTCATTAAAGTACAGCAGTGGAGTAGATTACTGACTTTCTAAAACTGTGCCTAGATTTGTGAATCACAATGAGAGAAACTGACCTACTTCTAATCACGTAAAGTGTGTTTTGGCCATTTGGGGGGAGCATTAACAAGCTGTGAATAGAAAACTGACTTACGTTATTAAGGTATTTTTGTTATGTACTCATCCGGCAGTTATGGACCAATCATTAATTTGAGATGAAGCAGGTACCAGACTACCTGGTAAAGTAAATTAAAAATTTGCTCTGTTTTAACTCTGTTTTGGTCCCTACCATCTTTCTTTGGCTGCTAACGCCTCACTAGCTTTTCAATAACTATATCTTTTTGCTGTTGAATGTAGCTCAAGTAAAAGGAGTCCCAATAAAAAAACTATGACCATTTATGTAGAATGCATGCATAACAGCATGCATAAAATGTTTATGGGGATTGTGACAGGACGCTGGTCTTGTTTCGGTGGTATTTGCAGGTAACACGTGATTGTGTTTATCTGAGGTCGACCTCTAGTTGTACCTTAGCGCAGACTCTTCTTGTTCCCATTCGAACCCAGTCCTCCTCGCATTGGGGCTGGCTTTGAGTCGGTGGCGGGATGGTTACAACTGAACCCTCTGCCAGGTGTTTGCAGATGTATTTCTCCTTGTTGCTGCAGGGCAGCAGATCCCAGAGTCCAGCCAAAACGCCAGTTGTCATGGCAGCGCATCCCTGTCGGTAGCCTTGTGTTGTTGAAGATAAGAATTTTAAAAAACAGTCAAGAGTAAATGATGCGACTTCTGTTTATGTGTTCTTTTTTAAAGATGGGGTTGCATCTCTCTTACCTGGCATGGCTACGTTCCAGTGGGTAAACTTCACTGAATCCGTGTTGGTCCACACAAACTGATCAAGGTTTTTCTGATTTGAGAGGCCCAACCAGAAGTACTTTTCTGATCTTAAACCCACCATGCTGGCAAGGAAGGCGTTGTCCACCCTGGAAATGTTAACAGATGTTTTTGTCTCATCGTGTGATTCACCGTGTACGCCGCTTCCACACTCGGTTAAATGACAGCTGATGAAAACACGAGATGCTATTACCCATTTGAAACATCAACCAAATAGGAGCCTGAGATCTTGCAGTCTTCTTTAGCTTCATCGAACGTCTTTGTCTCTGCTCCAACAAAGTAGCAGTAGGAGCCGTGTCTTTTCCACCCCTGTGGGAAGCCGGGCACGGATCAGATCCGAGTAGTTTGGTCATTTTAAATGCAACACATGCGTTTTATTCTTAAAAGACAATTTATCTGCAGCGCGTGGTGTAGATGCTTAGCCCATGTCCAAACGAACGCGATAGTGAAACAGTTGCTTTTCAAAGTAAATTTCAGGGTTTTTGTTGCGCCCAAATGCTCAAATGCTGTTTGTGTACTCACAGATTTACAGCCTACATCCATATGCACTTCAACCCCGGTGCTTTCAGTGCTGCTCTGCTTCATGCAGATGAACCCATGTTTCTCGCTGCACGAACGATCGGCCCAGTTCCCGTTCTGTGAGAAGAAAACACATGTTTACCTGTAGATTGAATGTATTGGACGGCTGGACTAGATATTACTTGAACTCGCCATGCTTTCTGTTTTGCAAACACTGTGACATTCAATAGAAAAACATGCCGCTCCTCACCTCTCCCCTGATGAGCACGCAGTCGTCTTCATCAGTGGAGGTGAAGGGCCTCCCGTACTCCCAGCTGGTGAAGCTGACGGTGGAGTGGTCACTCCAGTCAAACAGCCCCTCCGTCTTTATGTCGTTCAGTCCGATCCAAAGCTCATCGGTGGATGCTGCGGACACGGCCATGGGATACAACCTGACAATGTCAACGTTTTTGGAGCTATTGGTAACATGCCAACGTTGGCAAACATGGGCAATTGTAAGAGGTGTTGTTCAAGTTCTACTTGGTTGAGGAACATAGCGCTTATGTTTTTGTTTATTCAGATGACTGCTCTTTTCCATCTTCCACGTATATACTTTTTTTACTTGTTGTGCTGTTTGGATTCTCACACTTTATGTAAAAGATAAAACAGTCTACATGGGAAACAGACTGGCGGTCCATCACGTACCGAATCCAAGTTGCGAGATGACGAAGCTCTGGTCCTCCACGTGGCGGATGCTCACTAAGTCCCCGCCCTCTTTGCGGCACTCTTTCTGAGCATTAGCCCACGTTTGAATGACGCGCTGGAGGTGAAAGCAGTGACCGTTGTAAGGGATCCACGGGGCTGCACAAAACCCCTGCTCGACTGATGACGGAAAAAACAAAAGATGGATGAATCCCTATTTTTTTTGACTGACTGTGTCAAAAGGAGACTAGAGGAGGCTAGAACACAATAGAGTAGGGTATGTTTCTGTACTTTGGGGAGGAGTCGGTGGGGCTCCGTCTTTGTAGCATACGTAGCCCTGTCGCTTGCCGCAAGTTGAGCTTTGCCAAGTTTGCTCCCCAGCAGCGTCAAGGAATGCACAGTTGTGGCCAGGATCAGGAGCCGGATTTCCTGAAACGAGATGATGATGATTTAAATTGAGATTTCTCCTTTTCTAGTGCAGACACATACACCGCGCCCTGGAGAGATTTAACATCAGTTGTAGCACATGCTTGTTTTAATGATGGAAAATGAATGGAAAACAGATACATTACCCTATTTACCTCAACTTAGATTACATCTCATTGAATGTTTAAAAGGACATTTGACACAATCTAGATCTCTGTCTGAAGCTAAAAATGACACAGATGGAAGAAGTAATCATGATAGATCAAAAGAAAATGTTTTTTATGCCGCTTTGTCTGGTTAAAAAGGTTTACAAGTCTTTTCCTATCCCATTAGCTGCTTAATGCTCCACTTCCCTCAGCAGACACATTATATGTTTAGTTCTGGCAGAAATAAATCTAGGCTGAAAGAAAAAAAATTAAGGTGAATTAACACAGTTGAAGACTGGGATCTTTTTCTGTTTCTTTAGCGGTTTAGTAACAATCTGTTTAACTCTCATCTTATACGCTCATTGCTTACAGCAATGTGCAACAGAGCACTTTGAAGCTTCTTACCTGGGCCCCATCTCAGATAGCGGAAGGGCTTCCTATCGGACCAATGCCAACCATGTTCTGAGTCCAGGACCAGCCCCAACCAGAGTTTATGCTTCCCTGCTCCCAATGGAGCTGTGTTGATGAGTGTTGATTTGGTTGACAGGGGCAAAGAACAAGGAAAAGGACAGAGTAAAGAAATTGTTCCTCTTTTCCACATTGTTCCTCTTTTTCATTGATTTAAATCCAGTCAGCAGAAAGACAGAATTCATCTCACAAAGGATACACAAAGGATAAAAACAATTCCACAAAAAAAAAACAGAAGGGACATTTCAATGCATAAACCACCAAATAACATCAATGATACTGGTTTGGTCCATAGGTGCGCTAAGTTTTGGTAATCATCGTGTATCCCTAATTTCCTGCTTTATAGAGTCACAATCCTTGTCAGTTGTGAAGGTCTATTGTATCCTTAAACATTTAATTTTCATTTTTTTCCAAGTATCCATCTTTATCATATTGTTTTAACTTAGTGTTCTGTCCGTTTCTTTTGTCTGCTTCTTTTTTCTTTATTTTTGCCTGCATGTCTGTTTTTTTCTTGTCTGTCATTGTAAAGCGTTCTTTGGGTATTATTTCTTCATACGGGGCATTAAACTTCAAGCTAAACTTCAATTGATTTAAAAAAAAAAATAAAACAACAGTACAACATAATAAGTATTTCCGTGTTCCGATCAACACAGTTAACTCGTGCCGCACGTGCCCTTTTTCATATCTTCATCCAACCAACCCCCAGCGTGATGGTTCCGCCTGAGGTGCGGCGCAAGGTCACGTTACCTGAGACGAACGCCTGCTGGTGAGGGTCGGTGATGCTGAGCAGCTCGGCCCCCTGCTGTCTGCAGCTGGTGTAGGCCTGAGCCCACGTCAGAGCCGACTGCGGGTTGGTCTGGTAGTAGGCTCCCGTCACGGGGTTCTTGGACCAGTGCTCGGTGGCTGTGCATGAAAAAGGCAACAGTGTCGTTCGTGCAAAGCCGTGCGTAATTCGTGCGCATCAAGGACTAAACAAATGGTCCAATTACTCGCAGGGACGCAAATAGTCCATACTCACAACCGGTCGGGCAGTATCCCCACAGCTCGTGCTCGTACTTTGAATTGATCGCACACCACAGGCGCCTCGTGGAGGAATCGAACGCCGTGCAGTCTGCGTACCAGCGGTCCTTGTACTGGAAGGGAAACGCGCAGATCTTACCAGCGGCGTTGCCACCAATGGCATAAAGTTCTAAAAGAAGAAAAAAAAGAAGAAGATGGGGTTAATCACTTTAAGTCCCCCCCCCCCCCCTCCCTCCCAACCGCGCGCACCGTGTCTCATGCGTTGCAATACTGTACCTCGGTAGGTCCTGGAACACGCGCCGCTGGACGTCCCGGTGACGGTGAGCTCGCTGTTCGGCCCGGGGCTTTTGGTGAGGGCAATCGACTGGTCGGGTCTGACCTCGACGTAGAGCGTTTGGCCCTTGAGGGCGAGCAGCGTTTCGTTCTTGCATTCCCACTTCTGGAGCGCGGTGCTGTCGTCGCAGTCGTAGAAGCTGACCTCGCTGCCCACACTTTTGCCCTGAGCTCCGAGGCACTTTTTGGTCGAGGTCACGAAGAGGCGGTCCCCGGTGGTCCAGCGCATGTCGAGGCAGCGGCTGGACCTCCTCGCCAAACAGAAACCTGTGGCTTTGTTGGTGATTATGAATGGATCATCTGAGGAGAGTAAAACGACGTAAGAATAAATGTATATATATTATATATGGTCCTCAAAGTCGTTGGGGACCATATGCAGTCACAAAATAAATATGAAATTAGGTGATATCTTTAAAACTGTGACCGACTGGACTCGCAGCATCCTTCCATCAGGCTGTTGCTCTTGTGGAGCCTGGAGCCTAAATGTGCTCTTTTAAAAAGCTTTTTTTTTTTTTTTTTTTAAAGACATCAACCTACAACCATAACTCACCAAACAGTATAAACAAAGATTTGACTTCAGTCCTCTGGTGAAGTCAAAATATCTAAATCTAAATAAAATGTATGCAGATTAGCTGATCTTTGCATCTGTACCAAGAAATATTCGATTGATACACATAGGAAAGCTTTGGTGCATACTGTACCATTTGCTGTTGAACAGGTTGGGATGAAGAGCACAAAGGCTGCTAGGGTTATCCTCTGGGAGAGCATTCTTGTGATAAGCCTCAGAGCAGGAGACATTGTCCACGCATTGCAAGCAGAGGACTAATGGGCCTGAACATGAAAAGGAGGGAATCTTAATACCTTCGTCTCATTGAGGATGTGTCATGTTTCAGATTGGCTAATTTCAACATTTCTTGAATGGTCAAAAATGGGGGTGGGACACACAAACCCACAGACACAAACTGTTCTGCTCGCAAGGAAGTCACATCCCCAGAATGGCAGAAAAGCCCCCATTGACTTCCTGTCCTGAAACGGAATGCTGAGTGTGAGATTCATTCTCAGCATGATTCATGAGTTTTTGGTCCAGTGGCGGATCCACAGTCACATAGTCATATACATTGCACATTGGTTCGCTGACAAGACACTCATTCGGATGTAGAAACGTGGTTATTGTGAAAAAAAAAATCATCATTGAAATGGACACGTACAGCAAACTGCGCCCTGTTAAGTGATGACATGTTCTTGTGGACACAAGATCTCATTCACTAAACCCCCTGCATTTGTATTCATGACACTAAGCATGGATCAATGTATCTCAGTCTATGGCTTCATTCATTCATCTCTTCAATATTCTTAAGATTGTTGAGCCATTATATCTGAGAAAGTGCTCTGTTCTTTTTCTTGTGCAATAAGGCCTGAGAAGAAAGTTACTCAGAGCTGCCTATTTTCCCAACTCAAAAAAACTTGACTTTTGAGAGACATAAACAGCCCAAAACTTCTCTTTAGTAACATTCTATTCCGGGTTTTGCATGATTGGAATTAGGCTTCAACTACAGCTGCGTTTGGTTACGCAATCCTGTGTTGCAGAAAGGCAATAAATGATCTTTGAACCATCCCTAACACCTTAGCAACCGTTGTGCAACCACATTGATAAAACCGCCCTGTAAGGAATAAGCAATAAGTTCAGCCTTCCTATACATCCTATGAAAAGGTGGCCGTATGCCACACTTAATGGTCTAGAAATGCTGCGGTACCTGTATGGAGGCACAAGAACACACTTGCAAGGTTATTAGGGCAAAGAGATGTTGCCCTGTTGCTGATAAAGAGAAAACGTTGTGCATCCTGAGTGTAGCAACACAACATCCTGTTTGGGGGCAGATGCATTCACATGTTGAGTTTGGTTCTCCAGCATCTATCATAGCATTTTGTATTTTCACTTCCTCTTTGGTTATTCTCCTTTCTGACACAGAAGGCTGTGCAGAAATATGAACTTTTGTGACCACAGAGATTGCAACAAGCATTGTTTTCACATGCTCCTGGCAAATTTTATATCTTTAAAAACATGTTTAGGGTCACCAATGGTGAAGAGAAAAAGACGACGTGCTTTTGCAAGTTTTCTTTGATGACATCCACCGGCCAGGTCCTGCAGCCGCTGAGGGTTAATTCATGTGTGTTGTCTCTTAAATGATATTAACATCAAATTTGATCTGCAGCTTTCCCCTTTGGGACGTAAATTGGAACCAGCTAGCCCCCGGTGATGTTCACACCAAGCTGCAATGTTATTAGTTTGGTGCTCCAGAAGCTTTTCTGAGCACAATATTAATAATGCATTACCATATTAAAAGGCCGTTTAACCATCAAGCTGCACACAGATGGGTTTTGGGGTGTTTGAGCACATTGATGTTGTACTACTCTGATATCCAGAGTTATTTGACTGTTAATGAACAACGTTATTATTATTATTATTAATAGATTTGTGGATCTCATGCATGGCAACTAGAACCTTGAGTACCTCATAATCCTGGAATTTTTATATCTGAGTTTCAAATTGGGTTAAGATTTAATAAAGCTTCATCCTCAAATTATTTGTACAAAATTCATCAGCAATCTTTAGTTTATGTTATTTGTTTGAATGTGTCCGTCCATTCATTGTACGAGGGTTCCGTGTAAAAGTTCAACCACATTCATATTTACAAAGACATATGAATGTGGTTGAATACAAAAACCTAGTCTCTAAGGCCATCTGAAACATCCACAGTAACATTAGGTAGTCTTTAAAACGTGTCGCTGATATTACCCAAGGAGCATGCAGATGGCATCATAAAGACAAGCAGCGGAAACGTTAAGCAGGTCACTGACAACACTCTGGACTTTAAGTTACCGGGTTCACCGATAAGGAATCACAGCCGTGGCAGAATTGTTGTGGTAAAAGTTGCTCTCCAGTAACACAGTCAGTTTACCACTTGTAAACGTGAGGGTTGCCAAGTGTAGAGGTCACACTTTAAGGAGCTTTACCTTTTCTTTGGATTTGTTTGCCACGTGCAATGTTTCTGCAGACATGAATCGAGTCGCTTTTCTGCTCTCAGGTAAGTGTCTTCATAAGTAGATATTATCTAAGTTAATGTGAATTTAAGTGTTAACGTGAATGAAATCCACCAAAGTTGTGTGTCAATAGTGTTTATGCATTTCCCCCTTTAAATTCATTCTCGTCATCTCTTGGTGACAAAAATGTCTTTGCAGTGTTCTCGGTCCTCGTGTCTTCTTGTCCTGATGGGTCTTTCAACTGCACCCCTGCATGTCTCCCCCCTGGACTCGTCTGTGACTTTAAGGAAGACTGTACGGATGGCTCAGACGAGGAGATTTGTGGTATGCTGACAGGCAAAACTTCTTCAAACAAGTCTGATTGAACTTTAAAAAAAATTATTCTCCCCGTAGGACACCAGTATGTTAATAATTGTGTTGATCTCAAATCAGTATTTTAGCTATTTCAACGGTAAATTAAGTGTACTTTTAGAGCCTACTTATTTAACCATAGATATTCATACATATATACCTTGCCATGCAAGGTGCTGCCTGCCCATCAGGACTATCAGAGCATTTACAGCCATTCATAAACAGCTGGCACGGCCTGAGGGAGCAATTAGGAGTTAAGTGTCTTTCCCAAGGACACATCCACGTGGACTAGCAGAGCTCCTCCACTGAGCAACCGATGACCAATCTGTGATATGTGGCTTTTAAAGTTGGGAAGAATACGTTAAAAAAAACCCAATAATGACATGAAACGAAAATTTCCCAAAATCCGCGGATGCTTTTTGACACCATTTGTGCTGTGTGGCACCGCTCCTTTGTTAAGGGCCGTGTGACTTTGAGAATCACAGCTGCGGTTGGAAAGACGTCAGTGACACCTCCTACCGCTGGAGGCGGGAGATGGCAAACATCACCCGGGTACCTGGACTGGACCACACCACAGGAAATCCGTTCGGTGAATATTAACCTCCTGCCATGTTTCATTTGTGAAATTACTTATTTCGAAAGGGGATTCGGTCACATTTCAAATCTGTGCTGAAAATGATTTATTAAATTACAAGATCAAGCCTTTAATGGTAATCATTGGATGTTTGTCTGCTGGACACAGGACATGTCATGCACATAAATAGCACCCAAAGCAGTGTTCTTTCTTTGGCTACATTGGAGTATTCAGTTGACAACCTGGCAGCCCTGGGATGCCAGATGAGGTACAATAAACAATACTTTTTTGCAATGACTTTTGAAATATGTTCTTAATTGACAAAACGTTTGAATTAGTTCAGTAGAATCTATTTTGAATTTGTTGCATTTCCTGATTCTGATTTGACTATTTTTCAGCTTTTGGTACCACATTTACAATAAGTCATCATCCCCAACTCCACCGTCCTTTGAGGTAACAATGATCAGAGGCTACAATGAGTTACAGCTGCTGAAGCTTTCTAAAGTAAAGACAAACGGTTGGGAGAATGCCACAGTTTTCATTGGAAATCAGCCGGGAGGATATAAGGTGAGTGAATTGTCCTTTACTCCATGCAGTTCATGTTGTTCACAGACATATAGACCCATGAAACCATCGTCCATTAATCTGCGGGGAAAACATGGGAGAATTCTTCTTCTACTAAGACTTTTATCACTGCTAATTGCAGATATATAAAATAAGAAGTGCTCCAGTTGTAACCCACAGCGTACCTCATGGCAACACTTCATTTCATCTCTGCACCCCAAAGCATTATGGGAACTGCAGTTTCCTACCTTCTTGGTAGATTGATTGATTTTCAGAATAAATAATGAAACAATTCTCTTTCTACAGCTGCGATTTACCTTCAGGCCAGCATTTTCAGTGCCCAGCGACGTTATGTTGGATGATGTCAGATTTGACTACTGTAGAGACGGAGATTTCCCCACAGGATCGGACCAACTCTCCTGTGATTTTGAAGAAGACACCTGTTCATGGAACCACGACTACAATGCCAGCCTTTTGTGGAAAAGGACTAAACAATCCTTCGGTGAAGTCCCAACAGCGGAGGGTGAGTAACTTTGAAGAATGGAAGGATTTGATTTTAAAGTACATACTCATACTCACTAACTTTTCTTCTTCTTCCCTGCAGGCTACTTCATGATCATAAATGCCAGATCCAACCCCATTTCATCAACAGCCAGACTCATCAGCTTCCCTCAACCTGCAGGTCAAGTCCTTTGTGTGAGCTTCTGGTACCACATATTTGGCAACAGCATAGGTAGGTGCCTCACTGGCCGTAACTACACATTCAAAACGTATTAGATAATAAAATAGCTTAAACTGATGTGTACACAAAAAAAAGAGCTACCTCCAAGATCCATACCATTGAGATGCATTTGTAACACTTTCACTGCAGCCCTTCAATGCAGAAGCTTGGTTGATGCTCTTATCCTTACTATTAGGTTCATTGAAGTTTAAAGCAAAGCATTCTGGGGAAACGGAGACGGTTGTATGGATGAGAAGTGGCACCCAGGGAAACAAATGGAGATTTGCAGATCTCACCTTCAGAAGTGACAAACCAATACAGGTATTCATATTACTCTTTTCTGTGTTAAGTCCTCTACTGATATATACCAGTGAAGGTTTTTAGAGGAGTATAAAGTTACCTTTAAGAGATGTGACAGTATTTAATGTGGCTTTGTGCGTGGACTCTGTGTCATTCTCGTGCTGTCAGATTTCCAATTTAAAATGATTCAACATGTGCGTTTTCCATGAAGACTCCCTCATAGAAAGCCATTGGTGGCCTTCTCAGACCCAAGCCTCTTTCTGTCTCTGCCCATGTGTGCTCCAGTTCATTATAGAGGCTGTGGTGGGTGGCACGCAGGGCAGCATCGCCATTGACGACGTGACGGTGCACCGCAGTGAAACGGGCTCTTGCCCGGCCGAGAGAGAGTGCACCTTCCAGGGCTCCCTCTGCGGTCTGCTGCCCCGGCCGTCCGCCGACTTCAGCTGGAGCCGGATCACGGGGGCGTCCCGGCCGGCCAACTCCTCCGGCCCGGCCGCCGATCACACGCTGGGGACTGAGCAAGGTACGCGGGCCCCTGGAGATACGACCCCCCCCCCCGGTGGCTGATGTGATCTTCACTCGGTATTTATCCGAGATAGGAGAAATAACTCGGCATGTTTCACAACTCTTTCTTCTGCGCAGGTTACTACCTGAGTGCCCAGCTGTGGAGTCACCCTGCGGGGTCCAGGGGCGTAGTGATGACTGAGATGATGGAGCCCACTGCCGCTAACGGGGAATGCCTAATGTTCTGGTACTACATGGAGGGAGGTGAGGTGGGAGAACTCAGTGTTTCCCTTCAGACCTCCAGCAGGAACAGTGTGCAGCTCTGGAGCAGAAGTGGAGACCAGGGACGGCACTGGAGGCACGGGAGAGTGACTCTGCTGAGCCCCAGTGACCCGTATCAGGTACTTGGTAGTTACTCATCACATGATAATTGGTGAATGAATGATACACAATCGGTGCACATTTTGAAAAACATCTTGTGTGCTTTGTTCAGGCGTTGCATGTTTGATACATTTTGTTGTCCGTCGCTCCTTCTGAATAAAGCAACATTACAACAACTTATAGTACATGCATTCACTCAAATGTACTTTTAAATAATAGTTGTTTTATCACTTCACAAATCAATGTTATGCAGTGGCAAAGACTGAAAATAGCTCCATCAAATCCCAAGACAATAATCTCATGGCCATTAATACATTTTTTTCATTTTTTAAACATTATTCTGCACCGTAAAGAGGGTATTTAGTAAAGATTCCTTTAAGGATGTGTGGATTGTGACATCAGCACAGATTTTAACAAATGGAAATACAGTATGAGTTGTGGTGGCATAAATTGTCATTGTGAGTGACAGGTGGTCTTTGAGGCTGTGGTTGGAGATGGACCCAGGAGAGATATCGCCATCGATGACCTCACTGTCCTGAATGGCGCCTGTCCTCCGCCAGGTCAGTGGCTGCCGCCAACTTCAACCTCTAAGGCAAAAAAATGAAGATGGATGAGAAATTACAAATAGTGTGAATATGAATGTGTGCTACTCTTTGCAGGATTTTGTGACTTTGAAATGGACTTCTGTGGTTGGGTGAACAATCCTGCAGCAGAGTCCCACGTGGACTGGGACTGGCTCTCAGGGGACAGCGAGGGTCAATTAATTCCAAATAAGGACCACACGACAAATTCTGCTCTGGGTTAGGCACCTCACATTCTTTGACTTCCTGCATCCCATTGCGTGTGGCATTTACAGGTCCACAAAATAGAGAGAAAAACGTGAATCTTGCACTTCAGACGCACTGAAAAGGGAAAGATCCAAAATGCTTCAAGTCTGTATAAAGGAACAATGTGAAGACTGAGACAGTTTGTGCAAACTCTTATAATTCTTCAAATAAGGGTTAGGGTTAGGGTTAGGGTAACACATACTGTAGAAGATTTTTCAAGTCTAAGTTACTGTAACTTTGTAAGGTACCAACTTGAATCGTGACCTCGGACCGTTAAAGGCTCAGATTGACTAAAGAGTGCAGATTCTGTTACACATCTCCCACAAAGGGAGAGATCTCTTCACAGCTCGTATAAACAAGAGGAGGGATGACAGTAGCTCGCAAAAACTGCAAGGGTTGGAAGTGACTGGTGAAGACTGGTGAAGATGCTGCTGACACTTCTCTCTCTCCCCCGTTTTTTTACTCCACAGGCCACTTTGTCACCTTCTTAACTTCGTCTCCTGGGGAAGTCGCACAACTGAAGAGTGAGACCATGGGGGCAGTGGACCGAGCTTGCCTGGAGATCTGGCACCAATCCGATGGGTGGATGGCAGCTGGTAGTAAGTAAAGGGGTTTTCCACTGTGTCAGAAAGCATTGGTTTGATAGCATATATGCCACAATCACTAAACAATTAAATTTTGAGTGAATATTTATAAATGCGTTGAAGTCACTTCTGGTGGTCTGCAATTAACTGTAAATCTGTTCAAACTGCAGCCAAATTTAACACAGAAAGGAAAACGTCTCCTAATTTAGCCAGGTTTTGTTTCACCTTAGATGACAATCTCATCTATTCACTTGCTGATCTATTCACCAGTCACCAAAATAGCTTTTATAACAGAGGAATTGTTTTACAAGTAAGCAGCTGCACTTACAGACGCACCTGTATTGAATTATCAATATTGAACAAGACTTCAAATTAACAAGATGAACAGAAATAGACAATCCTATAAACAGCAATTAGTGGGATATATGGAGTTGTTTAAAATGAAATGAAGGAATTCAAAACCCTGAAGGGTAAAACAGCAATAATCCCAATACAGTGTACTAACATTTTCAGAGTCGTACATTTCTACATTAAATTCTGTATGAACATTATAGATATTGTGCTTTTAGACAATTCTGAGTATAATTATGTTCTTAACCTCAGTGAAGGCTGCAACAGGGTGAACAGTAAACACTAATGTTGTTCTATTAATGATGTATTTTGGTATTTCCAGAGCCCTCAGACATTACACTAAGGGTGTTTGTGAATGACACTACTGGACTGCGCCCTGTTTGGGCTACAAATGGATTAATAAATATGTGGATCCGGGACCGAGTGGACTACAATGCATCAGGACCTCACCAGGCAAGACACATATTAAAATTTCATGACAAAACCTGACAACGTTTCTCGAGGAAATAAACTGAAACAACAAATGTCATCACAGATAATACTACAAGCCAATTCTTCTACATCTTTGGGTGGTGGCTTTTCTCTGGACGACATCCACATCATCAGGGAGCGTTCTTGTGATGACGTTGTCCCGACGACCACTCCAAACCCTCCCACCCCAACCCCCACTGCTCCTGCCTCCGACATGGACTGCACCTTCGAACGCGGTGACCTTTAAATCGTCTCTTATTGTTGTGAAGGTCAAACAAATTGTAATGGAAGAGACCAACAGATGTTTGGCCTAAGTGGGCTAATTCCAAACTTTGCATCTCTTCGTTTGCGGAACATTTTACTTTTTATATTTGTATAGCTTCAATTAAATATTCTATTGTCTACATTCCCCATTACCTTTGTCACAAACAACGTATTTTAACATTTCAAATCACGCTTTGGTACACAGGTCTATGCAGTTGGGTTCAGGAGGTCACTGATGATTTGAACTGGACTCTCAGTAGTGGACTCATGGTGGACCAGCCATGGGACGGACCTCGTTATGATCACACTGTTGAAAACGATCAAGGTATTGACTAATGGAAATAACATGAGCACCAACACCTGCAGTATTTGATCAACACTGGACATGAACTTGGAACAGAGGATTAGGAAATTAACCTGACGTGGAAACATGAAGCCTTTTATTGCTAGATGTCAGTTCATGTTTATTTGATGACAGATTCAACGGAGGCGCTGATTGGTCAAAGCTTAAAACAACCTAATAATATAATGCTCTATCTAGTGATGTTCCTCACAGTTTGGTAGCCCTCAGTTCGTGTTTCCTTTCCCCACCCAGGTTTTTTCTTGCTGTTGAACGGATCTGGATCGAAGGACGGGGAGACAGCAGCCGTCTCCGTTCCTGCCGTTGGTCTGACGTCAAACATCTGTGTGGGTTTCTGGTTCTACATGCTCGGGCCGTCGGTGTCCGCCTTGGACCTGCTGGTCGAGACGGTGTGTGTGTGTGTGTGTGTGTGTGTGTGTGTTCGTGTGTGTTCACGTTACTCCAGACCTTCAGTCACGGGCTCCTTTGCTTCTGAGCTGTAATGACTTGCTTTGTTCCAGAGCTCCTCTGAACTGTTAGTGTGGACTCGTCGGGGGACTCAGGATCCAGAGTGGATCAACGCACAAGTCACCGTCAACATGAGCAATATCACACGGGTAAAAATGAACTCAAGCACGTCTTAATGTTTGCAATAGAGCCCATCTATCAGTTAAAACACATATCGTATTACACTAACCCGTAAAATAGAACAGACATTTGATTTTAAGTTAATTTTGACAATATGGATACAAAACAGGAACTTTTACAGTTAGATAATAAACAGTTTTTAAACAATGTCACGCTTATGAAGGTCTCATGTGACTATACCATTACAATAAAGGAATATAAATTGTTTAACAACGCTCAGAGTAAAAAAGCCAGACTAAAAAGCATCTTTGGTATTTCTGCTCTGCAGGGGCTTGTTAATTATCCTTTGATATATGATGTTATACAATATATATATATATATATATATATATTAAGCTAATTTTGGCAGCTCAGTCGGGCTCAAATCTGCACAAGAAATTCCTTCATTTTTTTAGGCTCCTCGTTAGTTTCATCAAGACAGAAGGTCCGAACAGAAGCAGTTTTACAGAACATTACCAGCTTTGTATTTAAAAAAGAAAACACATCTTTGTTTTTTGTATTGAATGCTGGTCAGGTGACGTTCACTGGCCGCAGGAACACCAACAGTCGAGGATTCATCGCTGTGGATGACATTGGAGTGAAGGAGGGGGCCTGCAGTGACGAGCGTACGGAAACACAGACACCTTCGCTTGATGCTCACCGGGAATCTAACGCAGAGAGATTTTTACCACTCTGCCCTTTTTAACCCCCTTTCAGATGTCTGTGGGTTCGATTCCGGCTGGTGTGGCTTCGAGAACGCTGTCAACCGCAAGGGTCGCTGGGGTCGAGAAAGAGGCTCCGAATATCAGGTGGATCACACCTATGAAACTGAAAATGGTGAGAAGAGAACTGCCAACTGAAAGCAATCTCATTCTCACACCAAGTGGATGGTGGATGGATGATTCACCTGCACCTATAAGGGTCAGAATATATGATTGTATGTTAAAAACGGTGTTAGTATAAAACAGGGAATCGGGTCCCGACACTGTTGGAGGTTTGGTTCTAATCTAACTCTGAAGGGGTTACGAGATGATTACTCCTTCACCTTTCAAACAATATCACCATCAGCTGGTTTGTTTATTATTCAGGTACCTGCAAAAATAATGACATGTACATCAGGATTATCAGTGATTTGGTGCTATTGACATTTATCCAATTTTAGCGTGCTGTCATTAGCATTTAGCTCATAGCATCTTTGTGCGAAAGTACAGCGAAGCAGCTTTTCACTCATTTGAACATTTTATTTGTACCTTGTTTTTACAGGTCCCTTGTAGCCATTTGATTAATAATACATGTACATGTGTAGTAGTTGTTGGCTGTGGAGCTGAAGGGAGAAACATGCTAATTCTACCACTACAAAACAGTCAGCAAAATTGTCAAAGATATCCCCGTCTGGCTGTAACTGATTTGATTTCTCTCTTTGCTCAGGTTTCTACATGACTGTGATGACATCAGACTCCACACAGGTGGAAGTAGCTGAGCTGCGAACACCCAATTTCCCCTCGGCTGCAGAGATATGTGTGCGCTTCTGGTGAGTCCCTTCTTGCCATCACACACACACACACACACACACACTTGTCCCCTGCTGTGGATTGTACTCTTTGTGTTTCCACTGTGCTCGTTTAGGTACTGGATACCTGAAGGGTCCTCTAACACCCTTGGCGTGCATGTGCTGCTCGGCGGGGACGTGCGTGAAGTTTGGCAGCGATCCGGAGCGACCACTTTGAACTGGGAGCTGGCAGAGGTCACTGTGTCCTCGCCTGGAAACTTCCATGTAAGGGGTCTTTTTTTTTTTAAAGAATGAACCATTTTCTCACGCTCCACTCACCCTTTTGCCTTTGTGGCGATTTCCTAAACTGCAAACCTGTGTTTTTTATATGTCAGTCATTCCTAAAAAGTGTTTTGTGTCCCTCCCCCCAGGTCGTGTTTGAAGCGTTCCACGTGCCAGGTACCAACTCCACGGTGAAATTGGATGATATTTCCGTGAGGGATGGGGCCTGCAGGCCTCCAGGCAGCTGTGACTTTGAGTCGGGACAGTGTGCTTGGGTCAACATCCCCACAGAAGATGGACATTCCTGGGTGCTGGCTAGCGGAGGCTTCCAGGGTCCACTGACGGACCACACCACTCAGACCCCAGAGGGTGAGCTCTTTAAATACACCTCAATATGGTAAATTAAACAAGCACATGCAGACCCAAAGAGAGATCTCAGTAAAAGTGGAACATATTTACGTTTAACCAAATCACCTTTAGATTCTACCTGCTAAAACCTCAGGAATTAATGCTGTGAGTATGTTGGTGACTCCAGTTTAATAATATAAGATCAAGTAAATCACAACTGGCAATGTTGCAATCTATGTTAATTATGACCAGCAGCTGTTTAACAAGCACATTCTGTTACTTATCAACTTCTTGTTTTTTCCTTGACTTTTGTCCTGTTGCCACATAAAACAATTTCTGTTCTCCAAAATAGCCTGAGAAGGCTTCAAAATCATTGGAAATGATCAACGCTTTCTTACTATCAATGATCCTGCTGCACTCAGAGTGCCAACTGGAAAAATAAGCAGAAGTTTGTTGTTTTTCCCTAAAATACAAGTCTCGTAAGAGACACATGGACATGCACCTTTCACATTTAAACAGCTAAATAATAGCAGTGTAATAACCTGGTGTTGCACGGTCTTCTTGCACTATTCTTATTTATATTTTTCCATTTACATCTTTGAATTCAGGCTGGTTCTTGTTGAGCCCATCAGTGCACCAGAGCCACAGCAGCAAAGCGCAGGTGTTGTCCGAATGGATCCACCTGAGAGACGTCACCTCCTGTATTACCTTGTGGTACCATATGGACGGCAGGTCAGCAAAGTCACCGACCACCGCCGCCTTCACACCATGCAGCGTGTGACCATGCAGCGGATGCCCCTCGTCCTGGTTTCCTCATTCACTTCCTCTGAAATGTGCACAAAAGTCATTTCAGTGGTGAATCACCTGCCTCTTCCCCTTTGAGCAAGACCGACAATCTTCTGTGGCAGAGTTCGCTCTGACCACACGACTGTTTCATCAATAAAGACCACGTGCAGACCTCTGAGACAAAACAAATGCTTTCCACCCATCAAGGCTGCATGTAGAATACCGTTAATGTGACCACGAGATGTGTTGCCATATCAAATGTGCGTGTGTGTCGTTGGTGCCAGGGACTCTGGGACGTTAAAGGTGCACATGCGCTCACCGGAGGACCACCTGGTGTTGAACAGGACCAGCAGCGCCGGCGGCTGGACCAGGTTCTCCCACACCGCGGAGACGATGAAACCCTTCCAGGTAATTCAGCAAAAAGGCTCAGTGGTCAAAAATGAAATAACATCACTAAGAAGAGAAAGAAAAGATATTTTATCGACGATGTTTACCGATTCCCTCGACATCCCAACGCTCAGCTGCTGATCGAAGCGGAGAGCAACAGCGCAGGATTCATCGCCATAGATGACGTCAGCGTGGCGCCGGGCCCTTGTCAAGGTGCTGATGCCTTAATGTCTATCGCTAATCACTGACGTATGATTGACAAGGCTCATGCGAACAATTTGACCCTTTCCCTTTTTTTTTTCTTTAAGTAAATGAGACGGATTTGGGGTTTGTGGGTTGCTCGTTTGAAAACGGAACCTGCGGCTGGGACGACCTCAGTTCGGGCCAGTGTCGGTGGACGAGAGGCAGAAATGCCACTGGGAACAATGGACCCTCTGTGGACAACACATTGAGCACTGAACTGGGTACGCTCCACACCCCCCCCCCCCCCGCCCCCCACACGGACTGGACAGACAACTACCCTTCATGCTCAACAATCCCCCCCCCCCCCCCCCCCCAGAGAGAGAAGCGCCGGGCTTTTTTAATGATTGTTTTGTTTATTATAGTGAAAAGTAAAAACGGTTAAAGTTAAAGGAAGCTTTGAAAGCAGATGTGCTGAACAGGCCGAAACCGTTTCCCCTTTTACAGTTTGTATCGTTGCAATGTGCCCGTAGTATCGCTGCATCCTCATCCTCCTTCGGTTCTGGCTTGGATTTGTTGATTTTAATGCTAAAGCTCAAATCTACACCGTCCCAGCTTTTTTGGACCAAATTATGCTTCTTTGGTCCACTGTCATCACACCCAGAAATGTACTGCAAATCAAAATGTTGCAAATACTGCCTGAACTTCATAAAAAAGATTATGAAAAAAGGTGGGACTCGATCTGCAAAGCATATTTTTTGGTTGTTCCAGGGTGGTATTTGGCTGTGGCGCCTAACCGAGGAGATAATGTGAGTCCTGCCACTGTGCACAGTCCCACCATGAAACAGGCCAGCGCCACCTGCACACTGCACTTCTACTACAACATGAATGGAGAGGGTGTGTTTGTGTTATTGTTAATAAGTGTGATTTGTGAACACACTATTGTCACTCGTTTCTTACTCCCAATGCAGTCCTTAATCGGTGCATTTGTTCCAGACGAAGAGACGCTGGATGTGTTTCTCCACGAGGGCTCCAGGACCACTGCACTGTGGTGGCTATCTGGTAACCACGGAGATTTGTGGCATCACGCTGAGGTAACGGTCGGTCGAATTCCCCAGGACTTCAGAGTCCTGTTTGAGGCCCGCAGGTCCTTCGACGGGCCTGGACACGTTTCCATCGACGACATCCATTTCACCAACTGCAGCCTGCCTGGTGGGCGACCGGCTCTCTCTGTGGAACTTTAAAAAAAAAAAAGTTTTTAAGATGATTTATTAAATGTTTTGGGTGTTTCCTTCTCAGGGCCCGAACCCTTGTGTCCGGAGAACATGTTTGTGTGCAGCAACGGTGCGTGCGTGGACCACAACCGGGTGTGTGACTTCAGCGATGACTGCGGGGACTGGTCTGATGAGAGGAACTGTGGTGAGACGTCACTGTCATATACGTTAGAAATACTGCCTGAATTATTATGAAATACTTATATGAATATGAAAAACACTGTTTCATCATTTCCATTAAAGACCTAAATCTCAAGTGAGATGAATAGTATATTTTAATGGGGTTGTGTTTCCCTAAAAGATTAATGTTTGATTACGGATTTATTAGACAGCTGCATAATTTATTCATATTTTTTAGATATCTTTAAAGTTTTTAAACATTAGTCATCCATTTTTAGTATCCTTCCTGAATAATTTACATTAGTATTAATGTATGTTTCTGTGGCTTTATGAAATTGTATTACACATTAATAGAGCTGCAACGATAAGACAATTGATTTATGGAGGGAATCTAATGGAAGCTGTTTTTATAATTGTTTGAGTATTATTTTAATCTACTGTTTACAGCTTGTCTCGTGTCACAGCTTTTGATGTCTTGGTCTTCCATCGAAAAGAGTAAATAGGACATCTCAGGGTTTTAGGACTGCCAGTCAATCAAAACACGACTCATCTCCCTTTTCCATGGCGATTTAAACGATGCAGAGCGACATGGTGTGGCTGAGCGCTGCAGCTTTGAACAAGGCCTTTGTTTCTGGGAGGAAAGCGACGTGGACACAGCTGGAGTTGAGTGGACGCACCGCAGAGGACGGGAAGCGTGGCACGGGCCTCCCAGGGATCACACCTACAACTCCGACGCAGGTATTCAACTCTGCGACGGCATCGAGAGAGCCCCCCGTGGTTCAGAGGGTCAGAGGGTTGATGTCCTCATTTCATTTTTCTTTGTAATCAGTTACGCTTTTTTATTGTACAGGTTTGAGAGCAATAAAAAACCTGTTATGGCTCACTTAAGGAATCTCACCCCAGTAAACATCATAAGCCAATAATAATAAAACTTTTGACTGGTGCCGTAACTGTTCCGTGACTCTTTCAGGTCACTACGCCGTGCCGGGGAATCTGATTGAGAAGAGCCAAACATCAGAGACTCTGTCCAAAACTTTACTACCCAGCCACAACTGCACGGTGAGTTCGCATCACAACACCTGCGCTATGTGTTCACGGGCTTTTCATCACGGAAATTTGCATTCATTTGACCCTCTTTTCTGTACCTGGTGACTTCCATCGTGCCCACGCAGGTGAGATTCTTCTACTTCAGCCTGGACGACGCCACGGCCACGCTGACGGCGCGGTCCAGAACGCTGCACTCGGGTGGTGGGGACGCTTTGTTGTGGCTCAGGGAAAACTCCCGGAGCTTCAGCTGGCAGAGGGCAGAGGTCACGTTCTCCTCCTCAGTCAACAGCAAGGTCAGTTTAGACCGCCGAGATCTGATTTGTTAACTTGATAATATCACGAATACAGGTGGAGTCCATTGATTTCAGACGAGATTGTGTCCCCCTCCTCAGGTTGTGTTCAGGTACGAGCGCGGGGACGGCCTCCGGGGGATGGTGGCGCTGGACGACGTCTCCTTCTCAAGGGAGTGCCGCTTCGACCCCGACAACGACAGGCTGCCGGGCGCGCCCCCCACCTCCGCCCCGCCGCCGCCCCTCCCCTGTCAGGTGAACTTCGACTCGCGACGCGGGGGCCCCCGTGCCCCGTAGAGCTGACCTCGGTGAGACGTGGTGATTAATGCGCCTGGCGGCCTCCCTCTGGTGCTGCAGGATGAGGAGTTTCTCTGTTGGCGGGCGGATTACGGAGTGTGCATCCCGGCGGCGCTGCGCTGCGATTACCATCCGGACTGCCCGCAGGGGGAGGACGAGGACGGTTGCGGTGAGCTGCGTGTGTCTTACCATCTGATGTCAGCCCGAACAACACAATATCGAACAGTATAACAATTGTGGGGTTTTTTTTGGTTGGTAATTACCAGGCTGCTAGATTGAAAGTAAGGCGCCAATTCTTTTCAGTGTGGAGAATGGGATCAATTGAGCACGCAGGTTAAAGTGAATGTGTAGGAGACTAATCATGTGATCACTGACGTTGCCAGGTGAAATGTGTATTTATAGGACTTTTATTACATTACATTGCACTTTGACCTTCGACCTTTTGTCTGTTCAATAACCTGTGGGTTCCACAGTCATTTTTTATGTTTCTTTTTTGAAAGAAAAGATGAATATAAAAAAGAAAAAGGAGAATTCTGGACACTCACAGGGAGGAATCAACCTATTTTAATTGCATACTTTTATATTACGAGCAACTGAGTTTTTCTCTTTTGCACAAAATGTCACAAAAGCAGATTTGCAGATTCCTTTTTTTTCCCAGCGACCTTTCTCACGGCTTGTCTCAAACCTCCAGGTGGGTGCACGTTTGAGAAGGACCAGTGTAGTTGGACGAACACCAGTGATGGACCCGGCCGGTGGCAGAGACAGAGAGCCAGCAATGACACCGAGCCTCCCACTGATCACACCACGCACACCGGTGACTTGAGGCCTATTCACTCATGATAGGACAACGTGTCCGATGACGTGCAAATAAGCACAACTTCACTCCACTACCAGCATGTTGAAGGGTCAAATCTTTTTTTCCTTCTCAGGCTACTACATGAGAGTGAATCTGAGTCAGGAGTCCACACAGACTGAGGCCCGACTGCAGAGTCCCCCACTCGCCCCTTCGTCCCTCTACTGCCAGATTCTGTAAGCGATTTGACATTAAAGGCCACATTTCTATCACCATCACCCCTAATGAGTGAAATATTTGTTTTAATCCACGCTTGGACTTTGGAAGCATGAATTGCACAACGCTCCGCCGGCACCAGCCTCTACTTTCTACCTCGCAATTCTCTCCCCAATCCAACGCTCCACTTCTTCCTTCCTTCTTTCCAAAAAAAAAAAAAAAACGCAGGTTTCACTTCCACGTAAGCGAAGCGAGTTCTGGGTCACTCAGAGTGCTTATGCAGCAAGCTGACGGGAGTGAAGCAACCCTCTGGACACGCAGTCACAACACTGGCTCCGATTGGACCCCGGAGCATTTGCCCGTAGGGCGCCACCAGCAGCCGTATCAGGTGGGGGGGGGGGGGGGGGGCTCGTGCAACTGCTGAGAAGTGCAAAGGTTACATAATTATAAGTTATAATCCCCTTTGAATAACTAAAGGAAGATGTTTGACTGTTCTGGTGGTTTGTGAAAATGAATACATACAATATATAACATGATTGGAAATGCTGTGTATAGACATTTACAATCGTTTTAATATATTACTGGCTCACTCCTCACATCCCATACTCTGATGTGGGTTTAGTTTGCCGTTGGGGGGGGGACACTGATCTTTCACTCAGCGTGGATGTGACTATTTTCCATCGCCAGGTTCGGTTCAGCGCACGCAGCGCCGTTGCCGTGGACGACGTCTCTTTTGTCAACTGCGAAACATCCTACCGGCCGCCGGGTAAGTGGCGCGCGGGTGTCTAGTGGATTCAATCGAGTGGCCCCCCATTTAAACGGCGCTCCCCTCCTCAGCCCTGTCGGCCTGTGACTGCACCTTCGAAGACGGGCTGTGTGTTTGGGTCCAGGGGGCCGAAGATGAGCTGGACTGGCTCAGCAATTCCGGACCGACAGAAACGCCCAACACCGGGCCTGCAGGAGACCACACCACCGGCAAAGGTCACTTTTACTCCACACTAACTTTCCAGATGTTAGTGTTCTAAAACATTATTGAAGTAACGTAATTAGTAGTGTTTTTGCGCTTATGCGATGCAAAAACAACATTGACGTCTTTGCACAGCTAGTCACCAAAAAAAGAAGAGTCATTAAGAAAGAAAAAGTCAGTGAGTCAATACTATTTTGTGCAAATTCATGTTTTTGTTTAAAGGAGAAAGATGACATCACGACTTCTGGTAACAATCAGGATTGAAAGTGATGACAATGAGTTGATTGTAAAGATGATTACCCAAGTCAGAAAGAAGTTGGGTTTTTTTCTGAATATTTCTTTCATCACAGATTTGCACAACTTAGGACGAGGATCTTTGTGCTAAGGCCCAAAAGCCCGTGAAAGGTTTAGTATTAATGACTCAGATTCTTTCACAGGTAAATACATTTACATCAAAAGTTCCCGACCGAGCGTGAAGGGAAGTGTGGCCCAGCTGAAGTCCACGCTGCTGCCGCCTGCTGGGGAGCAAGGGTACTGCTTTACATTTTGGTACCACATGTTCGGAGCCACTGCGGGCTCCTTGAGGATGCTTCTCCTAACGGCCGAACCCTGGAAGAAAACATTGGTAAAAAAAGATCCGCCAAATGCGTGGTTTTCTCTTCATTTTTTTGTATTTTTCAACAAGCAGAGAGACAACACAGTGCAGATAAGTTCACTTTGCACAATCACTTCACTTCCTTTTACTACGTCGTAAAAAAAAACAGTCAATTGAGAAATATTTGTGACCCCCCCCCCCCACCGGGTTTTGTCTCTGTTATTATACTTTTCATGTAGTTGTGAAATGCTCGTTGCGAAACAGCATGAATGCATCGTATTACGGGGTGCAAGCTGCACAGTTTCAGCCCATATCGAGATGTTGCAAAATATCTCCTCACATCCTCATTGTGACGAGTGAATCAGCCTCCTTCCTGTCTTTCCTGTAGGTGTGGCAAAACTCAGGAAACCAAGGGGACGAGTGGCTGCGAGTGCAGAGCCATGTGACCTTGCAGAATGTCCACCAAGTGATTCTGGAAGCTACTGTTGGGGGAGAAGCGGGAGACATTGCAATGGATGATATCTCCCTCCTCAGTGGACCATGTCCTCCCTCTGGTAACAAAACGTTTAACGTTGTGGTGCAGTTAAGGCTTTAATTCTCCCCTCAAAATAAAAGGCGATAATGAAGGCGCCTTATCTCTCGTTGATGTAGTCATTGTCAGCACATTTGTGTGATGGTATCTCGGGTGATAGACAGATAGCCACACACAGTGGAACAGCAGTAAGCTTTGAGTTACGTTACCCAGCGCCTCCCAAACGTCCCCCCCCCCCCCCCCCTGCAGACGAGTGTGACTTTGAGGAGGGGAGCTGCGGCTGGCAGCAGGAGACCGCCGATGACCTCGACTGGGTCAGGTGGTCGGGCGCCACCCACAACCCCAACACGGGGCCGGAGAGCGACCACACCACCAACACCCCCGCGGGCCACTACTACTACCTGCCCTCCTCCGCTGAGGACGGCGCGGGACAGACGGCCAGAATGTCGTCTCCGCTGTACCCGCCGGGTGAGGCCTTGTTTTTTGGGGTTTTTTATGCCGACGCTCCTCCGCAGGCTGTTAGTCAGTCGTGACTGATGTGTGACGCTCTGTGACCCCCCCCCCCACCAGTTCCAGGCAGAACCAAACATTTAGTGGAATGTCACGATAGTCACGATGACGCAGATGATTTGAGACATTTAGATGGAGAATTGGACCCTGGGTCAACGTGCCTTTTAGTATTAATATCAATAATGTATAATGACGAGGATTATTTGCTAAATACCTCAATGCCATGATAATTGTTACACATGTTGAAGTAGTATTTTCCATTATTGTATATGAGGCTGCAATTTAAGATTATTTAATTATGGATTCAGATGTTGATGTTTTCCCCTAAAACCAATTTATTCTTGGGTTTGTACAACTTCAGAAAATACTGAGAGATGTCTTGCGGCCCAAGACAAAGAAAAGAAAAGAAAAGAGTCATTGGTGCATTAAAATTGTTTAATTGTTTATTTAGCTAATAATTTCAGATACAGTTCATCGAAGCCCTTCAATGTCCTCACTAACTATAGGTGGAAACAATTTATTTGCATTTTTACCTTCTGGTCAATAATTACCTTATTTTATCTTTTTTTACAACAGCATAGTTCAATAAAAGTTATAGAGATTGGCTTAATCAGGTTAAGTCAAGGTCAATGCATTTTTGAATAATATATAATGACTCAAAATGGTCTCTACCAAATGTAGTGGACAGAGTGCAATATGTCCACTATCACTGCTAGATGTATTGCATTAGAACAGATATCTGGACATATTGAGTAAAAGGTGATTTTTCCGCTTTTCCATTCTTCGGGCCTCTCAGGCAAAGGAGCTTGTTTGCAGCTTTGGTACCACATGTACGGCAAAGGAACGGGGCTGCTGAACGTCTACCAGCAGAGTGAAGGAGGGAAGCCCGCTCTGATCTTCTCTCAGACAGGAGACCAGGGTCGGCTGTGGAGGTCCGCTCAGGCGTCGCTTCTGCCCCGGGTTGGGCCTTACAGGGTGAGTCACTGGGCCCTGCTCGATACCCTTGTCCATGAGAAGCGTTATGCATGGACCACGGTGGTTCTTTTTTTCACTTTAACTACACTATATTTCAGAGGAAAACTTCAACTTTGATGCTTTTTTCCGATAATAATCTGAATGATCTGATAATAAAGATCAACGGCTCCTTATTCATTAGCGAATCTTACGAGAATCTCACAAGAATCCACGGAGAGTATTTCTTAAAACAAGCCTAGCGATGTCGCTCAGTCTGCACCGTTAAACGCTCCGTGCCCCAGATCCTGGTTGAAGGCGTGAAGGCCGGCCCGACCCAGGAGGGGGACATGGCTTTCGACGACGTGCAGCTCACAGACGCTCAATGCCCCCCCCCGGGGCGCTGTGACTTTGAGAGCAACTGGTGCAGCTGGAGCAACCTGGGGGCCGGGGTGGACCAGGGGGACTGGCTGCGTGGTCGGGGAGCCTCCCCGAACCCCAACACGGGGGCCAGTGTCGACCACACCACCAACTCCACACGCGGTAAAAAAACAACAACATACTTTTTAATTATTTTTGTATTAATGTTATTTTTGTTATTTTTGAGGTACCATCCCATCTTCCCACCAGGGTTCTATCTGTATGTGGACAGCTCCGTGGGCGAGTGGGGGGACTTGACCTTCCTGGTCAGCGAGGTGTTCCAGCCGTCCGCCAGAGGTCACTGTCTGACCTTCTGGTACCACATGTACGGCAGCCACGTCGGGACTCTCAGGGTTTACATGAACGACAGGTGAACCAGACGTTCGACGCGGAGTGAGCTGCAAACGCAAAGTGTACGGCGATAACAGTTTGTGCTTCACTGTCTGGTAGAAAAACCCACGCTGGTGACAACGAAGAAGGGATCCTAAAGTGGATTGAGACGGGAAACAAAGGGGACAAGTGGCAGGAAGCCAGTGTGACTGTTAAACACAGAGAAGCATTCTGGGTAATAGCCCATTCATCTTTCATTCACCTTGATTTGTTTCATCTGAGAAGGAAAAACTGGATTAAACAAGCTGGCTGAATATAAAGTGATAAAAAAAACTAAATACAACTTAAATATAAGTGTCCAGTAAATTCAGTGTAACTTTTATGGGGATGACTTTCATCATCACACACTACAATAAGAGCAGTGTTTTCCTAATGTGTTTTCTGAATTTTTCGGATTGCTGTATTTGACTTTGAACTCTTGTTTTTGTTGCAGTTTGTGTTTGTTTATCAGCGGGGGATCAATACAGGTGGGGATGTTTCTCTTGACGACATCACTGTCCTCCCAGGAGGCTGCTACTCCGAGCCCCCCATCGGCCCACCTGACGACAGTAACGGTAAATTGAGACCTTCTTCAGCTTCTTCAACCGAGGAGACGGTTGTGATGCATTATTTTTTTTTCCTTCTTATGAATTGATTGTCAGTGGATTTGAAAGAACACAAAATATCCAGACATCGTTGACCCAGGTCCAAACAGTAGTTTGAACAACCACTTGTATGAAGCATTTTACACTGATAATGGTTGAACAAGACACTTTATCATAGTCACAAATTCAAAAATGTATTATAAAAAATTCTGCAATTTTCTGATCACTGCAGTTTGTAGCAAACATTAATCAAAGAGGACAAAATATTAGTAAGGCGCTGCTTTCAGCTGTGGAGTAATATGCGCTTTAGTTATTAACAACGATGTGTAGAATAATAGGCTGCATCAAGCTACACTTCCTAATTGGGATAAATGAATTGTTCATTGTGTCTTTTTATGTTGACAGTAAGTAAAATATATAGAATATGACCAGCCTTATTAAAAAAAAAAGTTAAAATAAGAACATCCCAATGAAATAATGTGATGCACAAAGTGTTTTTTGTGTGTCTGCAGACACGTTGTCCGTGGGTCTGGCTGTTGGTCTGACTCTGCTGGCTGGACTCATCATCTCCATCTTCCTCTTCATGCTGAACAGGAAGTTCAGTAAAATGTACACTCTCGTTCATGAACGCACACACACACACACACACACACACACACACATGATGTGGAGGAGAACACAGAGGAACGGTAGTTCACGTTCACGCTGCTTGTTGTGTCTCAGGGAACAGACGACAATTATAACCAACGACGCGGGTGAAGACAACTCTGCGTTTGACCTCGTTGACGGCGGGACAGATGTAAGTGAGCCGGAGTTATGGACATGCATTTGGTCCACAGAAGGTCGATGATAAAGAAAATATTTGTTTCCTCCCAGGTACCTCAACGTGGAGCAGAATCACACTTCTCCTTCTTCAACCGTCTGTATAATCCTTCTCCACCCGTGACTGACACCGCGGTAGCTTCAACTGATGCCTAGTGAAGATTAATAACTCTGATTAAAAACAAATAATACATTTAACAATTTGTGAATTTATCCTGTGCTCTCGGCGATATTTGATGCCAATTGTAAATGTTGTTTAGAATATTAAATATTGATTTTACTGGGGAATTTTGCTGGGACAAGATTGGATCACAGGATGAGAAAGTATTAGTGACTCATTAGTTTGAATAATAACAACTGGATTACATGAGCAGATGTATTACTTACCTACCTTGAGTATTTGCAAATGCTGAAAATGTTAACTCATTTTTAGATAGAATTATACATACACCTGGTGTAGCTTGTTTATGTTTTTGTTTAGTATGCATAAATGACAACGATGTTGGTCTTTCTGTTTGGCTTTCTGATACGAAACAATTTATTAATAAATGTTTGATAATGTTCTTTTTATTTACCGCATTATTTAATTTGCAATAATGAAAATGTACAGATGAAGCTTCCTGTCCTTTATCCTTTTTTTTCATCGTTGGATTGTTCTTTTTCCTTTTATTTACATTTCTCTCGTTCACAGAAATATTTGGGATAAACAAAATACACATCTCTATTAAAAGGGAACTGGCAAGTTATACATATTTACTATTCCCTTTGATTAACTATAAAAACTGGTTACAACCAGCTCCACTTAACCAATTATGATAATAAACTGCTCCTTAATCTATACATTAATATTTTAAATCTAATCATCAATGAAAGTTACCAGTGACAGGACGCATTTTTCTGCAGAATGAGTAGTTTATAGACTTAAAAGTACATTTGACTGTATTTAGGGACTAGTCTGATTTTATGATTCATAAAACTAATACAGATTGAAGTGAGCAGTAAGAAAAAAACAGTTCTGCCTACAAGGAGTGGACCAAACCACGTGTATATAATAAATACATTGTTTAACCCATACTGCAATATCCCATCCTGGCGACTTTAGTTTTGCTATACTCCTGTGCGCAAGTAGACTGTTTTTTAAAAGTACATGTTTCTCGTCCAGACCAGCACCCACACGAACAGAAACAAAACACTTTAAACTCGCATCGCCTTTTAACCCATAGACGTGCAAAATGAGACTCAACCTGTTCTCTCGTGAGACTGACATGGTACGGTCCAACGGCTCAACTGAATCAACCAATCACGTCGCATGTCACTGAACAGGGTGACGTCATTGAGCGGGAAGTGTGAAGCTACGTTTACGGCCCGATTTATACTTCGAGCATGAACAAACAAAATGTAAAGAATCAAAAACAAGTGTAACCCGTGAATATGCATGCAAATATCTGATGTAAATATTTGTGAACTCATGTGTCTACTGTACTGTACTGTATTGCCTTTGTATTACGGTAGAGAAGCTTTACAACGAGAACCAAGGTTAAACATCAATCATACTATTCCATGTAATGCCAAACCATTACTCAAATGAAAAGTGTTAAGACATTCCGTTTCTAAGGTATTAATAACTTCAATGGACTTTATATAAATGAATCCCAAAATGTTTTTTTTACGTGAACTCTTCCGGAAGAGGTGCGGGGGTTCCGCGCCGCAGGCGTCCGTCCCTACGTCACGTTCTGACGCGCTCTCCTCGCGCATGCTTCACTTCTACAGCGAGTATAATCTGCATTTAAAGGCAGGGAAGACTACACGGAAAGAACAATGGGCGTAGAAGTCGAAACCATTAGACCAGGAGACGGTAAAAATATATACAGTTTATTCCTAACACGCTATGCCTGACGTATATTTCCTTTTTATATACATTGCCGGTTCTCAATCTACGTTTTTTTTCATTGCAGGACGGTCTTACCCGAAGAAGGGACAGAAGGTTTCCGTGCACTACGTTGGTAATATCTAACGTTAGCTAACGTGGTTTCATTGCTCCATTTATTTCAATTTTAAATAGAAATTGCTACCCACTCGACTAAACACATATTTAATTGAATTAACCTTTGGTCGAAAGGTAACGTTAGATGAGGGAATCGATGCTACACTAATGTTTACGGTGACGTTAGCTTAGCTTAGCACAAGTGCTGGGAACGGGAGCTACGACCAGGCTATCTCCGTACCAGTTCATCAGAACATGCGTCCCAGCTCCCAAAGGCTCGCCATCTTATACAGCGTAATATTTTGCTCTGCTAACGTTAGCCGCCCTCACTTGTTTCCCATGTATGTGCTAAGCTAACGTTAAATGTGTTGTACACTGCGAGTTACTACGCGTTTGGTGCACGGACTTTTGTCTAGTTTGGAATATGTAAAGGCGGACCATAAATATGTCGTCTTTTCTCGAATATAATGGGATTATTTGGCACTCGGCTTGTGGTCAAAGCGCCACGGTAACGCGGTAAGAAAAGCCACTGAGCAATAGGTCTTTCCTGAAGTCGTGACTGTTAATTCAACATAATCCAGACAATTTGTCTCAACGTGGTGTATACATGTTTAAAATGTATTTTCCTTGTTGGTTGTTGGACAGGCACGCTGACAAATGGAAATAAGTTTGACTCCTCCAGGGATCGAGGACAGGCCTTCAAATTCAACATTGGACAGGGGCAAGTCATTCGTGCGTGGGATGAGGGTGTGGCGAAGGTAAGCCTAACCACTAAAGATTATGTAGATCCTGAGCATTTTGCTACTCCTGCAGCTTTTTGGTTTAGGGATTACATTTGCACATCTGGTTGATTTCAATTCATATTAATTCCCTCTGAAATACCTGCCGTGAACGTTTGTGAAGTGCCATAACATTTTCGTAGCTCCTCAGGCGAAAGACATTTGAACAGCTAATTATTTGCATATGCAACCAAAGCTGGGGTGCCGTCTTCTATTATTGTATGGTAATTTTCTGCTGTTATGCGGCAACCGCCAAATTCCTTGTATGTCTTGACATATTTTGGTAATAAATGTTTCCTGATTCCTGAATTGATATTGAACCAGTATAGCCTTTTTATGTATGTTGCTCTTCACCTCCACAGATGAGCATTGGCGAGGTGGCCAGGTTGACCTGCTCGCCGGACTATGCGTACGGCGCTGCAGGATACCCACCCGTCATTCCAGGAAATTCCACTCTCATCTTTGAAGTGGAGCTGCTGGGTTTTTCTTGAAGTTGAAGGTTGCCCTTCACAATTTCTCATGCCATCAACATCTCTTGACACAAATATCTGTTTATTTCAAGGTGCCGTCACTAGCATTTGTACACATGAATAAATTGTAGAAAGAATTTTGATACCGTGGAATGATTGCGACAAATTTGACACATGCCGGTGCTAATGTTATTGTCACCGAGATCATTAAACTAAATTTTCCCCTGTATTCACGTGGCCTCCATTTCTACATTCGCCTGATTTAAATTATGGAATAATTAGAGTGTTGTGCTTTTGTTAACCGAATGCCCACCTAGTCTAAAAAATGTACTTAAAATTTGAACATAATTTGTTCACAACTATTTATTCCAGCATCCCAGGAAAAGTGAGGTAGTGATTATATTTTGGAACTGCGCCTTTTTAATGAAGAGCTTGTTTGTTTTTCATACATTCACGTGTCCCTTCAACTGATGTATTGAGTTGATGACTTGGAACTTTAATGCAATGTAAAATATTGCTTGAAGACATAAACAGCTTTTTCCATCCCTACAACATTGCCTTTTGTCGCATTCGATTTTGAATATTGGCATACCTTTATTCTTGTCGTTTTGCCATAACAAGTTAAAGGCCTCAGGTGTCTTGTTGTCATGCATATTATAATTCTTGGTAATGTTTTATCTCTGAAGTGTAATTTACAAGGGGTCTTTTCAGTGCACACTGCATTAAAATCATCAAATATACAATATAAACGTGGCATTTATTGACATTCACATGATTTATACCATTAACGAGTAGTTCTGATAAACCCTTGTTTAGTTCAACTCTGGCAAGTAATTGCTTTTGATACAAATCATGCTCGGGAGAATTCAATTCTAGATATATTTACAATAACCAAACCTGTCTTTCCTGCCTTTGGTTCAGATTAATTTCCCTTTAGTTTAAATGTGGATACATTTAGAGTTTTTATGCTGTATTGTTACCCAGAATACACCTTTAATTATTTGCCTGGGAAGGATTGTGATGTAAGGCTTCAGAAATGTTCTTACAAAAACCATATTAGTTTAGAACTGGATTTTGCTGTGTGTAGTGTTTGTGTTTCATTGTTGCAAACAAGTTTCACCAGTTTGATAATAAAAAAATGTCAGCTAGCAGGTAAATCAGAATCAAAATACCGTACTTCATGCCTCTCGCAAGACGAAGAAGTACCTAGAGATACTGTTAAGAAAAAGTAATGCATCAAAGATACTACTAAAAAGTAAAACTAAATGTAGACATATGAACAGGACTTGATACATTTCCAACATAATGAACATACATTTTTAAATGTGTTTTGTAACTATGAGTAGTTATACTTAAGTAAATGTGGGGTTCAAACGTGTGAAGAGTACCGTATAACGTATATATCTGGTTCCGTAGTTTCTTAATAACCCATTTAAATTTGATTCAGTACAGTAACACAGGGCCTTCACGTGTGTTTTGTTTTGATTGGGACCACCTAGTGGGGACGTCATTGTATTACAACGTTAGGGACGAACAAATGGTGCCTTCACTTGCTCTTTGTAATTCTAACGCTTCACTTTCAATTAATTGAGAAAACTATCAGCACATTAATCCATAAAACAAATAATCAGTAGTTGCAGTCTTATATAACACTGTTAAGTGTAAAGTATATCAGTAAATTATTATTTAAAGATAAGAATTAAAAATGACATTTCTGAGAGCAAAAAGTAACAGTTACAGAATCCACTTTTCTGCCTAACGAGTAGTTATAATACTATTCACCTCTAATGCAGCGCTTATATAAGTGATCGGTTCTACTTCCTGCACCACTATCCCTGCGCTCATGTTAATAGCAATTACGACGGTACGTGAAGGCAGCATTGGGACTAAACTCAAAGAAGAAAGTTCTATACCTGTAGAGGTGTCGAAATGATGCACGGACCTACAATCTGAAAGTTTTAAAAAGACCATCAACATGATGAGAAACGTTACGTTTGTCTCGTCTCTGTTTTTTTGTTTTCCTAATTAGACAAGTGGGTTACTTTTTTTTAATTATTATTATTATTATTATTCATACGTTATTTAACATTTTTACGTTGCGCTTGACGATGCGTAGCGAGCCGAGAGGAAGGATGCCGACGACCCTGACGAACACCGCTAACCTCATCACTGCACTGGTTTTCGTTTTTCAGTTGCAAATAAGCTTCACGAAGTTTAAATCCGCTTATGGTAAGTTTACAAAATGTGTCTATTCTTGATTCTGCTCAAATGCGGTGGAGGGTTAACAGAAGGTCAGTTTGCCCTGTACAGTTAAAGCTGTCCCAATACAGTAAGTGCTGCAATGCCTCATAGAAGTAAAATATTATTTTGACCTGAACCTATTGTTAAAGCTAACCATAAAATGTAAATGTGCGTACACATATCACGATAGGGTTTCAGTGTAATGAAAATATAACACTCACGCATGTTATTATTGATTTTATACTCTGATCTATGCCAATACCCGGGCGTTGGTTGATATAGTAGCACAGGGAGCATCAACACGCTGCCCCTCACATGCCTGCTCCTGGACCTGCTGGTGTGAAGAATGTGAAGCATGCTTTCGCCCTCCGATGTGAAAAGAAAAAGTCGGACGCACAGTTATTCACTGGAAGGGGTCGAATGACGGGATGACGCTGGGGGGGTTGTTTATGTCCTGTCGCATGTGAGAAGATGCTGAACCAGAGATGCAGTGTGCACTTATGACATTCCCATTACAGGGAGGTTCCCTTATTGTTTCAGTATCGTAGCCTCAATGTTGTGCGCCACTGGGATTTTCTGGTGAAATATTCGAACCAAAAATATTCTAGGTACCATGTGAATTCTATAAAAATTCTAAACAATTCAGCCTGAAATATTTAGTATCTTTGGAAACATTAAAACGTTGAATCATCCCTTTAAATTTAAGTTCGGTGTGTTGGAATTAAGGCAACTTAAAAAATGTTTCTTTTCTTGGAAGCATACATGATAAACATTTGTTTGTCCATTGCTCGTGCGTTAGCATTCTGCTGCCAGTAGGGGCCACTGTTGACAACACAGCCCACTCCCCCACTGGATAGCATTTTGCGGTATGTTTGGCTAACAGCTAGCGGAATAGATTATGTTTCGGCAAACGAAACATGTAACGTTAAATTAGTATGTTTGGCTAACATCTATCGGAATAGATTATGTTTCGGCAAACGAAACATGTAACGCTAAGTTAGTATGTTTGGTTAACAGCTAGCGGAATAGATAGTATGTTTGGCTAACAGCTAACGGAAATGACGTTGCCAGTTCACACGCGGTTGTCACGGCAACGTTCAATTTCCTCTGAGCTTCAGGAGCTTGGTGAGTTAAATGTAGTTTCCGGGAAAATGCTATAACATGTCTTAGACAACGACTTCGACCTGATAGCATGCACTCGTCGCCGCTTATAATGGTTAATAATGGGGTTCCGTCTAATGTAGTTATAGGCCACATGGTCCAGCTGTAGTCTTTCTGACACACCTGATGAAGATGAGCACTCTAATGAGGGAATCGCTCTCGTTGATTTGTGAGAACCATCGTAAAATTGCAGCCCTAGTCAGCAATTTAGCTGATAAAGGGATGTAAAGTAAAAAAAATGCAAAAGATAATCATATAAAGCTAAAAATAACGACTTCCATCTATTTGATCCGTCAGGAGTCTACCGTACGGACACAGAGGGGCCGTCTCCCCCAGACGTACGGCCATATGTCGTCGCAGGGAACAATAAGCCCGGGGAGCGGAGGTCTGGGGCCCCGGGCTGGGCTGCAGATAAGAGGGGCCACTACAGAGACCAACACAGGCCACAGGAGTCCGATCCACACCTGCTGTTGGCCGAGGGCCACAACAATTCCACACAGATTGTGGTAAAGTTATTTTCCGTTAAGATATTTTGCAAATGAAGAAAATTGTGGAGAACTACTGTTATATCTGAAAATAATATCCCAACGATGTTTGTGGTAGTTGGTGTATTTAGTTTTTTTTGGATATGGGATGCTAGTTTGGGACATTTAGGTAACAATTGGGTGAGATTTATGAAGAAGTTCTCCACTATAAATTTCACACTATAAAGGATTTGTTTTCACAGAGACCAGATGTTTTGAAGCCTTTTTGTTCCTTTGGAAAATTTTACCTAACATGACACTTAACAGTGATTTCAATCCCTACACTTTGGACAGGACATTGATCATGCTTACTATACATCTAAAATCTACGGTTCTGGAGACGCAGCCAGTAAAGCGCTGTGGGTGAACATCAATGAGATGGAAAAGGATGAGTGGAAAGTCTGTGGCTTTCTCTCCAGCACCTATCGACAAGCTGAGGTAAGACATCACAGTTTAAATGTAAATTCTCATTGAAAATAATTCATTTATTTATTTTGCGTTTCCCAAATGAAAATGTGAACATTTTTTAAGATCTTGAATTCCAAATAATTTATTTCATTGTATCAATGAATTGTTGATGAGTGCATCACACTGTATTACCACAAACACAATCAACCCTCTCTTAGTCGCAGTAACAGGTTTTATAATCTATTTTACATCATTAAATCAAAGGGTTTTTTTGTGTTCACAATTCAGACTTTGCACAACTCCTACAGAGACACAAACGACATGCACACAGTTCAGCTACAGCTAGTGCATCTCTACTTCTCAGTGTATATGTACATCTTAAACACAGTTTATAATCCCTTTGTCTTATCCAGAGAGTGAATCTGTCCTTCAACTTCCCTTTCTATGGACATTTACTAAAAGAAATCACAGTGGCAACTGGAGGTAAGTCTTTAAAATAACGTATAACCTGTAACCTGCTTCAGGTTTCCTTCTGATGTTCAGTTAAATTCGAATTGTCAATGGTGTTATTTCAGTAGCGTGGATCACTTCAAAAACGGACTACATGCAGTTTCTTTTATTGGGTTCTTACTGTTGGAGGGAGGGGCCCTTTGTCTGGTTTCTCGTCCCACATGAATGACTGCAGTAACTCCAGAATGTTTGGCTCTCAACAGGTTTCATTTACACTGGAGATGTGCTTCACAGAATGCTCACAGCGACTCAGTACATCGCTCCTCTGATGGCCAATCTTGACCCGAGCCTGTCCAGTAACTCTACTGTGTTTTACTTTGACAACGGTAAGAGAGGCCAATCTATCTTTTGTCTGTTGGGTCTCCTGTGTAGTATTCATACAACATGTCTGTGATGGTTGTTTTTATGTAGGCACCGCACTGGTGGTTCAGTGGAACCGGGTTTACCTCCAGGACAACACGAGTCTCGGTAGTTTCACCTTCCAGGCCGTTCTGCACAGCGATGGACGTATCGTCTTTGCATACAAAGAGGTGACCTCTCGTTTTGTCTTGGGTCTTCTGTCAATGCACAACCTGTGAAATGATACTTCATTTGTATTTTATTTGATAGATTCCTTTAGACATCAACGACATCAGCACACACAATCACCCCGTTAAGGTGGGCTTGTCGGATGCTTTTGTGGTTCTTCATGAGATACAGCAGATCCCCAGTGAGTGACACATTTGGTGTATTTAATAAAATGTATTTTCTTATATATCATTTTCCTTAAGCAAAGCAATACATTGGATCGCACTAGTAATTAACAACATTATATCTTTCCTGATGTACTCCAGATGTTCGGAGGAGAACCATTTATGAGTATCACAAAGTCGACATCCTCAAGTCCAAAATTGCAAATTGTACAGCCGTGGAGATGCTGCCTCTCCCAAGTATGTATCACGTTGGCTCTACGCTGCAGTGCGGCCTGTCCAAATGCTTTTCGGTTGAATTCACAGAAGCCAAGGCCTTCTCTTCCGCCTCACTGTTTCATGTTTCTTTCTTCTCAGCATGTCTGCAGTTCTCCAGCTGTGGTCCCTGCGTCACCTCTCAGATCGGCTTTAACTGCAGCTGGTGCAGCCGGTTGCGAAGGTAAACCGGGGAGCACTCGCAGCACATGCCGACCCGTTTTATTACTTTAAAAAACAAAAATAATGTTATTCAATCCTAATCTAAACCCAGGGCGGCATTAAAGAATACGAATGTTAGATCCTAGATGAATGTGAGTCTTGCTGCAAAAAGTCTTGTTGCAAAATGTTTTTGTTCTGTATATTGAGTGGATATTTCTAAAACCTCATTTTAATTTGGCTGAATGGATTTTCATTATGGTATAGGGATTGTGTCGAGATGGTAAAAAACACTTTTAAGCCCTATTATCCCTGTTACTTTTCCACATGCTGCCCTGAAGTACTCAGTGTTAGTACTACATTCTACGTGACTTCATGCATAAGTATTTAAACCACCGAGGAAACCATACAAATCGCCAACTTCTTGCAAAAGTCTTTAATACCATTTAGTTGTGGAAAAGCCGCATTGTCGACCTACCCTTCAAACATTTTGTCAATATAGTATCTCTAATGTTCGTGAGGGTAAAAATGAAAAGTATTTCCGTCCTTTTCTTAGATGCTCCAGTGGCTTTGATCGTAACCGGCAAGATTGGGTCGACTTCGGCTGCCCGGAGGAGGTTGTCACCATTTGGGCATTTAAGTCAATTATAGAAAGTTGAGCCGTGTTAGAACTTTTGTCGGTCTTCACAAAAGAGAGTTTACCGATGTTTGTCTCCCCAGAGAAGAGATCTCGGGTGTCTCGGAACGACCGGCACATCTCGCCACCCCGCACAGACGACCACCCTGGTCCCAATGACCACAAAGCAGCACAGGTCCTCCAGCATGACCTCCAAACCCCCCCGCAAAACGTCCTCCGTCAACAAACCCTCCCCCCCCCACAGCAGCAGAGGAGGGTCCTCTCCACCGCCTCCAACCGGCAAACCTGCAGACGGTGAGCTGACTAGAGGCTTTCAGGTTGTCTGGAGTAACACAAACCAACGTGGTTTTTAGTTTGGGGACATTTAATTAACTCGTTAGCGGTGGAACCGTTCCCCCATGGCGGAGCGCCTGTCACACAGTTCAATTCCAGAGTTATTGTATCATCATAAGATATTTATTACTTTTGGGTTGGATGTTGATTCATCCAGATTAAGGGTTGACTTCTCAGCAATAGAATCATCTTCTTTGAAAGCTTCATGTCACTCAATATCTGTTTTTGGAGGATCACTGGGAGGGCGTCATTACCATCTCATGAATTAATACTTGTTGCATTGTTTCCACGCCCAGTGTGTTTTGTTAAGTGTGACAGGGTCAAGAGGTCAGCTATTTCCCAGCCTTCCGTTAGCTCCTAGCTGAGTGTATCCAGCGCCATGTTAAATACTACATAGTATCCTCATTTGCTGGAGGATGACGACTCAATGCACTCTGTGTCAGAAAGGCTGTTATGGATATTGTTATGTTAGTTTCAATAAAATCATTTTAGTTTTTTTGCTAGTCTCAAAATGTTTGAGATTCATTTGACAATCACAGAAATACTGCCCCGGATTAAATTACACAATGCTTAATCTCATTGTCCACAAAGGATGTATTTTAATCCCTTCATTACGAATGCACAAAAGTCTAATGTGCATAAAGACATGAAATGACATCCTTGCATAGGATTTAGGGGGAGTACCAGTAAAGTAATATATTATTTATGGCTACTACTTAGTTGTCAGTGCCTTTTAGATTGAGAGGTTTGTATCTACATAAATACCTAGTCCTCCACCCTGACTACGCCATGTTTTTTTTTTTTTTTTTTTAATGGGTTAGAACTTCAACCCGGACGGTCCGTACTGGTCCGTAGTTTTATTAAAATTCCTTGGACAACCAATTCTCAAAAATTCAAACCACCTTACTGAATTTGCTATCATGTCAGTCTTTCGCTTCCTAGATGACAAAGATCTCTTTGCACATAAATGAAGCATCTGAACCCTCCACGCTGGATGCCAAAAAAACGTATCCACTACATCGTTCAAGTGCCAACGTCTCCATGCACGTGCTGTTTTTAATTCTATAGCTGTATCCGAGAAAGAGAAGCACATTCCTCACTGTGGCTTCAAGTGGCATCACTCATCCCGACTCTCTTCAGCAGGAAACGAGAAGCCGGCGGCAGTGAGCGCCGATTGGCCGCAGACTGGTCTACTCGCAGGCATCGTCATGGCGATGGTCATCGTGGGCGCAGCCGTCCTGACGTCCGTCTACATGTACAAACACCCCACCTCCAGCGCTAGCCTCTTCTTCATGGAGGTCAGTGAATCATCAGTCCATCCGCTTGAGAGCCCCCTTTTTCAAAGCAATCATTTCCAATTTCTTCCAACACTTTTGTTCTGTTTGTCCTTGTAATCATGTTTATTTAAAGGATTTTAATGCTTTCGGTGAGTGCCACTTTATTCTGCCCATTTTATAACCAGTACAATTCACCCTGTGCAAGGTAACAAGCATATTCCGCAGAACACAAATTGTCCTTGTGATCATTTCCTGTCGTGCTTCCTTCAGCGGCGGCCGACTCGCTGGCCAATCGTGAAGTTCAGGCGAGGCTCCGGTCGGCCTTCTTACACCGAGGTGGAGGCTCCGAGTCAGGACGCCATGGCCGTCATCGACCCCAAACAGGCTTTTGTCATGTCGGACAGAAGAGAGAGCGAACAGAACGAAGGATTCATAGTTCTTGATCAGAGGGAGAGCTTCCTCGTCTCGGAGAGATGACCAAAATTCCAGGAGGTTCGGGGACACAATTGGATCTCTGTTCCAGGGGGACTTTATTTTACCATTCAGAGTAAAAACACCAAACCGTTGGGAGGAAACACAACTGCTGGATATATATTTACTTTAGTTGAGGAATAATGTAATGACATTTTCAGGTCACCCAAAAGCAAAAGGGTGAAAGCTGGATGTTTGTTTTGAGACCATTTTCTCTCAAAGAGGGCCGTTATTTTCCAGGCTCCAGTGTTGTTCCCACACCTCCTTCACTCAAACAGGAATGTCGTATCCGGGTGTCATTTCCTCATCTGAAGAATACAAACTAAATTCCTCACCGTCGTACCCACCTTCATCCGAGGGCAGACAGGGTCCACAGTGAATCAAATGTCTGGGACCTCTTGGATTTTTATTTTCCAACCTAAATATGAGCAGACATACAATGTAATGGTTGGATTGCTGTACATTTTTTGACATTACAAACTTAGAAAAATGTTTGATATGGTTTCGTCACGTTTAGATCTAAAGGTAAAAACAGTTCAAGTTAAATGAACTACAGGCAAGTCATAAAAGCTAAAATACTATAATAGTTTCACCAGCTTCATCTTTAATATTTTACTTAATGTTACAGATTTTTAAGTGAGAAATTTGACCTGATTCAAAGTAGTTTTATCTACTGCACACAAGAAAACATGAGAATCACTCATTCAGGTTTGGTGCAAGGGTCCAGTATTATTTAAGGCAGTTTGTGATTTTAATACAGGCAAACCAATGGATCATTTTAATACTGGTCTGTAGGTGCAGAGTTTCATGGTCAAGGCACTTCCATGGTGAAAAGTCTTCAATGGTCCTGGTTTGATTCTTTATATTGTGTCTTCTGAAAGAGAACCAAATAGCACTTTTTAATGAGTGAATTGCATAAATTGGTGAGAACCTCCAAAGATCACCAAAAAAGTCGATTTGCAAACATAGAGGAGGTGATACGTGCTTTAAAAACTAGTTAAATTCTGGATTTTTTGTATAGTTTACAAAAGTTAATGGTTGTACTTTCTGCTAAAACAGTCTAATGCTGTACATACAAATGGTATGTTGCATGTAATTGCACACGTATGTGCTCACCGTTCACTGGTGGTGCAGGTAATCGCCTCCTCAACTGCCTTGATGACTCCACAGTGACGGGCTGCAAGAAGACGCGTCAAACTCAGGTTATTCTCATGGTTCCTAGACACACGGTTGTGGTAGAAGCGACATCAATGTACACAGGTACCAGAGCTGGAATGTTCTTGGACTTGGTGAAGCGTGAGCGTTGTGTGTCCACATTGAGGCCCGCACTCTTCAAAGCGGCGATTCTGGCCGAGATGTCGCCGATCTAGAGCGCAAACCAGCGGCGGCACAAGGTGGATCAGGATTTTAAGGCGCACATCTGTGGTTTTTTGTGTTCACATACAGCAGCGTGGCCCTTTTCTAAACGTGTGCGTCTAGCTTCAGCTCACCTGCAGCTCAGACTGTTGAACCTTAGCGGCCGCCGACGCGACCTGCTCCTCCAGGTAGGACAGCTCCATGTCCGACGTGGCGCTGCAGATGTCCCGAGCACATTCCTCCAGGTCGCCGAGCTCCGCCTCCAGACCGTACACCTCCCCTGCTGCCACGTACACCTGCAGCAGGGCGGGTTCAACACCTGAATGACTTCACCACTTCAACCTGTCGTACTCGGCCATTTACATTGAAACCTGACAATCACTTACACAGACCCAGTAATGGGTTATTTTCTCTCTGCAGGGTCTTAATGTATAAAAAGTTGATTAATCAATTTACTAGCTTGGTTTTCTGTGTATATTTCTTTGCATAAGAAGATGTTTGCACGGATGTTACCACTAGATTGTCACACCTTTGAATTTAGGGAAGTAAATTATAACTTTCTCTGTACTTTCTTATGACATACTGTACCAGGACCTGGTTACGTTTGAATAAAAGGAAACTGACTCAATTATGAACTTACACAGACTTTTTTGTGAATATAGTATTATGCCCCAATCTAACATTTGCATTAAAGCAAATTTGAAGATATACTGCGATATTTAAAGTGTGTTTTATAGTATGACTAAGCCATGACTGCGTTCGACATTTTTACAATGACTTTCTATAACATGCTATACTACATAAACATTTCAAAAGATTTTACAGTACAATGCTGCTATACAATGACTTTTCTTTGACATACCACACTATGACTAAATATATATTTTAACAATTTTTTTTTTTAAATGTAGAACTGGTCTGTAGTATAATACGAGTGTACTACAGACCAGTAGTAGGAATACTGGTAGTACTGCTGTACTGCAGCAGCATCGTGTAATTAAAACATCAAACACTGACTTAGCGTTCTGCGATTTAAACAGAAAGTTAAACTTACGCTTTCCTCCAGTCGACAGAACTGTCGATCCAGTTTCTTTGGATCCGTGTGGGGGGGCAGCAGGTTACTGTGGAGTCGGGGGCCGTCTCCTCCCCCCCCCTCCTGCAGCAGCTCTTCAGTGGCGTTCAGCACCTTCAGGACCTCCGTGGTGATGCTGCGCAGAGACACCACCGAGTATCTCTACGGAAGACAAACACCTCCGTCACACCCACCATTTATGTTCATGATGAAATGTACATTTCATTTGAACACATTTATGTTTAAAAAAAGCAGTTTTTAATTGTTTATTTTTGTCTTATCCATCATTAAGCCCTGTTGCTCACCATTATCGAATGATCAAGACATTAGGACTAAAAAGGAGGTGTGTAGGATTCTGTGATAGCCGTTTCACTTATTTATTATTAAATACTACATCATGCCTTTTTCTATTATATTTGTGTGAAGAACAGAAGGTGCAGCACGGAGACGCTAAACCCCAAACTATCCAGCTGGAGCCAATTTAAAAATCTATAAAAAAGGACATTAGACTAAATCTATTGAATTAAAATGCAATGGTGCATTTTACTGCTATAGGAAGTTGAATTTGTTAGAGGATGTATGTTTAATTGGGGAAGGTGAGCATGATAGAGAATATATCTGTGTCTGAAGACTATCTGAAGATAGTGTGATATATTTAGTGTGATATATTTATTATGAATCCCTGTCCGTAGTGAGATTAAATCGCCACGCTCTTACATTTTGAATCTCCTCAGGCGACAGCAAACCGCCCCGCGGAGCCACGTCGTCCGGGTCCTCTTCTTTGGTTTCTTTGCCCAGTTTCCACTCATTGACTTTCCTCTCCTCCTGTTCTTCGTCATCCATTTCCAGTCTTTCAAGCTGTTTCGCCGCGAGAGTCTGGTGCATTTCTACCTGCATTCTCTCTGGCGCATCTCGATCTACTTCCTTCGTGTCCTTATTCTCGTGGATCTCTGCTCCTATCCGCTCTCCCACAATCCCCCCCGGTCTTCCTCCCACAGCCGACTCCGACGAAGACTTCTCCCCACTTCCTGTCTCCTCTGACGCGTTTGTGCTTTCGCCGTTGTCAACCTCTACGAGTTCCAGTTCGCTCGCCTGCGATTCTTCTGGTTCTCTACTCGTGCTCCCGTTTTCTGCACCTTCATCCTTAAACGCGTCCATCTGCATGTCCTCCAGCGTCATCGACAACATACTGCGGATTATTCGGTCAAACTCTGCATCCTCCTCCTCGCTGTCTCCTTCCGTTTGCGGACCCTCTTCGCCTCCTCTACCCGTTCTTTCTTCTCGTCTCTCTCCTTCTTGCTCGTCTGGCCCACTTTCTTGAGGGACTTTTGTCTCGTCTGAAGACATTGACTCCTCGGTTCTCTTGGCTTGGACCACCGTTTCTAACTGCGTCGCTTGTCCTTTCGCTTTAGTCACATCTTTTTTCAAGACTTCATCACATTTCTGCACCTCTGGCATCCTTCCATCCTCGTTCGGGGATCTCTCCTCCAGGCAAGCTCGCTTTTCTTCCGCCTCCGATTCATCCTGCAGGACGACTCCATCGCAGCTCTCGGTCTTTATTTCCTCCCTTAAATAAAACATATTTTCATCCAAGTCTCCAAATGATTCTCTCCTACCCCGAACCTTTCCCCCTGCTTCCTCCGTCTCACTTCCTCCTTCATTCATTTCCTCGTCCACCTCCTTCTCGCCAACTGTATCCGGCTCCTCCTCAGTGGAGGAGAGCAGCTGAGAAGCACCAATGAGACCGGCCAAATCGACCTCGACGTGTTCCTCCGCCTGCTCCCACAGCTTCTCCTCCATCGCTTCCTCTTCACCTCCACCCGCTCGGTCCAACTCGTCCTCCGTGGACGAAAACTGCGTGGCGTTGGCTTGGTTGGCTAATCGGCACACTTTTGACGCTAGCGCCTCCTCCTCCTCCTCCTCTTCTTCTTGACCAGTCTTCTCTTCATCAGTGACGCCAACCTTGTCCAACTCGTCCTCTGTGGAGGAGAACAGGTTTGCCCTCACTTCTTCTTCCAGCCGGCAGAGTTTAGAAGCAAGTCCGCCCGTCTTCTCCACCTCCGTATCTGCCTCCTCGTCTCCTTCCCACTCTCCTTCACTCGGGTCATCTCTGTCCAAGTCGTCATCCGTCGACAGGTAGGCGAGTCTGGAATGTTCGATGAGCCTGTATAACCGGTGTTTCATTTCCTCATCCACTTCCTCTTCCGCCGCTCTTCCTTCATTCAAGTCGATCTCCATCCCCCACGGCCTCTCATCTCCTTCCCCGCTGTCCTCGCGTCCTTGGCCGCTTTCCCCCCCCTGTCCGTCTTCATCGACGTCTCCCACTTCGGCAGCTGCTCCGCCTCCCGTTGAGGAGTCGGACGTTCCGCCTGCTAGCTGGTGCAGCTTTAACGTGACCTCCTCCCCCTGCGGCTGCTGCTGCTGCTTGGCTTCACGCCCCGTGAGGTCAGGTTCAGGGGTCGTAGCTCCTGAGGTCACAGTGGCCGGTGTGGCAGCATCAGACGAATGTTGGGAATCACCGTCTTTCTCCCTGCACTCCTTTGAAGGTAAGAAAGAATAGATTTAAGAGTATTCCAAAACAAATTAGCATAGTGAAGTATGGCTTTCTTTAATGTTGGTGTCATTTGTCTTCATCTAACCTTACTGTTATTTTACTGGAAGCAGTATATAATTGTTAGTCTATTTCTGCGCGATTAAGCGTCAACAAGCATTTCATTTATTAATAATGTTGAGCCATTTGACCTACGCTGCTGCTATTTAATATCATTTGGTAAATGATTTTCAGCTGTGTGCATCAGAGATCTTTTCATCTTATCTCATCAGTCTTTATTTTGGTTATTGCTCACCAGCGTCGAAGAAGACGACCCTCTTTTGCTCCTCCGCTTCTTCCGGGATCTCCGGACTCTGCCCGCGTCGGGCCTGCCGGCCCCCGTCCTCTCCTCTTTGGCTCCTTCCACGTTGAAGTTCACGTCGATGATGCTGGTCCTGCAGGAGGGTGAGGGGCGCCCGCCCTCCGGGGCCACCTTCCTCTTAAAACGAGCCAGCGGGGCTCTGCTAGGCCTCCAGCTCCCGTCGGGGCCCAGGAACCGCTCCCCCCCGCGGCCCTCCAGCGGGGGCGGCGTCCCGGGCCGGGCGCCGCGCCGCGCTTCCGGCCCGCTGTCGGAGTCCATGCCCTCGTAGGCGGACACCACCTCGGACTCCCTCTCCAGGGCGCTGAAGACCAGGCTCTTCCTCTTGCTCAGCAGGCTGGGCCGTGACAGCTGGGCGCTCTGCAGGGCGATCCAGTTTCCGTCCGGGCTCTTCAGCACCGAGGACGCGCCGCCGTACGCACCTTGGCACACAGGCGGCAGACATTCAAGCAGACAGGCGGGGAACCAACGACTAACGGTGGACGACCATCCCCATCAATCGCCTCAATTTCACTACCGCTTCCTTTGTGGATGGTTTCAATACATTTACAGGCCTCACCGGTGTTGTCCAGCCGCTCGACGCTCCTCCAGGCGGCCGTCTGTGAGGCGTCCTTCATCAGACCCGAGGGGTCGTTGTCCAACAGAGAGAAGGCACTGTGGGACCTCTGAGAGAAGAGAGGTGACACCCTCGTATGGTTGGTTGGGTCATGTTGATGTCAGCACATCTCTTTTTTTTCAAATGATGGTGTAGTTCTTGAGCATTTTACCCAGAGATCTGGACCATGTTTAAGGGAGCCGGATGCTTGACTACAGTCCGACTGATGATGATGATGATGAAGGTCAGTGTGGTCTTCAAGTGGCCAATCCTGGTCGTATTCCGCCCTCATCTCGGTCAAAGTCTTCCTCCTGCTGATAATCTGAGAGAGACAGAGTCAACCTTTAGTGCTGCGCACAAACGGGACACAAAAGGGAGCGGGAGATATTCATTGAACTATCAGAACAGCGGACTCGCATCCAAGCATCACACACAGTGAATCAACACACACACACACACACACCATGCGGCGTCCTTACTTTTTGCACAATGGTCTTTGACAGCTCCTCGATGAGCTCTTCTCTGTGCTCCCGCAGATAGTGAGCCTCATTCTGCTTCACCTGGTAAACAAACACAAAATCTTTACTGGTCCCAGTTCACAGTGACTTTAGCAGGTCAGTGAGAAGCAACACATTCCTTTATTACAATATACTACAATAGTATACTTAATGCTTTTGCACAGTATGCAAATATTTTATACGCACCTTCAGTTTTCATCAAATCGAGTTAATCTGCTGTTTGGATTTAAAAAGCTCGAGTTCTAATTTCACTGCATCTTAATGAAATGCACCTTTTGGGGGCTTTTACTATTAACGAGGAATAGCCCATTAAAACAAAGACTCTGGATCCCTTTGTGCACATGAGGCCCGTTCATTCATTACATATGGATTAACGGGTTATTTTAGAGGCAGAGTTTGTTACAAGAGTGACCCTGAAGTACAGTACTTATTTCTGTTCATTACGACCAACGAGCAACATTACACGTCCGCATTTTTATTGTTGGCCTAACAATGACCCGGATACTGCAGTATTAAACTGTCTTTTGGATTGCAGCATAATCTTGATGTTTTTTTGTTTTTTTTTCTTCATAATCTGATTTAAACTCCATCTCCCAAAATAGAAAATAAAATTGAGATTAAGGTGGTCCGCAGAGGACACTTATCAAAGTGCAAGAGACTGCAGACCAAAGCATCATCTGCAACAGGCCGCCGTCATCATCATCACCATCATTTACACACCAAGGCAGTTCTAGTGGCTCCTCGATAGAATGACAGATGAACAACATAAATAACCTGACTGGCAGAATCAAACTCGGCCTTTGAGATGGCCTCATCGATGGCCTCCTCCGCCACCCGCAGGGCCACGGTGATGGTCTCCGCCACGCTGTGCTCTGAACACAAAAAGGAACAAAAGAATGAGGGGCTTTGGGCGCCACTTTAACGCCACTTGGCCTGTGAGCGCGGGGAACAAGGATTGGAACAATAATCAAGACCCCTTTTATGAGGAATTATGTACACGGCAGCAACAAAATATGAGTTTGGGGATTCCTGAGGGGATCACAATGAATGACCACAAAAAAAACACGCCCCCCCCCCCCCCCCCTATGAACTGGATAATGTGGCCTCAGAGGGTCAGTTGCAGGGACTTTTCTTTTGGAGATTGAAGTAAGCTCTTGCCATTACGAGGCTGAATTAACGACCTGCCAAGTAGGGCAACTGCCCCGGGACCCCTGGAGATAAAAGGTTCACTGAATCATTTAATGCCAACTGACAGTTTGTTTCCAATCTTCATGCCAAACTAAGCCGCCCATCTTCTATCTTCTCCCGGCGGTGACCTCGTGTCCACTGTGCACAGGAGCACGTCGCTCAGGTGATGCAGCCCTCGGCAGGAAAGCTACTCCAATGCTTTAATGTAGCACTCCATGTTGGGATCCTTTAATAATCAACTCTCTCCCCCCCCCAAACAAAAAAGGAGGGTGATCAAACGTGTAGCTCGGGATGCCTTACGGGGGTCAATCCGCTCCTGGTACCTAAGAGTATAAGCTGTACCACTGCTGTGTGAGCCTGTGGCTGTGTGCTGCTTGTTCTCTCTGCAGCCGCACTATGCGGTCAATGCAAACAACGACACGGTCACGTGGGAAATGACCTCCATGAAAAGGTGAAGAGCACGATAGGGGAAATCATTACGACTCATGTCTGCACCTTTAGTTTGTCTGTAGAAGGTCGAGTCACTCCCACAGAAGCTGCCCTCGTTGCAGAGACTGTCCTCGTAGGCGCTGCTCTCTACATGTGCACATGAAAACACACACACACACACACACACACACACACACACACACACACACACACACACAATATGTACATGAAAATACAGATACTGGAGATTCACATGTCATTATGTTGTAATACTGACATTTGTTGATTTTGGACATTAAGCAAAACAGATGAATAAATTGTTTTTTTGTGGTGACTAATATAAAAAAAAACTGTTAAAGAAATGATACTTGCTTTGGATTTATTGTTAGTGTAGATACAGGTGAGGAATTTCCTCAATGCACGTGCTGTGTTTTACCATAAATCGTTATTCATCCCAAACCCTTTGGATGAAAACCAGACTTATTTGACTTGATTTCAGCGTCTCCCTCCATCTACGAGCTGCGTGACCTTCCACGACGTGGTTACATAAGTGCACCAGAGCGACCTCACGTGTGCTGTCACCAGGCTACCTGACCTGTGGCGCTGGTGAGGTGATGCAGTCGAGTACACGGGGTCCCGTCCAATCATTTTAAGAGGAAAACAGACTACAGATCATTTCTCTTAGATGCGGTGGCCACTCTGACCAAAAGCATGAGTTCACTGAGGTGATGAACCATGTAAAGCAAGACAAAATTATGTATTTTAGGAGCTGAAGTATTGGATTTTTTTATGTGGCATGTGTATATATATAAATATATATCTATATATATATGCATGTGGGTGCAGATATCTTAGTAGAATCCCCTAATGAGATGGGACACATTTGGCACACAGACATGAAAAAAGACTCCAGTGAGCAGGCGAGGTCACAGAAACCCTGAAGGTAGCTGATGCTCTTTGGCTCCACTGTATCATGTTTACACATTGAAAAACATACCAACGTGAATCATACATTTATAAAAAAAAAGTCAGTCTTGCTACTGGATATTTAAATTCCAACCCCAAAGATGACTCAAATTTGGGGATCATATTTGGGGCAAAAGCAAATAATGTACCACGTAATCTCAGCGGTACAACAATCCAAATGCACCTCTTTGGAACATTATGCGTCAAACTTTACAACGGTGTTACATTATGGACATCGATGGCCCCGAGAGGTTTAACCCCTCCGACCTCCTCAGACTCCTCCATCAGCCACCATGAAGGTTCCACTGTAGTTCATTTGGTTCAGACCATGTAAAACTACCCCCATACTGTGACAATTTGATGAATACCTAATAATGTGTATTAATGGTTTCATATGATTTGCATCATTACAGCCTACTAGATTTCTCTTGATGTACGAGTTTATACACGGAATGTAAAATAAGCATCAAATAATGTGACTACGTCCTAGTGTGTGTGCAACCTTGCTATTTCAGAGACGGGAATGTCTCATCGAGCAAAGCGCCTCATCGGGGGGGGGGAACGAGTCACCGATCTGACACGTGGCGATAAGACCTCCGCTCAGAGCCGCTCGTTTTCCAAATGTCAGCTTGATTTCATTCCGGTTCCTTTTTGCCTCGTCCACACGGCGGAGTCACATGGTGAACCGCGTGATGCGGTGAGACCAGGATGAAAACAGTAAACCGCAGTGACAAAGTGACCCTACTTCTCGCTGGACATTATGGTCTAATGATCTGAAACGGCAGATCTAATCCATCGTGACGTCCCTATGACTACCTCTTCCTCCTCCTCCTCCCCCTCTTCACCTGTGCCGGTGAGCTCCGGAAGCGCGCGGCGCTCCGCCAGGTGCTTCCGGTACAACGTCTTCAGCACCTTGGCGCTGCCGAACCTCTTGAAGCGCGTCTTCACGTTAGTGTAGAACCACTCCAGAGACTGTGTCTTCAACAACCTGAGACACACACACACACACAGAGAGACACTATTACTATTGATCGATGTGTAACACGTGTCACGGGCTGCAGACGTTGTCGTTTTGGGGATATTATCATTATATAATTATATGTTGATGAGCCAACGAGACGTTTGCAAATGAGTTCATGCAACAAACAACGAGGGAGCAAAAAGAGTCATCTCCCCGCCATGAAGCGCGCCAGCATCCACGAGAAGTTCATGTCACATCGGGACCGGATCAACCGGGCTCGACCCGACATGACGCCACAGCGATAACGTCTGAGCTGCTACACAAAGAGACACTGAAAAGGACAACTTTAACTAATAAAAAAAATGTACAGAGTCCTTTACTAGTGCAAGACCTCACTAACCTGTGACGTCACCGCCAGCCGCTCATCACTTAGCTCAGCCTCGTGGATTTCAGACACACACACACACACACACACACTCTGATGGAGACTCACCTGCTCTTCTGGCAGGCGGAGCAGAGCCAGGCTTTGTCCCGCTGGTGGTAGACGCTGCAGGCCTTGCACACGTTGTAGCCGCAGTCGCGGCAGCGCCTCCCGGGGTTCAGCAGGAAGGTGAAGGGCGAGCAGCAGCGGATGCAGCAGCGCCGGTTGAAGCAACTCCGCCGTGACAGCAGGAGGCAGCGACTGCCCTCCTCCTCCAGCTCCTGCTTCAGCTCACTGGGGAGGGGAGGGGCAGAATATTCATTATGTTAGTTGGGGGTTTTTTTTGTGTGTGTTTTTTTAGACAAACAGGATGATTATCAAAATGAGGACATGAAGCACACAAACAGACGGTCAAACTGATCCTTTGCCTCTTTTTTTAATGAAAATGGAGCAGAAATTAAAGTGGCTTCACAACGTCTGTCATTTTAGTAATGTTCTAGAAAGCATTGGAGGTACATAATGATTGAAATAAGCTTAACCCTTTATGCGCGCTGTTCATTCTAGGGCGTTGAAATTGAAGCAGCGCTCTTGTTAAAAGTTAACCTCATTCGTAAATGTCTTGATTGAATATTTGAGCTTCGCCTGCTGTGCTCGCGTAAAGGCCAACGCGGGAGTCACGATGAATAATACATCAGTGTGTTCTCCACAGCAGCAGCTTTTCTGCCCACATGGTCCATGAAGCGGCTGAAGCTTTCCATCATACGAAATATGACCGACTGCCCAGTTGTTACGGCATTCAAATATTTGTTTTGTTTTTGGAGCATGTCAAGGACTGGTTTAAAGGTTTTAAGAAAAGTAATGTGATATTAAAAAAAGGTACAAAAGTATAGTAAGATACAAAATATGAAATCACATGGATTTTCATATTCTGAAAAGCTGAGAAGAATTGATTAGGAGGATGATGTGTTTTTGGTTGAGACCAAAAAGACATCATGGTCCCATCATGAACTGCAGGAGCATCCGCCATTACTGAATCATTCATAGATGCATTATTACTTACTTAAAGTGAATGTGTGCATGCTGTATAGAAAAATGATTAAATATGGATAAGTACATGTTGAATTTTAATTTTACATTTGATAAAATATATTTTATTCACACAAACATTCTTATTAAATCCCCATAAACACATGCTGCATCATGATATGCAGTGTCAGAGATGTGTGACGTATATTAGCTTTTCCATAATCTGCTTAAAAACGTGGTTGGAACAATTGACCCATTATCAAAATTGTTCATTTTGTTGACTAAATCGATTTATCGGCTCTTTACCACTCCAGTTTACAGAGAGCTACTTTTTTTTTTTTTTTTTTTTTTTGAACATCATGTTCTGTAACTTCAGACCACGTTGAGCTCCCTCACTGGGCGGCATGAATAAACTCGGCTCCCGGCGAGAACGTGTCAACGCGATGGTGTTTCTCACAAGTGAAAACACAGCAAACAGGAGAAGACGCAAGGCATCATTTTATAAATAGGGACAGTGTTTAGTTCCACCAGGTGCAACCATCCTCGCTGAAGAAGAAGAAGCCTCCAATAATGCGTGCTTGCATTTGTGTGATTGTGACGTTTTTTTTACATTTTGTAGAAAAGGCACCTAATGTGCTGCTGCTGAACAATCGAAGCGAGGACGCTGGTGACTTTTGATGTTTAATGCTTTAAAATGTTGTTATTCGAGTGTAGACAAGAACTTTTTATTAAAGGGATAAGTGAGAAGGACGTGAACGTTTTGATGATTGTGGACTGACATTCATTTTGTGTCTTTTGTTTGTCAGTTGAATCCAACCAGGTTTTAATGTTATTTTAGTTTCTCTCTGTGTCTTTGAGGAGAAATGTGAGCCACGGATTCTGTAAATTACCATTTTATTGTATGTATATTTAGTTTATATTTATTGTATTTTTGTGTGAGGACTATATAAAATAATAAACTAGCCAGAGTTATTTGAAACAGTAAAAAGCTTCAGGTCAAAGCTGTCGAATGTTGATGTTAAATCCTGCACATTGTTTACTGGCTTGCATCGGGTTTTATTTTATTGACCCGTTACTGCCACCTGCTGGTAAGTGTGAGACCAAGCACGAGATAAACGCTACACAACACTGCCAAAAACATTTTACCAGCATTGTTGAGAGAATCCGTCGGCTTGCAACAACTTGCACCGTGTGCGATTCGAGGAAATGACATTATGTTTATCTCGCATGAGCGGTCCAATCTGTTATTGTTTTGCTTGGCTCCCTGATGGCCTTGACGATGAGGAACAAGATCACGTAAGCAAAAGGAAGTACAAAGAACAACGGAGCCATGAGAAGAAAAAAAAAGTGAACAATCACTTTCAACAACGATGTGCATCCCGCTCTCGGCCTCTCTTGGGTCAAAGGTCACGAAGACGCAGATCAAACCCACCCGGGTGAGTTACTGTCAACCCTGTCTTTAAGTCCATACGTGTTGTGGTCGGGCCCTGCAGGGAGGAGGGTTTGAAGAAGGCAGTCTGAGTGCAAAGAGGAAAGGGCAGACGCTTCCTGTCCACAAAGGCAGGAAGGTGGAAGCACGCACACAGGCTTTAAAAAGCTTCCCAATGCACCCTGAACGTTCCCAATGTGAACGAATGGTGCTTTTACAGTGATATCTTTGATTGCTTTTCTCCCCGAATCCCCTTCATAGTGAGTTTCTGCTCTTTGTTCATCTGCCCCGTCCCTCGGTCGGTGTGATGGTTGCTACTCAGAACTGACCTGAGGCGCTGCTCCTCCTTCTCCCGTAGCTTCATGTCCCTCTGCACCACCTGCAGCACATGCTCCGCCTCGTCCGCCGTCAGCCCCGACAGATCCAACTTCTTGCCCATAGCTAACCTCCACCCAACCCCCCCCCCCCCGCTTTGATCCTTCTGCTCGGTGTGGTCCTCTGAAGAAGTGAAATGGAAGAAAGAAAAGAATCTCCTTAAGATCTGCAGGTGAGTTAAACATTGAGTTGCTTATTTTCAGTATTTTCTTTACTGATACAATTCTACTTCAAGGCAGAGGGATATTTGCAATTTCTTTACTCTACTACATGACTTTATTTTTAGATAAAGATAAATAATAAAACATATAATGAAAAAAGTAATGAATATTTAAAGACAAGATTTTTTTGACTGCAGTTATGTTACTCAAACATCATTTTGGTATTGGACTATTAGTTTTAGCTATAGGTAAATGCATTTAGACCCTTAAAAGTACTATTTACTACAGCGTAGAGCCATTAAACATTAAATGATCATGTTTGCATTTTAAAAACACGATCAGATCACCATGTTGAATTCGTGCCATTGTGGTGGTAATGTGACCTTTCAGAGTCCTGCTGACCAATTACAAAGCGTCCAGAACGTCCACGTATGACAGGGAGTTCTGTTGCTGCAGCATCAGCACCAATACAGGCGTTTATTCCATACTAAAACCTCCTGGTTTGCATAATGGAGCACAAAACTGCGTCCATAAGCGCTTCAAACTCCTTTGACGTCCTACGAGCCACTTACCCGGTAAATCAGGGGCATTAACACCGAGCAGGAGGTTGGATTTGCTGCATTAACATTCCCGAGGAGGATAATCTCTCTGCGTCGGACGAGTTGAGGCTAACGTTTCCACCGCTGACGCCGACATGACAGAAGATCAATGATCTGCTGTCGAGACCCGTTTGAGATTCAAGTGAACGGGCCAGAAAAATAAAATACGGTTTTATGTTTCGATCAGCAGTCACGAGTTATGCGCTTTGCACCTCGAGGATTTTGAGATATGTTGTGCAAACATAAAATTAAACGGATGAATGACAGAAAATAAAAGGGCCACTTTTCCTCGTTCCCGATGACAGAAGGTCCTCGTGATTACAAGGATTGTGTGGATTAAAGCTGCTGACAACAAAGCGTAAAAGAGTCGCACAAAGATCCCGAGGACTCACCGATGCCTCAGCGGGTCTCCGGCTGAGGGACCCTGACCACGGACACGTGGAGCGAGGGGGGGGGGGGGTCCGACAGGAAATCATTCACTCCTCTCGTCCCGAGTTATGAACCGTCCGCGCGCCTAAAACGAAATATCCATCACAAGCAGCGTGGCGCGTCTCCAAAACGCGCCCTCTGTGCGCAGTCCGGATAAGACCTGATCCGGGTCCACCTCTGCTGCGGAAACACGACTTGTTTTGTGCTGGGGGGGGGGGGGGGGGGGGGGGGGTCTAAAACTGTGAGTTTGGGTAGCGCTCCACACAGCATGGGGGGTGTCTGATTGGAGGATAAGGAGCAGATGGGCTCGTGCACAGCTGCAGCATCAGAAGAGTCAGAAGCGACAGGAGGGACGTTAACGCAGAATAGGGGAATAAAACGTACCGAGGAAAAGCTTAACTTGTGTTTTCTCAAACAAGTACATGAATTTGGTCCTGTGCATTTATTTTGAATGTGAATCCTTAATTCAATTATACAGAAATTAGTTTGTCACTATTTTCAATAAAAGAAAAAAAGCATCTGCTGTTGCACAACATGTGCAGTTGGAATCTTTGAGCTCCGTTGTTTTCATTTCATTTCCTTCAGGAGACGTTCTGGGAAGGACTCCAAGGGAAGGAAGCAGATAAATCCGCTAAACTTCCCAGAAGTTGATGTCAAGGTTCCAAATAATTTCACATTGTTTGTGTTGGTGTGAATGTGTTCTTGTATCCACACCCTCTTTATGACGTTCCCTTTCTCTGGTGGGCAGAGAGTCTATAAAGACCTGTGTGGATCCAACTCTCCACTTTACTCACCATGAAGAAGAGCGTGCTGCTGGTCCTGTTGTCTCTGCAGGTCCTTCTGCTCATCACAGCCTTCTCGTCTGCTGATGGAGCCTCCACAGGGATCCGTCCCCAGCAGCCTGCTGCTGAGGTGAGAACATCGACTCTGATGAGCTTCTCCTGTATCAACAGGTCCTCGATGCTCAGTCTCTGCTCGGTGATCATTTCACTGCTTAGTATTTCACTGTTCAGTATCAACCATTGTGTCACTTGGATGAGAATGAGTCAAATGATGTGAGAAATTAAGATGCTTTAAGTTTTTATTCAGCTTTGATCACCGGGTGGAAAGTAGCTTTCTTATTCATTCCTATTAATAAAAGTAATTTTAAGTATTTCATCATCTTAAAATAGCTATAGACACTACTACCCGTTTTTTCAAATTCTCCTGCAATAATGGAAACGTTCAATTATGAATTATTAACAACTCAGCCTCTAACTCCTCTTCCCTTTAGACTCACTTAGCTTTATTTACATATTTCCTCATAGGTACTCAGTAAGTAGACCTGTTATATTAACTACTAACTATGCATGATGTGATCTGAATGACTGCATTACTCAAAGATTTTGCACAAACAGACACGTTCCAAATCCAGAGTGAGAACAGGATTCCTCAGCATGATTTCAGGGAAGGTAAGAGAATTTAAACCTTTACTCTGATTTTATTTTATTTTATTCTTTTTCTTGAGCTTATAGGTGAGTCTGAAATGTTTCAAAATGATATTTATTTGAAGGGGTCCGTAATAAGGAGAAGCAAAGCCCCCCCCCCCCCCCCCCCCCCCCCCCCCTCTCTATTTTGTGTCTTTGAGGCTCATCACAGGACCCCCCAGTAGACCCTCTGATCTACTGGAGTGAATTTAAAACTTTACATCTGTTTTTTGATTGTTTTCTCCTCGTTAAATGTGTTTTGGGGAAGGAGTTTTTTCTGAGCGCATGTAAAATTTGCGGGACGAAGTTCATCTTCAAAACTTTCATTGGCCAAATTTCTTTGAGCAAACAGTTGAGTCTGAAAAGTTTCAATTGTCTTTATTACAGGTTCGTCCTTCTGATGATGGAGCTTCCAGAGATATCGTTCTTTCTGCTGCTGAGGTGAGAACATCGACTCTGATGAGCTTCTCCTGTATCAACAGGTCCTCGATTCTCAGTCTCTGCTCGGTGATCATTTCACTGCTTAGTTTTTCACTGTTCAGCATCAACCATTGTGTGACTTGGCTGAGAATGAGTCAAATGATGTGAGAAATTAAGTTGCTTTAAGTTTTTATTCAGCTTTGATCACCGGGTGGAAAGTAGCTTTCTTATTCATTCCTATTAATAAAAGTAATTTTAAGTATTTCATCATCTTAATATAGCTATAGACACTACTACCTGTTTTTTCAAAATCTCCTGCAATATTGGATACGTTCAATTATGAAATATTTAGAATTATTATGAATTATTCCCAACTCAGCCTCTAACTCCTCTTCCCTTTAGGCTCACTTAGCTTTCTTTACATATTTCACCTTAGGTACTCAGTAAGTTGACCTGTTATATTAACTACTAACTATGCATGATGTGATCTAAATGACTGCATTACTCAAAGATTTTGTTCAGTTTGGAGATGACAATAACACATTGTTATACATGTGATCGTGAAGGAGGACGGCGTGGAAAGTCTAAATGAGAAACCTTGCGACTGCAGAGGGAGACCAGGATGCAATAGCGCAATTTCAGGCATTGTAAGACCAACATTTTTGAGAACTTAAACCTTTCCATCTGTTTTTTGATTGTTTTCTCCTTGTTGAATGTGTTTTGAGGAAGGAGTTTTTTCTGAGCCCATGTAAGATTTCTGGGACGAAGCTCGTGTTCAAAACTTTGATTGGCCAAATTTCTGAGCAAATAGGTGAGTCTGAAATGTTTCCATTGTTTTTATTACAGGGTCCTCCTTCTACACCTCCTCCTCCTAGTACACCTCCTCTAACTACACCTCCTTCTCCCCCAGAGTAAGTAGAAGCACAGCCCCCCCCTCTGTAATGTGTCTTCGAGGCTCCTCCCAGGACCCCGATGGGCTCGTCCTCTGCTCTTCTGGACACTAACGCGTCACTAGAAGCCGACAAGATGCCATTTCAAGTCACGTTTAGTCCCACATTTCTCTCAGTTAGTCGGTTGAAGCCATTTGGTGACACGTCTCCTTCTTCTGTGTTTCTTTCTGTCTGCAGATCATAACGGTTTTGTGGAAATCCCTCATCGAGAGAGATGGACAGAGATCTCCGTTCTGTGATTTGGTTTATTATGATTCTCCTTATCAGCTACTTCCAGGGATATGAGTCCTGGTGATGTCACATGTGCACTGCTTTCATTTGATCATCTGTAATAAAATGGCACTGCTATTGAAACGCTTGTAAAGTTCATTTGTGTTTATGACACGACAGATTACGACAGAAGGAAAACAAGAACTTCAGGGTGTCTCGTGTAACTATTTCTTGGTAATTTTACATCGTCACTGACTGGTTTAGTGACACACATTGCATCACATTGTGGGTTTTACCACCGAAAGAAGTTGAAATGTCACAAAGCTTATTTTATTTGTTCCTTAGTGAAAAGTTTTTAGGTCACTTTATGCAGAATAAACAACACATTTAGTATTCAGACACTGCAATGAAATACTTTTCCTCTTGGGCTGTATAACTACATTATGAGGTTCAATTGGGCTGGTTTTAAAAATGAGTAAATATGTGTACACCTGATTGTTCCTGTTGTGACTTGTGTTGATTTGAATCATATCCAGGGTGTTGCAACCAAAGGCGATTAATACAAACCTGTTTGATAGGCGCACGGTTTTATGACGGGCCGACATGAGAGATTACGACAGAAGGAAAACAAGAACTTCCGGGTGTCTCTGACATGATGAAACTGGACTTGTGAAATCATCTCAAATCGTCCTTTGTTTACGTGGAAGTGATCAAACACCAGCGAGTATTTCAAGGTCGTCGTGTTCAGAGCTCTTCACACGCGCCATGGACAAAGGTGTGCCGCTGGTCACAGGCTCCACAGGGATCGATCCTCAGCAGCCTGCTGCTCAGGTGAGAACATCGACTCCAATAAGCTTCTTGTGTGTCAACAGGTCCTTGATTCTCACACTCGGCTTATTGATCATTTCACTGCATTCACGGTTCAGTATCAACTTTCGTGTAACTTGACGAATAAGCAAACAAGTGCTGCATGAGAATGAGTCCAATGATGTGAGAATTTAAGTTTTTATTAAGTTTTGATCACCAGGTGGATCAATCACAGTTTGTCTCTTGACAAGAAGAAGCCGCCTTCTTATTCAATAACTTAGTTACAAAATAATTTTTATTTATAGTATTTCATCATCCTAATATAGCTGTAGACATTACTATATTTTTTTCCATATCTCCTGCGAAAATGGATACGATAAGTTAATTAAAAACACACATGTAGTTTAACAACTCAGCCTCTAACTTCTCTTCCCTTTAGACTCACTTAGCTTTCTTTACATATTTCCCCTTAGGTACTCAGTAAGTAGACCTGTTATATTAACTACTAACTATGCATGATGTGATCTAAATGACTGCATTACTCAAAGATTTAGTTCAGTTTGGAGATGACAATTGCACATTTTTATACATGTGGTGAACGAGAAGGAGGGCAACGTGGAAGAAACTGAAAAGAAACGGGTTCCATTGTCCAACTGGAGAGGGAGACCAGGAGGCCTTAGCGGGATTTCAGGCCTTGTAAGAGAATTTAAACTGATCTGATTTTTTTTCTTCTTCTTTTTCTTGAGCTAATAAGCGAGTCTGAAATGTTTCAAATGTTTTATGTTTCAGAAGCACCCGGTAAGGAGAAGCACAGCCCCCCCCTTTCTATGTTGTGTCTTTGAGGATCCTCACAGGACCCCCCAGTAGACCCTCTGATCTACTGGAGTAAATTTAAAACCTTTCATCTGTTTTTTGATGGTTTTCTCCTCGTTAAATGTGTTTTGGGGAGGGATATTTTTCTGATCCCATGTAAAATTTGCGGGACGAAGTTCATCTTCAAAACTTTCATTGGCCAAATTTCTTTGAGCAAATAGGTGAGTCTGAAAAGTTCCCATTCTCTTTATTACAGGATCATCATTTTGATGATGCAGCCTTCATAGAGATCGATCTTCCTGCTGCTGAGGTGAGAACATCGACTCTGATGAGCTTCTCATATTAAGATCATCAGTTAATTTTTAAGAAAACACACATTTCCCCTTAGGTACTCAGTAAGTAGGCCTGTAATATTAACTATTAACTATGCATAATGTGATCTAAATGACGGCATTACTCAAAGATTTTGTTCAGTTTGGAGATGACAAATGAACATTTTTATATATGTGGTGAATGAGAAGGATGACAAGAAAATATCTGGAAACAAAGGGAATAAACCTCCCAACTGCAAAGGGAGACCAGGAGCCTGTAGCGTGATTGCAGGGAAGGTAAGATCAAACTCATTGAGAATTTAAATCTTTCCATCGGTTTATTTGTTTTCTCCTTGTTAAATGTTTTCTGGGCAGGGAGTTTTTTCTGAGCTCTGACGGTTGCAGGACGGAGCTCATATTCAAAACTTAAACTGGCCAATTGCCAACGCTCTTTGATCTAAAGGGTGAGTCTGAAATGTTTCAAATGTCTCTTACAGGTCCAACCTCCTTCTCCTCCTCCTACTCTTCTCCCAGAATAAGAAGAAGCACAGCCCCCCCTATGTGTGTTGTGTCTTAAAGGCACAGGACCCCGATCTCCCGTCCTCTGCTCTACTGGACATGAACGCTGCACTAGAAGCCCAGGGATATGAGTCCTGGTGATGTCACTGCTCCGTCACATGTGCACGGCTTTCATTTGATCATCTGTAATAAAATGGCACTGTTAGTGAAACGCTTGTAATGTTCATTTGTGTTCATGGCGGATGAGATGAAGAGCCGTGAAGAAGACAGCCTTTAAATACTCGCTGGTTTACAGTTCACGTAAACAAAGGAGAATGTGAGATGATTTCACAAGTCCAGTTTCATCATGTCAAAGAAACCCTGAAGTTCTTGTTTTCCTTCTGTCGTAATCTCTCGTGTCAGTGATAAAACCGTGCCCCTATTCATTATGAACAGCTGTGTATTGATCCCCTGTGGTTGCATAGACCACCCTAGATATGATTGGAATCAACATAAGTCATGACAGGAAAAAACATGTCTACACAAAGGTATAATTCATGCGATCTGTTGATGACAACTGGGGTTACAGAGTGTTGTAACACGCTTTTGAAATCCTCTAAAGAGTAGTAACATTTATATGAGTAACATATGTCAGCAAAATAGTTGCACAGTTGTATTTTTCCACTTTGTATTTCTGGAGACAGTGAACACTGATTGACTCCATCTAGTGGACTCATTATGCAGCCCTACTTATTCTGTTGATTGAAACTACAGCTGATGACATCTATAACAAGTTTGCAGGAATGTATTCACTCCATAATTCCTTTGTCCGGTTGATGTGCTGTATGTCCACTGCTGCATCAGGTTTTTGAATGAGCAAAGTGTAACATTGCTATTTGAAAGCTGTTCTTACAGTGGTTTGCCTCCTTCTCTCGTTCTACTAACCCCTTCCAAAACATCTGCATGTTCAGATTATTTAAAATCAACCAGCCCAATTGAACATTTTAATGTAGTTATACACACCAGAAAAGTATAATTGGAGCATCTAAATAAGAAGTTTATTCTGCGTCAGTCCGCCTTAAAACTTTCCACAAAGGATAAAAAAGTAAGCTTTGTGACATTTCTGTTTCAAAACAACGCTATGTGATGCAATGTGTGTCACTAAACCTGTTGGTGATGATGTAAAATGATGTGGAGCATCACAGTCAGAAGTGACAGGAGGGACAATATGTAACACAGAAAGAGAACAATTTAAGGAGGAAAAACACAAACAAACAGGCAGATGAATTTGGTCCTGTGCATTTATCTCATTCTAAGGATTCACAGCAGCAACATTTAAAGCAACACAGTTGAGCCCTCAGTGACATCCACAGATGCTGTTGGAGCCTTAATGCAGGTTTTAGTGATTTTGGTAATCTTCAAAGTAGGAGAAACAGTATAAATTAGATTTAACCATTGTTAACAATAACTACAAAGGTTCTATTAAGTGGGAGAGATTGGGAAAGTTGCAGTTGTGCCAAACAAACAGAAACTAAGACAACAAAACAAGGCCTAGCTAACTACCTCTGGGAAAGAAACAAAAAAATAGCCTCCCTTACTGTAGATAGCAGTACTGTTTGACCCTAAGGGGTTGCCGTAGTAGAAGTGGTTCTCGTGGGATTATCTTTGTGTTGATTGTTAGGTGTTTGGCGGAAACGCGACTCAGAGCTTTGTGGCGTTGAACTGTGGTCACAAATAAAGAAGGTTCCAACTCCCATTCCGATGCTTCATTACTCGAGGCAACATGGTGTCAGAAGTGGTATGTCCATCCAGAAGACATCTCTCGGATGACTTCGTCTCTAGGAAGTAGCCTACGTCAACTTTGAATTCTCGACCGCAGTGAGCGACAGCGTACTAGAAATGGCCGATGGATTCAGACGTCCGGACCCTCTCGTTTTTGACAAAAATGTGACATAGAGAGGGAGCCGTCCTTCACGTATGCGCTCGCGGTACTAGGAGAAGGGCAACAACGTGGCTGTTCCAGAAGAATCCAGAGAGGACCCCGAGTGTCTGACAAGAAAGTTTAAGGAAATATGCAACCTTGAAACGAACGTGATAATGGAGAGGCACAACTTCAACACCAGACACCAAGAACGAAATGCCTTTAGTTGTACTACTGACATACTACTAAAAAGAGAGATCTCTTTTTAACATGAATCCTTAATTAATTATACAAAAATGATTTTGTCACTGTTTTTAATGATAAATAAAGAAAAAAGCGTTATTTTCAATAAAAGAAAAAAAAACATCTGCTGTTGCACAAAACGTGCAGTTGGAATCTTTAAACTCCGTTGTTTTTGTGGCGAGTGGAACTCTGTGGGTGTGGAGCGCCTTTTTGGCCCGCTCGACACCGATGACACCGGCAACGCCACCCGGGGAATTTCACCCCGAGAATGGGATCGTACTATAATTAATTTAAATGCAGAAAGCACACAGGTTCGATTTATGCGTGAAGCCAGAGACGTAGTTCCGTTATAAAAATAATTTTATTTACTACAATTACTAAAACATCAAATATAAAATACCATTTAAAATACCCGACCTACTAAATATGGAAAATAGGTACTGAGGCCTTACCGGTGGAGGGACAGGGCCAACGGGGTGTGGGGTCTCAGGGAAGGATCACCCCAATCACACGTGCACACACAAACACACACTACAGCAAGCAAAACTCAAATTAAACCAAACGGGGGAAAACACAGCACACGCGAGGGAGACACCACCACCTGGGACACCGACACCACCACCTTCGGCACTCAGCAACTATGGAAGAGAGCATGCAGTTATTGGGAGGGAAAGTAAATCAATAAACCAAAAAATAAACAAAAACTACTTCAAGGCAAATCTAGGCAGCAAAGGTGTCTTAAATGGCTGCCTAGAGCCTACCAACCAGTTATGACAATAGACAATATAATCAACAAAATTAGTCTTTTCATTAGAACGTAGACAAAAGAAATATAAACCAAAATCACTTAAATCATAGTTTAACAAATAAACCCATAAACATAACAAACTCCATATACATAGTAGCAAAACACAGGCGACCCAAAAAGAAGGCAAACTATCATTCTGGTCGCAATCAGACAGCCCTGCCCGACACTTTGAGCGACAAATCCGGGCGCTTCAACTACAAGTTGTAGTTGGAATCAAATAAAACGGAGACAAAACAGCAGCGTGGCAGGGAAGGGAGGGGTTGGTGCAGATACCAGCGCACGGCGAAGCAATTTTACGACCCTGGTGTGCACAAAACCAAATTTACTGTTTTAGATTTCAAAACATAAACACTACAGCGCCACTGGTATACATACATACCAGTCAGGGAGTGTCGCACACGTACACCTGCCGCCCTCATACAGCTACACACAGCCTACAATAAAACGGCAGATTACTTAACAACTCATTAAAATACATGAGAGGAGAAAGGTTTGTCCGACCTACCAGCGGCACCGCTCAACCCGATTCCATTAAAGGAAAGCCTGGGTTGGTGACAGGGAGACACTGCAAAGGGACAATACACTCTAATGGTCATCCCAACGCAACCAAGGCCAAAGTAAAAGAGCAATTAAGCACACTACATTACCTGTTGCACAACCGTGAGCGCGCCGCGAACGCGAGAGGACCCAGAGCGGAATGTACCTCCAGCAACAAAGAGTAACGGGTCAAGATGTCAAACCCCCCGCCTATATAGCATGCAGTGACTTCATGATTGGTCCAAAGAGAATGAAGTGATTGAAACCACCTGCGACCAGTCAATCTGCTACAATCTACCCCAACTTTTGGATCGTCGCCCCGACGATCGAGCAAACCCAACAATTCTCTAATCCCATGGTCTAAAGAGGGCAGAGACAGAATTAACCAGCGGGTCCGGCCGGTGTACTGCACCGCCTGCCGGTAACCCCACGGCCCTCGGGAGGCGATTGATGTTAGAATGGTGGCCTGCTGTTGACCGGGCTGTCCGACGGACTGCAACTTCACTGGTATCTGAATGGATGGTTGGGGAGGCTGCGTTCGCAGTGCTGGGAACCCTGACAAGGTCCAAAACCGGGTATACTGGGTTGGTTTGAGTCTGTTCTACCAAGGGAGGCTCTTCCCGGAGGACCAGCAGATCCCCGTCACCAAAGTATTCCTCCTCTGATTTGGAATGATCTAAGGAGGGTGACAGGACGGCAGCAGGGCCACCAGAAGGGTCTAGCCCGACAGCAGCCTTCAGCAGGGCACGATTAACATGCCGGGACTTAGTCGGATTGTCTACAGGCGCTATGGTGTACACTGCCCCACCCTCGGCTGGTGCCCTCAGAACTCTGTATGACACAGGCTCATACAGATCCTGGATCTTATGACGACCTCGTGTACTGAGGTTCCGCAACCACACCAGCTGGCCTACATCCAGAGGGTGGTCTCGAACGTGCTGGTCATAGTTCCTTTTACGACGCTCTGCCGCACACCTTAACCTTTCCCCAGCTCCCTCAAAAGCAATCCGTAAGCGTGTCTGGTGTTCCTGGATCCACTCATGGGTACTGCCACACAGAGGATCTTTTACTCTACCTAGCAGGAAATCAACCGGGAGCCTGGGCTCCTGCCCAAACATCAACAGAAAAGGGGACTCCCCAGTGGCCTGATGAGGGGTGGTGTTATAGGAATACAGCACCTGTGGCAAACAGGAACTCCAGTCACGTTTCCGGGACACCGGAAAAGTGCGCAACAAGTTGTGCAAGGTTCGATTAAAGCGTTCACACTGACCATTACCACTCGGATGGTATGGAGTGGTACGAGACTTCTCAATGCCGTAGAGCCTACAGAGCTGCTGGATCAGAGAACTCTCAAAGTTGCGGCCCTGGTCCGAGTGTATACGAGCAGGAACACCAAACTTTGAGAACCATTCTGTCACCAAAACCTGAGCCACAGTGGAAGCTCTTTGGTCACGGGTGGGGACAGCAAGCGTATACTTGCTAAATACATCAGTCATTACGAGGACATTTTCCAACCCGTTATGAGTCTGTTCTAACACTGTAAAATCCATAGCTACAATCTCATTTGGCCGTGAAGCCAGCAAATGCCCCATGAAGCTGCGGGCAGCTGGCTGGGTGTCCTTAGCCACTTGGCACCTCTCGCAGGCCCGACACCATTCTGCGGCTGCAGAGGACATACCTGGCCAGTAACACCGCCGTCGCAAAAGCTCTGATGTTCTTTCCACACCCTGATGACCATGGTCTTGGTGAACCTTGGTCAACACTTCTTCCCTTAAGGAAGCTGGCAGAATTAGCTGGGACACTGCCTCCAGGCCATCAGGGCGGAAGGCCTGGCGGTACAAGACCCCATCCCTTTCCATCAACCGGTCCCATTGGCGCAGCAATGCCAAGGCAGGCTGTGAGACCGTCTTTCGCTCCTCACCATTGGGGCGATTGCCTCTCCGCCAGAAGACCAGAGCCTCTTTAATGACGGGATCTGCCTGTTGCAAAACACTGAGATCTGCAGGTGTATATTCTGGCAAGGCAGCAATGGCCGATTGAACTGCTTCAACTTGGTTCACTTGGGCATGCTGTAAGGAATCTGGGAGTACTGTACCAGGGACCGCGGCCTCTAGTTCTCGTCTGCTAGGCTGGTGTTGGCGGGACAGAGCGTCGGCATTTCCATTACTCCTCCCTGATCGATATTTGATGTCAAAATCGAAGGAGGCTAGCTGTGCTGCCCAACGTTGTTCGGTGGCACCGAGCTTTGCCGAAGACAAGTGGCTAAGCGGGTTGTTGTCTGTGAAGACAACACATTTATGGCCTAGTAGGTACTCCCTAAATTTCTCGGTCATAGCCCACTTGAGTGCCAAAAACTCTAGCTTCATGGAGCTGTAGTTTTGCATATTGCGCTCAGTGGGCCTCAGACCTCGGCTGGCATAAGCCACTGGTCTAACCTTGCCTGATTGCTCCTGGGAGAGCACTGCCCCAAGTCCCCCATAGCTTGCATCAATCTCAAGAATGAATGGCAAAGAGAAGTCTGCATAAGCAAGCACAGGTGCTGTGACAAGTTTGATCTTAAGTGCATCAAAATTACACTGGCACTGCTCCGTCCAATGTCCCCTCACAGAGAGCTCTGCTCTTTTCCTTGACTTTGTGCCTCCTAGTTCTGCAACCAGCTTATGCAGCGGGGCCGCCAACTTGGCAAACCCCTCCACAAAGCGGCGATAGTAACTGGCAAAACCAAGGAACGACCGCAACTCTGGGATGGTGGTAGGTGGGGGCCAGTTTGCCACCACCTGCACTTTACTGGGATCTGTGGAGACACCTTTGTCCGAAATGACATGACCCAAGTAGCGCACCTCCTGTTGGAAAAATGCACATTTGCTTAGCTTTGCCTTCAGGCCTTGCTGCTGAAGCCTCTTCAGCACTACACCCAACCTCTCCAGATGCTGTTCCACTGTGGAAGAGAAAACCACAATGTCGTCAAGGTACAAAAGCAATGACTGGCACTGCTGATCTCCAAATATACGCTGCATCAACCTCTGAAAGGTGCCTGGGGCGTTGCAAAGCCCAAACGGCATACGATTCCACTCGAAGAGGCCGAATGGGGTGCAAAATGCAGTTTTGGATCGATCCGCCTCAGAAACAGGGACCTGGTTATAGCCACTGGCCAGATCCAAAGTGGAAAACCAGCGGGCACCCGTCAAGGCATCCAGGGACTCGTCAATACGAGGAAGGGGAAAAGCATCTTTCCTCGTTTTGTTGTTCAGTTGCCTGTAATCGACACACATACGTAAGCTCCCATCCTTTTTCTTTACCAACACAATGGGACTGGCATAGGGGCTGCTGCTCTCCCTTATTACCTGTGCCTCCAAGAGTTGGTTGATGTGGTCCTTAACCAGCTCATACTCTGAAGGAGGGATGCGCCTATGGCGTTGCCGAACAGGGACATCGTCCAAAAGAGGGATGTCGTGAGCAATCAGGTTTGTACAACCCAGGTCACCATCATGGGTGGCGAAGACAGGGGTATAGTCCTGTAAGAAGGACCGAACCTGGCTCTGCTCTTCAGCGGGCAGTGAGGACAAGTCCATGGCCTCAATCTGGTCATGCACTCCAGGAGAAACAGCTTGAGACCTCACCGTGGCAACCACCGATGGCACTTCGGTGACCCCTGCAGGCAAACTGACAACATTGACCTTATCCAGGGTGCCCACAACAGTGCGAGGGTACAGGATCACATCGATGGCCCCAACATTCACAATGGGTATGGAAGCAGTGCCCCCGACCACCTGAACCAGGGCCAGGGAAGCTAGCAGTCCAGCAGGCAAACCAGAGTCCAAAGGCTCGAACAGTACAGTACAACCGGAATACTGCTCTGAACAGGTTGCAGCGATGGTCTTCATCGTGCCACCAGGAATGCGGCAGGACTTCCTACCCCGAACCTTCACCTTGCCTGAAACATCCTGGGGAGACTGCTCGCTAGCCTGGTGACACCGTTGAAATGCCTTCACGACAGGCTCCGGAGCCCTAGATACAGAGGGAAGGTTGAATAAGGCAAAACCATGTTGACTGAAGAGCTCTCTGTAGCACCTACGGATAATATTCATTCCCAACACACCTGGGACGTGAAGTGACATATCACCGGGAGGGTCTTTAACCACCAGTACACCACACCCTGCTATTGACTTACCACAGAGTTTAACATCCAATTCCAGGTAGCCAATATAAGGGATAGCTAGCCCATTTGCTGCTCGGAGCTGTAGCCAGTGGCAAGATTGGAGTTTCTCTCTACCCCACGGCTTAAACTGCTGGAGGAAAAAGCGCTCTGTAATTGTAGACACCATGGATCCAGTGTCCACCAAGCACGGAATATCAACCCCTCCCATAGTCACGTCCAGATGTGGACAAGAGGAAATCAATTTAGGAACTTCCTCCAAAACACTTGGGATAACCTCCGAGCCAGTGGCTGCCCCCTCCGCATTGTGACTCTGCAATACGGCGGGCGCTAGTTTTCCGAAAGGTGACGCAATTGCCTACTTGACTGTTGGTGAGCAGACAGAACAGGCTCAGTGTGAGGTGGGGCACGTATCCCCTCACACTCCCTAGCAAAGTGACCTGGTTGCTGACAACGCCGACATATAACAGGGCCCTTATAAGGTGGACGATTGCGTGGCTGTGAGCTTTGTAGGAGAGCAATGCTTTGAGTAAGCTGGTTTAACTGCTCTTGCTGCAGCTTCAACATTTCTCTCATCTCACTCAGATCAGACGCTTGCGAAGTATTCAAACCCTGAGGACCACACTGTACTCCAAACTGCATGCCCAAGGCGGAGGGGACGGAATGACTTCGGCCCCTAACACCCCCAGGCAAACCCTCACGCTCCCACCGGATGGCCTCGCCCCTGACCTCAAGTAGAACCATAGTAGGCTTCCGGCGCACCAACTGTTTTAGCTCACGGCGGAGAGCACCTTCAAACACGTGCTCTACAAACTGGTCGCGCAACAATACTTCAGAATTTGGCATGCCATTAGGGGCACTCTGTTTCACGGCTGCCATAAGACTCATTAGGGCAAGGGAAAACTCTTGCAGTGTCTCTCCGTCCTGCTGCCGTCTAGAAAAGAAAGCTTCCTGGAGGGCTACGTATGACTCATAACAACCATACAACTCCTGTAATGCCTCTATAATTTTGGTTGGGTCACCTCGCTCTGTACTAGGCCGATGCTTTATTTCTTCGCGTGCTTCCCCCTCCAAATGGTCAAACAAGAAAAAGGCCTGATCGGCAACAGACAGATGGCGCGCCCTCATGCAGGCCTGCACCTCATCAAGCCACTCTGTGAGCCCTATACCTGATCTACCCCGAAACGTGGGACATTTTCTATCTCGAGGTACAACAATCAGTCGCTCAGTTACGGGGGCATTAACTGTGGGAATCGTAGGGGCCGCAGAACTGGGACCAGGAGTATTGACATTCTGCTCCTGGCGCATCCTCTCATTATCCGCTCGTAACTGTGCAACTAAATCTCTCAACTCCTGTAACTCCTCGCCCATAACGAAGCCCTACTGATACAATGGGGCCGAACAGGAAATTAACAGCAATTCGTCGAGAGCCACAGAAGTGGGAAGAAGCCAGCTGCTGTTTTGTCTCAAAAATAAATAAAACACAAGAAAACAAGGTTAAACACAGTAACCCACAATACAATAGTTACACTATCCAAATACAGTAAAACAGGTACAAACGTCTATGGCTTTCAAAAGTGCATATCCTGCCAGCAACGCCAGATTGTGGCGAGTGGAACTCTGTGGGTGTGGAGCGCCTTTTTGGCCCGCTCGACACCGATGACACCGGCAACGCCACCCGGGGAATTTCACCCCGAGAATGGGATCGTACTATAATTAATTTAAATGCAGAAAGCACACAGGTTCGATTTATGCGTGAAGCCAGAGACGTAGTTCCGTTATAAAAATAATTTTATTTACTACAATTACTAAAACATCAAATATAAAATACCATTTAAAATACCCGACCTACTAAATATGGAAAATAGGTACTGAGGCCTTACCGGTGGAGGGACAGGGCCAACGGGGTGTGGGGTCTCAGGGAAGGATCACCCCAATCACACGTGCACACACAAACACACACTACAGCAAGCAAAACTCAAATTAAACCAAACGGGGGAAAACACAGCACACGCGAGGGAGACACCACCACCTGGGACACCGACACCACCACCTTCGGCACTCAGCAACTATGGAAGAGAGCATGCAGTTATTGGGAGGGAAAGTAAATCAATAAACCAAAAAATAAACAAAAACTACTTCAAGGCAAATCTAGGCAGCAAAGGTGTCTTAAATGGCTGCCTAGAGCCTACCAACCAGTTATGACAATAGACAATATAATCAACAAAATTAGTCTTTTCATTAGAACGTAGACAAAAGAAATATAAACCAAAATCACTTAAATCATAGTTTAACAAATAAACCCATAAACATAACAAACTCCATATACATAGTAGCAAAACACAGGCGACCCAAAAAGAAGGCAAACTATCATTCTGGTCGCAATCAGACAGCCCTGCCCGACACTTTGAGCGACAAATCCGGGCGCTTCAACTACAAGTTGTAGTTGGAATCAAATAAAACGGAGACAAAACAGCAGCGTGGCAGGGAAGGGAGGGGTTGGTGCAGATACCAGCGCACGGCGAAGCAATTTTACGACCCTGGTGTGCACAAAACCAAATTTACTGTTTTAGATTTCAAAACATAAACACTACAGCGCCACTGGTATACATACATACCAGTCAGGGAGTGTCGCACACGTACACCTGCCGCCCTCATACAGCTACACACAGCCTACAATAAAACGGCAGATTACTTAACAACTCATTAAAATACATGAGAGGAGAAAGGTTTGTCCGACCTACCAGCGGCACCGCTCAACCCGATTCCATTAAAGGAAAGCCTGGGTTGGTGACAGGGAGACACTGCAAAGGGACAATACACTCTAATGGTCATCCCAACGCAACCAAGGCCAAAGTAAAAGAGCAATTAAGCACACTACATTACCTGTTGCACAACCGTGAGCGCGCCGCGAACGCGAGAGGACCCAGAGCGGAATGTACCTCCAGCAACAAAGAGTAACGGGTCAAGATGTCAAACCCCCCGCCTATATAGCATGCAGTGACTTCATGATTGGTCCAAAGAGAATGAAGTGATTGAAACCACCTGCGACCAGTCAATCTGCTACAATCTCATTTCATTTCCTTCAGGAGACGTTCTGGGAAGGACTCCAAGGGAAGGAAGCAGATAAATCAGCGAAACTTCCCAGAAGTTGATGTCAAGGTTCCAAATAATTTCACATTGTTTGTGTTGGTGTGGATGTGTTCTTGTATCCACACCCTCTTTATGACGTTCCCTTTCTCTGGTGGGCAGAGAGTCTATAAAGACCTGTGTGGATCCAACTCTCCACTTCACTCACCATGAAGAAGAGCGTGCTGCTGGTCCTGTTGTCTCTGCAGGTCTTCCTGCTCATCACAGCCTTCTCGTCTGCTGATGGAGCCTCCACAGGGATCGGTCTTCAGCAGCCTGCTGCTGAGGTGAGAACATCGACTCTGATGAGCTTCTCCTGTATCAACAGGTCCTCGATTCTCAGTCTCTGCTCGCTGATCATTTCACTGCTTAGTTTTTCACTGTTCAGTATCAACCATTGTGTGACTTGGCTGAGAATGATGTGGCTTTCTTATTCATTCCTATTAATAAAAGTAATTTTAAGTATTTCATCATCTTAATATAGCTATAGACACTACTACCTGTTTTTTTCAAAATCTCCTGCAATATTGGATACGTTCAATTATGAATTATTTACAATTATTAGAAATTATTAACAACTCTGCCTCTAACTCCTCTTCCCTTTAGGCTCACTTAGCTTTCTTTACATATTTCCCCTTAGGTACTCAGTAAGTACCCTGTTATATTAACTACTAACTATGCATGATGTGATCTAAATGACTGCATTACTCAAAGATTTTGTTCAGTTTGGAGATGACAAATGAACATTTTTATATATGTGGTGAACGAGAAGGAGTGCAACATGAAAAAAAAAGGGATTCCATTGTCCAACTGCAATAAGAGACCAGGATTCCTCAGCACAATTTCAGGCCTTGTAAGAGAATTTAAACGTTTCCTCTGATTTTATTCTATTTTCTTCTTCTTCTCGAGCTAATAAGTGAGTCTGAAACATAATGTGTTTTATGTTTCAGAAGCGCCCGGTAAGGAGAAGCACAGCCCCCCCCCCCCCCCCCCCCCTCTATGTTGTGTCTTTGAGGATCCTCACAGGACCCCCCAGTAGACCCTCTGCTCTACTGGAGTGAATTTAAAACCTTTCATCTGTTTTACTATTGTTTTCCCCCCTGTTAAATGTGTTTTGGGAAGAGAGTTTTTTCTGAGCCCATGTAAAATTTGCGGGACGAAGTTCATCTTCAAACGTCTATTGGCCGAATTTCTTTGAGCAAATAAGTGAGTCTGAAATGTTTCCATTGTCTTCATTACAGGATTATTTTGATGAGGCAGCCTTCGTAGAGATCGATCTTCCTGCTGCTGTGGTGAGAACATCGACTCTGATGAGCTTGAAATGTTTCAGATGATTTTTGTTGAAGGGGTCCGTGGTAAGAAGAAGCACAGCCCCCCCCTCTCTATGTTGTGTCTTCCAGGCTCCTCACAGGACCCTCCAGTAGACCCTCTGATCTACTGGAGTGAATTTATAACTTTTCTTCTGTTTTTTTGATTATTTCCTCCTCGTTAAATGTGTTTTGGGGAGGGATTTTTTTCTGAGCCCATGTCAAATTTGCGGGACGAAGTTCATCTTCAAAACAAATTTCTTTGAGCAAATAGGTGAGTCTGAAATGTTTCCATTGTCTTCATTACAGACTCCTTTTTTTGATAATGGAGCCTCCAGAGAGATCGTTCTTTCTGCTGCTGAGGTGAGAACATCGACTCTGATGAGCTTAAACAGGTCCTCGATTCTCAGTCTCTGCTCGGTGATCATTTCACTGCTTAGTATTTCACTGTTCAGTATCAACCATTGTGTGACTTGGCTGAGAATGAGTCAAATGATGTGAGAAATTAAGTTGCTTTAAGTTTTTATTCAGCTTTGATCACCGGGTGGAAAGTAGCTTTCTTATTCATTCCTATTTTTAAAAGTAATTTAAAGTATTTCATCATCTTAATAAAGCTATAGACACTACTACCTGCTCTTTCAAAATCTTCTGCAATAATGGATACGTTCAATTATGAATTGTTTACAATTATTAGAAATTATTAACAACTCAGCCTCTAACTCCTCTTCCCTTTAGGCTCACTTAGCTTTCTTTACATATTTCCCCTTAGGTACTCCGTAAGTAGACCTGTTATATTAACTACTTTTTTTTCACAAACAGACAGGTTCCAACTGCAGAGGGAGACCAGGATCCTGTGGCGTACTTGGAGAGAAGGTAAGAGAATTTAAACCTTTTCCTCCGATTTTTTTTCTTTTCTTCTTTTTCTCGAGCTAATAAGTGATTCTGATATGTTTCAAATGCATTTTATTTCGTATCTCGTCCTCCTTCTACACGGTAAGAAGAAGCACACCCCCCCCCCCCCCCCCCCCCTCTACGTTGTGTCTTTGAGGCTCATCACAGGACCCCCCAGTAGACCCTCTGCTCTACCGGAATTAATTTAAAACTTTTCATCTTTTTTTTATTCTTTTCTCCTTGTTGAATGTGTTTTGGGGAGGGAGTTTTTTCTGAACCCATGTCAAATTTGAGTGACGATGTTCATCTTCAAAACGTTCATTGGCCAAATTTCTTTGAGCCAATAGGTCAGTCTGAAATGTTTTAATTGTCTTTATTACAGGATTATTCTTCTACACCTCCTCCCTCTACTACACCTCCTCCTTCTACTACACCTCCTCCTCCTTCAACAAGACCTCCCCCAGAGTAAGAAGAAGCACAGCGCCCCCCCCCCCCCCCCCCCCCCTGTAATGTGTCTTCGAGGCTCCTCCCAGGACCCCGATGGGCTCGTCCTCTGCTCTTCTGGACACTAACGCGTCACTAGAAGCCGACAAGATGCCATTTCAAGTCACGTTTAGTCCCACAATTCTCTCAGTTAGTCGGTTGAAGCCATTTGGTGACACGTCTCCTTCTTCTCTGTGTTTCTTTCTGTCTGCAGATCATAACGGTTTTGTGGAAATCCCTCACCGAGAGAGATGGACAGAGATCTCCGTTCTGTGATTTGATTGATTACGGTGGATATTCTCCTCATCAGCTACTTCCAGGGATATGAGTCCTGGTGATGTCACATGTGCACTGCTTTCATTTGATCATCTGTAATAAAATGGCACTGCTATTGAAACGCTTGTAAAGTTGATTTGTGTTTATGGTCAAAAGCCGTTGTTGCTCACAGCTGCAGAGAGGAAACAGTGATGGACAGATGATCCTTCACCTTCTCACACATTTTGTTCCACTACAAGTTTTCCCAGCTGGTCCCTGAGTGACGACAATGATCAAAACGTTGCTCCCTGTGAAGCGTCTTTGTTTCAAATGAACAGCTTGGTCCCTCCGTCTCTGCAAGGAAGCAAAGGCCGACTAGAACGTTATAGAACTTGATTGTATTTTTTTGTCATCAGTTTTCTGCTCCCACGTGAGTTGAAATCTGTTTAATTCACTCTAAATGAGACCTTTGGTGGCAATAAGCTCAACATTTAACAACAGTATCCTGTGAACTTTCAGCTTTAGGCTGATACACTTATTGAAATGTACCGTAATAACTTTACATTTTGGGAATATTCTATTTACTAGTTGACGGTTAGATAATAAGTCGGTTTGTTGCACATTGAGTCACAAACAGGACAGGTTTAGCTTAGCATACAAAATGTAGTCGTTCAGTCAATCAACAAAGCTGAAATGCCTTTAGTTGTATTCAGTATCGGCATAAAGTGATGGCAAAGGTTCCTCTTCACCCCCACAGACACAAAAGAGGTTCAAATGTTTACCCAGTTTTACAAGAAGTAATAAACATACAAATTTTTATTTAAAGAACTTTATTTTGTTTGCAACAATTTGATGCACTTAACAACATTTAGAGTAAAATCACGTTGTCCATCCTAATAACAGAAGACATTTGTAAGCATTTTCTAGAATTATAACATTTACTGAGCAGATTTTCAATAATAAGAAAACTTCTAGTCTCAATTAATGTGAGTTTAATTTTCTTCTCTAATATCTCTGTCCTGCTCTGTATAAATATAATTGATTGATTGAGGGTAGGCATTCATTTTTTTTAAACACTTGATTTTTTAACAAAACTAAAGTACAAAATAACAATTTGAATTGTAATTTAGTTTAAAAAAAATCTAACTTCCCAAAAAGTATTTTATATAAAAACAATTGACAACATGTAATAATTCAATAACGTCTGTAACAATAAAGGGATTGCTGCCATTTCTTTCTGCATGAAAGTATGGGGGAGTATTGATCACGTAATGATTGATTATTGTCACCAAATAGATAAATGGCAAAGCAAAAGAGAACAGCTTTATTGAAGAGAAGATTCATGCTCTTCATGTGCTGCTTCAGTTTTGATGGAAGACTGGTTGGATTTTAATCTTCTTTCTTAGAAATAAAAAAAGAGAAAAGTCAGTGAGATGTAAAGCTGAAAAAACATATCAACTTTTGTTTCTGTTCACATCAATCTATTGATCAATCTGTTTGTTGAATACAGGGATCAAAACTGTTCTATTTATATTTGGTTCACTTACATTAATTCGTCCTTATCAAACGGAAGAGGGGTTGGTCGAGAACCCTTTGAACAAAGAGAAAAAGTCTCCTAAACGGTTCTGTCCGGTTCAAGAATATTTTTCATTGTAAATTAGATGTAAAAATATATCTGTTTTACCTTTCGAAACACGGAGCATCCACCGATCCTCCTCCAGCAGCCGGATGGGCTGGGTGTCCCTTTTTGTCCGACCTTTCCTCCCTTTGGCAGCAACACCTCCTTCACGTACAACAAAAGCAGGAAACATCTCTCATGCTGCTCAGAGTCACTGATATTAATCTGTGCCGTGACGCAAAACCACCAAAACAAACTGAACTCTCTCACAACATGTTTGGCATTTAGACCAAAACCAACTGAATCAAAGGTGTGACAGCTGCTGCATAGTTCTTCTCACCTGAGCAGAAAGCAGCTGTTCCTGATCATCTCTCCTCAGAACGGCTGCATCAGCAGAAGAGAAGGCTGAGATGAGCAGGAAGACCTGCAGACACAACAGGACCAGCAGCACGCCTTTGTCCATGGTGGATGAGATGAAGAGCTCTGAGGACGACGACCTTTAAATACTCACTTCCACGTGAACAAAGGACCATTTCACATGATTTCACAAGTCCAGTTTCATCACGTCAGCCACACCCTGAAGTTCTTGTTTTCCTTCTGTCGTAATCTGTCGTGTCAGCAATAAAACCGTGCACCTATTCATTATAAACAGGTGTGTATTAATCCCCTGTGGTTGCATAGACCACCCAACTAATTACTAATTCATGTGATTTGTTGACAACTTGGGTTACAAAGTGTTGTAACAAGTTTTTGAAATCCTCTAAAGAGTAGAAATTTTCCCCTAATATGTCAGCAAAATAGATTGTAGTTGTATTTTTTCACATTGTTTTTCTGGAGACAGTGAACACTGATTGACTCCATCTAGTGGACTCATTATCCAGCCCTACTTATTCTGTTGATTGAAACTACAGCTGATGACATTTATAACAAGTTTGCAGGAATGTATTCACACCATAATTCCTTTGTCCGGTTGATGTGCTGTATGTCCACTGCTGCATCAGGTTTTTGAATGAGCAAAGTGTAACATTGCTATTTGAAAGCTGTTCTTACAGTGGTTTGCCTCCTTCTCCCGTTCTACTTACCCCTTACACCAGCATAATGATATAATAATATTTCATTGGAGCGTCTGAATACTAAAGATGTTATAGCCTAAAACTTTCCATTAAAGTAACCTTTGTGACATTTCCGTTTACAAAAAAACAAAGTGATGCAATGTGTGTCACTAAATCTCTTGGTGATGATGTATAATTAGGTGGAGGATTACAATCAGAAGTGACCGGAGGGAAGGTAGGTAACACAGAAAGAGAACAAAATTGAAGAAGGAAAAACACACTTTAATTGTCACAAACAAACAGGCACATGAATTTGGTCCTGTGCATTTCTCATTCTAAGGATTCAGAAGAAGCTTAATTAGTGATGTACATTAATAAAACATGGATGATTATGGGAGGAGAGATTGAGAGTGTGAGCGTGAAAGAGGGGCTCGGTGTGTCCTAAGAAGTCCCCCGGCAGTCTAAGCCTAGAGCAGCTTAACTAAGGGCTGGTCCAGGCTAACCTGAGCCAGCCCTAACTATAAGCAATATCAAAGAGGAAGCTTTATCTTAAATGAACTGACCGAGTCTGCCCCCCGGACTGAAAGTGGAAGCTGGTTCCACAAAAGAGGAGCTTGATAACTGAAGGCTCTGGCCCCCATCCTACTTTTTAAAACTCTAGGAACCACAAGTAGCCCAGCATCTACGGAGCGCAGATGCCTTGTAGGGCAATACGGTGTAACAAGCTCTTTAAGATAAGACGGTGCCTCACCAGCAAGTGCCTTGTAGGTGAGGAGAAGTACCTTAAATTCTATTCTTGATTTAACAGGAAGCCAGTGCAGAGAAGTTAATACAGGAGTTATATGATCCCATTTCTTAGTTCTTGTTAATACACGTGCTGCAGCATTCTGAATCAGCTGGAGAGGTTTAAGCGATTTACAAGAGCAGCCTGATAACAAAGAATTACAGTAATCCAGTCTAGAAGTAACATGCATGAACTAGTTTTTCTGCATCACTTTGAGACAAGAAGTTCCTGATTTTCAATATATTACGTAGATGAAAAAAGGCGGTCCTTGAAGTCTTCTTTATATGAGAGTTGAAGGACATACACAGAACCTTGTGGGACTCCGTGACCAACATTGGTGGTCCTCGATGATTCACCGTTAACAAACACAAACTGGGATCGATTCGATAAATAAGATTTAAACCAGCTGAGTGCAGTTCCTTTGATGCCAATCAAGTGTTCAGGGCCCACGGCTGCATCCAAGGTTCCTACATCCGAGGATGGCTCGGCTCCGGTTGGGGGTAGTAGACCATCACATTTCTCTTTGATAGTCAGAATTTGAAAGAGTCTTGAAATATCAACCATAGAAAACAATTCCAGGGATGTAATGAAACAAAGGGTTTCAATAAGCAAGTTTAGTCTTATGTCCATAACCTGACTGTCCTCATCTAACTAACGTCCCCCATCATGGACACGCTCTCACATCAGAGCACATTCTGTATGTAGCGTTTTTTTTCAAAGGGCAGTTTCCTTTACAACATCGGTGATGTGGAGAATAATTGCAAAGCTCCTGCATGCAGAGCCGTGAGAAACGTCGTTTGAACAAAGCAGTGAGAGCCATTGAAGAGGAGTTCCACAGGATGCACCTGAATGAAATACATTATAGGTTCAATACCATCGTACCAGTTTTTACTAGCAATATTATTCTTGTGAATAAATATGAGCATGGTGTGTATTTTAAGCCTGTGTGTAGTGCATTCTAACAGAGTGTGAAAAATGTAATTTTCCCACTGGGAATTAGTAAAACTTATGGATTATGACTAGTGTGTACATGAAATATTAACTGACAACACTATAGAGGAACTTAAGCGTTGCCCCGAGCAGCGTTTTCTCCCCAGTTTCTCTGTCTTTTGCTGCAGTAGTGTGTTGCTTTTGTTACTAATTACGGTTCATACTTGCCGGACACTTGAATCAATATTTCTTTATGATTTATTTTCAGGGTAAATCAAGGCAGAGTTTAGGGTTTGAGTCAGAGTTTGTTGAACATCCTACTTAAAACAGACCCCTGGTTTGGGCCTCCCTGGGGTACTGGGTCAAGGGGTTGTCCAACTGGACTCCGACACGGCATTCTCCTTAGTGTCGTTATGCGCAGCCTTTATACCCATAAAAATAAGTAAACAAGGAAGTAGGAGGGGCCTGAACCTACGGCGTCTCAGGAGGGACATTTCCTCACATTGTCCTGAGGACATAATCAGGAGACGTTCTGGGAGGGACTCCAAGGGAAGGAAGCCGATATATATCAGCTAAACTTCCCGTTCAAATTGTTTGTGTTTGTGTGGATGCGTTATTGTATCCACACTCTCTTAATGACTTTCCCTTTCTCCTCATGGAAGGCTGGTGGGCAGAGAGTCTATAAAGACCTGTGTGGATCCAACTCTCCACTTCACTCACCATGAAGAAGAGCGTGCTGCTGGTCCTGTTGTCTCTGCAGGTCTTCCTGCTCATCACAGCCTTCTCGTCTGCTGATGGAGCCTCCACAGGGATCGGTCCTCAGCAGCCTGCTGCTCAGGTGAGAACATCGACTCTAATGAGCTTCTCCTGTATCAACTGCATATCAAATGCACATCATGCATATAACTATGCATGATGTGATCTAAATGACTGCATTACTGAAAGATTTTGCACAAACAGACACGTTCCAAATGGAGAGAGAGATCAGGATCCCGTAGCGTGATTGCAGGCATGGTAAGAGAATTTGAACCTTTCCTCTGATTTTATATTATTTTCTTCTTTTTCTCAAGCTAATTAGTGAGTCTGAAATGTTTCAAATGATTTTTGATCATTGATTGTTTTCTCCTTGTTGAATGTGTTTTGGGGAAGGAGTTTTTTCTGAGCCCATGTAAGATTTCTGGGACGAAGTTCGTCTTCAAAACTTTCATTGGCCAAATTTCTGAGCAAATAGGTGAGTCTGAAATGTTTCCATAGTCTTTATTACAGGGTCCTCCTTCTACACCTCCTCCTCCTAGTACACCTCCTCCTACTACACCTCCTCCTCCTCCCCCAGAGTAAGTAGAAGCCCCCCCCGTTACGCGTTACTAGAAGCCGACATGATGCCATTTCAAGTCACGTTTTTAACCACCCGTAATACTGTTCTGAAACATGCGGAGGAAGAGAAGCCAATGCGACCTAAATCCTCCCAGGTATGGGAATATTTCACACTGAAATGGGGGGTGCTGGCGGATTTCTTTGCAGCGCCAGTCGTTCTAATCGCCGCGCTCGACTTAAAGGTGTAACCTTTATTATTGTTCGGTCTGAAACGGCGCGCCCAGTGACGGGTGGTGCAGCAACATTGTTGTTCGGGTGGAAATCGGGAGAAAGGTCGGTCCGGGAGATTTTCGGGAGGGGCTTTGAAACATTGGGAGGGTTGACATGTCTGGTCATGTCTGGTCATCGCAGCCCTGGACCATCAGGAGCACAAACTCACAGCAGAGTGGGATAAACTGCAGAGGCTCGAGACCCTTCTAGAGCCATGCAGGGAAATCAGTCTGTAACTTATCAAATAACATTGCTTTGATTATTTGATAATAATCTGTGCATTCTTTTTTTGATTATTTAAAAAAAAAAATCAAATATCAATAACATGTATTTATGTAAAAAATAATAATGATGATAATAATGATAATTATGTATCTGTGTCCTGTTATTTATCTTTAGTATGCATTTCAGAAAGAAAAAATGGTTAGGATTCAGGTGTGATTAATCATGATTAATCCACTGAAAATTCTGATTAATTTGATTAAAATTTTGAATCATTTGACAGCCCTAGTTTATATGCAACCACAGGGGATCAATACAAACCTGCTTTTTGTAAAATAGGCTCACAGTTTTATGACTAAAATGTGACACGTCCAGCAGAGAGATTACGACAGAAGGAAAACAAGAACTTCAGGGTGTGTCTGACATGATGAAACTGGACTTGTGAAATGATCTCAAATCGTCCTTTGTTCACGTGGAAGTGATCAAACACCAGCGAGTATTTCAAGGTCGTCGTGTTCAGAGCTCTTCATCACACGCGCCATGGACAAAGGTGTGCCGCTGGTCACAGGCTCCACAGGGATCGATCCTCAGCAGCCTGCTGCTCAGGTGAGAACATCGACTCCAATAAGCTTCTTGTGTGTCAACAGGTCCTTGATTCTCACACTCGGCTTATTGATCATTTCACTGCATTCACGGTTCAGGATCAACTTTCCTGCAACGTGACAAATAAGCAAACAAGTGCTGCATGAGAATGAGTCAAATGATGTGAGAAATTAAGTTTTTATTAAGTTTTGATCACCAGGTGGATCAATCACAGTTTGTCTCAGGTTTAGCCTTCAGAAAAAAGAAGCCTCCTTCTTATTCAATAACATTATTACAAAGTCATTTTAAAGAAGTATTTCATCAACTTAATAAAGGTATAGACATAACTATAAATGTTTTCCAAATCACGCGCAATAATGTATATGTTCTATTATAAGTCAAGTAAAAACAAACATGTAGTTTAACAACTCAGCCTCTAACTTCTCTTCCCTTTAGGCTCACTTAGCTTTCTTTACATATTTCCCCTTAGGTACTCAGTAAGTAGACCTGTTATATTAACTACCAACTATGCATGATGTGATCTAAATGACTGCATTATTCAAAGATTTAGTTCAGTTTGGAGATGACAAATGAACATTTTTGTATATGTGGTGAACGAGAAGGAGGGCAACGTGGAAACATCTGGAAAAAAACAGAAGAAACCTTCCAACCGCAGATGGAGACCAGGATTCAATAGTGTGATTGGAGGCATTGTAAGACCACATTTATTGAGAATTCAAACCTTTCCATCTGTTTCTTTATACTTTTATAAAGAAACAGTTTAATTTATTGTTTTTTGGGGAAGGGGGATTTTGATTTCTTTGAGTAAAGAGATGAGTCTGAAATGTTTCAAATGTCTTAATTACAGGTCCGTCCTCCTTCCCCTTCTCCTCCTCCTCCCCCAGAGTAAGTAGAAGCACAGCCCCCCTCTGTAATGTGTCTTTAAGGCTCCTCCCAGGACCCCGATGGGCTCGTCCTCTGCTCTTCTGGACTCCTTCTTCTCTGTGTTTCTTTCTGTCTGCAGATCATAACGGTTTTGTGGAAATCTCTCATCGAGAGAGATGGACAGAGGTCTCCGTTCTGTGATTTGATTGATTACGGTGGATATTCTCCTTATCAGCTACTTCCAGGGATTTGAGTCCTGGTGATGTCACTGCTCCGTCACATGTGCACTGCTTTCATTTGATCATCTGCAATAAAATGGCACTGCTATTGAAACGCTTGTAAAGTTGATTTGTGTTTATGGTCAAAAGCCGTTGTTGCTCACAGCTGCAGAGAGGAAACAGTGATGGACAGACGATCCTTCACCTTCTCACACATTTAGTTCTGTGCTGCATTACTCGCGTGTATGTCTCTTTAATGGCAGGTGCCCTGAGAGTGCTGACTGGAGACGCCTTTTAAAGCCCCGCCTTCTTGCCACATGTGTGTCTGCTGATCACAACTCGGAGCCTAGTCGCCCCATGTGTGGACGGCCCTTTGCCAAAGGGCTAAAAAAATACTTTCTTTTGGGGGAACCGTCTGCGTCGCCCTTATTTTGTAACGGCTGCCCAGGCCGGGTCATGACACCTAGTCAATAAATTACATTTCTCTTGATTGTTTTTTTTTGTGATCACAGTTTTCTCCTCCCAAGTGGGTTAAAATCTGTTGTTTAATTGACTATAAATGAGACCTTTGGTGGCAAGAAGCTCAACAACAGCATCCTGTGAACTTCCAGCTTTAGGCTGCTACACTTATTGAAATGTAAAGTAATAACTTTACATTTTGGGAATATTCTATTGTTGTGGAATCTTGTTGTGGAATATTTAAATAAAACTAGTTCGGGAGAAGATGATTTGGTTCTAGGTTCATCTAATAAACAGAGTATTGATGAATGATCAATGAAAGTGGCAAGAAGTCCATTTATTGCTTGCCAGCAGGGGGTCAAATACACGAGCACGTATTACGCTGCTTTGTGGAGATGGCGTCTTCGAGGAGTGAAAATGGTGAGTTCTTATACACACACACACACACGTGAAGAACTTTCCCCAATGGCAGGTATGAAATATCACACTCCAAGTTGATATGAGAACCAAGGTGAAGATGGGAGTACCAGAGTTCCTTGGTTCGAGTATTTGTGAGGAAGCGTCCTCCTTTACACAACTGCAAGACAACTTTTGAATGTCCCTTTTCGTCTCCCATTACTTCAATACAGACACTAATCACTGTTTTAGTACAAGACTCTGATATAACATATTTTACCATTTATATTTTAAATTTACTAGTTGACAGTTAGATGAGAAGTCTCTTTGTTGCACATTGAGTCACAAACAGGCCAGGTTTAGCTTAGTATACAATATGTAGTCGTTCAGTCAATCAACAAAGCCGATGTATTCAGTATGTATTCAGTGTGTAAATGGTTTTTCCCATTGTGTGTGTGTTTTTTGATTTGTGTTCTGAGAGTATGAGGCATGCTTTAAGAAAATGTGTGTAAACAATAAAAAAAACTGTAAGAAGTATGTCCTGAGTTTATCCATATTCTTACATTTTAACAGCATCTGTGGATGTCACTGAGGGCTCAACACTGTGTTGCTTTAAATGTTGCTGCTGTGAGGAGATGGGAGATAACTCCCTCCCTTTAGTGAAGGATGGTCCAGTGGGTCCTTTGCTTAACGAGATTAGTAAGGAAGCATTGTGGCACTTTTTTATCTACAGAATTCAACCAGGTCGCTTAAAGGCTGCTACTTTATACTTTTGGGTCTTTTCTGTCAGTTAGGAACCTTCCCAAGAAGAGGAGACAATCTACGTGCCGTTAAAGTGTTGACTTTTTGAGATGGTTTCATCCTATCACACACTGACTGAATGACTGAAATGGTCCGACACGTCAGCAGAGATATTACGACATGTCTCTGACATGATAAAACGTGAATTGTGAAATCATGTGAAATGGTCCTTTGTTCACGTGGAAGTGAGTATTTAAAGGTCGTCGTCCTCAGAGCTCTTCATCTCATCCACCATGGACAAAGGCGTGCTGCTGGTCCTGTTGTGTCTGCAGGTCTTCCTGCTCATCTCAGCCTTCTCTTCTGCTGATGCAGCCGTTCTGAGGAGAGACGATCAGGAACAGCTGCTTTCTGCTCAGGTGAGAAGAACTATGCAGCAGCTGTCACACCTTTGATTCGGTTGGTTTTGGTCTAAATGCCAAACATGTTGTGAGAGAGTTCAGTTTGTTTTGGTGGTTTTGCGTCACGGCACAGATTAATATCAGTGACTCTGAGCAGCATGAGAGATGTTTCCTGCTTTTGTTGTAGGTGAAGAAGGTGTTGTTGCCAAAGGGAGGAAAGGTCGGACAAAAAGGGAAACCCAAACAAAAAATCTACAGGAGCGGTTGCGGCTCAGTCATTGGAAAGGTAAAACAGATGTTTTTATCATTTTATTTGTAATGAATATAATTCTTGAACCAGACAGAACCGTTTAGAAGACTTTTTTACTTCGTTCACAGGTTCCTCCACAATATCCACTGTTTGTTTTATTCAACAAATATATTAAACAAAATACAAAAGTTGAGATGTTTTTTTTCGCTTTACATTTCACAAACTTTTCTTTTTTATTTCTCAGAAAGAAGATTAAACCTGTGTCACTTCTCACTGACTTCTCTTTGTTTTTATTTCTCAGAGGGAATAAACTCCAACCAGTCTTCCATCAGAACTAAATCAAGACATGAAGAGCATGAATCTTCTCTTCAATAAAGCTGTTTTCTTTTGCTTTTTTCCATTTACATATTTGGTGACAAAAATCATTACCTGATCAATACTCCCCCATACTTCCATGCAAAAAGGATTGGCAGCGATCCCTGAATTTTTACAGATGTTAATTGTTTTCATGTAAACATTCTTATAAAATTCTTTTTGGGCCATTTTTTTTAAATTACAGTGAGTTCCATTAGTTATTTTGTACTTTAGTTTTTTTTAAAAAGCAAGTGTCTTCCTTTAAAAGTAAAATTCCATGTTTACCCTCAATCAATTATATTTAAACAGAGTAGGAAAGAATCAAGACTAGTTTTCTTATTATTGAAAATCTGCTCAGTAAATGTTATAATTCTAGAAAATGCTTACAAATGTCTTCTGTTATCAGGATGGACAACGTGATTTTACTCTAAATGTTGAGTCCAACAAATGATTGCAAACTAAAAAAAGTTCTTTAAATAAAAATTAAGTGTCTCTAACCTTTATTCTTTGTGAGAAGGGGGTGTGTTTTTTGATATGTGTGTAGAGTTCTGAGAGTATGAGGCATGCTTTAAGAAAATGTGTGTAAACAATAGAGAAAAACTGTAATACAGCACAGGATCAACACACCAGGGCTTTCATGAAGGAGGCTGAAACACGTCTCATCTTCAACACCAATAGTCTTTGTATCCCACTCATATATTTTCCTTCCTGACAGCTTTACTGTCATTAACCCGACAGAATCACACTGAGTCCTTCTCATGACCACTCAAGCTTCTATAAAAGGTTCATCTGATGTCACGTTCAAATTGTGCTGCTTTTGGTTTATAGTCTCTCCTGAAGTCATTCCTATCTTTTATTTGTAGTTCTATAACGTTCTAGTCGGCCTTTGCTTCCTTGCAGAGACGGAGGGACCAATCTGTTCATTTGAAACAAAGACGCTTTACAGGGAGCAACGTTTTGATCATTGTCGTCACTCAGGGACCAGCTGGGAAAACTTGTAGTGGAACAAAATGTGTGAGAAGGTGAAGGATCATCTGTCCATCACTGTTTCCTCTCTGCAGCTGTGAGCAACAACAGCTTTTGACCATAAACACAAATCAACTTTACAAGCGTTTCAATAGCAGTGCCATTTTATTACAGATGATCAAATGAAAGCAGTGCACATGTGACATCACCAGGACTCATATCCCTGGAAGTAACTGATAAGGAGAATCATAAGGAACCAAATCACAGAACGGAGGTCTCAGTCCATCTCTCTCGGTGAGGGATTTCCACAAAACCGTTATGATCTGCAGAAAGAAAGAAACACAGAGAAGAAGGAGACTTGTCACCAAATGGCTTCAACCGACTAACTGAGAGAATTGTGGGACTAAACGTGACTTGAAATGGCATCTTGTCGGCTTCTAGTGATGCGTTAGTGTCCAGAAGAGCAGAGGACGAGCCCATCGGGGTCCTGGGACACAACACAGAGGGGGGGGGGGGGGGGGGGGCTTCTACTTACTCTGACGGAGAAGGAGGAGGAGGAGGAGGAGCGGGCTGTAATAAAGACATTTTAAACATTTCAGATTCACTTAGCTGAAGAAATTAGGAAACAGGAAAAGTTTAAATTCTCTTACCCTCCCTGCAATCGCGCTACAGGCTCCTGGTCTCAGTCTGCAGTTGGAACGTTGAATCCCTTTCTTTCCAGATTGTTTCATGTTGCCCTCCTTCTCGTTCACCACATGTATAACAAAGTACAATTGTCATTTCCAAACTGAACAAAATCTTTGAGTAATGCAGTCATTTAGATCACATCATGCATAGTTAGTAGTTAATATAACAGGTCTACTTACTGAGTACCTAAGGGGAAATATGTAAAGAAAGCTAAGTGAGCCTAAAGGGAAGAGGAGGTTAGAGGCTGAGTTGTTAATAAACTACACTGAAAATGTGTTTTTCTAACTGATTATCTAAATATGAGAAGCTCATCAGATTCGATGTTCTCACCTGAGCAGCAGGCGGCTGAGGACCAATCTCTCTGGAGTCTCCATCAGCAGACGAGAAGGCTGTGATGAGCAGGAAGACCTGCAGAGACAACAGGACCAGCAGCACGCTCTTCTTCATGGTGAGTGAAGTGGAGAGTTGGATCCACACAGGTCTTTATAGACTCTCTGCCCACCAGAGAAAGGGAACGTCATAAAGAGGGTGTGGATACAAGAACACATCCACACCATCATTTGAAATGATTTGCAACCTTGACATCGGCTTCTGGGAAGTTTAGCTGATATCTGCTTCCTTCCCTCGAAGTCCCCCCCAGGAACTTAACTGTGGATGTCACTGATGGCTCAACACTGTGTTGCTTAAATGTTGCTGCTGTGAGGAGATGTGGGATTGCATTAACTCTTTAAGGAAGCATATTGCTCTTTTAATATCTACAGAATTCAACCAGGTCTCCTAAAGGCTACTACTTTATACATTTGGGTCTTTTCTGTCAGTTAGGAACCTTCTCAAGCAGAGGAGACAATCTAAGTGCAGAAAAAGTGTATTTTGGGTAAAACGCTGAACATCAAGCTGCTTTGAATCCTTAGAATGCGATAAATGCACAGGACCAAATTCATCCACATGTTTAATTGAGAGTATTAAGTTAAGTTTATCCTCATTAAATTGTTCTTTCTGTATTATACTTATATCCCTAATGTCCCTCCTTTCACTTGACGGTGATCCACCTAATTTTACATCATCACTGACTGTTTCACTGACACATTGCATCACATTGTGGTTTTTTAACGTAAAGAGGTTGACGTGGCAAAGCTTACGTTTTGTTTTTAAGCCACTTCATGCGGAATAAACAACGCATTTAGTACTCAGACGCTCTAATGAAATACTCTCTCTTTTTTAGGTGTATAACAATTGGGCTGGATGGTTTCATTTCTTCTAAAATGTTATCAGTAAAGAAAAATAACCAGGCAGATGAATTGGAGATTGAATCATTTCCTGCAAACTTGTTTTAAATGTTATTAACTGTAGTTTTAAGTAGTGCAGCATAATAAGTCCACACTACTGAGTCAGTGTTCACTGTCTGCAGAAATACAAAGTGTTTCAGGGCTGAAAAACACAAGCTGTGCATTTTTACTAGTTTCATAATAGCATTCTGCATGTAGGGACATTTTAATGGTGACATCCTGAAGGAAAGCTACCGTTCTTTAGAGAGGATTTCAAAATTCAAGTTTCACTTCCCTCGTTGCAACACATTTCGTAACCCCAGTTGTCATCAACAGATCACATGAATTAGTACCTTAATGTACACATGGTTGTTCCAGTTATGTTATTGTAGAGACATGAGGCGTGATGTATGTGTGAGGGCAGTTTAAATAATTTAATGTTGCCAAACAACTCAGGGAATTGTTTTAAATCTTCAACCCAAATAGGAAAATGGGGGGAGGCAGAGACGCAATGTAGAATACAAAATGTAATTATTAAATTTAGGGCCGGGACTCGATTAAAAATATTAATCTAATTAATTAGTGGCTTTGAAATTAATTAATCGAAATTAATCGCATATATTATACATACAAATATTTGACCTGAGAACAGTGAGAAGTCATTTTTTTCACATGGATTTTTATTCAACCAATTCCCTCACTCTGGGACGAGCAACGGGGGAAACCAATCAGGGCTGAGGCTTACGATGATGGAGTGTCCAAAGAAAAAGGGGTAAACTCAAACAACGTGCAAAAACAAAAAAAGAGGGACACCACCACCTGAGACGCCAATCCACCACCGCATACTCAGCACCTGAATGAGGGGAGATGAGAGCAACAGGGTAAAAATAAAAGAAACCAAGCCCAGACTAATACAGAAAGAAAAGAAACACTTAAACAAAAATTATAACAAATTGCTTAACGAAATCATAAAATAAGGAAAGTAAAAATTTCACAAACAGACAAAACAAATAATCCCCACAGCCCGTCTCTCGTACACAGTTAAAATAGGTCTTGACCCAGTTAAGAGGCCCACAGCGATGTGGAGGCCAAAAGCAGAGCAGACCCAGACAAGGTGACTCAAGCTCAAGGCAAAGCAGCAGGTCTTTGGCAGGTTAGCTGGTGTAGTGCTGCTGCTGCTCAAGGATCCTTTGCCCTGCAATACAAACAGACATGAAACCTTTACCATAGCTGGAGGAAGGGGCTGAAGCCACCGTGCCACATACCGGTCACGCCGTTTCAGACAATCTGTGGGGGTCGGAGGGATCGACGCCACCGCGAAAGTTACCAGCGGTGGACACGGAGTGCAGGAAGCAGAGAGCAGCATGCAGCCATACCACAGTGAGCTTCTAGGACACAAAGAGCGCTTGAATAAGCACTGGATGGACAACGTGGGAGCGACCACAGCTGCTGCCGACAGCATACCTGTTCTATGCAACCACAGGGGATCAATACACACCTGATTCTGATGAATTGGCACACTGTTTTATGACTGAAACGGGAAGACACGTGAGCAGAGAGATTACGACAGAAGGAAGCAAGGACCTCAGGATGTCTCTGACGTGATGAAACTGGACTTGTGAAATCATGTGAAATGGTCCTTTGTTCACGTGGAAGTGAGTATTTAAAGGTCGTCGTCCTCAGAGCTCTTCATCTCATCCACCATGGACAAAGGCGTGCTGCTGGTCCTGTTGTGTCTGCAGGTCTTCCTGCTCATCTCAGCCTTCTCTTCTGCTGATGCAGCCGTTCTGAGGAGAGACGATCAGGAACAGCTGCTTTCTGATCAGGTGAGAAGAACTATGCAGCAGCTGTCACACCTTTGATTCGGTTGGTTTTGGTCTAAATGCCAAACATGTTGTGAAAGAGTTCAGTTTGTTTTGGTGGTTTTGCTTCACGGCACAGATTAATATCAGTGACTCTGAGCAGCATGAGAGATGTTTCCTGCTTTTGTTGTTCGTGAAGGAGGTGTCGCTGCCCAACGGAGGAAAGGTCGGACAAAAAGGGACTCCCAGGCGATCCGGCTGCTGGGGGAGGCCCAGTGGATGCTCAGTGATTGAAATCGTAAAACAGATTTATTTTTTCATTCAATTTACAATTTAATTCTTGAATTGAACAGAACTGTTAAAGTGACTTTTTTTTATGTTCACAGGGTAAACTGTCGATTCCTTGACCAACTAATGTAAGTGTGTCATTTAAAAATATTTATTATCATTGAATGAGATCGATGTTATTATCTTGCAATATTGTCAAAGGAGAAAGACAATGTCTAATTGAACCAAATGCAAATAGAACACAAGTTGATCTTTTTTCCTGAGTCACTTCTCACTGACTTTTCTTTGTTTTTATTTCTCAGAGAGAATAAACTCAAACCAGAACTGAAGCAGCACGTGAAGAGCATGAATCTTCTCTTCAATAAATCTGTTCTCTTTTGCTTTGCCTTTTACCTATTTGGTGACAATAATCATTACGTGATCAATACTCCCCCATACTTCCATGCAGAAAGAAATGACAGCGATTCAATTGTTTCTCATCTAAAATACTTTTTTGGCAGTTAGATATTTTTTCAACATAAAATCTTCATTTCTGTTGAATAAAGCTAGTGTTCGGTTTTCAAAATAAAATGCCATGTCCACCCTCAATCAATCAATTGAGTTTATACGGAGCAGGCAAGAATTATTAGGGAAGGAAATTAAACTCATATGATTTCAAACTAGTAGTTTTATTATTGTTAAAAATCTGCTCAGTAAATGTTATAATTCTAGAAAATGCTTACAAATGTCTTCTGTTATCAGGATGGACAACAACGTAATCGTTTACTCTGAATGTGCTTAAGTATAAAAAATTGTTGCAAACAAAATAAAGTTCTTTAAATAAAAATACACAGAGTGTCTCTCACCTTTAATGTTCAAAATTAGAAACCCAGAGGTTGTATCCTTAATAAATAACAGTTTGATTCTTATGTTTATTACTTCTCGTAAAACGGGGTAAACATTTTAACCTCTTTTGTGTCTGTGGGGCTGAAGAGGAACCTTTGCCATCACTTTATGCCGATACTGAATACAACTAAAGGCATTTCAGCTTTGTTGATTGATTGAACAACTACATTTTGTATGCTAAGCTAAACCTGTCCTGTTTGTGACTTAATGTGCAACAAACAGACTTCTTATCTAACTGTCAACTAGTAAATAGAATATTCCCAAAATGTAAAGTTATTACGGTACATTTCAATGAGTGTAGCAGCATAAAGCTGAAAGTTCACAAGATACTGTTGTTAAATGTTGAGCTTACTGCCACCAAAGGTCTCATTTATAGTGAATTAAACAGATTTCAACCCACTTGGGAGCAGAAAACTGATGACAAAAAAAATCAAGAGAAATGTAATTTATTGACCAGGGCTTTCATGAAGGAGGCTGAAACACGTCTGATCTTCAACACCAAAAGTCTTTGTATCCCACTCATATATTTTCCTTCCTGACAGCTTTACTGTCATTATACATACACATATACATCCAAGATGGCGCCGCAGATGGCCGCCTCGGCGTTTTGGTTCCTCTAACTTACTAACCCATAGCTTTAGTTTTTAGCATACTAACCCATAGCTTATATTTTATTATACTTTTATTTTATTCTATTTTTATCTCATTTGCACTATGTTGTCTTTATTGTACTGTCTTCATGCACCTTCCGCCAAGACAATTTCCATGTATGTACAACATACTATGGCAATAAACGATTCCTGATTCCTGATTCCTGATTAACTCCTGAGAGACTCACACTGAGTCCTTCTCATGACCACTCAAGCTCCTATAAAAGGTTCATCAGATGTCACGCTCAAATTGTGCTCCTTTTGGTTTATAGTCTCTCCTGAAGTCATTCTTATCTTTTATTAGTAGTTCTATAACGTTCTAGTCGGCCTTTGCTTCCCTGCAGAGACGGAGGGACCAAGCTGTTCATTTGAAACAAAGACGCTTTACAGGGAGCAACGTTTTGATCATTGTCGTCACTCAGGGACCAGCTGGGAAAACTTGTAGTGGAACAAAATGTGTGAGAAGGTGAAGGATCATCTGTCCATCACTGTTTCCTCTCTGCAGCTGTGAGCAACAACAGCTTTTGACCATAAACACAAATCAACTTTACAAGCGTTTCAATAGCAGTGCCATTTTATTGCAGATGATCAAATGAAAGCAGTGCACATGTGGCGGAGCAGTGACATCACCAGGACTTATATCCCTGGAAGTAGCTGATGAGGAGAATCATAAGGAACGAAATCACAGAACAGAGATCTCTGTCCATCTCTCTCGATGAGGGATTTCCACAAAACCGTTATGATCTGCAGACAGAAAGAAACACAGAGAAGGAGACGTGTCACCAAATGGCTTCAACCGACTAACTGAGAGAATTGTGGGACTAAACGTGACTTGAAATGGCATCTTGTCGGCTTCTAGTGACGCGTTAGTGTCCAGAAGAGCAGAGGACGAGCCCATCGGGGTCCTGGGAGGAGCCTCGAAGACACAACATAGAGGGGGGGGGGGCTTCTACTTACTCTTGAGGAGGAGGATGATAATCTGAACGAAGCTGTAATAAAGACATTAGGAACATTTAAGACTCACCTTTTAGCTCAAAGAACATCAGCAATTGGCCAGATAAAGTAATAATAATAATGATAATAATAAAAAATTGGATTTATATAGCGCTTTATAATAGTCTCAAAGACGCTTAAAGTCTCAAAGTTTAAAATATAAAGTCCATCCCGGTATCCTCACATGGGCTCAGAAAAAAACATTTAATGAGGAGAAAACAGTTAAACAGATGGAACGGTTCATATTCTTAATAAAGATGGTCTTACAATGCCTGAAATCCCGCCATTAAATCCTGGTGTCTGTTTGATGTTGGAAGGTTTCTTCTTTTTTTTTCTAGATATTCCCACGTTGTCCTCCTTCTCGTTCACCACATGTATAACAATGTGCAATTGTCATCTCCAAACTGAACAAAATCTTTGAGTAATGCAGTCATTTAGATCACATCATGCATAGTTAGTAGTTAATATAACAGGTCTACTTACTGAGTACCTAAGGGGAAATATGTGAAGAGAAAGCTAAGTGAGCCTAAAGGGAAGAGGAGTTAGAGGCTGAGTTGTTAATAAACTACACTGAGAGTGTGTTTTTCTTTAATTAACTGATTATCTAAATATGAGAAGCTCATCAGAGTCGATGTTCTCACCTGAGCAGCAGGCTGCTGAGGACCGATCCCTGTGGAGGCTCCATCAGCAGACGAGAAGGCTGTGATGAGCAGGAAGACCTGCAGAGACAACAGGACCAGCAGCACGCTCTTCTTCATGGTGAGTGAAGTGGAGAGTTGGATCCACACAGGTCTTTATAGACTCTCTGCCCACCAGAGAAAGGGAACGTCATAAAGAGGGTGTGGATACAAGAACACATCCACACCAACATAAACAATGTGAAATTCTTTGGAACCTTGACATCAACTTCTGGGAAGTTTAGCGGATTTATCTGCTTTCTTCCCTTGGAGTCCTTCCCAGGAAGGTAACTGTGGATGTCACTGATGGCTCAACACTGTGTTGCTTAAATGTTGCTGCTGTGAGGAGATGTGGGATTGCATTAACTCATTAAGGAAGCATGTTGCTCTTTTAATATCTACAGAATTCATACATTTGGGTCTTTTCTGTCAGTTAGGATCCTTCTCAAGCAGAAGAGACAATCTAAGTGCAGAAAAAGTGTATTTTGGGTAAAACGCTGAACATCAAGCTGCTCTGAATGCTTAGAATGAGATAAATGCACACATTCATGTGCCCGTTGGTTTGTGACAATTAGGTTAAGTTTATCCTAGAACGTTTTTTCCCTTCACTGGTTCACTGACACATTGCATCAGATTGTGTTTTTTTAACGTAAAGAGGTTGACGTGTTAAAACTTATTTTGTTTATAAGCCAGTTCATGCTGACTCATGCGCTCTAGTGAAATACTCTTTTAGGTGTATAACAATTGGGCTGGTTGGTTTCATTTCTTCTAAAATGTTATCAGTAAAGAAAAATAACCAGACAGATGAATTGGAGATTGAATAATTTCCTGCAAACTTGTTTTAAATGTTATCAGCTGTAGTTTTAAGTAGTGCAGCATAATGAGTCCACACTACTGAGTCAGTGTTCACTGTCTGCAGAAATACAAAGTGTTTCAAGCTGAAAAACACAAGCTGTGCATTTTTACTAGTTTCATAATAGCATTCTGCATGTAGGGACATTTTAATGGTGACATCCTGAAGGAAAGCTACCGTTCTTTAGAGAGGATTTCAAAATTCAACTTTCACTTCCCTCGTTGCAACACTTTGTAACCCCAGTTGTCATCAACAGATCACATGAATTAGTACCTTAATGTACACATGGTTGTTCCAGTTATGTTATTGTAGAGACATGAGGCGTGATGTATGTGTGAGGGCAGTTTAAATAATCTAATGTTGCCAAACAACTCAGGGAATTGTTATTAATCTTCAACCCAAATAGGAAAATGGGGGGAGGCAGAGACGCAATGTAGAATACAAAATGTAATTATTAAATTTAGGGCCGGGACTCGATTAAAAATATTAATCTAATTAATTAGAGGCTTTGTAATTAATTAATCGAAATTAATTGCATATATTATACATACAAATATTTGACCTGAGAACAGTGAGAAGTCATTTTTTTCACATGGATTTTTATTCAACCAATTCCAGTGTAGCAATAGCATATTTAGAAAAATAGTACTTTCAAAAATTCAGGTAGCCTATAGGTAAGTAGAACTTCTGTAAACTATGTTTTTTTTAAGTAGACCAATACTTTCAAGTACATTCAGAACATTGGTTATTTTTCAGACGTGGACTTAGTTACCCTGGTCCTTAAACCAGTCATCTGGTGCAGTGTGGGTTGGGTGTGGGTCCTTGTACTCAGTGTCGGGCTAACGTCCACGCTAGCTGCTAATTGTTTAGCGTTGAGGTGATACTTGAGGCTCGATGTGAATTCCTTGTTGCACAGCTTGCACACAACCACGCTCTTATCGACGCTTCCATCCGTGTGTTTATTATAACAAGATTTCCCATTCACGGGGCCACCCGACACTCGTCAGCTTCTTCGTTCATGTTCACTGTGGTTTGTTGTTGTCTGAAGTCATGAACGCTACTTGGTGCTCCAGTATAATCGGTCCTCCGAAACTCATCCAGTGAGAAACGTTCCGCGGTGCCAGAAATGTGTGTGTAAAAATGCGTAAAAAATGTTTAATGTGTTATTTTTTGTGTAATTAATTAATCTTGATTCACATTGTAATTAATTAATCTTAATTAACGCGCTAAAGTCACGGCCCTAATTAAATTCCATTCACAGTTTAAAAACAACCGTAAAAAACCTCACTCTGGGACGAGCAACGGGGGAAGCCAATCAGGGCTGAGGCTTACGATGATGGAGTGTCCAAAGAAAAAGGGGTAAACTCAAACAACGTGCAAAAACAAAAAAAGAGGGACACCACCACCTGAGACGCCAATCCACCACCGCATACTCAGCACCTGAATGAGGGGAGATGAGAGCAACAGGGTAAAAATAAAAGAAACCAAGCCCAGACTAATACAGAAAGAAAAGAAACACTTAAACAAAAACTATAACAAATGGCTTAACGAAATCATAAAATAAGGAAAATAAAAATTTCACAAACAGACAAAACAAATAATCCCCACGGCCCGTCTCTCGTACACAGTTAAAATAGGTCTTGACCCAGTTAAGGGGCCCACAGCGATGTGGAGGCCAAAAGCAGAGCAGACCCAGACAAGGTGACTCAAGCTCAAGGCAAAGCAGCAGGTCTTTGGCAGGTTAGCTGGTGTAGTGCTGCTGCTGCTCAAGGATCCTTTGCCCTGCAATACAAACAGACATGAAACCTTTACCATAGCTGGAGGAAGGGGCTGAAGCCACCGTGCCACATACCGGTCACGCCGTTTCAGACAATCTGCGGGGGTCGGAGGGATCGACGCCACCACGAAAGTTACCAGCGGTGGACACGGAGTGCAGAGAGCAGAGAGCAGCATGCAGCCATACCACAGTGAGCTTCTAGGACACAAAGAGCGCTTGAATAAGCACTGGATGGACAACGTGGGAGCGACCACAGCTGCTGCCGACAGCATACCTGTTCTATGCAACCACAGGGGATCAATACACACCTGATTCTGATGAATTGGCACACTGTTTTATGACTGAAACGGGAAGACACGTGAGCAGAGAGATTACGACAGAAGGAAGCAAGGACCTCAGGATGTCTCTGACGTGATGAAACTGGACTTGTGAAATCATGTGAAATGGTCCTTTTTTCACGTGGAAGTGAGTATTTAAAGGTCGTCGTCCTCAGAGCTCTTCATCTCATCCACCATGGACAAAGGCGTGCTGCTGGTCCTGTTGTGTCTGCAGGTCTTCCTGCTCATCTCAGCCTTCTCTTCTGCTGATGCAGCCGTTCTGAGGAGAGACGATCAGGAACAGCTGCTTTCTGATCAGGTGAGAAGAACTATGCAGCAGCTGTCACACCTTTGATTCGGTTGGTTTTGGTCTAAATGCCAAACATGTTGTGAAAGAGTTCAGTTTGTTTTGGTGGTTTTGCGTCACGGCACAGATTAATATCAGTGACTCTGAGCAGCATGAGAGATGTTTCCTGCTTTTGTTGTTCGTGAAGGAGGTGTTGCTGCCCAACGGAGGAAAGGTCGGACAAAAAGGGACTCCCAGGCGATCCGGCTGCTGGAGGAGGACCGGTGGATGCTCAGGCCTTGAAAGCGTAAAACAGATTTTTCATTCAGTTTACAATTTCATTCTTGAATTGAACAGAACCGTTTGAGTGACTTTTTTTATGTTCACAGGGTGAACTGTTGATTCCTTTACCAACTAATGTAAGTGTGTCATTTAAAAATATTTATTATCATTGAATGAGATCGATGTTAATATCTTGCAATATTGTGAGATAAGGAGAAAGACAATGTCTAAATAAACCAAATGCAAATAGAACATGTTTCTATTCAACAAATAGATAGATTCATGAATAGATTGATTTAAACTAGGGCCGGGACTCGATTAAAAATATGAATCTAATTAATTAGAGGCTTTGTAATTAATTAATCAAAATTAATCGCATATATTATACATACAAATATTTGACCTGAGAACAGTGAGAAGTCATTTTTTTCACATGGATTTTTATTCAACCAATTCCAGTGTAGCAATAGCATATTTAGAAATATAGTACTTTCAGGAATTCAGGTAGCCTATAGGTAAGTAGACCTTCTGTAAACTAGGTTTTTTTAAGTAGACCAATACTTTCAAGTAAATTAAGAACATTGGTTATTTTTCAGACGTGGACTTAGTTACCCTGGTCCTTAAACCAGTCATCTGGTGCAGTGTGGGTTGGGTGTGGGTCCTTGTACTCGGTGTCGGGCTAACGTCCACGCTAGCTGCTAATTGTTTTGCGTTGAGGTGATACTTGAGGCTCGATGTGAATTCCTTGTTGCACAGCTTGCACACAACCACGCTCTTATCGACGCTTCCATCCGTGTGTTTATTATAACAAGATTTCCCATTCACGGGCCACCCGACACGGTCTCATCAGCTTCTTCGTTCATGTTCACTGTGGTTTGTTGTTGTCTGAAGTCATGAACGCTACTTGGTGCTCCAGTATAATCGGTCCTCCGAAACTCATCCAGTGAGAAACGTTCCGCGGTGCAAAAAATGTGTGTGTAAAAATGCGTAAAAAATGTTTAATGTGTTATTTTTTGTGTAATTAATTAATCTTGATTCACATTGTAATTACTTAATCTTAATTAACGCGCTAAAGTCCCAGCCCTAATTTAAACACAAGTTGATCTTTTTTCCTGAGTCACTTCTAACTGACTTTTCTTGTTTTTATTTCTCAGAGAGAATAAACTCAAACCGGAACTGAAGCAGCACGTGAAGAGCATGAATCTTCTCTTCAATAAAGCTGTTCTCTTTTGCTTTGCCTTTTACCTATTTGGTGACAATAATCATTACGTGATCAATACTCCCCCATTCTTCTATGCAGAAAGAAATGACAGCGGTTCAATTGTTTCTAATCTAAAATACTATTTTGGCAGTTAGATATTTTTTCAACATAAAATCTTCATTTCTGTTAAAAAAAGCTAGTGTTTGGTTTTCAAAATAAAATGCCATGTCCACCCTCAATCAATCAATTGAGTTTATACGGAGCAGGCAAGAATTATTAGGGAAGGAAATTAAACTCATATGATTTCAAACTAGTAGTTTTCCTATCGTTAAAAATCTGCTCAGTAAATGTTATAATTCTAGAAAATGCTTACAAATGTCTTCTGTTATCAGGATGGACAACAACGTAATCGTTTACTCTGAATGTGCTTAAGTATAAAAAAAATTTGCAAACAAAATAAAGTTCTTTAAATAAAAATACACAGAGTGTCTCTCACCTTTGTTGTTCAAAATTAGAAACCCAGAGGTTGTATCCTTAATAAATAACAGTTTGATTCTTATGTTTATTACTTCTCGTAAAACGGGGTAAACATTTGAACCTCTTTTGTGTCTGTGGGGCTGAAGAGGAACCTTTGCCATCACTTTATGCCGATACTGAATACAACTAAAGGCATTTCAGCTTTGTTGATTGATTGAACAACTACATTTTGTATGCTAAGCTAAACCTGTCCTGTTTGTGACTTAATGTGCAACAAACAGACTTCTTATCTAACTGTCAACTAGTAAATAGAATATTCCCAAAATGTAAAGTTATTACGGTACATTTCAATGAGTGTAGCAGCATAAAGCTGAAAGTTCACAGGATACTGTTGTTAAATGTTGAGCTTACTGCCACCAAAGGTCTCATTTATAGTGAATTAAACAGATTTCAACCCACTTGGGAGCAGAAAACTGTGATGACAAAAAAATACAATCAAGAGAAATGTGTTTCATGAAGGAGGCTGAAACACGTCTGATCTTCAACACCAATCGTCTTTGTATCCCACTCATATATTTTCCTTCCTGACAGCTTTACTGTCATTAACTCCTAAGGGAGACCCACACTGAGTCCTTCTCATGACCACTCAAGCTTCTATAAAACGTTCATCTGATGTCACGTTCAATTGTGCTCCTTTTGGTTTATAGTCTCTCCTGAAGTCATTCTTATCTTTTATTAGTAGTTCTATAACGTTCTAGTCGGCCTTTGCTTCCCTGCAGAGACGGAGGGACCAATCTGTTCATTTGAAACAAAGACGCTTTACAGGGAGCAACGTTTTGATCATTGTCGTCACTCAGGGAGCAGCTGGGAAAACTTGTAGTGGAACAAAATGTGTGAGAAGGTGAAGGATCATCTGTCCATCACTGTTTCCTCTCTGAAGCTGTGAGCAACAACGGCTTTTGACCATAAACACAAATCAACTTTACAAGCGTTTCAATAGCAGTGCCATTTTATTACAGATGATCAAATGAAAGCAGTGCACATGTGACGGAGCAGTGACATCACCAGGACTCATATCCCTGGAAGTAGCTGATGAGGAGAATCATAATGAAGCAAATCACAGAACGGAGATCTCAGTCCATCTCTCTCGATGAGGGATTTCCACAAAACCAGAATGATCTACAGACAGAAAGAAACACAGAGAAGAAGGAGACGTGTCACCAAATGGCTTCAACCGACTAACTGAGAGAATTGTGGGACTAAACGTGACTTGAAATGGCATCTTGTCGGCTTCTAGTGACGCGTTAGTTTCCAGAAGAGCAGAGGACGAGCCCATCGGGGTCCTGGGAGGAGCCTCAATGACACATTACAGAGGGGGGGGGGCTTCTACTTACTCTGGGGGAGGAGGAGGAGGAGGAGGAGGACGACGACGAAGAGGACGGGCCAGTAATTAAGACATTTGAAACATTTCAGACTCACCTATTTACTCAAAGAAATCAAAGTTCCCCTAACCTCAAAAACCATTAAATGAAACCGTTTCTTTATAAAACTATGAAGAAACAGATGGAAATGATAAAAAACAGATGAATAAGTTTGAATTCTCAATAAATGTGGTCTTACATAGTCTCCAAGCACACTAGTGAATCCTGGTCCCCATCCGTTGTTGGAAGGTTTCTTCTGTTTGTTTCCAGATTGTTTCATGTTGCCCACCTTAACGTTCACCACATGTATAACAATGTGTAATTGTCATCTCCAAACTGAACTAAACCTTTGAATAATGCAGTCATTTAGATCACATCATGCATAGTTAGTAGTTAATATAACAGGTCTACTTACTGAGTACCTAAGGGGAAATATGTAAAGAAAGCTAAGTGAGCCTAAAGGGAAGAGAAGTTAGAGGCTGAGTTGTTAATAAACTACACTGAGAGTATGTTTTCTTAAAAATTAACCGATGATCTCAATACGAGAAGCTCATCAGAGTCGATGTTCTCACCTTAGCACGACGAGGACCGATCCATCTGGAGGCTCCATCAGCAGACGGGAAGGCTGTGATGAGCAGGAAGACCTGCAGAGACAACAGGACCAGCAGCACGCTCTTCTTCATGGTGAGTGAAGTGGAGAGTTGGATACACGCAGGTCTTTATAGACTCGCTGGTGTTTGATCAAACAATAGACAATTTTAAATGATTTCACAAGTGCAGTTTCATCATGTCAGAGGCACCCTGATGTTCTTGTTTTTCCTTTCCTGTCGTGACCTCTTTGCTGACGTGTCGGCCCGTTTCAGTCATTAAACCGTGCGCCTTTCTATCAGAACCAGGTTTGTATTGATCCTTGGTGGACGAATGTTGCACAGAACACCCTGGATATGATGGAAACCAACACAAGTAGTAACAACAAGGTGCACACAAAGGTACTAATTCATGCGATCTGTTGATGACAACTGGGGTCACAAAGTGTCGTAACAAGGGAAGTGAACGTTGTGAATTTTGACATCCTCAAATGAATTGGTTATTTTATATCTTGCGTTTGCATCCTGTTGGCTTCACAGATCCATTGATACCCAGCATCCACATCGCCGAACATTTTAGAAGATTTAAAACCCGTCACAGGCGGGCTGGTGCAGGTGGAGGCAGGACTCAGACTTTCAGGCAAAAGTGTTCTTTAATAATTCCAAGAACCGGGGACCAAATGGCGACGCGCAACATACACACAGGCGACACTTAACAATGACGCTACATGGGACACAAGACACACAGGGCTCAAATACACAAGGGAGGTGCAGGGGATTGGACACGGGTGGAAACAATCATGGACACGCAGACGATCACCAGGGAAGACAGGACAAGGCAGGAAGTGAAGCCACCCCACCAACACGAGACATGAAACTACAAAATAAAACAGGAAGAAAACCCAAACCGTGACAAAATAAAACAGCTTCAACATGTGAACCAGTGACTTTATTTTCTAGACATGTAGAATAATAGAAACTACTTGTAAGTAACGTGGCTTATGACTTCTCTTCTCTAAAGAACAATCACTGTTTATGTTTTCTGTGGCTCGGTGGTGAAACTCGACATTTGATGCTGCACAAAACTGGAGAAGGAAGTAGTTATCCTAAAAAAAAACAGAAAGGGAAACAAGCCGTGCTCAGAGGGGAGTAGTCACACCCAGGAACACTTCTTCTCAAGGTTCCCCCGGGTACAGTATCTCTGTTTGGTTCTTCCTTCTTTTGAATGTCGTTTTTGTTATTCAGGTCGAGCACAGATCTGGTGTGCTGGACTTTTTTTTCTGTTTGGGTTTGAAATCAAACAAACAAAACGTTCACATTCAAATCTGAATACTAACGAAAGCTTTGAGATGATGCACCCGTTCACCTTCGCAGTGTTTTAACACACTTCGGAGCAGAAAACTGTGATAACAAAATACCATCAAGAAAAATGTAATTTATTGGCCAGGGCTTTCATGAAGGAGGCTTTTAGTTCATTGTCGCTCCTGAAGTCATTCTTATCTTTTATTTGTAGTTCTATAACGTTCTAGTCGGCCTTTGCTTCCCTGCAGAGACGGAGGGACCAAGCTGTTCATTTGAAACAAAGACGCTTCACAGGGAGCAACGTTTTGATCATTGTCATCACTCAGGGAGCAGCTGGGAAAACTTGTAGTGGAACAAAATGTGTGAGAAGGTGAAGGATCATCTGTCCATCACTGTTTCCTCTCTGCAGCTGTGAGCAACAACGGCTTTTGACCATAAACACAAATGAACTTTACAAGCATTTCAATAGCAGTGCCATTTTATTACAGATGATCAAATGAAAGCAGTGCACATGTGACGGAGCAGTGACATCACCAGGACTCATATCCCTGGAAGTAGCTGATGAGGAGAATCATAATCAATCAAATCACAGAACGGAGATCTCTGTCCATCTCTCTCGATGAGGGATTTCCACAAAACCGTTATGATCTGCAGACAGAAAGAAACACAGAGAAGAAGGAGACGTGTCACCAAATGGCTTCAACCGACTAACTGAGAGAATTGTGGGACTAAACGTGACTTGAAATGGCATCTTGTCGGCTTCTAGTGACGCGTTAGTGTCCAGAAGAGCAGAGGACGAGCCCATCGGGGTCCTGGGAGGAGCCTCAATGACACATTACAGAGGGGGGGGGGGCTGTGCTTCTACTTACTTTGGGGGAGGACGAGGGTGATGATGACGATGATAATCTGGACCACGCTGTAATAAAGACATTAGGAACATTTAAGACTCACCTTTTAGCTCAAAGAACATCGGTAATTAAAGTTTTAAAATATAAACTCCATCCCAGTATCCTCACATGGGCTCAGAAAAATATTTAATGAAGAGAAAACCGTTAAACCGATGTAACGATTCATATTCTTAATAAAGTTGGTCTTACCAAGCCTGCAAGATGGCTATTAAATCCTGGTTTCGATTCGATGGAAGGTTCCTTTTCTTTTTTTCCAGATTTCTTCACGTTGCCCTCCTTCTCGTTCACCACATGTATAACAATGTACAATTGTCATCTCCAAATCTGAACAAAATCTTTGAGTAATGCAGTCATTTAGATCACATCATGCATAGTTAGTAGTTAATATAACAGGTCTACTTACTGAGTACCTAAGGGGAAATATGTAAAGAAAGCTAAGTGAGCCTAAAGGGAAGAGGAGTTAGAGGCTGAGTTGTTAATAAACGACACTGAGAGTGTGTTTTCTTAAAAATTAACCGATGATCTCAATACGAGAAGCTCATCAGAGTCGATGTTCTCACCTTAGCACGACGAGGACCCTTCCTTCTGGAGGCTCCATCAGCAGACGGGAAGGCTGTGATGAGCAGGAAGACCTGCAGAGACAACAGGACCAGCAGCACGCTCTTCTTCATGGTGAGTGAAGTGGAGAGTTGGATACACACAGGTCTTTATAGACTCGCTGGTGTTTGATCAAACAATAGACAATTTTAAATTATTTCACAAGTCCAGTTTCATCATGTCAGAGACACCCTGAAGTTCTCGTTTTCCTTTCCTGTCGTGACCTCTTTGCTGACGTGTCGGCCCGTTTCAGTCATTAAACCGTGCACCTTTCTATCAGAACCAGGTTTGTATTGATCCTTGGTGGACGAATGTTGCACAGAACACCCTGGATATGATGGAAACCAACACAAGTAGTAACAACAAGGTGCACACAAAGGTACTAATTCATGCAATCTGTTGATGACAACTGGGGTCACAAAGTAACAAGGGAAGTGAACGTTGTGAATTGTGACATCCTCAAATGAATTGGTTATTTTATATCTTGTGTTTGCATCCTGTTCACTTCACAGATCCATTGATACCCAGCATCCACATCGTGGTGAAACTCGGCATCTGAGGCTGCACTAAACTAGAGAAGGAAGTAGTTATCCTAAAAAAAAAAGAAAGGGAAACGAGCCTCTTACTTGCAGATCTTGATGGATTAAAACCTTAATGTAGTCATCCACATTTCTCGTGGTTTTAGCTGTGGCAAGTTTATTTTCTCATTCAGAATGTGAGTGTAAAAGGAAATACAGTAAATACACCATTGTTTATCGCTGTTACCAACCAGAAATACATTAACAATGATTTTACATGTTATATTTTGCATAAGTCTGAACATCTGTGTTGTCTTTCCATTGCCGAACTAAACTTTCTAAGTCGTTAAAGCTTAAGTTAAACCTGCATTTTCTTTCTGGTGTCTTTTTTGCACATTAAGCCGTTGTTCCCACGGTTCCTCTGGTGTTGAGATGCCCTCTACGTGCCTGCTTCCCTCCTTGTGTAAACACGTTCATTCCAGTTTAAAACACAACTCATTTGGTTTCAGTCCACCGTCACTTGACCCCTTTCTCTCTCTCTCTCTTTCTCTTTCTCTCTCTCTCTCTCTCTCTCTCTCTCTCTCTCTCCGAGTCATCTTTTCCCAGAAGTGTGCGTTTAGAGCGATAAAAGACCGGGCTGCACTCACAGCTCGACCGAATCCCGTCTCTCTCGCTGGAGGAATAAAACCACTGGCCGGTAAGACTGCTTTCTCAACTGATTATTGGGTTTATGAGTCAAATCTGCTGCGCTACAATGTCCCTTCACTTCTGATTGTGGTCATTTTTGTTTGTGCTAAACTCCCCATTGGTGGTTTTCCTAGTTGATCCTTTATTAGATAATCTGAGGACAACACTTGAAAAATACTTAAAAACATCAGTATAATGTTAAACTGCGGTTTGGAGTAGCGGTGGTATGAAGTACAACTTGATATATTTGTTGGGGGGGGAACTATTTGAATATTTCGGTATCTCTCGAGGATTCAGTAGGCCTTAGGGCGTGAGCAGATTACTCATAAAGTTAGTTCAGATGAGGTCAGAGTAGATGACTCTACGCATCTGAGAAGCCTGCAGCCGTTCATCCTTCCTTTAATATTTGGTCTATTCCCTTCAGCGATGAAGAAGCAGCTCAAAGCCATCAACGAAAACGAAAGTAGCGACTCAGTTATCGATTAAATGGAATCACTTCATGGTCTGAATCGAACTACTTCACGCACTGCTGGCTTAATTGTGAAAACAAGATTCTCGACTAAAGTGGCCGGTTCCTGAAGCTGTGCCACAGCGTCTGTGTGTGAGTCTCACGTTACATAAGTCTGTTTTCATCTCGTCTGTGACGCGTTGCGCATTCCACATTTGGACTTTGCACGCCGTGCTCAGAGGGGAGTAGTCACGCGCAGGAACACTTCTTCTCAAGGATCCCCCGGGTACAGTTATCTCTGTTGGGTTCTCCCTTCTTTTGAATGTCGTTTTTTTTTGTTATTCAGGTCGAGCACGGACCCGGTGTGCTGGACTTTTTGTTTGGGTTTGAAATCCAACAGAGAAAGCGTTCTCATTCAAATCTGAAGTCCAACGAAAGCTTTGAGGGCACATTAGGTGAGATGATGCACCCGTACTCGGGGAGTCTTTCCTTTGCCACTGTTCATGCGGCTAATATTATTGATATTAACATCTACCTCTTTACTCCTTAAACTCCATGTGTGTGTTATTTATCTTTGAGTTGAGTAAAAGCCAATCGGACGGAGGTAGAAGAGCGGCTCAACAGTGTCTAACATTTCCGAATGTCCCCCCTCGCCGCTCCGTGTGCCCAGCATGGACGCCCCAGAGGAGGACGACTACTTCTTCTACCACGAAAACATCAGCCTCAACCTCAGCTACGATGACTACCCGGCCCTCTGCGAGAAGGGCGACGTCCGCTCCTTCGCCGCCGCCTTCCTCCCCGCCGTGTACGCCGCCTGCCTGGCGGTGGGCCTGGCGGGAAACGGCTTGGTCGTGGCGGTCTACGCCTGCCACAAACGCCTGCGCACCGTGACGGACGCCTTCCTGACCCACCTGGCCGTGGCCGACCTGCTGCTGCTCTGCACGCTGCCCTTCAGGGCGGCCGACGCGGCGCGGGGCTGGCAGCTGGGCGGGGTCGCCTGCAAGGTCGTGTCGGCCTGCTACTCGGTCAACTTCACCTGCTGCATGCTGCTGCTGGCCTGCATCAGCCTGGACCGCCACGTGGCGCTGGCCGGGGGCCGCGGCGCCGGGCGGGGCCGGTGGCTGCGGCGGGCCATCGCCCGGCGCCACTGCTGGAAGCTGTGCTCGGCGGTGTGGGCCACGGCGCTGGTCCTGGGCCTCCGCGATTTGATCCTCTCGGAGGTCAGGTGGCTGTCCGACCGCAGCGTCTGCCTGGCCGTCTACCCGCCGTCGATGGGCCGGTGGGGGAAGGCCGCCCTGGAGGTGGCGGAGGTGCTGCTGGGCTTCCTGCTCCCGCTCCTGGTCATGGCGGTCTGTTACTGGAGCGTGGGCCGGGCCCTGCGGGGCCTCCCCGCCGACGTCGGCGGCAAGAAGCGCAGAGCGGTGCGCGTCCTGCTGACCGTCGTGGGGGTGTTCGTGGTCACTCAGCTGCCGTACAACGCAGTGAAGCTCTACCGGGCGATGGACTCCGTCTACGTGCTGGTGACCCACTGTGTGACGAGCAAAGTGCTGGACAAGGCGGCCCAGGTGACGGAGAGCTTGGCCCTGACCCACTGCTGCCTCAACCCCGTCCTCTACGCCTTCGTGGGCTCGTCCTTCAGGCGGCACTTGATCAAAGTGGCCAAAAAGGTCAGCCAGAGGAGACGAAAGCAGAGGAGGAGGAGGAGGGAGGAGGAGGAGGATCCCGCGCAGGACGGGGAGATGGAGATGTCATTTAACTCCCACGGCGGATCCCAAGAGACAAACACATTCTCCATATGAGAAGTAGTGAAAGGTCCCAGTAAAAGGGAATTGTTTGGGCAGTTTCAGTTTGAGCAGCAGTTGAGGAAATCGCTGAAATTGCACCCTTCTGTTAAAACTTTAATGCCCCCCATATCAGGAGGTTGGTGGTTGAACCCGTGTTTACTTTCAAGGACCAAAGACATGTACGTTTGTTTCTATTGATGAATGCGAAATACAGTTGTGTTTCTGTTTGGAGTGATACACATGACACACATTGGGACCTCATGAACCTCCTCTTTTTACAACACACAGGTACAAAATAACTCTAAGAAAAAGAGACATGTCTATAAACGAATGAATACGCTGGAACTTTATTCTTTGTAATGCTTTGTAATATTAAGATATTTCCTGTTAGGAAAATAAATCCTGATTTCCTTAAAGTTACACATCTGGACAGTTTACAAACCAGATGTTGTATGAAAACACGGCTGCATAAATACTAAGGGATTTTTTTTTTTTAATTCTTGAACTATCTACTTTCTCACAATGTATTCCTTTCAGAAATTCCTGAAAATTAAAAGATATTGCATATGAGCTTGTGGCCTTCTTTCCTTTCATGTGGGACAGCAACGTGTTCATTCCCCAAAATTCCTCAGAACATCCGAGGCACATTTCATCCCTGCAGCCACATCTGCCGAACACACTGGAGAAAAAAAAAAGAAGCTTGTAGCAACTATTTTTTACGAGGTGGTTGTGATTTTCTTCATCGCTGTACATCTTATTTTGTACAGATGTTTTCCATTAAGACCGATTGAACCCCTCGGGAGGACTCGGGCGTGGGTGGAGAGGGAGGATTGTAAACATCCAACCTTTGATTACACTCTGGTGAAGAAGAGAGCACGGCACGCTGGCTTTTGAAGTCACCGTCCTGACTGCGACCCCCGTTACGGGGCTTGTGTATGTGTGTCTGTGGCCTGCGCTCCTTTGGGAACCTCGGAATGCAGACCCTGTGAATGCAATTTGCATCGCAGTCTCTGGAGTAATATGTGGTGCTTGACCACGTTGACCACGTGGAATTCAGCCCTGTCATCAGTAACAGCCTTCCCTTTGCTGCGCTTCCTGACTGCACAACAAGAGATTCAAAATCCAGCATTTTCCATGTTATCCCTCAAAAGGGAGGTTTGATGACCACCTGGAATTGTTTCTTAGAACCTTTTAAAGTAGTGTAAGGAATGTGGTTCACCATTGGAAGGGGATTTAATGACATGCAGTTAAAAAAAAGCCTGCGGTTATCAACAGGATGAGGATTTCAGATGTCGAAGAATGTTTTCAAAAGGTGGTACTGGTAGGATTTAGTAAATAAAGAGGCAAATACATTCCATGCAGACTTGTTGGAGATTGTGTCAGAAAATACAAACGGTCTGGATTTCTAAATTAGACATAAACACAGCCGTATATACTTTGGATCTCTGTTTTTTTTCTCGTTGGACTGATGAATAATGCGGTCGGTTGTGTCATTAATCTCTCATAGAAAAGTAAACACAATGAGTTTTTACTTAATTTAAGGCTTTTGGTGGATGTGATTATGAACATGGTGCAAATGAAGTGAGCTGCTGGTCGCTCGCCATCACGCGAGTGCTCTTGTGTGGAAACAATTTCACTGATGTTTGCAATGTGTTAACAGAGAAAAACACTTCAACTCGGGGCTCAAACAGTTTGTGAGTGATTAACAAGGCCTGTGTGTCTTAATACAACCGCGACAACTCCCAAACAAACAAATCTTCACCTGACAAAAGCACAGTAAACTTTGGTTGATTGTTTTTCTTCCCACAATTTTAATGTTCAAACTAAACTCAAATAATTATTCAGATAGTTTGCGAGTTGGTTCCAAATCGTTTATTGAAGAAAAAAAAACATTCAAAACTGTGCAAATAAAGACCAACGTGTCACAAATAACATGACTTGTAATAAAACAATACAAAAATGCCACTTTAGGCTTGTAACATCATAAATATGTCCGATTCACTTTTATTACAATTAAGGCAGTCAACCAGCAATAGGGACAACATTGTTAAATGTTCTTAAATTAAAGACTTTACTTATTCAAATATATAACTAATTATATAAGGATGTATAAAAAAAGAGGCCCAAAATGGCAGTGTAACAATAATTTAGAAAATAAATCTCTCTGCCATTTTCACATTGAGAACAAGGTCACAAAATGTAACCAAAACATTCACTCATTAAATACTAGATGACTTTTCCTCAAATATAACCATTGAATTGGATAAGACTTTTACACAAAATTATATTTTAAAGAACCTCAAGTTATTTACAGACAGAACTGTACTATCGACCCTGTATCAAATGTTAGAAAGCAGTAAACGCAGAGTTGTGAACCCTGTGAATTTCAACCAAGATGAAAACAGCTTCACAACCCCGCTGTTCATGAACAGAAAGTAGCGCTGTTGAATAGTCTCAGAATTCCCACTGGATGTGGAAAAATACTAACATGTAAAAGTGCAGTAGGAGGCTGAAGGATTTGTCCCGTTTTACTCATTTCAGTGATTGATATTTTACCCGGTAAAACCCCGCCAATGGAATGTTTGATCATCAGCAGTGTGCGTAGCAACATCAGAACAAAAATGGGGGAAGTCATCTTTGAATTGTCTTATGGGGAGGAGAAGGTGGCTCCCGAGGTTGTAAAAGCACGCCGCAGAGGAGGCGCCGTGAGCCGTCAGTAATTCAGGATCTGCACGTCGAACAGGTCGCACACTCCCTCGTTGTCGTCCAGTTTGAAGCTGTAGTCTATTTCTGCTTCAGGAGAGAGGAGCATCGGCAACACAACACGATTACAACGAACACCGATGGAAAGACGACAAAGAGATATATATATATACATACATATATATTTGTATATACAGCTTTGGCCCGGTTCTTACCATCGGTGGACATTAGCTCGTCAATCAGGTCCACAGCTTCTACAAGAGAATTAAAACATGGTTCTCTTTCTCAGTATATGCAACATTTACTGCAACCTATGTGTCATGAATTCATAACCATCAAAGCTGGATAAACGTTGCATATTATGAAAACCAATTTTTGCCCACCAGTCCTAGTCCCAAAACCAGGGATAAACACTCAAAATAAAAGCAAACCTGGATCTCAAAGCCTTCACGGAACCTGAACCGAGTGTGAGGAAAACATCAAACTGCCCCGGAGCGTCACACCTCGCACGCCATCACGAAGCGTGGAGCTGTATCGCCGAGCTCTTACCCTCTCTGTTGTCCTTCACGTGGTCTCCGGCGGCACTGAGCTTCAACAGGCTGCTCATGTCCAGCACGGACTGGAACTCTGGGCCCGTCAGGTCCATCTGCTGCTGCACCAACACGGCTGCTGCCTGACTGTGACACTCTGCAGGGAGCGTCGGAGGAGCAACAACAAGCCTTAGCTATACAGTCGAGAGCTCAAGTGTTTCCATGGAGATGCATTAACATTTCGGACCTTGCAAATCAAAGTATTTTTGTGAAGGCTACGACATGCTGCATAACAACCTCAACCGAGGATTGTCATTCCAAAGGCTGACAGAGGCAACCTTTGACCCTCTTACATTGTGATCACGTTGTATTTTACGCAAGCAATGACTTCCCCTGTTCTTGCATGTCAGGACAATATATCCGCGGATATGTCTGAGTCAGCTGATAGAAAGTACACTGTTAAAGAGGAACAATGAACCAAATTCATTTTCAATGAAAGACTTTTGTTTCGTGACTAACTAACCGCAACAATTTGAATGCAACATGGAGATTTGAAAAGAATCTCAGTTAATAATTAGTCAATCATAGGGTTAGGGCAAAATCTTCTGCTCCAAGTATCATTTTGAATGTCAAAGTAAGATCAAATAAGTGTAAAGTTAGGCTTTTGTTTATTGAATTGTTAAATCTGCAATAATTGCATTTAGTGGTTGTCTAGAATGACTTAATGAGCATTACTGTACTTACCCATCTGCACATCAGGAGGGCTGGACGACGGAGTCAGCGCTTCACTGTATCCTGGCAGCACCACCTGGTGGTCTGAGCAGAGCGAGTCCTGACTGCAGAAGGAGGAGGTGCTGGTGCTGGTGCTGGAGGCCGAGTACACCGACGAGGAGAAAGGGAACCGCTGCAGGCTGGCGGGGGTGCTCGGCGGAGTCGGCATTGGACCCATGTCGTCAGTGGGCGGCACGGAGAACACCACGGGTATCGCGGAGTCGGAGTCCCGGTTGATCAGCATGACCTGGATGGGGGCCGAGGTGCTGCGCAGGTTGACCTGGTACCGGTTCTGACCACCCCGGCCCTGAGGACCAGCAGTGGAAATGAGTTTGTCATTACAGTGGCTACAGATATTTGTATATATTACATTTCATCTTTTGTTGGCCACGACTCTAAAGTTTTGATTCACTCGCACTGCATAACAGCCAGTCGCAGCAGGCAGCGGCTTCCAATGACAACATTCATTGTGTGATCAGCACCAGAAAACAACAGCCGGACTTATTTTGCAACTAGCTTGTGAACATAGTGGCGCAGTGCAAAAGGATTATAATGATGCTCGGAGGATGCTGCAGATTTAAATGAACAATATGTTGGTGTTACGTTGTCACAGTGAACAAGAGTTGAGATTTAGAGCAGGATGTTTACGAATGTAAGCTCCTCCAGTGTCTTAGTGGAGTTTTTATGTTCAGCTCAGCATGTGCTTCACTAATCAAGTTTGAAAACGGTCTTCTAATTTTGATAAATATTACAGAAAATACATGCCAACGTGTACAGAACCCCATCGCTTGTTAGCTGGTTTGATTCACATGACGAGAATTCACTGACACTAACAACATGTCACATTAGCCAGCTTTCACAACACACTACACGACGGGGAATACATATGGGGAATCCTGTCCCTCTTTAATGTCGACATGGTGCAGAACTAAACGACCGATCGATCAATGGAAAAAAAAGCATGTGCGACGAGACCGACCGTTTCAGGTAGCGGTACCTCCAGCTGGGTCCCAGCAGGAGCCACTACAGCAAGAAGAGTCTCTCCGCTGAAAGCACTGCAGATGTCTTCATGTGTGACAAATTTATAAGTGGAGAGGCGTTAAGCGTTAAACGGGAGCTGGATTACTTTGGGGAGGAAAAGAGAGACAGTAAACTGGAAAAACAAGACTGCGAGCACTTGGCAAATCAGGATTAGCCCGACTGTGATTTCACAAGAGACTGACAATTCCAATTATAATATAATCCTCGCTTTCAAGCGTTTTCTGAGGAGCAAACAAAAGGATAAGTATGTTGGTTTTCCTCTCAAATGAATAATAAATCCTCTGCAGTTCTACCAACTGTAGAAAGAGACAAACGTAAAGCCTCGGTAGTAAATGCTTTCCACACCGAAGGCGTTCAATGTTATTGCAAAATTCTAATGCGTTTAATCATTCGTACATGGGAAGTAAAGAAATACACACATCCACTGGCTGAGATGGACTAAACCAAAACTAAATAACATTAAAATAGCTACAAGGCTCCACTTATTGGCAGTTGGCATGAAAGGATATGTGCTGGTGATGGGATCCTGGTTAAAGTGGATGATGTTCTCCTCCAGCCACGACTTCTGGCTGTCCAGCTCTTTTTCTTGAGCCTCCAGGTCAGAGATTTGGGCCTTCAAAAGGTTGACCTGCTCTAGCACCTCCTTGGTTTGGCTGCCTGAGTTCTCTCCTCTGGACACAGGGAAGATCACAGAGCAGAAAGCATGTAGAGCGATGACAAGTTGGGTGTTACTCCACGTTGGCAGGGCCACAGGCAGCTAAGAATTTCATCGGTCTCTTAATGCGTCAAAATGTTTTATTTCAAAATTCAATGCCTAAAAGGGTAGGATGAGAGATTCTTTCAAATAATTCACATTGGCTGTAAGAGTTCAAAAGGTATAGAAGGCATTGACTTTTCGGTAAGAAAGCAAATATCTTTTTTTTTTCCAAACCTCCACTGGATGATGTTCTTGTTTTTCTTCTCGATCAATCCCACTCCTTCCAGTACGTTGGTGATGTCATATATCCGTCTCTTCTGCTTCACCGCCAAGCTGTCAGCAGCCTGTTTATTTAGACAGACAGTTTCATGTCACTGAGTGGATGCTCCATATGAACAAAGCTGACAGAAACCGCACAGACACTTTGAACGGGCTGTGACAGGAAACTCTGAAATTCTGCAGGATAAACAAAGCACATCACATCAAGGATTTGGCAAATGAAGCTGCACAAACTGAAAGTGAAACCCTTCGGCGCGAAGGAGGAAGGAGGAGGAGAAGGAGGGAGCGGGTCTAAGAAGCCCGCTGTGTAAACATTAACAAGTTTTGGCGCTTGGGGGAAACTTCTTCTAGTGTGATGACAAAAAGGTAGAATCGTGTTTACCCTTCAGGGAGGCGAGTACATAGCTACAACAAAGTGTACCTCGATGTTTGAGAAGTGAGGGTCCAATATGTCCATTTACTGTATTTCTAGCACATATACATTGGAAAAGAAACATGGTGGGAAGGAAAGTTTCAAATAAACATGGACCGCCAACTGTTTTTAACTTTCGGTTAATTTGTGGATCATCTTGGTTATTTTAGTCTAGAAAACATCACAAAACTTCAAATGTGCTTCTTTGTCTGAACAACAATCCAAAACACAAGCAGGGAAGCAGCAAACCTGGAGAAACTGGGACTATGCTTTGCTTTCTTATTGTCATAATAAGAAAGCAAAGCAAAGCAAAAACACATGTGAATTATTTCATAGTTTTAACCCTAAAAGGGCCCTAAAAGCTGGGGAGTAACCCGTAGATGTGCTGTTGGCGACTCTTGGGCAAAGTGAGTGAGTTCTGGGTTTGAGCGGATTTGGCTGAACTGTGCTTGGCTTTGGTGAACAGAGGATCCAAATACGTAGTTAGTCCTGATTTCATCAACATGGTATTCAAATGCTCTGCCTCGTGACTTTGGGTTATTGTGTTAGTCTACTCTCCACTGAAGGAGAGATGTCTTCTATTTTATAAAAAGTTACAAAAGTTTTTTTTCTAATAAATCGTTGTAATGTGATTTTGATTCATTTAACTATATATTTAAAAAAAAAGTTATAAACCAGTTAACTTTCCTTAACCATCTGACAGAAAGCTAGAAGCTAAACAGGTTTTTTTTTAACGGCTCGGGGGTTGTTGTTATTGAACCGAGGCGGTAATGGCCGCCGGCCGGGCCACCTGTTAAACAAATCAATGCACCTGACCGGCGCTTGTGACTGACGGCCCTTTGTTGCCGAGGGGCCCGCCGAGGGACACCGATTCATTCCCCGCAATACGACACGAAGCCGCCGGCCGTCGCCCTTTTCACTGACCACTTTCAAATCAAGAGCGCCGTCCTTCGTTTCTTGGAGCAGGCTGACGAACTTCATCGTGAGGAGACCCAAACTTTTCTTGTGGCGACTCGGTGTCGCGCGGACGGTCTCCGTCGCCTCGACCTCCATCTTACTTTTTCTTCTTCTTCTTCTTCTTTCTTAACAACGCACGTTCAACCGTTTAAACGTAGACAAAAAAAAACACTAAGGGGACGCTCCCAACATAACGTGTGTTATCTCGACGGGCCGGCGGTAGGAGCTGTAGGGTTTTTAAATCGAAGGACGTTACATTAGGGTTGCCATGGCAACCGTTGATTTCTCTACTGCCCCCCCCCCCTCCCCCCAGCCAGTGATGCCCCTCCTCAACCGGAATCTGGGCCTCCCCCTTCAGCATGACTCTTACTTGATTCACTCTCATTTAAATCCAGTTTTTATTCTTTTTGGAAATCATCATGAAAGGGTGACGGACATTGTACTGCATATTTTTGGATTAAATATGCTAACTTTAAATGGATAAAGTTTTATAAATATGATTTATTTCCCATCAAACCCTGTGTTTTATCTTACAGTTGTGTTAACACAAGTTTACATAAAGTTAAAGAAACAACAAAAGATACGCTCAAGAGGACATTTATTAGATAACTTGTGATGCACTAAAATACAAGAATAACTTAACATAAAACATGTTTGAAAAAGTCAATTTAATTTGTTAAAAGTCTTTTAGTACACTTGTGAGACGTCTCATTTTCTCTTCCATGATTCTCTTGGTGGTTTCCGTCTCCTCCAATAAGTGACGCATCTCCTCTTCCACTTCAAACACCTAAAGAACACACACGCATATATACACAACCCTTTTAATGAAAAGTTAAATATGAGATTTTATGAGGGCTGGATGTGGACATTTTTTATATATTCCACGTGTGAAGACACTGGACACAAAAACCCTGTTATTGTCTTCTAACTTTTATATTTCACCTTCTGATTGGCTTTTTCAATCTGTTTCTGCTTCTCATTCGCCAGTCGAAGCAGCTCAGCTTGGTGGGCGGCCTGGCCAGACTCAAGCTGTCGACGAAATGCATCATCCACACAGCGCAACTTCTCCACTGAGGCTCTGCAAGACAAATACAGCATTATGTTACGTAAGACACTTGGGTGTCAACACTTTTTTTATGGTGGACGGGCCCAGAAAGGGAATCACCGACATAGGAACACATTTACATCGTGGTTATCTTCTGCTTCCGTCTCAGGCGATCTAATACATCCTAATCATAACTACAATGTTATTACAATTATAGAACTCAGAGTTTTCCAGCGCTGCGGCTTGGGTTAGAGATGGGGGAGCGATACTTAATAATAGTCTAAAGAAATGAAACCGAACAGCAGATTGGATGTGCTGTATCCTACTTGTGCGCTTCTGTTGCTTTATCTCTTTCCTCCAGCAGGAGACGTTCCTTGGAATCAAAGTTTTCCTTCATGCGCTTCACCTGGTTCTCCAGCCGAGTCAGCAGGTCTGCCTTTGCCTGCCACTGCTTACTGGAATCACTGGTAGAAGAGATACGTAGGTCAGTGCGAGCTGGTTGAGGTCATAAGTTGTAGTGGTCTTTACTCTAACATCGTCTATCCCTATTGAACAGTTCCAAATTACATTTCAACTGGTATATCCATGTTTGTATCTACTGTATATGTAGAATATGTGTGATGGAAAGCTCGCCTGTAAACTCTTCTGATCTCCTCCAGCTCCGCCTCCTTGTCCTCCAGCTGTTGTTTCAGCTCCTCCTTGCGCTGGCTCAGATGCTCCAGCCGCTCCCTCAGCTCAGACCGCTGAGCCGTTTCCTCCTCCAGCTGCTGCTGGAACCTCTTCTGGGCCCCGACCGCCTCCTCGCTCAGCCTACGGATCTGATTGTCGCGCTCCTGCAGGGACTGGACAGCGGGAAGAGAAAAGGCTTCAGTGTGTCCCGAGATAATATAGCTGAAGACACAGAGAAACACCCATAAAACAGTCACACAGCAAATGAAGAAATGTTGTTTCCCGCTACCTCTTTGAGTCTGCGGATGGTCTCCGTCTGGTCATCGATGATTTTGGTTTTGATTTTGAGGGCATCGTTGTCCCTCTCGTTCCGTTTCTTTTGAGACTCCAGCTCAGCGGCCAGCACCTCGATCTTTGCCTCCAGGCGGCCACGATCCTGAGACAAAGATGCTCCTTGAAAGAGAAGTAAAAGTTGTAAATTGGATCTTGTGTCCATGAGATATAAGATAAGATAAAATAATCGTTTAATAGTCCCGCAGCTAAAATTCACAGGATTAGAGCACTTAAACTTTACCTCCAAGTCCATTAGTCTTTTGTTTATTTTTTTAACTACTTTATTTTCCTTGTTTTTGGTGCAGGTTAATACCTCATACCGAGCTGTTTTTGTTTGAAAGGTCTAACATCTAATGAGTGTATTTCTCACAAATAACCACTAGATGACAGGCTTTACTTTACTGCTCAGAACGGCCAATATAAAAACCTGTACTTGCACCTGATCAGCAACTAAAACTATTTTTTAAAGTGTTCCCAGACTAGAAGGCTCATTCTCTCTTTGACGCTTCCCACCTTGTTGAGCGAGCTCCTGTCCCCAGATCCTCCTCTCTGCTCTAAGGCCATCGATCACCGACTCCTGAGCCGTCAGCTGAGACAACAGTCGACCCTTGTCCTTCTTCAGCAGCTCCAGCTGCAGAGCGAGACGCTGGTCCTGCGCCACCTCTGTTTCCAAGGAACGCAGACGGTTCTGGGCGGGAGGACAGCAACAGACGGACAGAAAGAGACAGACAGACACAGACAGAGTATCAATGATCGGCTGGCAGAATGAAAGGCATTCAGGATTCTCCTGAAGGCTCAGACTGGACAATAAGACTGATGCTCAGAACTGCTAATCTCTATCTGCATCTGACGCAGATACAGAGCTCTTCAGAAGCTCAAAACTAGCAGAGTTTTCTCCTGTGGTCTGAATTAAGCCGGCAGGGATCAGTATGTGTGTGTGTGTGTGTGTGTGTGTGTGTGTGTGTCTAGTCGGCAGCAGGGGGACTGGGATGACACAAACTAAAGCGTTGACGATGATATCTCGTACTGAACTGACTGATGCCGATGACGTCTTTAACACAGAAAATACACACAAGCAAGCTTGTCTTTAATAAATCGGGTGTCACAGGGTGAGGACAGCCACCGTCACTGTATTTATATTATTGTGCTAAAGAGACAGTAGCTCTTGTACATTAGTCCAAGGCAGGTTTCTAATCTATTGCATTAAGATTGAAGGATTGTACGTTCAATTAAAGAAAAAAAAAACCCTCTTTCATGTTAAACTACTTTTGCCATGTCACCTTAGCTTGTTACATTTCTCTAAGAAGTACAGTTCAGTGTGGTGAAGCTTCCTTTAATGCAGAGCTCACTTTACTTCACAAGCAGCTTTCCCAATGCTGTTGTTATATCATGGGATTTCTGACTCCTGCACACAGAATTTCCTCTAAATAATTCAGTCAGACCGTAACCTTTTTATCGCTATACCTTCAGATCGGCGACGGCCTCTCTCTTGGCTTTGATGAGATCAGTGATGCGGCTTTTCTGTTCTTTGACCATGACCGTGAGCTCCTGCACCAGGGACCCTGATTTCTTCTCCCTCTGCTGGGTCTGAGCGAGATTTGCCTTGAGACCCAACAACTCTGCAGTCATCTGCTCACAAGCCTCCTTTACCTACGGCAGCAGGGCGAGGACGTGGAATCAGAGGGGAGTGAGGGTTGGACAGAGTGAGGCACTTTGGTTGGAGCACTGCCTGACCTGACAACGCAATCAATCAATGTCACATTTGACAGAAAGGGTTTCAGAGTTATGTATCTAAATAAAATCTTATAACGGTTTCCATTAGCAAGTGTTTGACACAAAATCTGCTTTCAACTCCAGCTTTTCCAAAAAGGTCAGAGGTTCAAGTGGGAAATTGTGAGAGCTGCCGCGATCTAGAATAAATGAGATATTGTGAAGAATGAAATGAATGGCATCTCTAACCATAATGACAAGCTTGATTCAAATCCAATCCTTTTGTATAAATCGCCTTTTGTGTTATTTAAAGAATGTTATCTGTGCAGAGAGTGTAGAGTTGAACTTAAAAACAGCACTTCGGTGATTACAGGCCGTGTGGCACGACTCCGTCTTTAACCAGACCTCGGAGAAGCGGGCAGCCTCGATGGTGAGCGCCATGCGGAACTCGTCCTCCAGGGCGGCGTACTGTTTCCGGCCCTCTGCCAGTTTCTCCTGCAGCTCCACCTCCTTGTGGCCGTGCCTCCGCTCCACGGAGGCCACCTCCTTCGCCATCGCCTCTCTGAAATCAGGCCCACCAGGCTGCAACCGCAAATCTAGCTGTTTCCTGTGAGAATATACAAACACTCAGGGTACATTGGGCTGTTCCAACACAATTAGGGGGGCATAAAATACATTTTAAAGAGAGAATAAAAGACAAAGAAATTTGAACGTATGAAATAAAGATTATAAATGGTAAATGTTACTTAAGAGCTTCCACGTGAAAACCCTTAATGTAAAAACAAAAAAATCTATTCTACATCTGGCAGAACATATTTTATATTTTAAAATTTTAATAGAGTTTAACATTGCTACCGGTGATTCAGAATAAAATCCTGCAGGTGTACCTGTGCTCCTGCTCTCTGGAGGCGAGCAGTTCATGCAACTGCTGAATTTTGTCTTTGTACTGACGCACTGAGGCTCTCTGTATGTCCGACTCTCTCTTCAGAGCTGTTGCCTTGTTCTCCAGCTCCTGGTGCCGCTTCATCTGAGGAAGGTCGCCACATGTTTTTTTTACAGTCGTTTTCACGCTTCACGTGTTCTCTCTGATCAGCGCTTTCTTTCAGCCGCCTGCATTCCCTCTGCAGGAGGGATAACTAACCTGCTCAGCTGGTTTAATTAAAAACAATAGTGGCATCTGCAGTTTGCCCGCTCTGTTAACAGAAACAGCGTGATGTGTATGCTCGGATCTCCCCACTGAATGAACTCTACGGGTATCAGCTTCTCGCCGTACCTCCTCAGTCTGCTGGCGAGCCCTGAGTGCCTCTCCGTGGGAGATGCTCTCCTCCAGCCCACGCACTGCAGTCCTGTGTTGCTCTTCGCTGCTGCGGGCCTGTTGCAGCTGCTGGGTCAGGGCTCGACACCTCCCCTCCAGCTCCTCAACGCGAGTCTGCCATTCAGAGCGACCCGATCGCTCCTTCAGCAGCAAATCTTTCAGTCTGTGTGAGAGCGGAACACACGATAAGAGCAGCAGGAGGAATACCCTGGATGTTTTTTCCTGCATCGGCAAACACTATGCATGTTTTGGTGCCCTAGGGTTTTAGCGTCTGCTTGTCAGTAACAACCATTGCGTAAGGAAGTGAAAATGCAAATATAATGGAAAAGGCTCTCTGGTAAAAAGAAAATAAATGACACACATGGTGAATTCAGGGAACCCAGTGCAACCTAAGGAATCTACATCTACAGTCGCCCCCTTGTTAATTAACCGTGGACAGTCCTTTCGATGTGGGCTGTCACCTGATGAACGAGGGAGTCAACATTAGTGATCAGTGTTGTTACACAGTGACAGCGGAGATCGATTCATGCACTGCAGACCACATATGCCTGTCATTAAGTATCTAATTACCGCCGTAATGCCGATTCAGCTCAGCCTGAGAGGATTCTTAACGGTGGGATGGATAATCATTGTTCAAGAACGAGACAGGCAGTGCACCCCCGGTCTCAGGAGAGCCGGTACAAAAGATGGAGAGCGCTTGAATGGATGAGAAGCCATTATGCGGTTGACAAATGAAATCCACAGAGACAAGTCCAATTATCCATTTTGCTCATGATGCTCATCTGCTTTAGAGCCGATTTATTCACGTGGAGGTTTGCGTACAAGCGTCTGTGTGCTGCAGCCGGTTTTCCTCCTACCTGTCGGTGGTGTGCAGGGCCATGCTCTGCAGGTCTTTTTCCTCGCTGACCTTTGTCTGCAGGCACTTGAGATCCTCCGTTAGTTTCCTAACAGCCTGCTCAGCCTTCCAACGCCTCTCCCTCTCCTGGTCACGCTCTTCCACAATAGTCTAGCACAAACACACAGGGTAAGGTGAGAATAAAATAACATTGACTGTTTCAAAGGGTTCAATTATCAGTAAATCCCTGTAGAACACATTGAAAAGCTTGCACTGATTTAACACATTAATGTGTGTTTATGGGTCTTAGGGAGTACCACTACACATGTTTAGAACATTGCATTAGCCCTACTGTGGCACCGCAGGGTCGTCTCACTTGATTCTGTGATAGTTGTGTCTACAACTACAAGTTAATAAGAAATAAGAATCTGGAGTTACAGAGAGGAGAGTTTATCAGACCTCTGCAGACCACTCTTGTTCTCTGCAGGAGGCTAGCAACTGGACGAGTTGCATCGTGACTAATGAGTAAAAAGAATGCGTGGGGAAAACATTCAGTTCAAAGAAAACCGGAGCCTTCATTTATAAATACAAGTCAGAATCATGTCAAAGAACTTCAGTGTCGTTGGGTAACCAGAACAGCACTTTTTTAAGCATGGGCTGAAGACTCTCCGTCGAACTGAATATGCATTCACATCCTATTTTGTTCATATTTATTGTTTGTGTAGCACAGTGAGCTAACATTTTATGAAAAGCACTTTTCCAATGCTTTTTACGTTTCAGTTTATATTGAGTAGTTTCTCAGAATGAGCCAAACGTCTAATGGAATAACGTCAGTGTTTGTTGTTATCTTCGTTTTATGGGCATGTCATTTCATATTACTTTTGTGTGTGCTTTTTTTGTAAAAGACATTCTAGTAAAAGCCCCGTAGGGATGTCTACGCTCGTCTCGTACAAAGACATAAACCTTTTTCCCCATCATATCACGTTCAAGCTGTTGTTAAGACCCCCGGTGACCTTTCCATGTCGTACCCTGTACGTCTCCTCCTCCTCTCTGGACGTGGTTTTCATGCTGACCGAGGCCTCGGCAGCTCTCGCAGGTGCTCTCCTCGCCGTCCCAGCTGAGGACGTACCCACTGCGCCCCCCGCCTGCCTCCTGTGTGCCTCCGCACACTTTGAACTCTCGCTACACAAAAAAAAACAAATCAGTAGTATTGACCAGGCTGTAAAATTGATATACAACATCCCAAGAGCTTGAATCTCATTCAATAAAAGGTCAAAGCAGAACACACGCTCACGATTATTGGCAAGAAAAGTTTGAATTGAATTTGGAGCTAATGTTTAAGAACCCTCCTGCCTCTGAGGAGGGCAGTTGGAAACTTACTTAAGTTAAATCCTAAAACCCTGTTCACGGTCGTTAATCACGGGACGCAGATGGCAGTTGTAATATCTGACGGTGCGGAAAACATTTTCTTCCACAAGCCTCAGAAAAGAAAATGCATCAAGCCTTCCAGCTGAGACGTAGAAAGCGTTTCCTTCATCATCAGTACACGCGATGATAACATGTCCAAATCAAATGGGAATTCTCATTACTGCATATTGTGTTTGATTATCAATGCAGGCACGGTCAATTACATTATCATGAATACTTGTTTGTATGATTAAAAGCATTTAACTACTATAACAAAATGAGGGAAAACACAGCATAATATGACGGCAAAACAAATCACTACAATGTCATGAACCTCACAACGGAAGCATATTTTTATTTTTATATATATATGCGCAAAATACCTGTCAGACCTCCGGCCCTTTATCTTCTTGGGGGTCGTCTTTGATGTTGTGCTGTTACGATGTTTGGGGATCCTGGTGCGCCTCCTGTTCTCCTTCCCGCTGTCACACTCACTCTCTGACGTGCGGTCAGTGTCCCTCTTGGCTTTCCGTATCACCGGATGAGCAGGGCGTGTGGATTTGTCACTGTCAGGGGCCTGGTTCAAAAATGGCAGAACTACTCAAAAAATGTGACAATAACCTGTTATATATGAAGAATATGACAAATGAATATGAAAAAATATATGTTTGATGGAGATGAATTGTGAATATGAATCAAATTCAAAAATAAAAACTTCCCAGTAATGGTAAAGAAATTATAATTGATATCAAAGCTGGGCTGTTACCTGGAAACCATTAATAGAACCAACAAATCCAGCAGACCCCCACAGGCTTTTATTTGAAAGACTTCTCTTAAATTGAAAAAAATAATAATAAAATGTTCTAGTTTCTAATATAATATGTGATTTCCTAACTCATGCTGTTTGTTATCCAAATATAACACTTGCTGTATTCTTCACACAAATACCTCTCAACCTGACTTGCTGCATTGTTAAAGAAGCACCTTCTGGATGAGCCGGGACACCTGGTGCTCCAGTTTCCTTATGCGTTGTTCATTCGCTGGGTCTGCTGGATCGGTGACAGTGGAGCGGACCTGTACACCTGGATCTGTGATCACTTCGGAGGCAATCCGCTGACGAAAGTGGGTCAGAACCTCATCGATGCGGGGTGTGGTGAGAGCAGCATCTTCTCTAACCTGCAATGAAACTTCAAATTAAAATGTGCTATTCATTTTAATTTTTTCATTCAGAAAAATGTTAAAATTATTTAATATTTCAGCTTTAAATAAGCAAAGTATTGATGAGACATCAGGATCCCTGACGTCTATTTTCTTTTTCAAAATTAAGCTTTCCTCTCTTAATCCTCTTGTGTTTTTATTGTGGTTCGAATAAATTGGTGTGTGTTCTCTGAGTGTTTCGATGCTGCCATGTTGACCAGGCGTTTGTTTCAAAATTATTACTGGTTAAATTGAATGAAATACACAATTTAACGTGAATATGGTGATTACAATGAAATATAATGGTATAACTATAAGGCTACTAATGGTGTTATGGTATCCAAACTGACCGCTTCGTTGTGACTCGTATCCGTTGACAGCAGGAGGTCCACATAATCCTCCAGACCGGGGACATCACAGGGACTCCCTAAACCTGGATGTGATGGATTTCCCAGCCTGTCGAAACCATCTAGAGCAGAGGTCTGAGGCAACGACTGAAAAATAATCTCTCTGTAACCTGCAGCAGGAAGAGAGACACACACTTTAGAAAAAGCAGACGAGGCAAGCGCCACAGGAACGTCCATAAACACAGCTACTGCCGGTAATTAATGAAGAACGGGAACATATGGATGATGAGTGCACAGCGTAACTGCATGTATTTTATATTAATATGAATTCAGGCAATGCAATTGTGAAAAAGTACTCATGAGATGTATAAAGAGATAAATATATACCAACCATCACGGATTTTCATTTTTATTTCATTGTTGAGAATAAAAAGGGAGAGTCCGTTCTTCCACAAAATCTAACAATTATCTGAGATATGAGAGGTGTTCTGACCTTTTGTCTTCCCTCATTGATAGAATTGTGGTGGACAGAAGAGGGAAATATGAAGCCTCCAAAAGAGGCATGGATTTGAATAAGCGCGTGTTAAAAAGAACCGAGCATCATTTGGTAAGCTTATATGCAGAGCTGTCAATCTAACACCAATATATTACATTACAATGAGCGTATTCAAAGCTAGATGTCTTAGAAAATGGAAAAACCATCCCTCTTAAAAAAACTACAAGCTTGTTGAATACTTTTTTGTGAACAAAATACCCAAGAGACATCAGACATAAAATCACAATCTGTTTTATTTTCCATTGAGGATTCCCCAAAAAATATTTAACCCCTCGGAGCAAAAATGAAAGAAAAAAATGAAACGGGGGGGGACCTAGAAACGGGGTGTCTGACAAGGATGGTCAATCAAGCAGATGGTTCTCGAGATTTGCAAAGGAGAAGCCCTCAGTCAGAGATTCCTTGCATTATAGTTAGAAGACACAGAAATGGATGCTAGCGTGACGTGTTGCACTGCAGTCTCAAAAAGGAGGAGTTTCAGGCTACAAAAAATAAAACCGGATTCATTTCACACTAAGATGTGTCCAATAAACTGAAGTGTATATATACAGAAGTACTGTATTTTTCAATTTCATGAAGAATCCTCTGAAACAGGTTAGGTGAACCTGACATTCTTGACTGTCTTTGCAGTTCAGCCTCTTCTAACTGAACAACAACCACTCAAAATAAATAAGCTTTCTATATCTTACCCGGTGACCGACATACAGCGTTGTCGCTGCCATTCTGGCTCAAAGTGACCTCTCTTAAACTTTGCAATCCAAGCAGGCACTGCAGGAGGTGGTCGATGTTGTCCAGATGGTTGCCATGGAGACTGAGGTGCTTCAGCTTGTATTCCGTGCCATGAAGATACAACAAGCCTAAAAAAGAAATCATCAGGAATCAACAGTATTGACGTGTCAATCACTTATTTATGTTTTACACAAATAATGACGTCTGTGTTCAACTCACCAGTGACGTTGTTTATCCGATTGTAGGACAAATTTAATCTGGTTAGGTTCACAAGGCCATTTAGTCCTGAAGTAAAGGGAGGGGACATTAACGACCTAGTGGTTTCACAGTTCAAAAGAGTCAGTAATGAAGAATAAATACTTTGAGAACACCCAAAAAGCTATAGACCCACCTTCAACCTTTGTGATTAGGTTACAGGATAAATTCAACGTCCTCAAAGAAGTGAGGGAACTAAGACCCTCAATTTTAGAAATGCAATTGGAGGAAAGGTCCAAGTGCCGTAGGTTCCCCGCCGAGGTCAGGCCCTGGATCCCCGAGATGTGATTGCAGTGTAGATTGAGGGATGTTACAGTGGGACTCAGGGGGACATCTAGCAAACTAGATAGAAAGACACAAGGTTGATTGACAGATTCACTAAGAAAATGCTAAAAACAGACCTAACGTTATTGGATTTGCAGAAATAGATGTGTGTATACCACACACATGTATAGGCTAATGATACAAATAATACTTCTGCACTTAAGTTAATGTTTGTGAGATCAACGTTTAGCACAAATCAGGTAAATCAAATCAGTAAACAATGCAAAGTACAACTAAAACAATAACCCATTACCTTGTTATATTCTGGTCAATAAGACTCAGCTCCTTGTTTTCCATAACGACAACATGCAGCCTGCGTTATTTTACCGTTAATAACGCGTTTGAAACTTAACCGTTAAGTAGAATAATGAAACTTGCAAACACGTCCCGAAAGCTTTAACGTTAGTCAACATCAGCTAACGTTAGGTTAACTTAGCATGTTAGCAAAAGTTTACTAGGGATCGAGCTCAGGGTGTTGACATTTGCAGAGCAGTGCTAAAATAGCTTTAACAGCCAACAAGTGCTGCGTTGTAATTTCTACACGCCAAAGCAGTACACGTGAGTTCGTTAAAACGTGTGTTGTTATTGTTTTGAGCCTCTTTTCTGTCGAGTAATTGAAATAGCCGCTTTTAGCTTCGTACTTCCGGTTTAATGACGTAGCCACCGTCAACATCCGGGGAACTGTGTTCCCTTGGTTTCCACCCAGGCGCGTTCATTCAGTCAAAGATGCTACATATCATTAGCAAATTAATTTTGATATTATCGTACTAACAGTAGCGTAAACTTTTCTTGAGAACATGTTTTATTTCATTCTGATTTTAAGTTACATAGTAACCTTCTGTTCTGCACTTGTCCTTTAATGTCTGCTCCCGTCTGTTAAACTGACTTGGTGTTTACTCATCTTGAAGCTGTGAAAATTCATGTGTTTGCTTCCATTTTCTGCTTTCCTCAGAATTTGTACTCCATTCCTGGCACCAATCACACAGTAAACAATGTGGAAAAAAGAAAAAAAGACCAACCAAAACACATTTGTTCATGCCTGCCAAGACAAATATGCTGGTGTGAATGGTGCTTTTGTCTGAAAGCAACCATACAATTCTACTCTTCAAATGAAATAACCGCTTTTCTTTTTCTCTTGCCATTTGTGTAAACAACTGAATATAATATAATAATAATATATTATATTGACTCATAGTTAATTTATGTGTATCTTTCTATGATAACTCACACACAGTAGAATCGTTAAGTGCACAGCATATTTAATAAAGCATCTTATAACCAGAATGTATATGACTTGTTTCAGGACAAAGGAATACCAATAAAAATCAATGTTGGCATCTGGCCTCTGCAAAAGTTGGTAAAAGAAAATGCAGAAGATGGGTTTGATGTTTTTCATGCAAGACAAATAATGTTTAATATTTAAAAGGGTCAAGCAGACAATCAAATGTGTGAGAAATGTTATCCACTAAATAGTGCGAAGGGAGAAAGGAAGTGAAGAACAAAGATTTCAAAAGACTTTAGCTGATGATGGAGAACTTTGCCTGGCTGCTACCCAGCAATAACAGAGCCAATTACACCTGAAAACGAGCCAATGGCCCTCCTTAACCTGTGAAAATGAAGGTCTGGTCCTAATCAAGTGAGTGATTTGGAAAGGCCATCTGCTGCTGCCCCTCCACCGCCATCAAAAAATAGATGAATATTCTCAAAGCTAATTATAGACTGGACTTACGTAGAGCAATGTTTTAATTAAACTTGAGTGGAGGGTACATTTAACATCAACTTTATTTTCACCTTGCTACTGCCATTTGTTTAAAAATAACTATTTGAAGGATGAGAGGAGTTACACAGGAATGACATGAAAAGAATACAAATTGCAGTTAATCTTCAGGGGACTATGAATGGCTGCAGAGAATCCCCACAGCGACGTTGCTTTGGTTGGCCTCATGTAAGAGTGTGATAACAATTCCAGGATGGTTTCTTTCAACCAGTATGTAAAAAGTTATTATTTTTACTAAGCAGAAACATTTTTGCTTACTCAATGGTTTAAACCCCCCCCCCCCCCCCCCCCAAAAAAACACAACTGCACGGCAAACTGTTTATTTAAATGTTTTTAGGAGGAACAGATTTATTTTCAAAAACTGCTGTCATCCATAGCTGTGCACCAGATGTAATGATTACAAATGATTTATAATAATAGCCACACTTTTTACCGTGCTGATAGTAAAAAAATTGTCATTTTTGGTTCACCATGAACAGAATACAAACGGAATTCGAAACGCATCGTATCATGTACAACAGATGACAAACATATGCATACAACACTGGAGACATTCTGAATAAATTACATTTCAGTTAAATGTACAAACAAAGCAAAGTCACTTAAACAAGTCTTTTCTCCCTCTGCCGTGGCTCTTCCCATTTGCACGATGCACGTAAATAAAACAAACATTCCAACAAAAGAGAGCGTTTTGTGAGTCATCTGATTGATAACACAACTGTATTTTTATGTACAATACATTTGATTAAGAATACAGTATCCTTACTTTCCAGAGAGGAAATCAGCTAGAAGGGGAATTATAGATTTCTCTTTCCAGGCGATCTGGCAGTCTTCTGGACAATGTTCCTAGCCTACATTTTACATCAGGAATGTTCTAATGAGGCCAACAAGCAAAAAAACAAGTTTGCAAAACTCTTTGCTCTGCTCTCAGTCACTTCTGTCGTCGCTTCCCCTAAACAATGAATACACCTTCTTCGTCAAGAAGGCTTTGCTGGCATCTGTCCTTCCCTCTTCTTGTACTCTGGGCTCCCCTTTTCCCCAACCTAAAAAAAAAGAAAACAAGACAGACAGCAGTGATAACTCACATTATTTACATTTACAGTAAACCTCTATAGCTTTATCTGCAAGATGAAAAACAGAGGAGGGGTATGGACTGCGATCACCATTAAAGTAAACTCCCGCTTTTGATATTACCCGCAGCCACTGAGGTATCCACCTTAGGACAAGCAGTTCATTGTGCTATCATCTTAATGACCCATCATGTTTCCAGCGGGCCTGAAAAAATATTTCCATTATCGGGCACTTGAGGACAGCAGGGAGGAAATGTCAGCCAAGAGGCAAATTAAATCAAAAAGCTATTTGTTCCCACAAAGAAAACCAGCAGATCCGAATGTCCTCAGATGCAAAGTGCGGTCGAGGCGGCTCTGCACCACGTAACTGCAGAGAAGCTTCTTTACCTCACGCGACCCGACGGAGAGAACGACGGGCCAGCGTTTCTCTCTTCGGCTTAAAAAGGAGAATAAGCCTACGTGTAATGACTGCGGCTGGACATGGGAAAAAGGGCGGGTTCTGTGGTCCAAACACTGTTGTAAGTCTTTTCACAAAAGCTAGGTAAATAAAGAATTGATACATTTTAAGAAGAGATTACACACAGACCTTACTCAGTTGTCAATGTCCGATATGTGGTTCTCTATCTGCGGTTAGAAAGAAAAACAACAACATCAGTGAGATAAACCTTCATTTTAATAACTGACTTTAAGCTACACTTGGTGGTGTCCAATATTTTATGACATATTTGTAAGAATGCTTTTAATTGCCATACGTCAGACCTTCCGTGACCATAAGATATTCATGCTTGAGAAGATATTCAGACATTGATGAGCAGCTTTGGCGTCTGATTCTTTAAAAATAAATAGATATACTTCCTGTCACTGCCATGGAGACTGCCAATGTCTACTCGACCAGCTCACCATCTCACTGGTGCCTTCGTCCTCATAGTCATCGTCGGCGCCGTCAGTCATCTCCCCCGCCTCAACCTCGTCTTCCCCCCCCACCTCCTGTCCACCAGAATGGTGTGCTGCGTCACCATGGAGACGCTCACACATCTCCCCTTGTTTCCTCTGCATGTCTGTGAGGTGAGAGACTGGCAGTTAACATCACAGCGAAATCAATGTTTCGATCTTACTTGATGTACGGATTTCTTTTTTTTTTCTTTTTTTTCAGACAACCCACTCCGCAAAGGCTTTATTAAAAAAATGTTTCTTTCATTTCCACATGTTCACTGTGGAATCTTACCGCCGTCGGGGCGATGTTGCCTCTCAATCCTCTCCAGCCTTCCAAGCAGCGAGTCGATCTTGGTCTTGATCTGCGACAGCTCCTTCTTGATCGTTAGAAGCTGGTCCGTTTTCACTGGGAGCATTTCGTTAGTCAATTTTTAAAAAGCATAACGTAACGTGACGTTTGACGAGGAGGCGGCCACAGCAGCTTCTGCACTGCTCAAACTAGTTTCAGCCGCCAAGATTGCTGACAGAAATGAAGCCGAGGCACAAATTGGAAAAAGGGCAGATCAAATGGAAGCCAAAGTTAACGATAGATTTTCTTGCGTGGCATCGTGGGGAGAATTTTTATTAGGGATGCTGAAGGGTTTTATTACAAGCAGTGCAAAGGTTACTGTCAAACAGAAACAAAAAATTAAGGTTTTATACTATCTAGCCGTCATTGCAATAACTAATAATAACGAATATTGACATTTTTAAATGTGTTCATTCACTTTGTAAGTCCAATAATAAGTTTTGTGGTTGTGTCGGTGTTAGTGAGCCAGAGATAGCATTGCACAGGGGTTTATTGAGAATTTCTTGCCAGATATCCACAAACTCACTACAGAGACATTGTATATTTGAAGCCAAAGTAAATAAAGTAATATATAATAACTACGACTAAATAAAATAATACCTACAAAGAGAGGGAGTAAATCCAACAAATGATTTTCATCATCATCATTTATGACTCAGTAAAAAGTAGAGGATTTGCAAGATGTTACCATAGAAACTCATTACATTACATGTCATTTAGCGGAGGCTTTTATCCAAAGCGACATACAGGTGAAACTCGAAAAATTTGAATATCGTGCAAAAGCTCATTACTTTCAGTAATTCAACTTAAAAGATGAAACTAATATATTATACAGACTCATTACATGCAAAGTGAGATTGTTCAAGACTTGATTTTATATAATTTTGATTTTGATGATTATGGCTATATTCACACATTGATATATTAGTTTCACCTTTTAAGTTGAATTACTGAAAGTAATGAGCTTTTGCACGATTTTCAAATTTTTCGAGTTTCACCTGTACATTGCATCATAACCCATGCATTTCATCTTAGCCTGGGGAGCCATTAGGGTTTGGGTGTCTTGCTCAGGGACACTTTCGACATGGCACATGGAGCAGCCAGGATTCGAACCGCCAACCTTGCGGCTCCCAGCGAACCACACTACTCCACCATTGCTCGTTTCAACTGAACTCCCACTCGTACAGTGATCTCCTGCCTGCTCCTCATCTAAGGGAGGGGCGCTCGCTGTTAGCAGAAGAGAAAGTCACTACCATTACAGTTCATCTAACAAATTACTCTGCAACAGTTTGGTGTGTAAATAAGCAACTGTTTGGAGTCCGATTTGATCAGCATCAACACTTGGAAATTTGTACCATTTAAAGATTTCAAGCTTGGTATGTTTGAATTTTGAGACTCAGAGAAAAGGACGACAGCTACATTACCCCTATTTTGTGTTGTTTTACTGACCGAATGATTCATCAAGAAATCAAAAACAAATTGATAAATAAAACCTAATCCTGTCTGATTGCCCTGGCGGAGTTCAGTGGAATCACTTTGGTGAGGACATTTTTATAAATAGTAATGACCAAAATTGTAACAAACCTGAATTTCCCTTTAAACAGAGCAGAACAAAGAGACAAAGAGAACGTACGTTTGGGGTGTGCGGTGGAAGAGCCAACATTGAGCCCTCGGGACGAGGAAGAGGAGGAGGAGGAGGAGGAACAGGCCCTGACTGGAACGGAGGACTTGGCTCTGCGTGTTGACGGGACGACGATCCGCGAACGCTTGATGGGGATCACGGCACGGGTCGGGGGCGCCACGCGACCGTGGTACTCAAAGAGTCTGAAGGCACATGAGAAATACAGCCGATACTCAAACACAGCTCAGAGCAGGAAACTCTTCTTCTTACGAGTGGTTCTGGATTTCTAAACTATTGAACAGCAAAGTGCAGTTGTTGTATCTTTTCGTCGAGTTATCTGGATTCTTGTTGCTCCAGCAACAAGAGACATTTACAAAGCGGCCTGACAGGAAGGCTGCGAGAGACGTCTGAATGATAGAGGTGCATATTGAACGCCACGGCCATTCGATCAAACCTTGCTCTCACTTGCCGACAGCGCGTTAAATTGCCAAAGTAGCAATAATGAAACACTCATCAGGGGCACTGCAAAGTAGAGGAAGTAAACATGCCAATACATTCTCTGCCTTGTGAGCACAAATGACCAGCCTTTGGGGACTATCAGACAGTCAGTACATACTAATGAGGCTAAAAGCATTGTTAGTAATTCCAAGGGAAATTAATATAAACCTCCCCAATATGACATTATGCGTATGATAATGTGGTTGCTTTGCTTTACATTGGGGCTATTCTGTTAAAAACCCATCTTAATACAAGTAGCGGCTTCTGACAAACAAAGTGTGGAGCAAAGTAACCACTTCAATACACCAGAGATATAGATAGAACCTTTTTACATACCTGCTGTAGAAATCATCTCTGTAGTAGTCATAGTCAAACTCGTAGCCACTGTGAAGATACAACAGAGTAAGTTTCCACTTAAACGTATTCTTCTATATTAGAGGCATGCGTTTCACACGGACCTGTAGAGGGACGACAGAGGCCTCTTGGAGGCCATCTTAGGCCTGTATGGCTTTGGCTCACCTGCCATGTTGATATCTGCAAACAAGACAAGGATGGCATATAGTGACATATAGTGACACAGCAACTTATGCAGCTGTGATGGTGGCGCATGGAGTATGGTGTGCTGGGAGCCGTGAGGTTGGTGGTTTGAATCCCGGTTACTCCATGTGCCATGTTGGCACGTTGGAAGTGACACCTAATTGCTCCTTGGGCAAAATGTAAGTCCCTTTGGACAAAGGTGTCAGCTAAATGACATGTAAATCTCATGATGGCGGAGACTAAGCAGTAGAATAAAGGTAGAAAGCTTTGATTTACTAAGAGGTATAACTTCAGTCCACCGAAGCCCGCAAAGAGGAAAAAACGAGAAGGTTGCAAAATGTTTTCAAGCACGTTTGGGCCCTTGAGACAACAGGGAGACAGTTAAGTTAAAAATGTATGTTTTCAAAGTGCCCTGAAATGCCTCAGCGGACTTCTGTAACTCTTCACACGCGGCTCGACGTGATTGACGGCCCCCCCCGTCTATCTGCCAGGAGCCCCCACTGCGCTCAAACCGCCTTTAGTCTGTCGGCGTCGGCTCAAACGCCGCTCAGTCCGCCCTGAGTGCCACTCATGGTTGTACACAGAAACCCACTTCCCGTGTGCACAAACAGAGGCACACACACACACACACACACACACATCCTTGTCTGATCCGGAAGAGCTTCCCTTGACAGCTTCAAAAAAGTTGCGCAATAAAACATCAGCTTCGGGGATCACGCAGCAGCGAGTTTTCATGACAGCAGCTCCAGTCAAGTCGTTTCACAGAAAGTGTTGCAGTCTTAGTCAGTCCCCCCCCCCGGCACTGGTGGAGATCATATGTATTCTCCCGCTGCGTTGTTAAATGGATCCCACAACACATTGTGTGCAGATTAACCACTGTGCTGTTTGGAGCCCAGACTTGGCCTCCCTCTCCCCTTCGCTTTATTCCCTCCTTTCCCTGCTCGCCCGCCCTAATGGACTAATGAACCCGGGGATGTAGCAGCCGCCCGGCGGTGCACGGGGACGCTTGCACCATTATCATTAGGCTCCGGGAAGACGTGAGGAATGCTGCACATCGTTAAGTGTGCTCTCTCGTCTCTGGTCCCCTGCTGAGGTCGTTAAAGAGACGGCGAGGCTCTGAAAAGCACGCTCTAAAACGAACAACGCCAAACACCCACCCGACAGAGACACACTGAGCCGCTGATTGATTCCGCTCATTATATTAATCATACACAAAAATAAAACAAATGTGTGTGAGGCCGTGTGTGACTGACAGATTTAATTGTATTTGTATCCATTAAAAACTTGAGCGTGGAGATAGAGAGATAGAGGCTGTGTTGCTAAGCAATAGCCAGTTAGGAGTTGATTGATACTGCAAACTGCATGCAGCATCACATTAGGGGCGGGGGGGGGGGGGCGTAAAAGTGTCTTTCTGCTGAAGCCGTCATGACCGAGTTGGACGCTGCACACGGAGAAATTTAAAAGACACAACAAAATGACAGCGGCCAATCTGTAGACTTGTGGGACTTTAATGGTGAACTCATAAACCTAAGATGGACCAGGACAGAAATATTTAGGGGTTGCGGTGATGAGATATACAGTTTATACAGCATCGTTGAAATATCTAAAGAAATAGTATACAAGCCGTATTTTCATATGAGGCTCACACTCAAAAAAGTCAGAGAAGCCAAAGAGGCGTTTTTCACGCCGCCGCCCCTCATCTGAAGAGAAGGTGAGCGCTTTGAATCGTTTAATGGAGTGTTTTCTTTGGGCAGGATGTGGCCGAGTTTAGTCACAGTTTTGTCCGTCCACGCCGGATCCTTTAAGAATACAATCATAATCAGCTCGGGGCCCCCCTGACTCTGTTTGGGTTCATTCATATTAACGAAGCCGTGCGCTATTACCTTTGAGTGTTTTTCCCTGTTATAAATAGAGCCCTCGAGCTCAGCTCGCCCTTGAGCTCCTGGGTCTCTGGAGACGTGGACGAGTCATTACAATCTTTTCTGGCACAAACACCGACTTGAAGTTACTCCACTGGGAAGAGCTTTGATTAAAAGGAAGGAAAAACTCAGCTAAATAACTATTTAACCCTTTAAAGGTGCTTCTGTTTAGCCGAGACAAGCTGACCTGTCGCGTACGAGCAATTCTCCTCTGAACTGGGATCATCAACAAGGCTAACAACAAATTCCTATCTTACATAGCTGGAGGGCGGCGGCGGTCCATATCAAACAACCGCCTATTCCCCGTCTAATTAAGGCGGGAGAGGTGAGCCGTGTGGTAGTACGGCGTAAAGAGAGAAGCAACGAGCGAATTCATTTCCTTCCAGCAAAACACAGCCTTTGGCAGGCGAGGCAGCGCTCCTGGCACGGGAACAACGCGACTCCTCGCTGTGAACAACCGAGAGCAGGTGAGCGGTGTTTGACTGAGAGAACAACCGGGCACCTGTGTGAATACAAATGAGCCAGCGGGAGACGCTCCGGCGTCACAGCGGCCGCAGATTCTATCCACGCCGCCGCCTCCGCTCTCCAGCGCCCCGTAAATCTGACGAGGAGGACTTGAACATATCTCCGATGTCGACTCAAGGGCACGGGGCCGCTTAACAGGGCCGAGGAGAGAAGGCAAAGTCCGCATCCCTTCCGGGGGTCTCCCATCGGGCCTCGTTTCAGAGAGAAGTGTGTGAAGTGGTTGAGGATGAAAGACTATTTGATGCATGACACAATTGTTTTGTTATTTTAAATTCAGACCTCAACTGTATTACTACAAAATGCCACTTTCTTGGAGTGAAAAATTGACTTTTGGGGGTGAACGTTGTCCAGAGCGGCGGTACAAAAGGTACATCTCAGCCCTGTCCCCTGTTGACGTCGTTTACGTCATAACCAGCACGGCGATGGAGCCTCTTGGGCTACAAGATAATTTGGTCTTTCATCTCTCCCCCGGGCTGTCAATACTTTTTGTTGTTTTATGATGCAACTACATGGCTCTCTAATGCAACCCTTTGAAACATTCGGAGGCCAGCAGGTGCAGCGCTTCCGCCCTCGACACGCGGCGCCGAATCAGTGCGAGCAGCTGGAAGCCGGGCGGCAGCTGCCACCTGCTCGAAGCCACTCGTGGCTCTGCTCCGATTCAGGGGTTGACCTGAAGAGAAGGCTTCGCGTCGAGACATCGGAGGAGAGCGATGATGAGGCAATCAGTCGCTTAGTTGAGCGACTGAAAAACGATGCAAACATGAGAGGAAGGACAAAAGGTTTTTTTTAACAGTTTGCCAAAACAAGGTACTGCTTCTCGAAATGCTGTTTAGCAAAGGCTTGTCCAATCTTGGATTTTAGTTTTTTTTTTTACAGATTATTCAAAAGAAACAAGCACCAATAAAAATGGATCACTGGTTGAGCGGGTCACAACAACACGTTGCTTCACAGGGAACACGAGCCGTTAAAAAGGTTGCAAATCACGCAATAAATAATTAAGCAATTATTTAATGAAACTATGTCAAATATTCTCAGATTGCAGTGTCTCCATAGTTAAGATGAATTCAGCAGTTCAGTAGAAATCAAGGCCATTAATACTTTCCCTGTTTTCTCCCATTTAATTCATCACATGATTGATTTATTAATTGGGGAAATAATCATCACACTAATTAGCCTTTGTTCCCAGGAGCCATTTTGTCATGCAACAGTAGTAAAAAGCACACGTGCAAATAATGATTTCTTTAGTTTGAAGGTCCTGATGGAGGAACGAGCGCTACGACCTGCAATGAGTCAGCCTTCTCGTCTCTCTTAAGCTTTTCCGTCTTAAAGAAGGCAGTTGTTGACAGGTGACTAAATTACACTCCTGAACCATTATGTCGACTGTGCTTAATCTCAAGCTTTTTCCTCTGCGGATTGCGTTTACTGTTCAAGTGTCATAAATGTGGTGTTAATTCATGATGAAGTCTAATTCATTATTTATAGCCACATGGTTTATTTCTAATCCCAAGGGTGATCAAACATCCAGGGTTGAAAAATAAGTCATCCCTGCAGTATCACTGTCACGTTTTTAGCTTATTAGTTTCTGTCAAAATGTCAGCATTGAATAAAGCCTTTTAATAATAAAAAAAATTGTTGACCTTATACATGTAACGAAATATATTTTAAAAGACACTGGTATGAATAGTGTATTCTGATCATGAATCAGTAAATCTAGATCTTAATATATGAGGTATAAATTATTCATTCAACAATGCAGGAATATTTCCATCAACTTCTTATGTACACAAGCGCTCACCTGGAGCCCCCATGCGCCACCAACCACTGCAGCCCCTGCACATTGCTCAAAGGCACTTCTGAACTGTAAACACGCTCTGAACAGAACGACACCACTCTATTAAGTCTGCTGTCACCAAAGAAATTCAATGTATTGCAGGCCTTATGCAGCAACTTACGTTGCTTGTGACCAAACGATTCGCATTTCACACGATTCCTGCAGAAATATCCAATAATACACAAGAGGAGATTATAGAGAAATGCTTATACAGTGCATTTTTACATCAAATATATAGATTACTTCCTGAGAATCTTTAAATTTACATTAAAATGCTGACACATGAGGAGGAGCAGATTTCAATCATGATTTACTCCTTGATCCCTTGAAGTAAGCAGCAAAGGCACATTGAAGTTACATCAATACATAAGACAATAAGCAGCAAAATTGTGCCTAAATTATTAAAGGTTAGTTCGTACAAACTAGAAAATGCATTTCCTGCTGAAAAATGTTGGAATGCTAAAAGCTGAAATGATTTTCAGAAAATTGCCGGAAATGCGGGAATGAAAAAATCCGAAATTATTTTTCTCAAATTTCTAAAAATACAGAAATAAGAAAAGCTGAAATAAAAAAAAATAATGCTGAATGTAGAAATGAAAAATGCTGAAATAAATGTCAGGAAATTGCTAAAAATAGAGAACTTGCAGAAACTGAAGTAAATTAATAAAAATATAGATACAAAATAATGAAATTACTTTCATTTTATGAAAATAAAAAAATGACCAAAGCTGAGATTAAATTTTGGTAGTAATATTAGTGTAGTATTGGTTGTAATTGTGGTTCTGGTAGTACTAGTAGTGGAAGAAGTAGTAATAGTAGTTTTAGTTTCAATAGCAGTTGAAAAGTAGTAGTGTTACCAGTAGTACTAGTATTCAGCTGAAGTACTAATACCATTAGTCATAGTAGTATTTGTAGTAACATTAGTAGTATTAATATCAGTATGAGTAGTACTTTTTGATGTAAGAGTAGTAATATCAGTTGCAAAGTCACTCCTAGTAGTAGTACTAAAAATAGTACCACTAAGAGTCATTTTAATAGTAGTAGAAGTACTAGTAGTATAGTAGTATCCTTTGTAGTAGTAGTTGAAGTATAAATACTAACAATACTTTTTATAGTAGTAAGAGTAGGAATATCAGTTGCAGTGTCACTACTAATATTATTACTAAATTAATTTAGTATTAGTTAGTGGTTATGAGTCATTTTAGTATTAATGGGGGCAGGGGTGGGGAAGACTTATTTGAGGGCGGTGGTTTAGATAAGACAGTTGAAGTGGTGGATGGCATTTTGGGGGCGGGGAGCAGGAAATTGTGGGGGCAGAAGCATGGTTAGAAATGGGGTGGCGGGGGGGATTCGAGGGAGGGGAGGACATCTGTGAGTGGGGGAAAAAGGCAGTGTTATAAAGGCAGGGGATGCAAAAGGAGGTTTCGAAATGTCCTCTGTAAGACCTGAATACCTTCGGGTCGTGTCAGACTGCAGTAATCAGGTAATACGCATCAGCTGTGAGGCGAGGACAGAGAGCGACTGCAGCGCGTGTTTGAGTAACCTTGGTAACGGAGCACCTGCGATCATTAACAAGCTGCTCAAAGGGCAGAGAGGGACAGCGATTTACACAGAATCCACACCTCAAACAAGTTAGCCAGGAAATTAACTCAAATCCAAAAGATTATGAGATTTGACGTGACTCAAGACTCTGACAAACGCGTCCAGGTTATTTACATGTCTCTGCGTGTCATAAATACGGCTCTATAGCAAGGTTTCAAAAGGTTACCTTTTGGTTTCTTTGAGAAATATGTCAGATTTGAGATTGGAGCCTATGGAGCTTGAGACAGGTGTGGACTCACTCAATATTAAAGAGCGGAATAAAGCTTAGAAGAACAATACTTGGAATGTTTAAAAGCTTAGAAGCTGGCAACAATAAGGCACAACGTCTCCATCACCACAAATCACAATGGTATTAAAAAAAATATGCAATGTATTAACTATTGTTCTAATAACGTTTTATCAGATACATACAGTGTATATAAAAAGTACAAAATAATTACCCCGGTCAGACACTCAAATTAAATAATTATTTCAAATGTGTTCAATATTTCTCCAATGCTCTGTCCAAAACTATTACCATCAACTCCAACGACATTTAGGTGTCTTTCGACGGGAGTGCGCGGCCTCATACTCACGTCTCAGGTTGCGACGCCTGCCTTTGTACATGTTCACGTCAGAACGAGGACACGCTGCTGATGTCGCTGCTGTGGACGAGCGGACTTTTACTTCTCTTTGCTAAAAAAGAAGAAGAAGAGAGAAGCCAGACTGCGCGCGCCCCTTCGCTCTCGAGACTCGCAGCGGAGCCGCTCCGGAACAAACCATTTGTCGAACTATTCCAGGGGGAGCTCTCGCATCAAATTATTCCTCCCCCCCCTCAAAAGATACGAGTGGAAATAATTTAATTGACTTCTTTTTGTCTCTGCCGATAACAGATAGTACAGTGAGGTAAAAAGGAAACACTTTTGATATGATATTTCAGACGATTGGATTCCCCAAAAGTCCTTCTCCCCCCTTAAATGCAGAATGAATGTGACCAGAAAAAAAGCAATTTTGAGTGGAGAAAGAAATATATGAAGAACTCCACTCTACAACACTTTGTTTATTTTGGTGTGGTACATCAGCCAGGATTTAAGCCCATAGTCCCCATGCCAACAAGGCCCAATTTAAAAAATGTAAAACACCAGAAGATCTTGGCAATGTGTAAAACTAAAACCGTATCAAGGGATGAATCCCGTTTGATGTTTGAGGTTCATCCCATTAAATAGAACCTGATTCTGATTCTCCAACGTAAACAAGACGCCGCTGTTCAAACCGCTTCTTTCAGTCGGAATGATAAATCAGCTGTCCTCCATCCCTCTCTTTCCTAAATGTAATTTCAAATGGATGGACTTGAGAGACGCGCTGAATGAGCACCTGGGGGTCCGCCCACTGATTCCCCCGTTCTGCTCTAGATGTAATTGTAATATCTAATTACACTGACAAGGGGTGTGCAGCTGTCTCGCCTGACGTATTAATGGTTCCACCAGCTTTTTTGTTCTCGCTGAGAAATGACCAGAAACTGAAAGCGGATGAAAGATGGAGGCCGATGTGTGTGTACGGAGTCACGCCTTCAAGGACCGGCCTCACAAATATTAAAAATGCATCTACGTTTTTATGAAGTGGGGACTAAAACAAGCTCTGGGCACTTGGGAATTTGGGATTTATTCCAGGAGATATTTAATCACCAATCGTGGAAGCATCAACATTATCTTTATGATATCTTAATGCAAAACAGTCCTTGTGTAACAGTTTTCAAGAAATACTTTATATTTGAATGGAAAAAATGCAGCTTTTCACAGGATGAAATGACTCATGAATGAAAAACTGCGGTTGGATATTCTATTCTGAGTTGAATTGTACAAGATGTCCTCATGTCCTCGTTTTGGTGGCGTCGTCCTCAATGATATTCTTTCAGCACCATCTAGTGTTCATGCAGATGGGGAAGTCATGGAGGCATGATTCATGGAGCCTGAGAGAGCTGCATGGTAAACAGCATTACAAATTCATATTCATATAAACATGGTGACTGTGAGATAACCATTAATTGTTTAATATTTAATAATCAAGTTAACATGAACGTGTTGTTGTTTTGCTTCACGTCTACACGTGGAGTCGGTCGTCTTCGCCGGGGTTCAGCGCGTGGCGACGCCATCTTTCTGCATTTCAAGCTTCGTGAGGATTTCATGGCAGAGCTTATCAAGTTGATGCCGCCTACAGTTGCAGCTACAGATGTGCTACGGTGTTCTGTCGCTTTTCCACCACACGGAGGCGCCCGAAGACCAGCAGCCACACATGAAAGCTCTCACACAGTGAGGCAGGAGGAGCTTCTGCATCTCGCAGCTGTTAAATGTCCCCGAGGGGAGGAGGGAGGACTTTCTGGTAACTCAAGCTGCATAAAGGGTGCTCCGGACATTACAGGTTTAAAAACGACCCTATACCCCCCCCCCCCCCTTCTCTGCCATTAGCCAAACCCTCACACATCTGTCTCCTCCCTGTGTGGGATTTAATAAAAGAGAAGGAAATATAAAGAATTGATCTATTGTGCGTGGCTGCGCCCTCCCACCTGGCAATATATTAAATCTAAAGTTCATGTTTAAAAGATGATGAGGAGGGAAGAGTTAAGTTTCACGGGGTGAGGCGATAAAGGCAAATGAGATGGCTTCCAAAGCAGAGCGTGAGGTTACTGGGGGGCACCTTTGGTGTACCTCTCACACTCTGCTAATATACTGAATTCTATGTGTCCCGGGGCGCAGCTATGTCCACCTATGCAAAGGAATGCTTCACTTTTATTGCCGTCTGAAGCCTTTATTGACGGGACACATGTTCACCTGAGATCTTCGCAGCGTAACGCTCTTTCCTCTCTCTCTCTCAGGAAACCGTGTTTGTTTGTTTTTTCATAAAATGTGGTATAACCCTGCAGTGGTTTGTCACTGTGCATAACAAAGAGAGGAGCTCCTTTAAGCGGATGCGTCGATGCAGACCGGACGAGGCAGACGCTACACACATTTGTTTTGACAGCAGGGGGGAAACTGGTTTGGTGACAAAAAGCACTGAGGTTTTTAGAAATGTCTCAAAACATTTTTGTTATCAGTGGTCCTGTCGTAGCCCAAATGTATGTGTTGACTCGCTAACTCGTTTCCCCCCTCCTTCATTTCTTTATGCTAAGCTGAGCTAATTGACTCCTCACTCTGGCTCCAAACAGACTTATGAGTATTATTGCTTTCTCCTCTAAATCTTACCAAGAAAGCCAAAAAGCCTACATCCCTCATTCAAAGGATTGATGTCAACCAAGAAGCTATTTTTCTCCCCTTCTAGTTTTACCTGCGGTTTATTTTAGAGACACATCTAGCTGGTTTTTCTCCTCATTTTGTTCATAACCCGTCTGTTATTGTAATTACCAATAATCATTTTTAAAACAACCCAGACAACAACTGAATTAAGTTTAGTTAATTAAGTCTCAGGGAATGAAATAGTTCTTAACACAAATCATTTTACAGCAAATTGCAGTAAACCCAGCTCTATCCTGGTATTTTACCACGGGTCATGTGTCATTTCACAGCCCAGAAATGCATGAAACTGTCTGGAGGTGGAATTACAGACGTGACCCAGTCATTCGTTTTTAATGAAAGAGCAGGGTTCAGAGGACTTGACCCAATCCATAAGCAATGTAAGGAAGATTTACAGGGACGAGGACCTGAATGTTTCCCCCTTGTTGTTGTCGGGCCGGACTGACCGTCCGACCGGTATTTTTAAGCTCAACCCAAATATTCTCTTCACACTAGCTGTACCTTTAGAATTCTTTTTAAGGTTTTACGGATCACATTGAAATCACAGAACTTTTGACCGTAAATACAATTTAGATGGCAACTTCAGGTCTTAATTATTGAAAAGAATAGCCTGAAATTACAGAGGATATCTGTTAGGATCATTTAGAAAATACAGCTATGAAATCCCATAATAATAGATGTTATAATCTGAAAAGGGGCCAGTGCTACATGCACCACGTCACGCAGTGTGACACAAACACGCATTCCTTCAATCGGACCTGACGGATGGACATTTGGGACAGCGTTACCTAGGGACTGTCCCGCGACGACCCTGGTGTTCTCCCCGGCCACGGCCGCCCTGGCGTTCCTCTCGCTGGCGTACTGGACGAAGGCGTAGCCCTTGTGCGCCGAGCAGCCCACGATTTTGCCGTATTTGGCGAAGATGGCCTCGATGTCGCCCTTGGTCACCACGGCCGTGTTCAGGTTTCCGATGAAGACGCGGGAGTTGAGGGAGCGCGGGTCATTCTTGTTGGTCACGTTGCTGGTCTGGGTCTTCCCAGTCATCCTAGTCCTGCAGCGCGGCCTGCTGGGAGACACAGTGGCACAGTGCTCAGGGAGCCGGGAACGTTGGAAAGGGTCCCGAGGGGCTGAGAAAACGACGTGTTTTTTTTTTTCATGAGGCCATTTGAATCCCATGAAATGACTTGAAAAAAGGCTCTAAAAGGAATTTGCTACAGGATTTCACCCCAAACAGCTTCAATGACCACAACAAACGCTTGATCATGGGTTCATTTTTTCTTATTCATTTCTAAGTTGAAATCAAGAGTGCTTCGATACCGGTGCAGTAAGGCACGCTTACTTTTTCTATTGTTTTAGGTAATCCTTCGGTCCATAATAAGAGCTGCAACCACCGATCATTTAATTTAATGATACATTCTTTGACTCGTTTTTTTCGGGGGTTTTTGACCAATCATTCAAAACACAAAGATGTTCAGTTAATTGTATTAGAAATCTGAGGAAAAGCAGATAATGGGATTTTTCAGTCATATGATTACATTACATGTCATTTAACAGACGCTTTTATCCAAAGTGACTTACATTACATTTTAACCCATGACTTACAATCAGCCTGGGGAGTAATTAGGGGTTGGGTGTCGTGCTCAGAGACACTTTGACATGGCACATGGATCCCAGCGCATCACGCCACTCCATGCGACATGTTGATGAGGCTCTACGTTGAATGCTTCTTCTAACCAACAATTTAAAATCCAAAGAAATCTCACTTTGAATAAAGAAAGCCAGCAATGGTTCACAATTCTTAAGGAATGACCAATAAAAAGAAAAAGAAAACAAGACTTCAATGGTTACTCAATTTTTTAAAAAGTCCATTATTTTTCTTAGTTAATCTATCATTCGATTGATGGTAATCCAAATGTCTCCACCTGCTCTCTACATCCAAAGGTCTGAAATCTTTCTGCAGAAAGAAAAGAGTAACGTCATTAAACATGTGAATGCAACAATTCTCACTGCATACGAGGACTCTGTGTTCCCCTGTTTGACAAAAGCTAGAAGCCACAAACAAGATTCTTCACTCGCCATCCATATTCGAGAAGGACAAGAATACCCTAAATGATATTGTGAAAATCTGCTCCAGTGTGATTGGAGTCCAGGAAAGAGTTTTTTTTGTAGGAGAAATAAGGCGGCCCAAAAAGCAGAAGGAAGTATACACCAACCTGACCTTGTTCTGTCCACTGAACTCAGTGTAATGCCCTGAAGGCATCACAATGCGCCCTTCAGGAGAACAAACTACGGCCTTCGTTCTCTCCAGCTAATAAACTCATGTAATAGAGAGGAAAATAAAGGATAAGTACTTTCATAAGGTATCATAGGAATCGCTGCATGAGGATTCCTGGTTGGACCCTGTCATGTCTGTTGTCTCCGTCCTCTAAACTTCTCACATGGTTTCATTTCAATAACTTTTTTTAATGGCCAAAGATGTAAAATTATCCAATATAAAAGATAAGAATAAAAGTTAAGAAATAAAAGTTAATTTCACAATTCCGTCAGATTTAACTTGGCCTGAGCCTTATGTTCAGAAGCAGTTTGCTAAACTATCAAATATTTAACTGTATCTAAAGAAGAATCTTAAATGACCTACAGTAGTATTGTACTAGTTCTTTTACTTAAGTAAAGGGAATACTGTTGGTTTCTGAATACTAATTAATGATTTGATTAAAAACACATTTCAAGCTTATTTACTCCCAAACCGAGAAGAAAAAAACACAAATTATTACAACCTCCCTGCAGTCTGCACGGTTTGATCCCACAATGCGACGGACCTCCGGTGGAGGGGGGGGGGGGTTGGGGATCAGGAAGTGTTGCCATGGTGATACATTTAGCACATCCACTCAGAGAAGACGCAAGTACCTCTCAGGTTGTTGCTTCTTAGAGATCCCTGTTGGTGGTAATTTACGAGCGTGCATCTTTCCTTAATGAGGCTTTCAGCACCAGATCGGGCCGTACACACAGAGCCAGTCACCTCAGACCACGTAAGGCCGTGTCTTTGAATTGCAGCAATTAATTGATCACATTGAAATCAATATCCTACCAACCTTGTTCTATTATGATGATTAGGAAATAATAATGTTTTTTAAGCAATTTTCTCTGATTGCAAATTAGCTGTATTTGAGGTTGTTAAGGTTTTGTCATAAAATGCTGGTTAAATATTCCATCATGTCAAATATGTCTCATTTTGTTTTACTTGTGCTGCTCAGAGGCTTGAGCAACAATCCCAAAATTCACCCTTTAGTTAGATTAAGGAAGTCATCACAATGGTTTTGTTTAAAGTTTGTTTGTGTCAGAAAACAAAAACAAACACCTTTCTGATGATAAAAATAGTTTCCAGGTCATTTTCTTTTTATTGACCAGTGGTTATAAATGACAAATAAAATAATGTGTCTTTTTCATGCAGCGGCTAAAAAGTAGACTCCATTCATGAATGCTTTTCAATTTGTGCATGGGGTGTGAATCCAAATCAGCACGAGGAAGGATGGAGAGATGTAATGATGTGTACATTTCTCCAAAAATGTATCTCACACATCCTGACACACACAAATACACAAACACACACAACCATTAATGCTTCAGGCAGTCAGGAACTCTTCCCATCACAGTCTTCCCCATCGTACCCGTTCACTTCCATTCCTAAAACAAGCATAACTCCCTAAATTTCCCTATTGCTCATCGCAGGATGGAGGATAATTGAACACGGGTAGTCGCATTATGTAGCGATGTCATCTGAAGTTAATCACCTCATAATATCAACAGAACGGGGGTCTATAAAAAGTGTCAATCCAATCAAATGCTATTCAGTGCTTCTCTGCCTTTGGATAAACCTCACAGCTCCGGAGCCCGACTCAACCAGCTGAGTGACTGATGAGAAGTGCGCTGGATGGAAAATGGAAAATGCACAGAGGTGCAGCCGTTAGGCGGTTGATTAATCAAGAAAGAGCACAATTCTAAACAGGATTAATATCCAAAATTGGGATTTTCCTAAATTGATCCCATTGAGCTTGGTAATATTGCCAAATGAAAGCATTGGATTTCTGCTTGTTAAACACAAGTTAAAATGTTGAACGAACTGTGTTTGGTTAGAAAGACTATTTAATTTTTATTTATGCTTATATTACTCTTACATATTTTACCATTGGATTTAACCTGAACTAACCGCCTCGAGTAAAAGGAAAACCACATTGTGTACATCTACGGGATGTTATCACTCATAAAGGCGTTATTTTTTGGCAGCGACTCACCAACTGTTGCTAAACTCTGATCGGTCCATGGAACTTTGTCCCATAAAACAAATGTGACTTTTCCTTTTCCCTTATTGAGCTCCTGTAACTTCAAGACAATAAATTGGGGAAACAGGTGGAAAGCTTGAATATTTTGTCAGTTTGTGGGTTTTTGGAGTCAAGTGTTTCCAATCGTGATCAAACCTCCTTCTGGACAAAACGTTTTAAGAGTTTTCTCCTAAAAACTGCAGGACATCTGCGTGTCTCTTTCCCTCATGCGCATCGCCTGGCATTAGTGGCCTATGTTTTAATTTGGTTTAAATGGTGACAATAAAACGTTTTGAGAATATACCTGGATTACTCCAAATGGGAAGAAAAAAAAAATCTTTTAAAATGTTAATGAACCTGGAAATGTCCCAAGCCAGAAAACACACTCCTGCAAGGCAGGAACAAAGAGAGTGGTTTGGACCGGTACCGGCGCGCGTAGCGCTCCAGATAGAACCCCCGAATAACACCTCCATGCGTCAGCGAAGCTGTGAACGCACCCTGACTCAGCGCTTACACGCTTTTGCACGCGGCAGCGGTTTTGTTGTGTCTGTAAAGTGTCTTATAACCGTAAAGCAGGTGCATGAAAGTGATGTTTTTTGTTGTTGTTGTTGTTGTTGTTTTTTCTAATCTCCAGGGCTTCCCACCGTGACGCGAGGGTCCCGAGCTCAAGCGTTTCATGGACCCTCTTCGGCTCCCTTCACACCAACTGTCAGATGCTTCTCAGACTGAGTTCTCCGGAGATAAAGGAGCGAGGATCAGGTGAAGGTTCCTCTCTTCTCATTCTATGTGACGCGTGTGTGTGAGGGATGCATTCAGGCCACACTCACTGCGCGCTGCTCCGATGTTGCATTGCAGTATTTTATCTTAAGTACGCAAGTCACCTGAGGCCCAACGGGGGGGGGGGGAGAATGGGTTGTGTTTGGATGTGTTAGCTATCAGCCAAAGGACAGAGAGGTCTCTCGAAAGTCTCGGCTTTGAGGTTCTTGCCATGACCAGAATGAAGCATGTGTCATTTCTTTCTTTTTGCGCCATTATTTGGAATGACAGCCAAACACATTGCAGGAGGATACGTGTGGACGGAAATCCAATTAGATTTTTATACAATCTAAATTGACAAACTACAGTGCAGTTTAAGTGTGGGTTATTTTCTTTCTTTCTTTCTGCTGTTATGCAAGAACAAATACAGCATAAAATGTGAAGATTTATGAAAATGCTTGTGGGAGCCGACAAAAGGGCTAGAATCTATCATTGAAAGAGCCTCGGGGGGGTTTAACAGCCAGAATAATGATTGTAGCTGACCTGCTAGATACTCAGTTTCAGAACCTTCATTAGAACAAATGTAGAAAGACCAAATAATATGCTCACGGTAATCACAAAACGTCAGTTAACTATTGCACGAGGACTGGAGGGTCAAACCGCACCATGACTAAGTAGTGTTTAATTGAACATTTGTCACACTGGTGAAAATAGGCCATAAAAACAGCACTGTATTGATCTGCATTGCCTGTATAATGATTTACTATCCTGCAGAAAGGAGGGAAGACTCTTCAAAGTGTCATCTTCGGGCACTCTAAGCTAAACTAAACTCACCGTCCTCTGGCTTCATGTTTAGTCATTATTTAAAAAATGAGCCTTTTTCTTTAGTCACAACCAAACACAATACAAACATTTGTGAAATTCGAAGAACTATAGAAATAGTTCTCTTTGGCCATCGCCACTTTCGTTCTCCTTGTATGCCAAATGTGTGCTTGTCTGTTTTTTGTCTAATAAAAAAATAAAATGATAAAATGAACATGACGATGTGGGTTGTTTTTCCTTCTGTTCTTTTGAGTAAAAAGTGTCCCCTGACTTTTAGATACAGTCTAAATGTCCAAAACCTGTACTGCTACCGAACAGAACCTGCTCCCTTGAATAATAGAAAAGCTGTAATGAGTTCTAAAACAACTCAATGCCAGACGCACAAATGCACAACATGTTTAATCACACAATATTAAATCAAAATGAGGGGTGAATATTTAGAGAGTTTAGAGAGTCAAATTGCATTATGACTGAATGAAATCTAATCGCGGAACATAACAAGTTTAATTTAGTCACAATAAAAAAGAGCAGCTTTGCACACGTTTTGGAGAGTTAACATGAGGTGTGTGTGTGTGTGTGTGTGTGTGTGTGTGTGTGAGTGTGTGCAATAACAACGCTGTGTGCAAACCGATGTCCATTTTAATAACACTTTCTCGCCCTCGTTCATTTCATCCCTGCTCCCCTCCTGCCATAAATGACTCAACCGATGCGCCAACAGAAGCAGCTATTGCTGAATCATTCAAGGCCTCAATTAGCAATTAAGGACCAAATGAATAGAGGTCCTTTCTGGGCCATTCTGCTCCCAGCGCACACGATCCCAGTGGAATCTAATCTCTCCTTTAGGACTTGTACAGTAAATACTAGCCAGCTCTGCAGAGCAGATAGAGAATAACTGGCTATTGCCTACATTTAATGAGCCAGCTTTGAGCCCTGTTTACTGCATATACCTGGAATCTTTAACAAGGACGGATGACTGGCTGTCCTCATATTTTTCCCTCTCGGGCTCTTTCACCCCATTACCTTCTGCATTACACCAGTCTCCAGTTGAATTTGAAGCAGAGGAAAATGCCAACAAAAGGAGAGAGAGACAGAAGCAGGGGGAAATGAAAGGGGTTGAGATAGAAAGGAACTTCAGAAATAAGTAAGAAAAAGACATTTGCAATGCCGATCATCTTCAGGGAGCTCAGAACATGGACCAGCATTTTAAAGATAAAAATGCAGGCGGCGGGTAGCTTATAAATAATTACTTTGAATGTGTCTTTTTGTCTTTTATTTATATATTTTCATACCTTTAATGAAGTGGAAGGCTAGGCTGTGAGACGCCACAGGTACACACTCATGCAGAGCTCCTGGGAAGAAAATAAAACCCATATATTCGTCCAATCCCCCCCCCCCCCCCCCCACCCCCCTCTGGTGAATTTATGGAGGCTCACAGGAGCAGAGGGACTGAAGGTAGATGATCACCTACTGAAAATGAGTTGCACCATAATCTGATCGGAGCAACGTGAAGCCTCGACCACGACCATGACAGCAGGGAGATAAAAGCACCATGTGACCCGCGCGCTGCGATGGGATGAAGCCGCATCTCTCCGGAAGAGACATTTTATCTCTCATCTTTCAATAATAGAAACGCTGAATGTCTCTGCAATCGGGGGCATTTGTGCGTCCTTTTATTACAGAGCACGCAACTTGATCTTTGAGGTCAGTGTGAGTAATATGTGCAACTTCTAACCGTTTGCACCGTCAGCTTGTGGGAGCAGTTAAGAGAGCGAGATCCGCAGAGAAGGTTAGCGGCCGGCTTTCGGTGGGGGAACATTTTAACCCTGTTTTTATTGCTCTCATCAGCCTTTACCGACTATTTTAATCCAGAAATTCTCCACTGAATCACTGCAGGCCTCTGCCTTCTGAGTGGGTTCAACAGTTTCCTTTTTACTTCTTTTATCACACTGTGGAGAAAGAAAAATAAAAAAAAACTCAGAGGATTACTCCCACATCAATATGTGTATTTGAAGGAAAAGTGTGAGGAAAAGACTCCTCTTGCAGTGGTTGAAGGGGTCCACGGCCACACTCGAGGGGATGTGAACACATGCCATGCTTTCCCTCATCTCTTGGCACGGATGCATTCCTCCACTTCCTTAATTCTTCTCTTGCGCGACTACCAAATATAGCTTTCGCTCCACTGAGCTCAAGTAACTGGGTTACTAGAGCTGTGAGTAATTAGCTGTGTGGAGGCTGTGGAGTGAGGCTTGTGAAGTCACATCGGGGTAATGCGGGGTGAGAGGTCAAAGCCAAAAGAGGGGGAAGAGGCTGCCACACGTGCGGAGGATCATTGAAACAATCTTCAGGCCTCATCAAATGAATCAAATCCATGCATTCGGCTGAGTGAGTTATGTATGAAATGGAGCTTCTTCCCTGAATGCTGTAAACTCTGAACTGATTATAATTTCATTCCAGGAATAATTTGCAATTTAAATGCGGGAAATTGCTCCGGTTTGCTGTTGAACATGACAAGTTGGCAATGTTTTCGGTTTTAAGTATAGAGTAACAGGCACATTATAGTGAATACACGGCACTTCCAAACGGGTGAAATGTAACATCTAGTGTGACAGGAACGATCCACTGGCTCCCTAGTTTCTATATTTCAGGTATTTCATAACCGGTATGTTCACGTCATGAAATATGCATTTGTCGAGCTCCCAGTGTTTAATTTTATTCACTTTTTGTAACTAAACCAACAGTATCTCTCGATACTTTCCAACTCCCTCCCGCCTGTCTGAAGCAGATGGCTCCCACAAAATCTTCACGGACAGGAAATAAACGAAAAAAGTCTTATCTCGTATTCCCAATCGCATTTTTATCCTGTTTATCCTCGCTGTTTTATACCATCTAACTTTCAATAGCGGCAGCGCCTACGCAACCTCAGCTTTATAACCCTCTCCCGCTGGGACGCGGCGATCCCTCAGCCCCCCCCCCCCGGCACCGACCCTTAGTGGGAAACTGTGTCCTCGGGTTGTCTGGGCCTGATCAAGAGTCCAAAGTCCACCCTAAATATCACCCACACACCAATTGGTAATCCTAATACGAGTGGACTCAACTTCTCAAATCATGAGTTCTATTATTTTGAATTAGCTGAGTCAATATGTTCATGCCCCCCCCGGGTCAGACACTGTATTTTGTTTGGTTTGTCCAAGATGAAACCAATGGTTTGGGACTGCATGGGGGAATTTAAAATTGGTTAACCCTGACCATATTACGCAACACAATACATGTGGAATTATAATAGAACTCGTGTTTTCTATTTTTTGGGGGTTCAAGCCCATGCTAAATATGTCTTTGTGTAAGTGTTTCTGTTATTTTGCTTAGCGACAATACAAATACAAGTTGTACACATTCATCCTTACAACATGTGTTTTCCAAGTGTTAAATATACAGGAACGTGTTCGGAGAGACTATTATGCTATCTGGGGTGAAACCGCCATCTGAATGGGGAGGCGAGAGCCTGAAATAGCTGAGAATAAGACGTGCAATGCAGAGGGCAAAGGTCACCGAATGGAGACACTTTACTTCCAGGCGAGAATCAGCTCGCTCCAGCTGCTCGGGTAATAAAGTGTTGGCAGCTGTCCGTGGTGCTGAAACCAACCACCATCTCCGTGAATGGATAATGAAAAACGAGGCGCGGCGCTAAATGCTGGTGCTGCTCGGGCTAAATGACACAAAGTCGCACAACAGAACTGAGCACCAGGTGCACGCACACCCCACCGTTCTTCCCGAAACTGCTGTTTTCTTCCAGTGGCTGAAAAAAGGCAGACTCTGCATTGAAAACCTTTGTTGGAAAAACGCCTAACGCAGGAAATTGGAACATGGCGTACGGACGCGAGAACAGGAAATCCAACAGGCAGCAGCGGGCATCAACACGTGCATAATGACACACATAACTGTTCTTTGTTAAAACGGTATCGTATATGTGTGTGTGCGCGTGGATTTGGAAGCACACTCACACACGTACAAATGAGCAGTCTAGCCGTCTTTCGTTGTTTGCATCTGACTCCCCCATCTGTCTCTCTCTTTGGTTATCTTTCGCAATGCGAGAAGCACCCCCCCTCTCTTTGGGCTTCAAGCTGGAGCCTCTCTCAAAACGCGTCTTTCATCCATCCGCGCGTCTCCGGGGAGATGGGACTCCGCGGCGCGTGGCTTCGAAGCTGCCCACGTGCTAACACCTGCCGAGGGGGGGGGGGGGGGGGGGGGGGTCAGCGGTCATCCCAGCCTACGCGGGATGCACGGAGACGGGCCTCGAGTGCCCCCCCCCCCGAGACAGATTACCTCGAGGAGCAGGAATGACGTGCAAAAAACTTGACTCCCTCCTTCCTACCCTCAAAAAAGAAGAGCTCTGGGTGATTCAGTGCAATACGGGCTGGCTATTCCAGAGTCAGCCTCCCACCTCATCCCCAGTGAGAGATAAGTATTGTTTGCGCAGCAGCACATTTCATGCTCAGCTTCCCCCACCTGTTCCCTGACCTGCGGAGTCGGATGGCTGGAGACGCTTGTCGAATTCTTTCACCTGTATCTTTCCAGGGTGATTGAGAAGAAGGGGTTTTGTCTTAAGGGTGTTTTGAAAATATGTGGGTTTTTTTTTAGCAAAACCACAACTTTTATATTAGCTTTTATAGAGACATCAAAGGGTGATGCCACTTTTCTTTTGCTCTGTTTTTTTTTTTTTTTTTTTTTCTTCTTTTTTTCCGCCTGCAGGACCTGCGGTGGATTTCTGGCAGCGTGTCAAGGTCAAAGTCCTGATCAACCCGATTTGCATAATAAACTGCTGCAAACGTTTAGCATTGTCCTCAAAGACCCAGTCCAACCCTCTCCGTCCGACTCCTTCGGCCGGTCAAAGTTTCCAAGCTTCTCTGTTGTGGGGTGAGTGGTTGCCGGTTATTACGCTGTGAGGTGTGTGTGTGTGAAGCGAGAGAAGCAGCTGTGTTATGGTTCAAGCTGCTGTTGCTGCTTCTCCTGTGTGTTGCACAGCTGTCATTTGCATGCAGACACTTAGTTTACATTTTTACAAATTGAAAGGCAACACCCTGCACTTCTGTGATGTTCATTAAAAGAAATCACATTTTATTGGTCCTCAAAAGAAACAGGAACTTTTGTTTAGGGTGAAAAATGACTTTAATTGTGGCATGCTGTTAGATTTGTGCATCTGATGTGATTTGGAAACTCGGATAGTGTTTTAAAAATCTAAAACTATTTGACAGCTCAATTAAAATCCGACTCAGTCCAAGAAATCCGTTTTGCAAGACAAAAAGTTTCCTTTTGCTCGTCAAGGCTGCACAAAGAAGTACGAAGAAAACACCAAAACAAACTCCAGCAGTGTGACATGTCTCACCGATCAGAAAAGCAAAATCCTCACAGGTGAAAATCAAAACGGAGACGTGCAGCCTCTCCGACACCCGAGAAACACTGCAAGATCACAGGAGAGCACCAAGAGCAAAATCACACCAAAACAAGCCGTGATGGAGAAGAAAAAGCGGGAAAATATGCAAAAGGTGGGGATTACACCAGAGAGCTCGTGCAGAAGCTGCTTCGGAAAGAGGAAGAGAGAGAGAGAGCAGGTGGAAGGAGGTGGGGGTGGGGGGGGGGGGCGCAAAGCACGTAGAGCTATTTCTCAATAGCGACACTCAGCATCCGAGATTTAAACCAGTGCATGCACAAAACATCCCCCCCCCCCCCCCAGTCCCCCGTGTCGGAAACACCAAGTCAAGAAAGCAAGAAAGAGAGGGATAAAAATAAAAAAAATAAAAAAAATACGCTTAAGAAAATGTCAGTGGAAAATGTACTCACCGAGCGGGAGTAAAAAGGGTTCAACTAAAAACAAATTGGGCGTATAGCGATGTCGGACTGCTGGTGTGCAGGCTTGTGTGCAACGAGGCTCTGCGTCCCTATTGCGCTCCCTATCGATGCCGGTGGCGGAGTCACGTGACTCGGGATTGGCCAGAGTTTTTGAATCATCGAAGCCCCCCCCCCCCCCCTCCACCCTCCCCACCCCACACTCCCTCTCTTCTCTTGTGTCTGTAATGTAACTCTGAATGGATAGAAATCACCTCTTGTAATGTCATTGAGTTTTAAGCGCGGCGCTGTTTGAGTTTCTCAACATAAGGTCCGGGGTGCGGCCAAGGGGTCACTAACGGATTCCCAGGAAGGTTTCTATGGCTTTATTTCATTTATTAACTGGGTTGGATGAATGCAGTCTTATTTTTACTAGCAAATTAGTGATAAACCTTTTGTTTAAATGGGTTATGTGACCGCCGACCTCGCCTTCCTCGTTGTACATTCTTATTAAAAAAAGATCAAAATCATTTTATCTGAGGATCCTTAATATTAAAATGATTATTATCTTGTGCCTCTTTTGTTTTCTCAGGGAAATGATCAACCTTAATTTGGGGGGGGATTAATGTTAAGCAAACGAGTCATGAATGTAAAAGACAGTGAGATAAGAAACTACAGGTTATTTTAGAAAAAAATATCTTTATCACCAAATGCTGTTCAATTGATCTGACTTTCTTTATATCTGTTTCATAAATGAATGAAATTGCAAACACTGTACGCTTTAACCACTTTTTCCTTCAACTGATCAGATCATGAAAATCTAAATAAGACGACAAAATTGCCTGTAGTCATTTGTGCCCTCTAGAAAAAAAACATTTCTGTGAAAAAAAACCTTTTCTGAGGTGACATTAGTTTACGTGCGTAAGAATTCTTTCTTATTGTAGTCAACACAACCTTCAAAGTTTGCCCCTCTTCCTCTGGTCTCAACAACAACGACAACAACAGGTAAACAACAAGTAAACAGCCCGTGACCACCTGCGTGTGAGTTGAACCCCGGACTCACTCTGTCTGCAGGGAGCACGCTCCTCCTGCTACATTTGAGTTCCTCCATCTCTGATACATGCTTGCGCTTGCATGGGCGCTACACACTCGGTGCCCAGAGGCAGCAAGAACATCTGGCGGGTGATTGGTGATGATTTAGGGGGCCGAGATCGTTCCCCCGAAGGCTGTTTTACTGTGGAAAAAAACAAAAGGTTCTATGTATATCACCAGGGCTCCAACCTCTCAGCGCTCGCTTATTAAACACTAACTGGATTAATCCGTTTATTTTTGAGCCGCATAAGAATATCGATCGTCAATTAGGATGTCAATGCTCGGGGAAGTTGTTAACGTAGTTTAAAGCTCAGTTAATGCTAATCGCTGTTAATGTTGATGGGTAATGAGTTACAGCATGAGGGCAGGGTGGACGCTGCAGTGCCTCTCGATAAACCAGTGGCATTACAAAGAAGGCCGTCAGCACTGTCACCTCTTCACACTGACTCACTTATAAGATTAGTTTATTATATTTTATTGTATATTTAAGTGTTTTAAGCTTCTCACACAATGGATCTTTGGGGTATCAACGCCCTGCAGTGTATTCGTATCTCAAAAAAACGCACAAGACTCAAACCTGGCTTGTCATCGTGTTTGATTTCGTCGCTCCCTGTCGACAGATCCAGGGTTTCCTTCCCCGAGGAAGCAGGAGAGCTCCTGCCGTCAAGAACAGGGTCTGAATGGATCAACGGCTTCTCGAGGGGCTGATAGAGACGGACAGCTTCCCAGGGGCACCATTACTACCTTGACTCTTGGGTGGATTTTTAGCACAAAGAGGCACCTGGTTGGACCACCCAATGTGTTAAAAGGATGTTGTTGAAGGCAACTGAGTTGACGCTTGAATCTCCGGTTAAAGTTCAAACCTCGGTGCCTGTCAAGAAGCAGGTATAGGGATTGTTTGGTGAAAAAAAAGAAGCTGCCTGGCGGAATACAAAACAACCCGATGAGAGCCAGACAAATAAAAAGCACGCTTTAAGATCCCAGGCTCCCGGTCCGACACTAGTCCGACAGAACGTGGCACGCGGCGAGTACCCACCCGGCTCCCGAGTCCTTTATTGTAACACCTGATTTATTCCGTGTCTCGGGTCGAACCGCGTGTCTGCACTCAGCTGTAATTACAGTGTGGAGCAGGACACGTAATGGAACGTTAATGGCAAAGGGACTGATGGTTGGCCTTAAACGTCCCCTTTTCAAACCAGAGTAGTGCATTAGCAGCAGAGATTTGCTGTCCTCACGCTGATTGGAGCTATTAAATTCAATTTAGGACATGTGGAAAGGGAAGGGAATGCGTTGGGCTGAGTGGTGTGTGAATGTAAACCGATGCTGTCAGAATTATTCAAGGTTCTCCTGAGGAAATAAAACAACTTGTCCCCCGTTTTTTAAGCATTTATATACAATCAATACCATTTCTCACAGAAGTCCTGACTTGAAGAAAAGTTATTTGAGTGTGAAGGTTCATGAAAATGCCATTGCTATCCCCCCCATCCCCAAAAAAATTATTAGCCATGAAGGTTGTTAACAGATACGATCGATGTGTGTGTGTGTGTGTGTGTGTTTTTGCTTGCAGGTCTGACAGTGAGAAGGTGTGTTTGTGCTTCTACTCGCATGTATAACCTTTTAATGGGTTGCATATTGGCATTTCATGAGATCTGCTGGGCTCCTCTGTGAAACTAAAAGCCTTGACGTTCTGGAAGCTCCCGTTCCCTCTTGTGCTTGTGATGTCAGCTCTCATGACATGCAGAGCCGGCATCAAAACCATAATGACATCAGATTTAAAAAGCTCATCTGCCCCCCCTGTCAAATACAAACTAATGTTTTTGCATTAACAAATTGTGTCATTTCAAAATCACCTGGTAAAAATAACCTGTCACTGAAATTAGAAACCAGCACTGACCTTTTAAAATAAAACATGAAGCTTATTATTGTCTTAAACTCTTAAATATTGTATTCTTAAATGAGCCGTGACACTTTCACGATCATTTGAGTCCATCTGGTCACTTGGCTTCCCAATATGGCCGTCCACATGTCGTCGGTCCCAGTAGCGCGCTGTGAATAAACCTGAGAAACGCAGGGATTTGCCTCATGATGTTACCACAAACCTAAAAGACCAACAGTGGATACTTCTGTTGACGGGCTTTAGCTCTGCGTCCAACGGCGGAGCGGCCCGGTCACCAATCAGCTGGTGAACGAAAGTGAGCGTTTGGCCCCTTAAGAGCTGCTCGGGCGTTGGTGGAGGCCAGGAATAGACCTAACATTACGGTGCAATTAGGCAAATGTGACTTCCAAAGGTAAACAAAGTGACCACTAAAAGTAGCCGAGTCGGCATTCTTCACAGCGTTCAATCCCAATGTCAGCGTCTACCTTCCCAGCTGTCTGCTCGCAGAGCAACGTGTCCCCTGAGCTTCCAATTTGGAAAACCTGCTTACTTTCATTCGAACCCCGATACTCCTGTCAATGTAAATCAGGTGGGACTCTCGGGGGTCGATCGATGAGAGAGGATTCGCTCTGTGTGTCCCCCCCCCCCCCCCCCCCCGAGGACTCATCAATGACACAAGTCTATTACTCCACAGGGTGAGCAGGCGCATGGGGGGGGGGGCTTCTATGAATTGCAAATGTAAAACTACTTACTCGCCTGCTATGCAAAGGCCGTGATGTATCATAGCGCACTCACCAAACAGACACAAAACAGACTGAAGAACCGGCTCCGAAAAACAGAAATCGCAGCTTTAGCCCCAAAGGCTCCATTTATGTTACAACAGGAATTCAGCCTCCTGTGTTGATGGCCAATAGAAACTCTGCGTTATTTTTGTCGCCTTTCAACTCGTCTTTGTCTGGTGTTCAAGGTTCAATCGGGGGGGATACGCTGGGCTCCAAATGCGAGTCGTCGGAACGGAGGCCGCGAGCCTGCCGCGTGGAGGAGACTCTCCGACTCCCGATGGAGAAGTCTGATGTTCTCGCTCGTTTTCCCCTCCGCGCTCTCAGTTTAAGCTCAGGCAGATTACTGAGCTTCCTGTGGGGATTTCGAAACTTGTCAAAACCTTTAGCGAGCGATAAATCGTTAAAAGTTCTGACTCTGTGTGCTCGGAGTGAATATCTGCAGCAGTTTACTGCCTGCAGTGACGCGGGCACACCGTGAGCAAAAGGGGCAAATTGAAACACACCAAAGCCACGAGGGGACCAACTCGCTTTGTGCATGGCTCACAAAATGAAACAAACGAACCCGTTGTACCTGGCTGTCCTGTCTAAGTGAGCTTTAGATGTGCTAGTCTGCTTGGAGAGGTTCAGAAGTTCCATTACTGAAATACTCGATCCTTTGATGACATCAATATTTCCGGGGATATCTATAGATTACGGGGTATTGTTTTAGACGTTGCTGAGAATCCTTTATGAGACCAGCCCGTGTTAGTTAGCTGCTTTCCTGTTTCCAGCTTCAGGCTAAGCTAAGCTAAGCTAAGCTAACAGTTGGTAAGAAAGACAAAACAGTGGATGCCTTTCCCAAATGTTTTGCTTTTCCCTTTTAATAATGGCGCATTAAATAAACATTAAAAAAGCACAATGGTGCCATATCTTAATCCTAGATATCCGTTGTTCATTCTCTCCCGTTCCACAGCCCTTAATTTATCTCTCTCTGCTCATGTCGGGTCGTTTGGGTTCACAACCCGTCTGCGGCCCGCGATGAGCTGTGAGTTCCTGGCTGGAATTAAGTGTCGTTTGCCTCCTCGCTGTGTGTGACATGTGGGTCCCGGCCCTCCGGTCGGAGCGCTTGAATTATTGAACGGGTCCTGTTGGATCGGCCCGACGTTGACCCGGAGCAGTGGCACAGTGTGAGAGGTGAGTGGGAACGAATCTCCCACCTGCAGGCCTCACATGGCTCCATTTGGAGGGTATCAGCGAGGACGCATTAAAAAATGATCAGTTACAACCAGCAGCGGGGCAGGGTTGGCTGAGGATGATGATGGAGCGTAAATAATACAACAATTCATTGATTGAGAATATAAAAACAAATACAAAGCTACACTACTCACTCTTCTCTAAATGAGCTCTGAAGGTAATAGGAGTTTTAGAGCTAATGGGGGGGGGGGGGGGGGGCTGTTCTGCTGAGGTTGTTACTGTCAAAGATGAAAAAGGAGCCAAAGCCTCCCCTCCGAAGTCTCTACGGTCCCACAAATCCCACAACGTCTCCTCCCAGAGAGTTTACACCAGACAGGTGAAGCGGTTTCCATACGGTTGCACCATAAAGCGTGCTCCCTTTCATTGTACCCTTTTCTTCCACAAAGGGGGGCATATATCTGCACTGTGAGTTTCCCCAAGGCAGCGGGGCTCCATCTTGAGCTGAATATTAGAAAAATGATCATCTTCTCGGCTGACAGCAGCGAGTGCCATCTACATTCACGACTCTGTGCTGGAGAACTGTGATCGCAAACCATACATTTACAAAAAAAACAAATCTACACTGCTACCCTGCCACACCAATTTTCCACTTACATAGAATACCGCTGAAAGGCACGTTCTCAACATGCTGTTAAAACAGAAAGGGAATTCCTTCCAAGCGGGTTTCAACGTCGAACATCTGCCAAGCATCTGTTTCCCGACGTCTGCCTCCGAGTCTGCTTCAGAGAAAACTGAAAAGCACATAAACACCGAGACCCTGCTACCGTGATAATGCTCGGTTCTGCAATCTCACAAGGTTCCTACATCACTGCCTACCCCAAGACGCATCAGTGCATTGATTTTTTTTTAGAAAAGTAGATAATAAGCTAGTGACAAAGAGATTAAAAAAAAAGAAATGAGCATGTGAGAGAAAGAATCGTGAACGACTGGCAGCACAAAGGCCATCAGGAGTATTGTTCCATAGCAGAGCGGCGAGGAGTACGTTTTCATGTCATCTTCTGCGCTGCTGCAGCTCTCCGGGGATTATAGAGTGCCGCAGGAACGAGGTTGGGTTTTTGGTTGGATGCCTGTAAAAAAAAAAAAAGGTCTGCGGTTTACACGGGCTTAAGATATTTTAACGGTTTGTGAAATAAATCTGTAAATACCCCTCCCGTGAATTTCCATGCTTTTACAAGTCATAAAAAGGGTACATTTCTAGATTAAACCACTTCATTTAATAAGAAAAATAATTAGTATCTATTTGTCGAGATTATCTTGCTGCAGAGAACGTGCAATTCTCATCAGCTTCTGTCAATTGCGCAGCTCATTTTCTGCAATAATCCAAACTCCAATGCAAACATCTCATTGTCTTTTTGTCGAGGAAAGAGGCTTCAGACCGGGCCGATAAAAACATCACAATCACAAAAATACTTCCTCCTTGTAGCACTCACTTTTGAAGGAATACTGTTTAATATTACACAAAAACACATTTTAACATGCTCAACTGCAAAGATCTCTCTCCATTTGTCCATCGGGGGAAGGGCGAGATGTTGCCAGGCGACTCAGGTTTGCAACTTTCCTCCCGCTTGCACGATCACACCATCGTTTTGCTACTTTGACCTTCAGGTCAGCACATAATGTGGTTCCTCAATGCAAGAACTGAACTGATCTGAGTGAACAGAAGAAAACAAACAAGCACCCCCCCCCCCCCCCCCCCCCCCCCCCCGAGTGGCTTCGGCTCCAAGGACGCCGAGGAAAAGAAATGATGAACTCATCGCTGTCTCACAAAGGAGACGTCCTGCTGCCAGACAAGAGTGCAGGCCCTGCTCCCTCTGCTCCCTCTGCTCCCTCTGCTCCCTCTGCTCCCTCTGCTTCCTTCTGCTCCTTCTGCTCCTTCTGCTCCCTCTTCCACTCAACTGCAGCAAACTGGGGACAGTAAATAAATGGGATCTTCAGGGCCCGTTGGACAACAGTATTGTGTCTACTTTCCACTTGTTCTAGCTTTATTCCAGCAGTGGAAAGGCAATTCCCTCTTGACTCTAAGACTTTTTATTTTATAATTTTCTCATAAAAAAAGACCAAACCCAGTGAGAAATCCTGCTATCTTCACAGAGAGTAGAATCAGCCACACTTTAGATTGCAATTATGTTTTGTTTTTTTCCCCCCGGTTGAAAGAACCCGAACGTTCAGCCGAAATGTGCGGCGTGTTTGACAGCAATCTGACAGCATTTTGGGTCAAATAGATGTAAACAGTCCGACCTGCGTAGTCGACTTCCGTCAAACATCCAGTGCAGCACGAGTAAAAGATGCAGCAACATAAGAAATTCATACTGACAGGAATATTGTGGGCAGCAGATTCTTCAAAGCAAGTGCTCAGAAGCCTGTGTGTGTGTGTGTGTGTGTGTGTGTGTGTGTGTGTGTGTGTGTGTGTGTGTGTGTGTGTGTGTGTGTGCATATGTGTCAGTACTTTTTCATCCATACTTTGCCCAAAACCATTTAACACAAAGTTCTTCACATGCTTTTAAAATGTGGCATGAAAATGGGAAAAGCTTGAAAGCCCAAAACACACCGTAAAATTTGAGGTGAAAATAGATTATTTCCGGGAGCAACTTAATGTCTTATTTAAAGCCAGTAACTGGTGTGAGTTTTTTTTTTTAAAGCAGTACGTTTTTTTTAAAACAGTCAAATTTAAATGTTTGTGGTGAGCTCATTTGTATTAAAGTAGGAAAATCTTAAATTATATATAAACCCTGAGGCAGCAAAGCATTTTGACAGCATGAATGAGTCTGAACACATTTGTATCTGAAGGTTGATAAACTCAAGACTTGACTTAGTGTGTGTTGTATTTCCATGAAATGTTTTCAATATGCCATCTGATATTTCTCTTTACTTAGCTCAAAGTTTTAAACAGAACTAATGTGATGTATTTGTGCTGCCGAGGGATTATTTCCTGCAGGAACCCTTTCTTGCAAAAAAATAAAAAAGCATTATTCTTGACAGCAGCCCTCATGAGACTTTAAAACATCCATGACTCGTTTGGCTTTTTGCTTTTGCTTAAAAATGATGTGATCCCAGTTGCACGTGCAGAGAAGCAACTTTTACACGCTGCAACACACCTACTTCTCCAATGTTGACTCTTCTCTGTTGTGGACTGAAGCTCACTGAACAAGCAGCACATCAAATGCAACTTTAATACGGCGCAGTCTGTGTTTGCTGCCTGTGAAGAAGGACTTCTGAGATCGGCACATTTGATCTCTTGGGACTCTTTGTTTAAACAGTGTAAAAAACGTAGCCAATTCTGTAAGCCAGAGAGAGAGAGAGAGTGAGAGTGTTTGCCATCTTCACTTTCGACTTCTGGCGAAGCGACATTAGACGGCCCTGTACCATCCAAAATGCAACTTGGTTTAATGAAAAAAAAACAGACATTTCAGTTAGCTGCACCCCCCCCCCCTCCCTCCTCCCTCCTCTCCCTCCTTCTTTCCTTCTCCTCCTTGCATTTCATAGACTGCAGGTTCATTTGGAAGGTAACGATATTCCGGAGGCACGTGGCGGCGGTGAGGCCTCGCCGACCAGCACAGACCTCGCTCCAAAAGGTCCAACACGCACCATGGCGCTGCCCTCGCTAGCGTGGCCCACCTCCTCTTCCCCCCCCCCCGCCATCGTTCCCGGGGGTTGACGCCGCGGGTCCGATCCCTCGCTGGCAGAGCCGCCGGGGGCTGCGACAGGTCGATGACAGATGCCGTCGGGGGGGGGGGGGGCAGCCGACTGTTAATCAAAGCTAAAACGCATCGGAAAGACCACATGCTTAATTAATTGAAGTACACGCCGGCTAACATTGATCACATCAGCTGACAACCGTCAATATCTTCCTTTTTAAATGGTGGAAAGGGGGATTGTTGAGATGTAACCAATGCCAGTTGGGGTCAGGCTCGCTGTTCGTTTATTTAATGTCGATTACATCCAGAGCTGAGAAAATAATTAAAGGGAGAATATTTACCCACCCCGAGCTTAAAGTTTCCTTCCTGATCGTGATAAGAAAACGTTGATTTTTCATTCGTTCATCACAACTCACTTTAATGAAGAAAACTTTGGCTACAAAATGACAGACATTTGACTCCATCGGGATTCAAACATTTCAAATGTGCACTGACGAGGAAAAGAAGGATGCTAACAAATTTAGCACGGCACCATTCTGCATTTTGAAATGTTACTTCAGGGCCATTGAAGTGGACCTTTCACCCAACTAGGAAGTTAAGTTTAAGAGGCCTAAGGCTAATGCAGCAAACAAAGAAATCTCTCAAAGCCTTTGTCTGCCCCGTTGGGACTTCTGATCCCTCCAACGTTATAAACCAAAGCAGCAAGCGGGCTTAATCTGATCAAACAAAACAGTTGCTTACATCTAAAAGAAAAAAATAACAGTCTCACTGGCTGCAGCCTCTTGGCAGAAGCTCTTAAAATGTCTTGGTGCAATTACTCTCCTACGAAGCTGCAGATTTATTAGATGTTCCTTGTTCAATCCCTGCAGAGTTTCTCTCCATGTTGGAAATACAGTGAAATGTTGAAATGGACGACGTGATATCAGAGGTTTGATTGTGTTATTTGTTGGTTCGCATTTAAAAAGCACCGAGGCACAACACCACCATTATTAATGCCAAATGAAATGATCCACCAAAACACAAGTAGCTTAATTTGACCCCAAAGATATGGGGCTATAAATAAATAAAGCAGACTTATCCAATTTAAAGAAGATACGATGATGATATGACAGTGAGAGCTCACCCGACGTCTACCTTTTCGTGACTCCTGACTCTCTCTCTCTCTTACTCTCTCTCTCTCTCTCTCTCTCTCTCTCCCTGCCCGTCACACTCACCTGATGCAGAACGAAGATCGGTCCATCAGACATTCACGTGTGGCACCAGAGCACATGTGCTACATGTTGGTAGATACAGATTTTGGGGATTTCGATGTAACGCTTCACTCATTTCCAGCCGCATGGGGGACCAGGTAAAGAAGATGGAATCCAGAGCTTCATGTTGCTGCTCGAGACTCTGTCAAGACTCCGTCACTAGTGGAAGGGGGGTTTTTTTCCGCCGCTGTGGCACCTCAAACACGTCAAACCTCAATAAACTTTGGTGTTGGAGTTATTAAATCAAATAGTTTTGTCAGTCAGCCCTCTAAATGAAAGGTGGATTCAGGGTATAAATGATTGTTCAACTCACAGCAGCAGAAGCTGGTCATTGACTCTTCATAATGTTTACATGTGCGTAGGAATTCATCTGTTTTTTCTTAATTAACACAGCCGTGATAAAACCTAGAAGACTAAATGCTAAATGTTCCACTGAGACTACCTGAAAGGCGCTTAACTTAATATCATCATGTTTAAAATCCACAGCAATTATTCTTCAGGGAGGCGTGAAATTGATTCCAAACATGTTTCTTTCTCCTCTTCACACTGTCTGATCTCTGCTCCGCTGGGACGACCTTTGATGAAATTTAATTTTGAGCAACAACACTTCATGCACCTTCTATATCTCACCCAAAGATAACACACTTTCATCTTTAATGAATTGTTCAGTACCATTGGGATTTTCTTTTTTAAATGTCTGTATCCATCGAACTGATGTTGTTAAGGTATCGGAGTGTACTTAATTGGAATTAATAAGGTTCTGTGGGTTTTACATGTTAAATGTTTCATCTATCAATTTTTTTTAGAGGTTTTTTCTTTGGCTCAAATCTTGAATGAAAATGATTTTTTTGAGCAGAAATGTGTGTTTTGGCAACTAAACAAGTTGCACAATAACCATTTGATCATAATATGTAGATCAAAAGTGATGAAATTGTCGTCCTCTTCCTCTTCCTCTACATCTATTCAATTAACTGTCAGATAAATGTGACTTTACGTGATAGATCAAAGGGGAATTTCCTTTTTATAGCACACATAATGCACAAGTTAAAGTACGGGTGGTAAAATTGTTTACACACAAATAGGCATAACCTTTTCTGTGTGATCTACAGTTTATTAGATATGAACCACCGTTCCAATCGTGTATTTATTTACTGAGACAGTTGTGACAGCAGGTCGGCAGACAGACTCAATTTCTGTGGCGTCAGCAGATCAGCGCCACCTGCTGGAGGCTGTGAGGAGATACCAAAGTTAAGTTAGGGGACGTATGGGTGTATTACATCCTATTTCCAAAAGGATTTTTACTTTGGTAAAAGTAATACATGCGTTGGATTGTGGCAGAGGGATGCATCCTCACAATACGAGACTTGATTCTAAAATGTTCTTGAAAAATGCAATATTTCTGCCTTACAGTTATAGAGGAACACTTTGGATCTTTAACAAAATGAAAACTGTATTGAAAAATTATACAGTGAATTCTAAAAAAACATTTTCTTTGCTCCATTATATATATATATATATCCATTATATAGGGTTCTCTGTGAGTCTTCCTGGGTTGCTTTTTTGTCACTGAGCTTATTCCATTTATGAGCACATACAACCATTTTCAATGATGCTTTTTGAGTATCAGTTTATGTAAATATGTCATTTTTATTTCGGGCGGGCCCTCCCTTTAAGTACAGTGCTTTAGCAGATGTACCTTTTTACTTCCCATCACTAAAGCAAATTCAAATACTATGTATTAAAGGCATTGACATTCTATATGTCAGGATCACGTGGAGGAGCAGGCGGAAGCAGGACTCAGGCGCGGACTTCTCAATCAATGTGCTCTTTATTCCAAAACAAACCCAATAACGTGCTCCAACAGCGAGGGACATATAGACAATGACACGACCAAGGACAACTGGCACACAGGGCTTAAATACACAAGGGAGGTGCAGGTGATTGGACACAGGTGGAAACACTCAGGCAATCACGGGACAAGGCAGGAAGTGAAGTTACCCAGGAACACAAGAGACATGAAAACTACAAAATAAGACATAGCAGAACCAAACCGTGACACTATACAGCAAAGGCCTCCCACGGAGCAGAATGCAGCTGATAACAAAAATTGAATTGAATAAAACTGAAAGTCCATCTTGCATCAGATTTGATTCCAGTACGATAGGAGCACTCAGCACATGTCCAAACTGTACAAGACAGCACCTGCAATTATGAACATACCTTGGTGATGTTTTCTTGAGGGCATGTTGTGTTCAGGTAGTCATTACTGGGCCTGGCTGTGTGTTATCTGCCTTTAAACCTGTCAGAAACAACAGCAGCTGGTCTCCGTGGGGAGATGCTGAAGAGCTGAAGGTCTTTTTAGCCCCCGGCATGCAGTTCATTCCTGAAATACGATGTTTCAGCTACAGGAGGGAACAGTTTGTCATTAAATATTGCTTCTTCACATTTAAGAAATATGGTTATTTACCAATGAAAGAGTGAGTTTGTGGTTGCATTATCATTATCAGCTGGGAAATTTGGTAATGCATTTTGCATGATGCATGCATCTCCTCAAGACCTAGCTGCACTGAACATCAGCTTTGTAGCATGTCATTATGAGCATGCTATTATGCTTTAGTCATTAGCCAGTTTCACAAAGCAGCTATAGCATGTCTGCAGACGTCACACTATTTAATTTAATAAACAGCCTGAGTTGTGACATTTTGGAGATTGTGTGAACATATATGTGCAGATGCAGCAACAAAGAGCTGTTTTTAATATTGTTGGGACATAAAAAGGAGCCAGCTGTCTCAACTGTGTTTCTGCATGTTAATTGAAACATCTGGATAGCGATGTGATCAAATGCTGTGTGCGGAGTAGACTCCCTCTAACGTTGTGTGTTTACTTTTATCTCCTTCAACCAGTAGAAAAATACAAGGTTTTCAGATCTTTTCTTTTACTTAGAACTTCATGAAAAATGAAACAGACGAAGCATTGCGAGGTTTGGAGTTACAGAAAAATGTGAAAAACATTAAATAGGTCAAGTCAAATGAAAATAGAGAATGTACAACAGAGAGTAATTCTTTACCACCGGCACCGATTCAAACTACGCCTAATCTATGGCATCTATACACACAACTCTTTTCTACAAACACACACACAGTAGGCATTTAATACACAAGCTCCACGTGTTCTATGTTCATCGGCCCCTTGAATTGTTCCACTTTTATGAGAACACAATATTCTGGGAAGATCTGATTCACTATCTAGAAGCTGATTGATACAATAGTTAAGTAAAAGTAGCTGATTAATCGCTCACATCGGTGACTGATGGTGAAGGGTGAGGGACTACGGAGTGCGCGCCACCTCCAGATGCTGAATGCTGTTGTTATTTCTAATTTTAAAAAAAATCTACTTGTGCTGGCTCATGACGCCCCTGAGGAACTCCTCGAAGCGCGGAGTGGCAGCTTCCCCGGCAGCTTCCCCGGCAGCTTCCCCGGCAGCTTTGCCATCGCCCTCCGCCGCCCGGGAGGCGCGGCGCAACCGGCAGTTGTAGTCGAGCTCGGGGTCGCAGTCGGGGTCGGGCAGGATGATGCCGCCCTTGGCCGGCTTCGGGGCCTCGGCGCCGGAGGGGGGCGCGGAAAACTTGGCGCAGGTGGGGTCGAACGGATGGCAGAAGGGCCTGGCGTCCGCCTCGGCCTCGGCGCCGGGCTCCAGCGGCGTGCAGCCCCTGTCGTAGTGCACGTAGCAGTCGTGGCCTTCCTTGGTCTTGCCGCGGATGCCCAGCTTGTAGCGGACCTGGTTAATTAATTGATTGATTGATTGTTTTGTTTTTATGTTGGTTTAAAACGTGGATAACAAGTGAAAGCATTATGCAACACCTTTTTAATTTCACTACATCATTTAATAAACCCAAGGAAAAGGAATAGACATAGAAGAACAAAAAGCAAGATTAGGCCAACGCTAGGTCGGTCAAAACATTTAACTATTGATTCCTAGTAGCAGGACTTCAAACTCAGACCTGGTCCTCAGCGGGCCTGCGCAGGGCGGCGGCGGCTGTCAGTAAGCACATCGGGTTCTGGCGAGGATCGCAGACCAGGGGAGCGGCGGGACGCGCGGCCTCGTCCTGGGGCATGTACTCCAGCACGGGCTTGGTGAGACCGGACAGCTTGGTGGCGGTCAGAGGGTTGCAGCCGCCGTCAAAGAGCGGGTTGCACCGCTGCTCTTTCGGGGCCCCGCCCGCAGCGCGCGGGGGGGCGGGAGCAGCGGCGTGGCTCACGCACAGCGGGTCCACTGCCGGGTCGCAGCTCGGGTAGAGCAGGTGGTAGAGGCCAGTGGGGGCTTTGTGGACCAGGGTGGGCATGCAGTAGGGATCCCGGGGGTCACACTGGAGCGCGGCGTAGGACGGGGACGGGCCGGCGGCCGGGCGGTAGCCGTACGCGGCCCTCAGGTGGTACTGCAGACACTCCACGTCTTCAGGCCCGCAGATCCTCAGCAGCTCGGACCGCTGCTCCGCGCTCAGGAAGGGCTCCAGGACGGGGGCGTAGTAGTAGAAGCCCGTGGGGCTCTTCATGGGCACGGGCAGCATGGGAGTGAGGACGGGGGCCGGTACCTTTGCCGGAGCCGGCTCGGGCTCCGGGGCGCCAGCATGGGGGACGAGGGGGTAGAGGCAGTAGGGGTCCAGGTAAGGGTTGCACATCCTGACAGGAGCAGACTTGATGGAGGCGGGCATCACCAACGCGGCCTTGGGCTTGCTGGTGGACTCGGAGATGCACTCCGGGTCGTCGGAATCGGCGCACGACTTGTAGATCTCGCTCAGGTGCTTGAGGTAGTGGTTGAAAGTCGGGCCCTCCTCTGACCTGTGCTTGTTCTGCAGGTAGGCCACGTACAGACGATCCAGATCCTCGATCTGAAATACCAGTTAAAAAGGGGGGCAAAATGAATTGGTTTTGATTCCATGTGATTCACAACCCGCCGAGGACTAAAAATTAAACTATAAGATTGCATGTGAAGCTCGAGATCGAACGACCTGCACACATATTCTTTGAGGAGGAATTTTCTTTTTCAGCACACATAGTTGTTGCTCGACCATACATGAAAGAGCTCTCTGAGACCAAGGAGAGACGCCGGAACAACTTGCATTGCAGAGTAATTTGGTATTTTAAGATGGACATAGCATAGTAGTACTTTCATATTGTCACTGGGAAAAATCTTTTAAAGGGCCTGAAAAAAATAAGTGAAGAACTCTCTATAATATTCCAACTGGTTGTGAGGAAAAACAAGGATTTTTATCCCGAGCCTCAGTGGGTGAAGCTGAATAATTCATCTGAGAGAAACTCCACTCACTCCCTCCTGGTTGTGGCTCTGCATGAAGTACTTGTACCATCCCCAGAAGTCCGGCAGGCGCTGGTACTGAGGCAAGGCGAAGACGGGGGCGTTCCTTCTGTTGCGAACCACAGGCGTCTCCACATCACCGCCAGACGCCGCGAGCGCTGAGAGGGGACGGAAGAGAGGGAAGAGAGGGAAGCAAATAAAGTGTGCAGGAGCCTGAATGCACAAACGCCGTGTGAAGATTCAGTAGATGTGTTTTTTTATTTGTGCAGTACAGAACATATGTGTGTTATGAATACACACACATGAAACATATTCATATTTGCGTTCTTTGCAAGAGTTAGATCGTTCATCTAGTTAAAGAGATTTAAGAGGTTAGTTAGATTTCTCCAGTCATTGTGACCACTGAACATGAAACGTAAGTTGTGCTTTCCGGCCGAATAAAAGGAAAGAATATCAGTCGAAGGGGCCTTCATAACTGCCCGCTGGAAAACTGATTTAAGTTTTAAAGGCCCCTTTAAACGTGTCCCAGATGCCACATCACAAAGGTCCTTACCTTTCTCCTCCCCGCGCTGCTCCACTGGAACGGCCCCCAGAAGCTCTGTAAAACACGAGCAGCAGCCACATCAGCAGCAGCAGGAACGTGAGCCAACTGGCACCAGATGTCGAGCTTTCCCTCCACATGGGGGGAAAAAATAAGGCCCCCGGGGTGAAACGCGGCAGGTGCCGGGGCTCTGGCGCCCGGGCGGCGTCCTGCGGATTGAACACCCCCCCCCCCCCCTCCTCCCGCAGACCCCCCACCTGCATCCACCCGTCAGGCTTTGAGCCGCACCCGTGGAGCTCGTGAGACTACTGGGGGCCTCCTTAAAGTTACCCTGTAAAACTACAAAGAGTGCCCCCCCCCCCTCCTCTCGCCCCCCCCCCCCCCCAAAAAAAAACTATTACCAGCACAATGTAGAGGTGGAAAGTGGGAGGGAGTGGGCATGTGTGTGTGTGTGTACATCTCTGTTCAGTATGAGAAAATGAGCCAAGTCAGGTGATTAAGGTGGCAACTTTATTTTTAAGTTATTAATGTGGAAAATTTGCCATAGTTGCCGTAGTTTCTTTTTATGACTCAAGAAATGTTTACAGGTCTGCCTTGCCAACCAGCACGGCATGTTGTTTTAGTACTAATAATATATTAATGGTAAAGTACATTATGAATACATTATGTTCTACGTACGCGTCGTATTCAACCACTGCCCAAATAAAAGTCCCAAAAAGCTATAGAAAACCAAATATATCTTCTTCTTTTTTTACACAAATTCAATTTATTAATAAATTCTGAGTTTTTTTGCCTCTTCAGGCCTCATAATATCCCTCAAATGAAACAATCTGAGAAGGTAACAACACGTTTTGCGCAACCTGCGGAAAGTGTGTTGCAGATGGACCCTGAGACCACTCGTCTAAATGGTGCTCCAAAGTATCAATGCCACACATATCATTTATTATTATGTATTCATATATCATGTCATTTTAATTCACCCAAATACCTAATACCTTTTGTCGGTGAAGTGACTACATCGGCAATAAAAACCAAATTGTGTGTGACAAAGGCCAGACGAAGACATAGGTTCATTGTGAATGAAATGCACAGCTCAAGTCTCACCTGGTAGCAAAACCATGGCTAACAGGAATCCTGTGTGGCTCAAGAAAAGCGAAGGTCGTCCAACACGAGCCATCTTCTGTTTCATGTGATTCTGAGGCAAAAAGACATTAACAATAGTGACAGACAATGTTAGAACAGAACTGATAAAAAATGAACGTCTCTTGCACAGTAAAACAAATCAACCCAAATGACAAGACTTGTTTGTCATTTGTTGTGTGATACAGAAAAGAAAGACAATGGCACAGAATTTTTTTTTCATGACAGCATAAAAGAAACTTCCTCTGAGTGACACAGTTTCACACTCATAGATCAGAAGACGTTCCCACATTTCATGCAGCATTCACATCGTTACTTACCTGCAAAGGTGCTGACGTTCTGGCCTCCTCCTCCGATCACCTGTGGCTGTCTCCGGATCGAGCTTCTTGAGGTGGGGGCCGGAGAGGGCGGAGGGGGGGGGGGGGAGATGCTTGCCGCAATGTGGTTGACTGAACTGTCAAAAAAAAACCCTTTTACCTGCGGGACCCACAGGCAGCGAAACATTTTAAAGGAGCCCCCTCGATCATTAAAAACAAAAAAAAGGCATGTCATCCGTCTCCGGCATGCTGGTGGGCGCTCCGGGATTGGCTCCCGCGCTGCCATCCGTCCGACCAATGGGGCTCCTGTAATTAGGAGGGTCGAGCAGCACGAGCGCTTTCAGTGGAGAAAGATTAACAAGGTGCCATTTAGTGCCGCGTTTCTGTCCTCGCAGGGGTTTGGAATTTGGGGTCGACGCCGCGGCGCGACGTCACATCCAAACCACTGGTGGGTTTTTGAGATTTAGAATCTGAAATAAAAAAGAATAAATAAAACCCGGAACCTGGGAAATCCACGGCGTGGTTCTTTGTCACAGGAGATCAGATTCATAAAGAAGCATTGGGGTGGCGCTGATGTAACGTTTAGAGGAAAACCGTAGTGCAAGAAGGTAGTCCTGATGTAAGATACATTACCTGGGAAATTGACTGCAAAGAATAAAAAAAGAGTATTTCTGAAATATGCATTTTGTTGCATCAGGATTAACAAAAGTGTTGCCAGGATCAAGGGCGTAACCACGCATTCTTTGTGTCCCCCCCAATATTGAGAAAATACCAATCTGTCCCCCCCAATATGCAGCAGAAAATATGTAAAATATACATTCTCCTTTTATTCCTTTTGACGTGAATTCAAATGGCCAACGTAGTCCTTGAAACTATGTTCTAAATGTGCAAATGTTCATATATAAATATACACTCACCGGCCACTTTATTAGGTACCCCATGCTAGTAACGGGTTGGACCCCCTTTTGCCTTCAGAACTGCCTCAATTCTTCGTGGCATAGATTCAACAAGGTGCTGGAAGCATTCCTCAGGGAGTTTGGTCCATATTGACATGATGGCATCACACAGTTGCCGCAGATTTGTCGGCTGCACATCCATGATGCGAATCTCCCGTTCCACCACATCCCAAAGATGCTCTATTGGATTGAGATCTGGTGATTGTGGAGGCCATTTGAGTACAGCGAACTCATTGTCATGTTCAAGAAACCAGTCTGAGATGATTCCAGCTTTATGACATGGCGCTTTATCCTGCTGAAAGTAGCCATCAGAAGTTGGGTACATTGTGGTCATAAAGGGATGGACATGGTCAGCAACAATACTCAGGTAGGCTGTGGCGTTGCAACGATGCTCAATTGGTACCAAGGGGCCCAAAGAGTGCCAAGAAAATATTCCCCACACCATGACACCACCACCACCAGCCTGAACCGTTGATACAAGGCAGGATGGATCCATGCTTTCATGTTGTAGACGCCAAATTCTGACCCTACCATCCGAATTTCGCAGCAGAAATCGAGACTCATCAGACCAGGCAACGTTTTTCCAATCTTCTATTGTCCAATTTCGATGAGCTTGTGCAAATTGTAGCCTCAGTTTCCTGTTCTTAGCTGAAAGGAGTGGCACCCGGTGTGGTCTTCTGCTGCTGTAGCCCATCTGCCTCAAAGTTGGACGTACTGTGCGTTCAGAGATGCTCTTATGCCCACCTTGGTTGTAACGGGTGGTTATTTGAGTCACTGTTGCCCTATCAGCTCGAACCAGTCTGGCCATTCTCCTCTGACCTCTGGCATCAACAAGGCATTTCCGCCCACAGAACTGCCGCTCATTGGATGTTTTTTCTTTTTCGGACCATTCTCTGTAAACCCTAGAGATGGTTGTGCGTGAAAATCCCAGTAGATTAGCAGTTTCTGAAATACTCAGACCAGCCCTTCTGGCACCAACAATCATGCCACGTTCAAAGTCACTCAAATCACCTTTCTTCCCCATACTGATGCTCGGTTTGAACTGCAGGAGATTGTCTTGACAATGTCTACATGCCTAAATGCACTGAGTTGCCGCCATGTGATTGGCTGCTTAGAAATTAAGTGTTAACGAGCAGTTGGACAGGTGTACCTAATAAAGTGGCCGGTGAGTGTAGAATTGTAGGCAATACACTTAACAAAAAAATGATGGGGAAGGGTATTCATTTGGACCCCCCCCTAATGTCTAAACCACGGGTACGTCCTTGGCCAGGATCACATCCTTTATCCAAGCAGAAGGAGCATGCGTCTACGGCCATTTTCTCCCTCTTTGAATACTCAGATGTTTTATAAAGCTGCTGTTAAATGGAGAAGAAAAAAAAGTGTACAGTCATCATTTTACATTTTTATTGGGCAAACCATAGACATTCATTTAAAAAAAAGATTGTTTCCCTTTTCATATGCGTCAGGCTGGTCTGAGAGGCTTTCTTATTATTTCTTGCACACACATGTTTTCTATCTAACCTCACAGGGGAAGCTGGGTTCCTTGGGAGAGGTGGCCCACTAATGAAGCCGCTGTGGATGTGCAGAACCATTAGGACCAGAAGGCCCACACCACTGCTAGACCGGCGGAGGCTCCTCCTGCTCGGATTGTGCCACGTGTGCAGAAAAAAACCATTGAAAGTGGATATTATTAAAATATCTTTCCAAGATTCCACTGTCAGTAATTCCTACTGTCACTGTTAAATTGAAAAAAATAAATCAAATCATTCCACCTTAAGCATCATCTTCCACTTTGTTCCCTGAATCCTGGTTTTCTGACTTCACAGTTTGTCCAGTTCTTGAAATAATTGCGGTTGTCGCGCTGCGAGACAAATCGTCGTGTTTTTTCGGCTTAAAGCAGAACAGCCATCAGTTTGTCGGTTTGTCTTTTCAAAAATGTGGACTGAGAGCCCATTAAGGGTTTCATGCTACTTGCAAAAGAAAACGTCATTAAAAACACAGACCCTTGTTAAAATGTTGATCCCTGTCAGATGCTTTTATGCTAGCACTTAAATGGTGGTTCAAGTTACATATAAGTAAGTGAACCATGAAGGCCTCACGCTGTGATTGTTACATGACTGGCAATTCAAAGGTTCTGTTGCAAAGTTAGAAGAATAACAACAAACTAAAACCAAAGCTTTAAACTGTGAACGTTCACCAACATTGACTTGACAGAAGAGCAGATCGTGCTCCTTCGTGGTCGCGGTTGTTTTTTTGTCGCCGTGTTGTTCGTGTCAGACTCCTCTGCCCATTAGCGAGTGCACACGCGTGTTCCTCAGATGGTGAACACGGCAGACGTCGTACCCTGTTGGCCGCTGTGAGGCTGTTTGGCCCCCAGTGTTAGCATTTAGCTCGGCACGCCGCTGTACGTTGATCCAGAGAGGCTCCACAGAGCTGCGTGGAAACCGTTGTGTTGATTGATAACCTCATCCAGTCTCATCTTAACGTTGTCCCCGACAACCACCATGTGGGGTTCTTTATTAAAAGAGTTCTACAATCAGCATTGAAGTATTATGTTCCTTTTACAGGTTGAAAGTTAAATGTTCTTAAAGCAATTCGAAATAAATTGATTATTAACTGCTATTAAGGACAGTTTTGTCAATTGTCTCCCATCCTTGATTGGTTTATACTACAAAACTCCATCACACAGCACTTTGTGTTTAATGCTAGTGAATGCACGTAGAGTTTTTACCATTGTCTCGTCAGTGACTGTTGGGACAGAGTTCAATGTTTCACTGATTCTGCACAGCTGAGCTGCTAAAAACCTGCAGTTTGCCTCTTGTCCTCGTCACAGGTTGTGATTGTGCATTTTCTCCACATTGTTTCTTTGGTATTGGCCAAAAGCTGCAGCTGCAGTTTACATTCTGCACTACCTATTCCTGAAAAAACTGTAATTATCAAAAGTTTTAAGATTTAAGATAATGCGAAAATTCAATGAGGATGAACGTGTCAGTTATCAACTTGGTAAAGCTTTTAAATTTAGCAAAATGGGGCAATGGTACTGCCCCATTTCTAACGTGTTACTTTGAGTGCGCAGTGATATGGATCACTCGGGTCAGTGTGAACAGCCACTGTACATTATCGCTCAATATAAACCCCCCGTGACTCGCTCTCGACCAATCAGAACGCTGGATTTCATCTACCGTGCTATATATATTCAGTACACATTTTTCTTTTTGGACTGCCAAAACGTCGATCAATAAAAAAAGACCATATGTGGCTATCAGACATAGTCATTCAAATAATTAAAGCTATTTTAACAGGCTATAATTCATCATATGCCATCTGCAGCATGTTTAGGTGCGACAGAACATGGAGCCTCTGCCCATCACATGTATAATTACACTCTTAACAGGTGTTCTCCAGCGCACTGAAACCTGCAATCCAGTTTAGAAGCCGTCGAAGACATGAGCACGATACAAGCTCATAATTTTAACATTCCATATATGAAGAATCCTCGGGATGCTGAGAATTTCACAACATCTGGAGCTGGTGACGACTTTGTAAGGATGTTTGAAAAAAGCCCAAAACTCGGACAACTATGACATGAAATTGTATGTTATTACACAGCAAATGGTCGGTTTGCTTTCCAACCCCAAAAAAATAAAAAAGATGTGGAGTGGTGAGAATATCATCCATCAACTTTGAAGCCCCTGTCACTGTATGTCATCATCGTCAAACAGATCCTCAAAATCTGTGGAAACGAAAAACACGACTAAACTACAGTGCCAAAAAAACAATAAAACACTGGCTGTATTTCAAATGCGTCGGCAAGCCCGACGTTTTCTCATAAAGCGTTTTAGGCTGCGAGGCTTACAGGGCTGCAGGGTGATAAAAGTAAAAGGATGGGCCTTTCTGTGGGTCTGACGGTTTGTGAGGTCAGAGGTCGGCAGCGGAAGTGTATGAACCTGCAAGGGGAATATGTGCCACATCCTCTGTTCATGCAGGTACCCTACATTTAAAGGGCCAGTGTGTGAGGTTTCTGGGATCGATTGACAGAAATGGAACAGAGCGTTGGTAGCCGGGGTCCTCGTCCACGTCGCGCTGCTCCGCCCCGTTTCCTCGCCACACCAGAGCGGACGAACCAGACATATCTGCACCACATGAAGGCCACGCTGGTTATCTGACACGTTCGTGAAACTCAGAAACATGGGCCGAGGTATTTTGCACCATTTCAATCATTTGAATCAACCTAATCAGCAGATTAGATTGTTAATGAAGAGCAAAGGTTCTTTTAATGTTTTTATTCATCTTCATTGACGGTTTGATCAGTAAAATGTCAGAAAATACTGAAAAAAATCTTAAGGCGAAGGTGATATCTAGTCTTTGATATCTAGACATTTTCACAGTGGGAAAACAAATGGTAGAAAAGGAGAATGGGCTCTTGTGTATATATAACTCAGTTTCAGCTTTCAGTAAAAAAAATAACAAATCTGAGTGATACCCCCCCGTTTACTTTTCTTTAAGTTCAACTGTGCTGCATAAGTACGGTCTGAAGTCAGTCTACATAAGGTACATTTTGTCCTCCTTGTACACAGACTGCTGTTTCAAAAGGTGTCATCAAACACTCAGAACATAGAAATCACACCGCACATGACAGAAAAACAAGATTCTGGCTATAATTAAAGCCCTCATAAAAAATAAAAAAAACATGATTTACAATGTAGGACAGGTACGCTCAGGTGAAAAATTCCTTCCGTTGTGTTTTTATTGCTGAGACACAATACGTTTCTTCACAGACCGAGACCTAAACTATTCCTCCAACCAAACCGCTGCAGCCCGAATGTTTCAGAGGGAAGTACACTAACGGGCACAGATTGTCACTTTTGTGAGCGTGAAAGAACTGAGCTTGTGCGTCCATGATTGTTCAACATTTAAGATCCCTTTGTAAATGTGAAACAAGGGACTTAGGGAGCTGCTTTCAACATGCGCGGGGACAGCTAAGTGGTCCACAGCTTCATCAGAGGGGAATAAAAGCCTGCCACCCTAAATTAGCCTCATACAAAGCACGTGCACAGAGAGCTCCTGCCGACGAGTCTGCGTGGAATCTGTGTCGCACATGGCAAGACGTTGCGGACGTTTGATGTAGCCCGCGCCTCGGGACAAGAGATCGCACTGCATTATAAAACACAGTCGGTAAAAAGGGGCACGGGGGGGTGAAAGGAATGTTTTGGGGCCTGTAAAAGGGATTTCCTGCTGTGAAACCCGCAGCGCTCTGACGCCCAGGAGTAAAACAGCATCATGTTCTAATAGATTCAATCTGCCCTGACTGACTAATTCCTATTGGAAGATGACTGACTCCTCCCCCAGTTCGCTTCAGATTATCTGAGGAGCCGAATTAATGTGCATGGAAACAAGATCTACGTGTAAAATCCCGTGAGAGGATCAGTGCAACCAAACGCTGTGGTAGGGCTTCATCTGTTAATGGAGATAACTTTTTTGTTTCTACTCGAGGTGTTTGTGTATTTGTTTGTGACACATCAGTCCTTGCAATCAAACCTCTACTTTATATCCCGAGAAAAACTCCACCCAATAAACAATGTCAGACTCCATTGATTACAACCCTGCCGAGCCCGGTGAATTCCAGCGTTTTGAGGTAGTAATGTTGCAGGGAACAGAGATTTTCTAGTATATAGAACATCCAATGGCGCTATAATATTACCAGTGGCACCACCAACTGCACTACTTGTCCCCAAAGTCCTCCCAGATGAAGGCAATAACCAGAGTAATAAACTTTGTCGTCTCCAGGCACAAGAAGCATTGTTGAAATGCTGGACACGCACCCGGTCTGCAGCATTTCAGCAAATAATGTATCTTTGGGGAGTCCCCCAATATTATTATGATGATGAATTGTAACATAGTCATAGCTCAACTGACTCAATTTACCTTTGAATCACAGTTTATCAAATATTTACACATTTGTCGTTTTTTCATCAAATCGTAGTCCATGTGTGTATTGCATTGTTGAAAAGAATATAGTGTCTACACAGCTCTGGTTTTAGGAGAGGTGGTCTGGTTGTAAGGCCAATGCCTTAATGGCAAAAAATCTGTATTTACTCAACATTTACTCAACATTTTATGAAGGGCTCGAGTGGATTGACGGTTTTGATCTGAGGAAATGGTAAGCAATGGCTCGCTGTATGTATATATACAGTCAATTAACAAGTTTGTAAAACTGAATTTACCCTTTTTCTCAATGCATTTTCACAAAAAAGTACTGTTAAATTTTCTTACGTTTTGCAGGAAAAAAGTTTAATCAACTAAAAATTCTTATCGACTTGAAACAAAGCGACTAATTAATCAACCAAATGTCAAAGAGGCCTCTAGGAAATAGTAATGAACACAAAGTACTGCAAAAATCCAGAAGCATGAATATTGAATACAACAACTTCTATAAAAATGTGATTAACTACTTCAACAAGTACAACATGGCTTTACAATTACAATTACATTACAATAATTTTACAATTGAGGAGCAGTGGAGATTTGTTCACTAAGAAGTACATTGTAAGTAAATGCATATGGGAAAGTAATAGATTACTTTATCTACAGTGGCTGGTAATGTGGCTATGTTATGCCTCTTTCTATATTCCACTTATGTATAGGCTGCACTTATAATGATAATGATAATAATAATGATAATATTAATAATTTGCAGGTAAACAGATATGTATGTGTTATAGACTGATTCAGCTGTTTATTATACATGACCCTGAAGAATATCCCTGTGTTAGATATGTTATGAACCTTTGTACCAGGATCTGTTGGTCTGTGTTTATAATGGTGATTAAACACGTTATATCGCCTTGTGGTGTGGTTAGCTCAGCTGCAGAGGTTCAGGGAACGGTAGTTCGGTAGTTCATGAGCGCAGCTGAGCAGCATCCGGGCTGACAAGCTGTGTCTCAAGGTCTCTAGGCTGCATCCTCGCAGCCTCCAGCCTCCAGCAGCCTTCTGGTCTACCCGGGCTGCTCCTTCAACCATGGGCGGAACCGAGCGGCCTCTGAAATGGGACGGTCTGTCCTACAGGGGGACTTCCTGCCTCATCGGCTTTACCTCCACCTCTCCCGTTGCCTAGCAACCGGCTGCGCTTGACAATAAAAGCCTTACTATTAATGGCTTCTTTTATGATCTCTAAATTCTGATTTGGGCATTCCCGTCTTCATTTTTGGGTGGAAAGTTTCCTGTCGTCTTGGTTGAAGTCATTCTTGCTTGAAACCATGTTCGTAGCCTCAGCTAACGTCACCTAAGCTAACAAGCTAACGCGGTGTCCTTTAAAAATAAATCTGACACAGAGCTCACTAGAAGACAAAAATGTTCTACTCAAAGTGCTCAGGTGAGCTCTAAAGGGTCAAACTGGGCCGTAATGTAGTTTATACACAGACTTTTTAACATGCATGTCGCCCAGAAGGCAATAAACAAACCAGTTTGGTAATTCCTTTAAAATATATTTTTGCTTTTCTATTGTGTATTTGAGTTGTTGAAAAAATTCTGCCTAAAATAAAAAATAATAAAGATGTTGTGAGGTTAACAATTTATAAACTTGGCATCTTCAGGTAACTATATTTTTATTCAAAAATATTCTCCTGGATTCATCTTTTTCATGTGCAGCATCTTCATGTTTTATGTATCATTTTTTGTTTTTAGAAAAGGTTCTTTGTTTGAGGTGTCATTGTCTAAGAGGGTTTAGAACGTTTAGAACTTGTAAAGCCCCCTGTGGCAAATATATATATATATATATATATATATATATATCAATTTATATATGTTTACATATGGTTCAATAATACATTATAATACTGCAATAAAGCTTGCAGTTTATTACCATGTCCCACCATTTGTTTTATGCATAACATGAACATCACTGGCAACCTTTAAATCTAAATGTTCTAAAGGTGTATAAAACCTTTAAAAATAATACATTCTTAAATCAGTTTTTGTTTCTGATCGATATATACAGTATTGATGTGTATGCGTGTGTGCATTAAGGAGTAAAAAAAAAACATGCACACTGTTCATAAGAAATGTTTTGTTTAAAACATGCTGCGCAGAATCAAAGATAAGTAAGTTTCACTGTTTTATTTACTTTAATTAGATGAGTTTCAGGTATAGATGAGATTTATATATATATATATATATATTCATATGTTGATGAACATTTTTATGGAAGAGATAATATATAATTCTCTCTCCTGTCAACAACAGCACCATCTTCTGCTGCGTTTCCATCACTGCTCAGAGAGTGTTGTCACAGTCCTTCTGCCTGCTGGGAACCATCCTGCTCACGTCGATGTCGTTCTTCGCAAAGATCTCCATGGCTTTCTCCACGGTGGCTTCCGGCAAGGTTCGCGTTCGGCCCAGGATCCAGGCGAAGTCGACGTGGAAAAGCCTGAGGATGTCGGTGCAGGAATACACCAGGGCCGAGTTCACATAGTCAGTGGACAGGATCCAGTAAGGGGAGTAGGGCAGGACTGGGAGGGTACGAAACGGGGATTAAAAGGAGATAACCAACAAAAAGCACAATGTCTGTTCATGTAAAGGCCTTCACTGACATCATCAGCTTATTATAAGAGGTCTCTCTCACCGTAGGAATAACTTATCCCCAGTTTAGCCGGATTCTTCATGTCCTCGATGACGCCGGCCCCTTCGATTTTCCTCAGCTGTGCTTTTCTGTTTTTTGTTCCACAAACATTTAGTGTCACCTCCAGAATCCATACGTGAACAAAGAAAAGTGCAATAAAGGACTCACAGTATTTCAGAGCTGACCACTCGAATCAATTTGTCCGTCTTCAAAGTGAAATTGGTCTCAATGCACCGACCCTTCTCAAACTGGGCCGGCAGCTTGGCGATTTCAAACCATCTCCCCATGAACTGTGGGTGCAAAGACACTTCAGAGCGCTGTCAGCTGACACGATGAATAAATCTACATGCGTGAGTGGATTCAGTAGAACAAAGGTTTTACCACTGGTGGACTACCAGTGATTTACATTTTCTCAATTACTCCACTTTTTTTACAATCTTGACTTTAACTTTCCACTTTGTGCTGTTGTACAATGACAATGCTTGTCATTTCAAAACATTTTAAAGTACTGCTAGTACAGTGAAACACATTATAATATGTCAGAGGTGGGATATATAGATTTATTTATCCCATATAAAAAAACAAATATAACATTCCCATATGGTTTACCAAGGAGAAAAAGTAAATAAATCATCCACGTCCCTGAGACGTCAGTCGACCATTTATTCACCATCTTCTCTTTGACGTGGCGTCTACCTGTTTCAGGTTGAAGGCCGGTTGGACCTCCGGCTCCGGACACGGACCCCAATGAGGCACCTGAGCCCCGATCAGCGGGAGGACGAACGCAAACACCGCGGCGAAAACCACCTTCATGTCGACACGGGCCTTCGTTATCTGCAAGGGGACAAGAATTGAACAACATAAATAATTAGATACATTTATGTGAAAAGAAATCCATAAAAACATTAATAAATAACCTTCCATTCTATTAACTTCTTCCATCACCAAACATGGGTTGTTACCTGCGTGTCCCGTTTGGATCGGGCTTATGTTCTCTCCCTCCAACAGATTCTGTTATTTGAATTAGAGACGTGGCTCTCGGGGAGGTTTTGCAGCGCTGCACCGCTGTCGCGTCAATGGGTGTCATTGTGTAGGGCCAGCTTTATTTCAGACATGAAGTGAACTATTAGCAAAGTGGAGTCATGGGAGACACACCGGTAGACATTCATTAGGCATTTGGGATGTGTTTCTGGTTTAGGTGGCCTGGAATGTGGACTCTTTTTTTTTTAAAGAGAATATTTGATTTCTTTAAGGGACTAAAACGTCTGATTGAATGTATTTTCAACCCCAAAAAATGAAACATCTAACAAACTGATGAATTAGATTAAAAAAAATTTCAATACATTTTTACGACTGACTTGTTACTTTGATTTCTACCATGATTTACACCAAAATACTCATTTGAATTTAAAGTGAAATGTTTCAAAAGCTATGATAGATTCCCACGAAAAGTTTCCCATCGGGTGAATTGTTAAAGCTGTGTTGATCTTCTTACTCTTCTATCTGGTGCCACCAGCTGGTTGCCATCTGTAGCTCAGTATGACGTGTGTCCTCAGCTATTCGGCTGGTACCTTGTTTCCATGCCATTCCACCTCTTTGTCTGACCTTTTTTGCAAATTCTGCTGCACGTGCAAGAAGAAACAATCCGAGTGCATCACTCTACACAAGCATGTGTTTAATTGGTGGTGGCTTGTGTTTGCAGAGGAATGGACTGTGATCATACAATGAGATATATAAATATCAGTCTTTATCAAAGTAACACATTAAGCACAAGTGTTTCATTGCGACAATATGAACAAATTCAACTAGATTGGTGAATTAGTGAGTTTATTTTTCTTTGGTGTGGACCGTACTGCACATATTTTAACACACAAGAGGCTGCAGGACTAGCATTGCTGGTGGGATTGGCCTAATTCTTTTTCAGACCTTCTTAAAATGATTAATCACGTGCTAATGCAGTCAAAGTAAGTAAGCTGGAACCCGATCACTTAACGCTCAACGTGTTCCAAATTAATTAAGTGATTCAAAAAGTCGGGGAGCATCCATCATCTGAGAATTTGGTAGCGCTTATCGTCCAAATGCAGTAAAAGACACACAAAACATAAAATAATATGAAATTAACTGATTTGGAAATCTGTTGTAGATTAGCTATGTTTTTAGACTCTGCTGTGCTTTGAGTAAATTTTTATAGACATGCAAAGTGGTGGAGGAAGTACCACAGTGTGAAAATGCTTAAAGTGAAAGTCTACAGTACAGTATATTGTAATGTTGAAATGTCCCCTGTAAAATCATTGCACTCAAGAAGCTGAAACCATGGACAGTTGAATCATCAAAACATTTGCAATTCTGTTAATCAACTTCATTAGTACATTGACCTCGTTTTTGGCTTGTGTAACTTATAACACAATGCTGTATTTGATAAACTCTTCATGTGTTTTGTGTCAAGAATGATCATTCGTAAAGTCACTTTACGCTGAGTAAAAAGTGCAATATTTCCTTCTGAGTCATGAGGACGGATGATAAATTGCTTTAATATGAAAAGACTGAACTGAAGTTATAAGACTAAAATATGTAACTTTTTTTTAAACTGCGTTTTTCCTGCTTTGAAACAAGGGTTTGAATGGACACGACACGTGTGATGTTTGGGCTCCTGCCACCTGTATACACACACACACACACACACACACACACACACACACACACACACACATGCACACACTAATTGAAAGTTAAGCATGGGGAAGTAAACACAAAGTCATATTTGCCGTAACACACAAACACACACATGAAGCCTGGGAATGTTTCCTTCTGCTGCTGAGGGGACAACGCCATCTGTGACCTTTCACCTACATTGAGACGACGGCCGACGTTTTGGGAGGCTTTTCAGTTAAGTATGTAGCTTAACAACAGTTACGTTTCTTCAAGGGTACTTTTTAGCAAAATATGTCAATTCGGGATGGATGACCATCCTGTGAGTAAAGATCCTGGACCAGGCCCGTCGACCCGCTAATTTAAGCTTGTCATGCTCGGTAGGACATACATTTTTAATGAAGTATCATTACAGTTGACTCAATTTCTAGGTAGATATTTATTACATTACATTTATTCGTTCATTTAATAAACATTTGCTCCAGGGGACGAGTAACAACATGTTTTTCATTGTTCATTGACTGGTTGGTGTTATAACAGTGACTGAGGGGACTGTTTGGATAAGCTGACCTTGAACAAAGATAAGAATCCCACTGCCTGTATTTTCATGGTTTTGGACCAACATGCCTGGGAATGGGTCACATTTCACCATCTTCCTAATACCTTGATTGACGCCTGGGATGACAGCTAAGCGGTGAATGAACACATCACCCGTGCAAAGTGGTTTCAAAAGGCCTTTCCTGCACCTTGCCAACGCAGGGCCAGCGATGAACGGCGAACGCAGAGGCAGAGAGAGCAGCTGTGGGAGCATCGAGGACACCTGGTGCACCTGTGCCCAGGGAGTCTTTCCTTTACAGGTTTGGGCCTCAGTTGACACTGAGATGGTCAATAAAAGCGGTCACCTGAGACAGCACCAATGTTTGGAGAATCAGAAGGCCTATCTCTAATGTAGAAGGACAATAAATAAATGTACATTAACCTTTGTTAAATCAATCTAACAGCTGAAAGCTGCTGGAAAATACCGTCATAGATTTTGCTAGTGGGTAAGTTTGACTAAATAGGTAACAACATTTTGAGCTTTAGAGTTGCTCTATTCAGATCCAGGATAGCCGAGCTAATGCTATGCTAACAACCGCTAGCTGTGGCATAATATTTACCAGATACAAATGTAGGAAAAGTATAAATCTTTTATAAAAAAAAACAATTTTTTGCAAAGATGTAAGTGAATACACACATTTGCCAAAATGTCTACAGAACTATTAATAATTCAGAGTTTCGGGTGATTCATGAGACCATCTTTCCAACACTTGAACACCATGGAAATATTCATCCCTGGGATCATGACTTTGGGGAGAAAATGTAAAATATTTAAGCTGTGCAAATAAGCAAAGGCAAATGTTAAACTCAAACAAATCTAATAAGGATCAAAGTGGTCTCTTAAGTCCACAACATGAAAAATGCATTTCTTCACTTCACAGAATATCAGACGCGCTGCTTTTGAAACTGGTTCCTGTGTAACGGAGCACCGACATATTCAGATATTTTGGATCACGTTTGTGATTTTTATTCATCTTGTGAATCATTTTTACAATAGTTGCTCTTGAGAAAGTGATATGAAAGATGGAGTTGGTTTTAGCGAAATTAATGCACTGAGAGGAATGAATGAGAAACAAATGTAATTTTACGGAGATAAAGAGTGGAGTTTTGTTTGAGCAGGTGACAACTCTCACACCCTCTCCCTCCTCAACACTCTTATACATAAACAAGGGGAGGAGCTAAAGAAATGTGGTCAATAAGTTCATTCGATCTATAAAAGCTCCTCACCACAGAATGAGCTGCACACCTGTATTGACTGTGACTACATGCAGGTGAACAGACCGCAGCCACAACTCTTCCTCCTCAAAGAGGACCTCTCTGTAGTAACCTCACGATCCTCAATAATCTTTGTTGTCTGCAGGTCGTATTAACGAGATGAAAACCATGCAGGTGATTTTCTTGACTCTTCTGGTTGTCTCGGTAACCAGCGCTCAGGTGTTGAAGTCCGGCAAGTGTCCCACACCAGATGTTCAGGCCAACTTTGATGCTTCCAAGGTTGTTACCAACTTCCTTTGCCATTATGTAAATGACAACTTTCCCTGTTCTGCATTAATTCAATGGATTTATTTTTGCGTGAAATTGTGTGTTTCCTCTGCAGTACCTTGAGAAATGGTACGAGATCAAGAAGCTGCCAAACCCCTTCCAAGTAGGCGAGTGCAGCACTGCCCTCTACAGCCTGAAGAGTCCTGGAGTCATCGAGGTCCTCAACAGTGAGCTGCTGTGAGTACATGATGCCCACATTTAACATTTAACAACTCTTGTGTGTACTTAGTTTCAATACCTTTGGAACAACAATGACTTAATTGTTATTCTTGAAACAATGAAATTATTTTATTTTCCATGAACCTACAGGATTTTGTTTGAAGTTCATGAAAACAAATAATCGGGTGAAATTAGATCAGGACATCTAGGTGAGGTGACAGCTTGATTTCCATTTTAGTGACGATGGAACCATTAATTCAGTTGTTGGCACTGCCACGGTCAAGAACTCCTCTGATCCTGCCAAGCTGGAGGTCACCTTCTTTCAAGGTAAATATCGGTAGTTGGTTCAGTATATGTAATATTCCAGCAGGTTTAACTCGTTGTACTCGTCTCTCTCCTCCAGGAACCCCTCCCGGTCCCTACTGGGTGCTGTCCACAGACTACGAGGGTCACTCCCTGGTCTACGGCTGCACTGACTACGTCCTGTTCCACCTCGAGTACTCGTGGATCCTCAGCAGAGAGCCCACTCTGCCCCAGGAGACCGTAGAGAAGCTGGAAGGCATCTTGTCCTCCATCGGAGTCGACGTGAACAAGATGCTCCCCACCAAACAGGACGAGGTTTACTGCAGCGTCATGCACCAGTAAACGGAGATCCTCCCGCTTCAGCCTCTGCAGGACTGAGACGAGGCGACGTGGATCCATGATGTGATGACACACTGCTGTTTGCAGTGTGAGCTGCTTCACACTGTAGATACGTCATGCAAAGTTATTGCAATAAACATGTAAAAGGAAATGCATGCTGCGGTGTTATTTCTTCTTTAGATTCACGGGCCTTATTATATACTACAAAGGGAAATAAATATCAACTCACGTGTCAAGAAATTTAAATTATCAGTGTGAAACAGGTACATTTCCTTTTTTCTGCCTTAGTTTTTCTAATAAATTAAAGTCATTACTACTAATGTGGATCCTTGGGTGTCGGATCTCATTGAAACTGAAATCCCAAATGATAAATAGCTGCAGAGATTACTGTGTAATTTGAAGTTCTTATTAGGGACCGTTTCTCATCCACAAAATAGTGTTAAACAGCAGGTATTGGACTGCACACGACTACATGGTGACAATAAGACAATTTGTCACCAAGCAACAGAAATTCTTCTTTTGAATCAACGTCAAACAAAACACATCTAACACCTTGGAAGACGTAAACACACGTAAACAATGGAAATTAGTATTGATTAGAAGCGTGTTGGCAGTCAGGACATGGAGCCTGTTTACATTTGTTTAGGGTGAAGATAGAGTACAATTATTATTTTTGTAAATAATGTACCTCTATATGCAGCAGCTTTGATTCATTGACATCCATGAAAAGAGGATGCCGTGTGCTGATCAGATTGAAAACCCTCAGCGGCGAGTTTGTGACTTGAGTCTGAAAGACTGAAGAAACTGCACAAAATAATTAGAACCTACACACCAGTAGTTGAGTACATATTTAAATACTGAACACAAGAACAACAAGCGTGACTCACTGTCACAATCCCGTCTCCTTGGGAATGTTTTTCCGCGTATTCAAAACCTTGGAAGACACTCACCTTGTTGTGCCCACGATAAACAAGCTACTTATTATAATTATTACATCACTAGCCTACACTTCATTTCTAAAAACATTGGCTTCATGAAATGATGTTTTTCATTGGTTATTAACTGGTTATAACAGTGACTGAGGGGACTGTGTGGTTAAGCTGACAGTGTTTGATGACGCAATGCAGAAAGCATGTTTAGTGCGCTTTAGATGCGCTTTATTATAATCCAGGATAGCTGAGCTAATGCTAAAAAAGTTACCTGTAGCTTAATGTTAGACCAGAAACGCATGAGTATCAATCTTCCAATCAAACTAGTTTTCTCCAAAAATGTATGTGAATACACACATTTTCCAAAATGTCTGCACTGTCTATAGAACTATTAATAATTAAATGGACACTCATAGTTTCGGGTGATTCATGAGACCTTCTTTCCAACACTTATTTCAATTCCATGCAAATTATCCCTGGGATCGTGACTTTGGGGAAAAAGTCAAATATTTAAGCTATGCCAATACACAAATGCAAATGTTAAACTCCAACAAATTGAATAAGGATCAAAGTGGTCTCTTAAGTCCACAAAATAAAAAATGCATTTCATCTGTACACAGAATATCCGACAGGCTGCTTTTGAAACTGGTTCCTGTGTAAAGGAGCATTGACACATTTAGATGTTATGGATCTTGTTTGAGATTTATATTGGTCTATTGAATCATTTTCACATTTATCTTGTCAGTTTTTTAGGAAAGGTTCCTTTTGAGAACAAGTGATATAGAAAATGGAGTTGGAGTTTTATTGAAATTATTGTACTGAGAGGAATGAATGAGATACAGTAATTCTACAGTGATCAGGAGGGGAGTTTTGTTTGAACAGGTGACAACTCTCTCACTCACTTCCCCCCCTCAACACTTTTACACATAACAGAAGAGGAGGGGCTGAAGAATGCATAGGTTCATTCGATCTATATAAGCTCCTCACCACAGAATGAGCTGCACACCTGTATTGACTGTGACTACATGCAGGTGAACAGACCGCAGCCACAACTCTTCCTCCTCAAAGAGGATCTCTCTGTAGTAACCTCCGGATTCTCAATAATCTTGCTGTTTTTTGTTGTCTGCAGGTCGTATTAACAAGATGAAGGCCATGCAGGTGATTTTCTTGACTCTTCTGGTTGTCCTGGTAACCAGCGCTCAGGTGTCCGAGGAATGTCCCACACCAGATGTTCAGGCCAACTTTGATGTTTCCAAGGTTGTTACCAACTAGCCATTATGTGAGTGACAACTTTCTGCATTAATTCAATGTTTCCTTTGCGTAAAATCCTGTGTTTCCTCTGCAGTACCTCGGTAAGTGGTACGGAATCAAGAAGGTGCAAAACTCCTTCCAGAAAGGAGAGTGCAGCACTGCCCTCTACAGCCTGAAGAGTCCTGGAGTCATCGGGGTCCTCAACAGTGGACTGCTGTGAGTACATGATGCCCACATTTAACATTTCAGGGTGTGAATACAGGTTTTTTTTTTACTGCTTCAACTTAATACCACATTTGAAACTACAATTAGTTTTGACTTTCTTGAAGCAATTGTACTTTCTTGATTCTAGTTCTGGGTATTTACCCTCTGGGTTGTAAGCAGTCATTGTAAATGTACTCATTTCATCTCTCCTTGAAACAATAAATATCAGAGCAAATCAAGTTTTTAATCCTCCATATGAGTGTAATTTCAAAATAAACATCCAGGTGAGGGGATTGTTTCTGCTCGAATTTGATTATTAGATCTGAAACTGATCTTTGACCCTGTTTCAAATTCATGCATGAACAGAATTCTAAGTGAAATAAATATGACAACGGTTTGTTCGTTTCACTTCCTCCTTTTTTAGTGAAGATGGAACCATTAGATCCGCTGTTGCCACTGCGCAGGTCACAAACTCCTCTGAGCCTGCCAAGCTGGAGGTCACCTTCTCTCAAGGTAAATATTTCAGAGAATCTGAGTAGTCCCATGTGTTATATTACAGCGGGTTTCACTCCTAGTCATCCCTCTTCCAGCATCTTCTTCTGCTCCCTACTGGGTGCTGTCCACGGACTACGAGGGCTACTCCCTGGTCTACAGCTGCTCCGACATCAAGTCCGGCAGAGAGTACGCTTGGATCCTCAGCAGAGAGCCCACTCTGCCCCAGGAGACCGTAGAGAAGCTGGAAGGCATCTTGTCCTCCATCGGAGTCGACGTGAACAAGATGCTCCCCACCAAACAGGACGAGGCTTACTGCAGCATCATGCACCAGTAAACAGAGATCCTCCCGCTTCAGCCTCTGCAGGACTGAGACGAGGCGACGCGGATCCATGATGTGACGACACACTGCTGTTTGCAGTGTGAGCTGCTTCACACTGTAGATACGTCATGCAAAGTTATTGCAATAAACATGTAAAAGAAAATGCATGCTGTGGTGTTATTTCTTCTTTAGATTCACAGGACTTATTATATACTACAAAGGGAAATAAATATCAACTCAAGTGTCAAGAAATTTAATTATCAGTGTGAAACAGGCACATTTTCTTTTGTCTGGGATTTCTGCCTTAGTTTTTCTAATGTAAATTAAAGTCATTACTACTAATGTGGATCCTTGGGTGTCAGAACCCATTGAAACTGAAATCCCAAATGATAAATAGCTGCAGAGATTACTGTGTAATTTGAAGTTCTTATTATGGACCGTTTCTCATCCACAAAATAGTGTTAAACAGCAGGTATTGGACTGCACACGACTACATGGTGACAATAAGATAACAAAGTATATAGTCTCTCACCAAGCAACATAAATTCTCCTTTTGTGTCAACAAAACACATCTAAAAACTTGAATCACGTACACAACACAAACAATGGAAATTAGAATTAATAACTGTGTAGGCAGCCAGGACTTGGAGCCTGTTTGCATTTGTTTAGGGTGAAGATAGAGTACAATTATTTTGTAAATAATTTATCTCTCTATGCAGCAGCTTTCAATCATCGTGTCTGGAGAAAAACTTACACACCAACTGGTAACATTTAAATACTGAACACAAGCACAACGACTGTGACTCACACCGCTGTCACTGTAATGAACAAGCTTGTTCCTTTTCATCAATTTAAGCATGTCATGCTCAATTGAACACATATTTCAAGGAAGTTAAAGGGCACATATATTTGATCATTATACGTGATTAAACATTCAGATTGATATTTACATATGTACATTACATTTATTCATTAATCTATGAAGCATTTGCACCATGAAAGGAAGGACATGTTTTTCATTGTTCATTGACTGGTTGGTGTTATAACAGTGACGGAGGGGACTGTTTGGATGAGCTGACCTTGAACAAAGATAAGAATCCCACCGCCTGTATTTTCGTGGTTCTGGTCAAACATGCCTGAGAATGTGTCACACTGAAGGGTCAAAGGTAACTTTGAGATGAAAATCCCCTCTGTTTTGACAAGGCGAGTGTAAAAAAAAAAACGTTGTCAGGCGATAAAGCTGCTGAATTACCTTTCTTTTCTTACCTTTCTTGACTTTTACATTAATCCCAAACAAAACAGTTCAAATGCAGATTAGGTTTCAACCACGATCAATGCACCTGGAGCACTTGTATTTTGTTTAGTATCGGAGGAATGCGAGAAAAAGAGTAAAAAAGAAAAAGCTTTTTAAAAATATTTTTAGGTGATTACAAGCAAGCAGTTATTATTGATTAGCTGTAGTCGACTGGACCATGACTTGGTCAGTTGAAAAGTAGACAGGTACAGCAACCAATATCTGGAGATTGGGAGACTGATAAATTACTGCTAAATTCTCTGTTGTTGGTGATAAAAATCAGAACGGCTCTATCTCCGATGTCCTTGCAAGCAGAACGACTATAAATAAATGTTACGTTATCCTTTGTCATATAAATCTTAACAGCTGAAAGCCGGTGGGAAATACTTTCATTGATTTTCTTGCTGAAGCCTGGAAAATCAATGGGACCTCCATGTTTATCCAGTAAACACAAGGCTAGTGGTGAATTTAACTCATTATGAAGACTTCGAAAGAAGAGGAAGCTGTGATTATGGCTGTGTCTGAAGGTAACAAAAATAGTGGTAATAGAAAGCATGTTGTTTTAGAGAATAGAGTTTCTCTATTCATCCAGGATAGCTGAGCTAATGCTAAGCTAACAACTGCCAGCTGTGCCATAATATTTACCAGACACAAATGTAAGAAAAAAAGTATGAATCTTCGAAATCAAACCAATTTTCTGCAAAGATGTAGTTAAGTGAATACACACATTTTCCAAAATGTCTGCACTGACAGAACTATTAATAATTAAATGGACTTTAAGTTTCTGGTGATTCATGAGACCACTTTTCCAACACTTGCTTGAATGCAAGTTATCCCTGGGATCATGGCTTGAAAAATGTAAAATATTTAAGCGGTGCAAATACACAAAGGCAAATGTTAAACTCCAACAAATCTAATAAGGATCAAAGTGGTCTCTTAAGTCCACAACATGAAAAATGCATTTCTTCAGTTCACGGAATATCGGACAGGCTGCTTTTGAAACTGGTTCCTGTGTAACGGAGCACCGACATATTTAGATGTTTTGGACTTTTTGGGGGAGATGATTGACTAGAATGAATAATAATTCATCTAGTCAATCATTTTCACATTTATCTTTTCATTTTTTGTTAAAGGTTCCTCATGAGAAAAAGTGATTTTATAGAATGGAGTTGGTTTTATTGAAATGAATGAGATACAGATGCATTTCTACAGCGATCAGGAGTTTTGTTTGAACAGGTGACCGCTCTCTCACTCATTCACTTCCCCCCCTCAACACTTTTACACATAACAGTAGAGGGGGGGCTGAAGAATGCATAGGTTCATTCGATCTATATACTGTAAGCTCCTCACCACAGAATGAGCTGCACACCGGTATTGACTGTGACTACATGCAGGTGAACAGACCACAGCCACAACTCTTCCTCCTCAAAGAGGATCTCTCTGTAGTAACCTGCGGATTCTCAATAATCTTGCTGTTTTTTGTTGTCTGCAGGTCGTATTAGCAAGATGAAGGCCATGCAGGTGATTTTCTTGACTCTTCTGGTTGTCCTGGTAACCAGCGCTCAGATGTCCGAGGAATGTCCCACACCAGATGTTCAGGCCAACTTTGATGTTTCCAAGGATGTTACCAACTTCCTTTGCTACTAGCCATTAGGTAAATGACAACTTTCTGCATTAATTCAATGTTTCCTTTGTGTGAAATCCCGTCTTTCCTCTGCAGTACCTGGGTAAGTGGTACGGGATCAAGAGGCTGCAAAACTCCTTCCAGAAAAGCAAGTGCAGCACTGCCCTCTACAGCCTGAAGAGTCCTGGAGTCATCGGGGTCCTCAACAGTGGGCTGCTGTGAGTACATGATGCCACATCGCTTTTGGAACTACAATTACTCCGTTTTCACAGCAAATCGAGTTTTTCATCCTCCAGATGAGTGGAATATCAAAATAAATAAACATCCCTGTGTAGTATACACACATTTGGATACCATATTTATTTAGCTACATTGCACTTTTATTTTTAAATCAGGTGTATTAAATCATCGGTCAAAACCCCTTCACCAAGAACCTACAGGATAACAAACTGACCTTCGTTTTAAATTCATGCATTAAGAGATTTTAGTCTAATTAGAACTTGACATAAAAGTGACAACAGTGATTTCTGTTTGTTTTAGTGACGATGGAAACATCACTTCTGTTGCTGGCACTGCCACGGTCAAGAACACCTCTGAGCCTGCCAAGCTGGAGGTCTCCTTCTCCCAAAGTAAACACTTCAGTCCATCTCAGTAGTTCCTTGTGTCATACTACAGCGGCTTCGATTCTCATACTCGTCTTTTCCTCCAGAGTCTCCTCCTGGTCCCTACTGGGTGCTGTCCACAGACTACGAGGGTCACTCCCTGGTCTACAGCTGCAAGGACACTGGACTTGTCCGCAGGGAGCTGGCGTGGATCCTTGAGCAGAGAGCCCACTCTGGCCGAGGAGACCTCACGGGAGCTGGAAGGCGTCTTGTCCTCGATCGGAATCGACGTGAACAAGATGCTCCCCACCAACCAGAATGCGACTTACTGCAGCGTCATGCACGAGTGAACGGACCGAGGTACCTGGTGCAAACGCACTACGATAAACATGTCAAATGAAATGCATGTTTGCAGTGTTTTTCTTCCTCAGACGCACAGAGAGCTTAATGTGAACTATGAAGGGAAAAATATAATAAAAAATATAAAATAGAAGTAATTTGAATCCTCGGGAGGCAGAAACACACACAAGTCAAAGGTGAAAATTAGCATTAACGAGAGTTGGCAGTGAAGACATGGAGCCTGTTTTGTTTCATTTAGGGTGAAGATCGTAGAAGGAGCACAATTTTCTTACAAAAAAGCCATTCATCTCTATATACAGGGCTTATACATATGAAATGGAAAACTCTGAGGGTCTTCTCTTTACTCAACAGCCAAAAGAATAAACTGCCTCTTTAAAACAATTCTCCTGAAATTTGTTTACAAGGCAAATATATGCGGTAAAAGATACAGTAGATAGTAAACATTGTTGCTGTACATTTCAAAGCTCATCAAATTAGCTGAATTAGCTACTTAAATGAGTTAAACTTGTACTTACAAAAAAAAATAGTATCACTCGGTGCAGATTACTGGACCATCAATCTATTAGAGAACAACCCAAAAGACATTGTAGGAGGCTCACAGGAAAGAGACGAGACCAAAAGCTTTTATTGCTGTGTAAATACGTTTATTGCAGAAGCACAACCCTCAACTCCCCCACACACATGAGTCGAGGCCTTCAGGCATCAACGGGTGCGTCTCAGTCGGTTCACCGGCTCACGGCGCTGCAGTACGCTGCGTCCTGGTTGGTGGTGAGCAGCTTGTCCACTGTGACTTTAATGGAGGCCAGCTCGTTCTGCAGCTCCTTCAGGGTCTCCTCGGGCAGGGTGGGCTTCCTGCTCATGATCCAGGCAAAGTCCACGTGCACCAGCTCGAGGTCGGTGCAGCTGTAGACCAGAGTGTAGTTGTCGTAGTCGGTGGACAGCACCCAGTAAGGAGCGGGGGGAGCGTCTGGAGGGACAGGAGAGTCAAGTTGGACACATTTCGTGGTATAAAGCTGCAGCGTAATGGCAATATCTGCAGGTTTGCAATGAATCCAAGGTTCTTACTCTCAAAGAAGGAGACCAGCAGCTTTGCAGGCTCAGAGGCATCCTTTGCTGTGGCAGAGCCGCTGATGGAGTTTATGGTCCCATTAGCACTAAAAAAAACAAAAGAATTAAAGGGGTCAGCAGCACAAATAAGCTGAAAGAAGCACCTATGCTGCATAATGGCTATATTAAAATTTAGGTCATTTTAATTAAGTACTTTATATACTTTTGTGAGGCTCACTCTACAGAGCAGTATCACCGTGTTGATTAAATAATTGGTTTTTTGTCTGAATAAGCAGTGAAGTCAATGTATCAATGTATCGGAGTGAACAATATAGAGTAGAGTACAAAGTGCAATACTCAATTGAAGTCAAACATTGTATTCCATCGCAGATATTGAGAAAATCAAAAATCATATCCTGGAAGGCATAGCTTGTGCTAATCGGTTTACCAACAGAATTCGACTACTTATTCATTTTGTGTTCTTAAAGAGGGGAGTTCATCGGAGGCCCGTTTAGATGCAGCAGAGTTCTCACAGCAGCTCGCGGTTGAAGACACCAACGACTCCGGGGCTCTGCAGGCTGTAGGTGGCAGTGGAGCACTCGCCGTACTGGAAGGCATGTGGCAGCCGCTGGATTTCATACCACTTACCCAGATACTGCAGGAGCAAGAGCACGACAGTGAGCTGTGGTTGATGAAGAGCTCCAGGTTCTTGAAAATTTAAGCGATATATGTTTTTCTTTGTTTTAAATTCTCTTTTTGGAATTCAAAATAAATCAAAATGAAATAGAAATGATGCCTTGTCTCCAAAGAGCATATCCAGAAGTTAGTTTAGTTTACCCTGGCAGTGTCGAAGTTCTCCTGGACAGCAGGCTGGGGGCATTTTCCTGGTCGGACGACCTGAGCGTTGGCCGCCAGAACGGACAGCAGAGCGAGGGAAATCACCTGGATGGCCTCCATCTTTTCTCCACAACCTGTCGAGAACCAGAAAATACTGTTTGGTCATTCAGATTGAAGGATTTGAGATAAACGGAGTAACCGGAGAAGCAAAAAGGGCAGACTTGCTTACTTGTTTTACCAGCGATGTAGTGAAGTTTCGAGTTTTTTGGTCCTTTTTTATAGATCTCTTTCCAGCTCCTCCTCCATGTTAACTTTTAAACAGGTTATTTTGAGAAAGTGGTGCGAGAAACTGCACCTGTTCCCTTTTTGTGTTTAGACAAGCTTGGGTTCGATAACTGCAGCGCTGCTGTATATAAGAATACGTGGATTGTTAAAGGAGATGTTGCTTAAACTACACAGGAATATACAAAGAATTTATAGTCTCCACACCTTTGTTTTAAATAATACGAATATTTTGTTTTTTCATGATATGATGGGACATTTTTAGATTTTGGCGTTATTACTTAGGTAAAAGATGTGAGCCCTTCTTCCACTGCTGCTTACTGTGATCATTTCCTGAGTGCAATACAACCAGGATCCCAAGGCTTTGTCAGTTATTTCAGGGATGCTTTATCCTAAAGAATCCTAGCCGGGGATCCCACGGTAATCAAGTCCTAAACAAGATTTCCACAGAGTGTAAAAGACGTAATGCTTCTGGGGTTACAGCTTTGGTACAGTGGTCATTCTATGGTGGAGGAACACTGGAGACCATCCGGACAGAAGATTGTTACTGTAACAAGAAAACAGTTGTCTGCGCTCAATTTATATCCAGGCCTGTTTGTGGATGTTAAACCCGCTGTGATCCCTTCCCCTCACAGTGACTCTTTAATGCTGGGTGCAAACAAGACGGACAGAAATCCCTCATAAAAAGCTTACAACGAGCAGGTTCTTTAATTAGCGGTTTAGATGTCCTAATGCGCTGCTCTCTTAATTCCTAAGTCCTTTATTAGTCTCTTTTCAGTAAAAAATGATCAACCCACTTGAGTTTACTCCACAAACGCACGTTTTTTTCACTATGTGTTTACGCATTGTGAACTTGTTGTTGTGTTGACGTTTTTATAAGATGTTTAGAAAGTTTTAGGACGTGCTGTAACAATTAGACCGATTAAAAATATGCACATTTTTATTATTGTTTATCGTTTTCCTCCGTGACAAAATATGAAACACACACATGAAGAAGCAGCGGATCTCAGTGAAATGTCACAGGCGACTGACGCTGCTCAATAAAGCTCATGGCAGGGTCGCCGTTACCAGTTCTGTGCAACGCAAAGACATCCCTCCACTAATATCACCAGGTCCCGTCTGCAGAGAACAAAGAGGAGGAGGCACCTGATCGGGGTGACCGAAGAGACCCGGAAAGGTCACCTCACGTGTCCGTGTGGCGTTGCTGCAGCAGAGGCCTGAATGTGGCGTCCGGTAATGTACTGTTGTGTTGTCATGAGCAATCTCCTGGCTCGCCTTGGACCTCTTTAACACCAGGGCACCTCTCCACGGTCTGTCAGACGCGGAGCTGCAGAATAATGAGCTGCACTTTACTCGTCATCGGGAGACAATGCGAGGGAACGCGACGAGTGCAGATCTCGGCCCCGACGCGCCACAATTTGGTTCAAGGTGACGGAAAGGAAGAAGAACAAGGACGAGGATGAGGAAGACTGTCAGAGGAACAGGACGCATGCATAAAGGAGCAGATGTTCGAAGCTTTTGGGACCGTCCGTTAACGCCCCCCCGAACCACTTATCGGCAGCGTTTCAAAGAGTCATCGCACTGTTTTCATGACATGTAGAGAATGCATTACGTTATCAGATTATTAAAATGTCACTAAGCTGCTAGTAGAACACATATTAGCACACAAAACTGCATTAGTAATCAGTAATCTGTAATCTGATTAGCAATAAACTCAAAGTACCACTGAGGCTACTGGGAATGTTTATCAGGATTTTGGTCACAAACCGTAGTTCTTTCAGTATATTTGCTGATGGACGAGCTATTAAAAGAGCAGATATTGAATAGTGCTCTACCAAAGATAAGTAATTACAATCAAATATTATATATATATGTAGATATACTGTATATATGCATATACACTATATTTTTATCTATCTATTAATAGATGGATAAATATATGTGCGTGCAATATTTAGGACTCTGAGCTCAAACCATCCACTTTATTTCATAGAAATGGTGGGGGGTTTACATTCTGTGCTCTTTTTTGTCATGTGTCCATTCTGACTGTCACCGAGTCTTGCAACATGTCTTCAACCTTCATGTGGAAAATAATACAAACACCTGCATTTCAGTCCGTCTTCTTCAGTGACCACACAGCTCGATTAACCTAAACGCGTGTGTGTGATTAACAACACAGGCGATCCCGGAGCTCCCAGTATGACTCATCTCCCCGGGAGGCCTAAACACGACACTGCCCCCTCCTTTAGATCATGTCTGCTGTTAAGCAAAATGACCTCTCAGCCCACCAACTGTGCACACCTTTCTGCCCAGCCCGGCATTAAAGAAAAAAAGACATCGGGGGCCCTGCTGTAAGCGCTTGGTGAGCACAAACTGTCAGATTAAGGGGTCTGAGAGGATCATCCGGCCATCATTCAGTCGGATTTCTAGCAAATTACCACCAAGCAAGGTTTGGGTCTACCCCCTTGGCACCCCCCCCCCCCACCCCCGGGGGGGCGCGCAGTGCTTCTGACACCCAGGCTAGACATGTGATGAAAAAACAAAACAAAAACAAGACTGATCAGTCGGCGTGTGTTAAACGTCTGCACCCGGCATCATGCGCCTTCTCTGCATGGGGCCAGCAGAGCAGCTAAGAAGGGGTTGAACATTTTACCACTGGAAAAGGAAGCCGAGCATTTAGGTGTCTTAACCGTGCTCTAAAGTGCTAACAAGGGATTAGTGAGGTAAACGTCGAAAGAGGTTTAACACGCGCGCTTACGACCAGCGCTGCTTCAGTAATTACACATCAGCGGCAAAGGGCTGCAAGCAGTTGGACGGGGAGATCATAGTGATGTCAGGACAGGGGGGGGGTGGAGTGGGGGCTTACCGAAGGAGATAAGGCCATCTAATGGAGATGAAATGAATCGGTATTTAAAAGGTCTTTTTTAGTTAAGGCAGTTAGCCGGCAGCAGTAGGCTGGTTAGTGGGAGGCCGTTTACAGTCAGAGACGTGAGAGACGAGCTCAGCAAACACGTCTCTCTTTGTGCTTCTCCTTTTCCATTTGGGTTTCGGACAGAAAACCGGTTCCACGCTCTGCTCGTTGGTGTGAAGTTGAAGGTAAGTCAAAGTCCATTAAAACGGCCGTTGAATATTTGCTTCTATTTTATTTTATTTTTCTGTTTTTGAGGGTTGATTTTTTTTAGGTTGTATTTTTGCTGTTGTATTTCACATTTACAGTTGTTCTTGTAAAAGCATCAAAACTTTTTTTATTCCAGAGTAAGCAATATAAATCTGATGCCTCATGTAAATGTATGTATATATTAAATATAACCATAATAACTTTGAAACATGAACAGTATTGAATATTTTAATGTAGTAAAAAACAGCAAAACTTCAATAGCAAATATGTGAGCACTAAACTGAATAAAAGCCCACTGATCCGTCAGTAGGTGATTAATATAAAGGCCAGTGATTAGAGAACGGCTCCGAAATCTGTATTATTAACCTAATCATTAGTCCACATTATGTAAATAGAGCTTATTGAAAAGAAAATGGAGCTAATGGAATTAGCTTTTGCTTCTTATTATTATTCTTCTTATACGGTGATGGTTTTGGGTCCACAATAAATTCCATGTTATTATTGATATTATTTTAATATGGTACTTTCGATCAGCCGTTGCAATACTTTTCCACGCGAGATCTTCACACCACGACTAATTCTCAAATCAATACAACATTCAGCTCGCCGCTCCTCTCTAAATCCAAACTGCTTATTGTAACCGACGGGACACGCGATCGCTTCAGCATGTTGTGTAAAAGGGGGATTAAGAAGGACCAGACAATTATTCTGTCTGATATGACCTCCTCGGGGGCCTCCATCTATACGTTGTCAGCAATTTTTCCCTTTAATTCATTCTTGTAATGAGATTAAGCGGGCAACAGAAAATCCAAGGAGTCCAATCCCCGGATTTGGCAGCTGGGGTGTTGCCTGCGTTTGTTGAGGAAATGAGGGCCACGAGTTCTTAGAGCTCACCTGTAATGACACTTTCTCTCACAAAACGCTGCTTGAAACCCATCGAGAAAAATTGAGCACGGTTTGAAGACGTGTTACTCCGTTATTTTGTGATGTTGACAACTTTGATTAAAAGATGTGAGACAAAACTTAATCAGTGTGTTTGCGGTGACCAAACAAAGGATTCGAGTCACAGAGCAAAGCCGCAGGTCAATAGTTTTCCTTGGTTTAAAAACTAAACAAAAAACACACAAATCATTTCCGGCAAACTGAAGGTTTTGTTTCATCCGGGTCAGAAGATTTGTTTTGGATTTTGGAAACATTCAGAAAAAGTTTTTCCAATATCACTGCATGTATTGACTCGTTGGGGAAACTAGCAGACATTAACATTTAATGCAAATACATAAGGAGACGGAATCTGGTGCCATGTTCCCCTCAATGAAGCAACAGCCATTAACAGATGGAAATACTAGTTTCTGACTTCTGCAGAAACTCAGGCATCAAACGTATGTTTCTTGGTTTCCATTTTTCTATCAATATTGAGTTGGTTAGTGTGTAAAAAAAAGCTGGAAAAAAATGTAAAATGTTTTACAATTTCAGATATAAAAAGGGTAAATCATTAAGAATGGGGAGGCGATAATGCATTACACAATGTCCTGAGCCTCGGAGCTTAGTGCCCACTTGGGAATTACCGAGGCGTAAATGTTGAAATACATTTCTTCTCATTTGCTGATGTAACGACGGAGAAGTAGGTGAAGGCAGGGTGTGTTTACGCGACACATAACTTCACATAAACCGATTGCATCCCCATATTTATCCCCAAGGTGTTTTTAGGACATCCTGGGAGCTAATGGGGGCTAATAGGCTTAGCACTTAGGGTGTATTGTCAGGGATGCTTACAGGCAAGGTTTGCAGAGGGTAAAACTCTAAACGTGCGGATTACCTCCAACACATCCCTTTAAAGTGCTGTATAGCCAGGACTTAGCTAATAGGATCCTGGGGGGGGGGGTGGCAGGGGCCTCGGGAGGGTAGGTATGGGGGTTGGGCGGGGCGGGCCCGGGGCAGGTCAGCAGATGTAGCTGGCAGACTGTTGCAGGTCTAAGAGGCGGATTACAGCCCTCAGATTAAATGGGCTTCAGAGGGAACTTGAGGGACTGTGGGTAAAGCTGAAGGCCTCGGGGCAAGTCTTATGATGGCATTTCTCTTGGGGGAGGGGGGCGGCAGAGCAGAGAGATCACTATAAACTAATATAATATGAAGAGGCAGGGGGGGGGTTGGGGTGGAGTGACCTTCTGTGCAGACTCAGATTTAACTAGCAATCAGCATATTGCACACCCTGGTCCTGGATTAGCAGAGCTGGATTATTGCGCTGAGGTTTACAGTATCATATTTTGTAATGGGATTTCTGCAGTGTAAAAGGCTAATTGGAGGTGTCTAAGTCGATTGTGCTTGTTTACACAAGCCGCCGGCTCAGGCAGAAACAGTATGGCCATTTGGAGCGCTTATGTGCTTCTGCCAGTGTTCTTCTATTACTACACTTACTCGGAATGGATGTTCTGGGAGGGATGAAAAGAAAATCTTCCAAATAATGACAAAATCTACTTTTCTCCACCATTTTGGCGGGTAGCCTTGAGGTTGGGATTTGGAATTAGGTGTTAAACTTAAGTTTAGGATTACTTCACGGTGAGCGTAAGGGTTAAAGTTGGTTAAAGATTAATGCTTAATGCAAGGCTGGAGGTAAGGAAAGGTGAGAGGAAGGATCGAAGGTTAGGGAATGAATTTGTGTATGTGGTTAGATCCCATATTAGTAGTTTATTAAACTCCTCTATTAATCCGTTTAATTATATAGTCTACATAAAATGACTAGTATATATTATGTCAGTCTGCTGTAGCTACAGACGTCAAAGCCAACACAGTCCTCATTTTGCCAAAAATACGTTGGATTGGTAGAGTCTGTTTTTTAATTTATATATATAGAGATTTTGATTCCTGAGGAAAATGACATGATCGCACACTTACCATAACTCTTTAAAAACAGATATTTGCTGCCTCCTTGTGGCAGTAGTGAAATAATACAAAATGTCTACATTATCCCTATTTAATTTTCTATGATGGTATAGTTTAAAGCTATACGTTGCTATACATAATGCAATATGTTGTTAGTCAGAGTAATACTCACATGTTGCATCTTCTTTTCAACAGCATTCAGGTGGAGGTCAAAGGCCGTGTGTCATGACCCCACGAGAGCAGCTGAGGAAGATGACGGCGCTGGGAGAGCAAGGGGCTTTGGATGAGAAGCATTGGTACCGTCTGGTCAACGGGATGTCAGCTGGAGGTAAGAAATAGAAAAATAACAAGGAAGAGACGCCATGTCGTCAAATAAAATATGAATAGAAGTTTTTTGCCAAATCATCACGGTTAGGAATAGGTGCAGAACATTTTTTGACTGCCAGGTATTGATTTCCGTGGACTGTTACTGCAGTCTCCAGATTTCACAGTCGGTGCACGGTGTTCAGCTCTACCTGACCTGCACTGACCTTTTTTTTTTTCTTTTCTTGCAGAGCTGAGGCAGAGGCAAGAGATGATAATGAGGAACCAGATGGCCATGGCGCCGCAGATCCTCTCCCAGGGGCAGCAGAGGTTACAAGGGGTCCCGGCACAGTTCGAGCCTCGCTTCATGGAGAGGTCTGTACCTGAATAAACACTCACTACTCGAAAGCGTATATAGCTCTCTGGGGAAGGGCATAAATACTTAAAAAGAAATATCTGATGCAAAAAAACAGCTCTTTATATAATGTCTTGACAGTTTATTTTAATCCTTTTCCCTCATCAGAGAGATGGTTCCCCCCTCCGAGATGGTAGCGTCCGACGGCAGACAAATGCACATGAGCCCTCACCTTGGGCCGCCTCTGCCCCCCCATGCCAACATGCTTCCTGGGAGACCATTCCCTGGAGCAGGTGAGCATGGCTCAATTCAGTTGTCTTGCCTGAGAGAATTTCCAGTATCTCCGTATGTCTTAAGAACAAGAGTAACAGCTGGTCTGCCTTTTTGTTTCTCCCAGCCGGCTACGGCTTCTTGCCCTCGGAGCCCATGGAAACAGTTGCCCGGCGACAGGAGTTCATTCACAAGCAAAACATAGCCAGGTAGCGCATGCAGAGAGTCATCAGCATCTCACAGACACATTCCACCAGCACGCAAGATGAGACACACACAGACAGTGTGAAAATGTGGCTGCATCGCTATTGTTGCATAAACATGTCAAACATTATTGTGTTCTCCTGGTCAGAATGGAGATGAATGCCATCCTGCACCAGAAGGAGCTGGAGAACGCCCACCAAAAGGGGCTCATGGGAATGGACAATCCCATGGCGTACTCCTCCAACCCGATGGCGTTCAGAGGCCGCCAGCGCATGCCGGATGGCCACGACGTCTTCGTCCACCGTCCCACCATGGACGACCTGCACTCCAACAGCATCCTGATGTCGGCCAGCCCTTACCCGCCAATCAGCACGCTGCACAGAGAGCGGGGGCGCAGGGCCGGCAGGAGGCCCAACGTCAGCAAGGGCGCGGAGAGCCACGTGTCCCACCTGAAGGGCCAAACGGAAGACAAGGGGGTGGAGCAGAGCCCGGGAGCCGCGTCGGGGGAGGAGAAAGAGGCCGAGGCAAAGGGGGACATGGGAGAGGAGTGTCCCGCCAGCAAGCCGCACCACCAAGCCAAGGTGGACTCTGAACTCCCCGCCGGAAGCAGGAAGAACTACAAAGAGGGGGAGGCGGGTCTACGCAAAGCCTGCGTGAACAGTCAGGATGGGTCGGAGGTGGCCAGCAGCGGTGCCAATGATAAAGACCTGTCCAACCAATGCTCGGCTTTCCAGGAGAAATTCATGTATCCCTCGACGGGCGGAGCGCTGACGGGGATGCCTTACATGTTCCCAGTCCCAGGAAACGGTTTCCTTCCCCCTGGTAGGTTTGCAGGAGACGGGTCACAACGCGTCATTTTACCACATCAAATGAAGTGTTACAGCGTACCAACAAAGATGTACGCCGTTGTTTTTCATCAGGTCCACCCAGTCTCTTTCTCAACAATGACGAGGCGTCCGAAGACATAAGGAAGTGGACAGTGAATGATGTGTACAACTTTATCAACAGCGTACCCACTTGTTCAGAATATGCCCAGGTGGGTTTTTGCGGCCTTTTGTTTGTCTTTACTCTTTTTGTTGCGTCTTTGTTGCGCTCATGTTTTGTCAACTTCACTCTGCAGATGTTCAAAGACCACATGATTGATGGGGAGACTCTGCCCCTCCTGTCAGAGGAGCACCTGCTGGACACGCTGGGACTCAAACTGGGACCAGCTCTTAAGATCCGCTCACAGGTAAGAAACACAAATTCTGACTGAGCTCAACGATGGGATGTGTGTCACTTTGAAATACATCTTTCATCATCATTTGATTTGGGTAAGAATAAAACTGCACATGCAATAGATTGCAAAAGCGTAGATAAGACATAAGTAGCTATTATGAAAGAGCAATATGCAGCCACTAAAGGGAACTAAACTACCGGTCATTTAGTTTAGAACTCCATTGCTTTTATTACTGTGACATTTTAAAATGTGAAATCTACCTATGGAGGAACATCCCACTGCATCTCCCTCACATACTTGTCACTCACCGTTGCCTTGGTATCCGACGCTTTTGCAAAGACTAAAATGTCGACTCTCTTCATTTCTCCACAGGTGTCCAGGCGTCTGGGAAACATGGTGTACATGATGAACCTTCCACTCTCCACCTCCACACTGCAGGCCACTGCTGAGAAGCCCGCAGACCGCTCATCGGAGATTGGCTCACCTGTGAACTGCAACAGTGAGGAGATGATGGCGAGCCCAAGGGACCCTGACATCCTCAAGTCAACTGAGCACCTACACGACACAGAAAACAATTCCCCTCCATCAGCCAGCAGTGAGACGGCCTGATCAGAACTGATCTTGTGGACCTCACCGAGCCCTATCTGACTGCCACAGTCCTGGATCTGTTTACATTTTGATTAACTGCATTAAAGATACTTCTTTTCAATGCAGGGGTTCCCACTTGTGCCAGGTATATGCTAAATATGTTTATTTTATATATAAATGTTCTTATATTTTTAACAACCACAGTGGAGTGAAATTGATGTGAGAATTGTGAGATAAGAAGATGGTCCAATTATATTTTGCTTTTCCTTTTTTACGGTACTAGTTTTAAACTTTCTTATTTTTCAAGCTGCTAAGCTCCATTTCTCCAGTAGAGTATCATAAGAACCACAAAAATAATATGGGAATGATTAAACTAATATTTAAGTGAGATACATTTGTATGTTTGATATGCTTTCGCATTTGTTGGATTGTAAATAAAGCTTTTTTTCTACCTAGTAAATATTGTAACGAATAATTAAATATCAACAATCAATATTAAGAGTTTCTTTTTTTTGCTTTTAAACCTTTATGAAAGAGAATTTTTCAACGCTGTGCACGAAGCAAAATAACACACAATAGAATTTAATTTAATTTAAAATAAGAAAAAAACTTCAAGAATTCAAGATTAAGGATTGACATTTGTTACAGAATATTAAGCATATTATATTATTAATATTAAATATTAAGTGGAGACTAAGGGAAGACAGAGGTAAAACATATGAAGGCCGAAAGAAAAAAGGGTTTAAGTAAATAGTAATTAATTTAATTAATTAATTGTAAATAAGATAAAAGAATGGAGAATTGTTTTATTGTATCATACATCATACGTCGTTTTTTTGTATTATTGATTTTGACATGCAAAATAACTAAAGGAATATTCATCCAGTTCCAGTATATTATAATTACAATTACAATAAATACAAAAAAGTAAGACATACGAACATACGCATGTGAATCATGCAAAAAAAATGCAAGAAAAATATTAGGTCAGAAGAGACAAGAGAGGTTGACCGTTAACCACGTGAACGGAAGTACCGTTTCTCCACCGTTAATCGATAAGTCTCGCGATACTACGCGTCGTGCGCGTGCGCAGCCCCGCGGACGTCGGAGTACTCGGAGGATCATGGCGGAGCGCAGGAGGCACAAGAAGCGGACCCAGGTATACATCACTGGAGTTATGAAAGATTACCAAGTGTTCAGGTTGAAAGAGAACAAATGAAAGCCGGGTGCGGGATCACGAGCCGGTTTTACGTCCGTTAAAGGCCTTCACCGGGCGGCAAATGAAGGAAGACGAGGGCTAGCCCTAGCTAGCATTAGCTGGCTAGCGACAACAAATATTAGTGGCAGTATATTTGATCAGACGTGGCTTCTTGAGATATGTAATTGCGTATAAGTTCGAACTCGCACGCTAACATTCACACGAGGGTGCTGTCGTGACGGCTCCGGACGAGCTGTCTCTGCGGTCCGCCACCCTTCTCTTCTTTTGAACTGGCTGCACCGTTAAACGTTTTTCAAGATAAGCTGCGTCAGCTCTAACGTGGACAAGACGTGTTCGGTCCTAAAGTGAGACAATCTGCGGGGATTTTAATTCACCAGTTAACCAGCTCGTAAGGCGGCGTAACAGCTGTGCTGCTGGCCGTGTGGATTCAGCTGCGTTTGGAAGAGCGTTGCGTCAATTTCAGGATAAACGACAGTTTACTGAAGGGCTACAGGTGCACAGGGCATGCTCTAATAGTCGTAGTGTTTGGGGATTTTGGGCCTTTCCTTTACACATTTCTGATGTGTTCGTCCGTCCTACCATATTGCGTGAGACATGAGCTGTTTGTGTGTTTTATACCATACATGTGGTCAGGGTTTGATTGGGGTTTGTTGTGTGATGAACCTGGAGTGGGAATAAAATCAATTGGATTCAGTATAAACTAATATAAAGAAATATATTTTTTGGTATATTCGATGTTTGCTTCTCAAGGTATTAAACATAGCTGAAGATATTTACACCTACTGGTTGGTCAAAAATATTCAACAGTCCTACAGTATGATGCAACATCTTGTGTTTTTCCCGTGTTGCAAATTGGCCACCGCATTTTGTTGTTTATCTCTTTTTTACATCATGATTTTACAATAGATCTCTCTATCTTTCAAATCCTTGGATAACATGTTGCACTTTTTATATGTAATTGGTACTTGCTAAATTGCTGTTGGATTGATGTGCAGTGGTGCAACTATTCTACAATTAAATGCTAGTTATAACGTACCAAATTGATTATTATAGTACACACTGTACACAGGTAGTATATATGGATTTGAGACGCTGCACTAGCGTCCCACAAAACAGTCTGATTAAAGTGATTTGAAATGAGTTACTTTCACACAATGGGCGGTCATTTGAAGATCAATGAAAATTTTGATTTTGTTCGGTAAACTTACCTGTAACTACTACACTTTTTAGTTTATACGATACAATTCAACAGCATCTTAGTGTGCCAGTATTAGTGTAGTTTTCTGTTTGACTTCAGCTGCACAACAAAAACATGCTGTTATCTCATTGATAGATACACCTGAAGCCAAAAGAGGCTTTCAGTTACAGGTCATATAATCAATACCTCCTTTTTTTCATATACTATTTTATTTGGTTTTTAACGATTTTTTTTATATAATCCTTTTTTCAACCGGACAACTATTCCTATCATATGCTCTGCATTATTGCACCTACATATAAGAAACACTCCTGTGTAAGCGCAGTGTGTTAATGCAGTTCAACAGTGGCTAAGACTCCGCTTACATAAGGATCATATGTGAATGAATCAGCAACATCTCTCTGAAACAGTTTCAACTTCATACAGGTGGGATTTGAAACCCAGTTGTTGCATTATTATGTGGTGGGTGTTCTGTGTGTTTGAGTTCAGTTGCATAACAACGTACACGGTTATCTCCTTTGGCTTTTAAAAGTCACCACGCTGCATTGCATCACAGTTCTCTGCTTTTTTGATGTGGTTCCTCTTGGTTTTTAAGTTGTATAATTTGATGAAATGGATTTCATACTAAGCCAAAACTGTTTTTAGAAATGGACCAGTACTGGTGTAGTGAGGATCACAAGACACCTGCCTTTTATATATAACGGCTGTTCGACCAGAACAGCTAATACTCATGTGGTCAGGCTAGGTAGATCATATACACAGTGACCAGGGCCTTTTTGTACGGGGTCTCATGTAACCAAGCTGTGCGACTGATGTTCCTGCTCCTTTTTAATACAAAAGCTTGTTTCACTGCCTCGTCTTCCTCATGTTGTCGACACCAGCCAGCTGGACTGAACCGGGATGATGCTCCCATTTCCTTGCTTCTGTTGCGGATAAATGAACATCTACAATATTTAGAAACTGGATAGCATTTGAAACTGGGACATATGTTCATCCGTTTGTTTGTCCGGTCCTGCAGGAGGTGAGCGAACCCACCAAGGAGGAGAAGGCGGTGGCCAAGTACCTCCGATTCAACTGCCCGACCAAGTCCACCAACATGGTGGGCCACCGAGTCGACTACTTCATTGGTTAGTGCTCTGTCGTGGGACGAGAGGCAAAGCGCACAACTCCCACACATCTGTTTGGGGGGAATAATTAGGAGGTTAAACCCTCCCCTGACTTTTGACAGTTGTGATTACTGAGAAGTAATATCTTTTAACAGAACCTGCATTCAAATGGACTCTGTTGGACCATGTTGTCCCTGTACCCCAGTCTTGCATCTCAAGTTACTAATTGGATGATGAACAATGAGCAGAGCACAGAGAAGGTTGTCTCGGCCTGTCTATCCGCTGGCGGCGCAGTAACCTTAGAGATATTCCCCCTCGGCCCCAGAGGCTTTGCTGGCATCAGGCAGGAAGCCGATGCTTTCATAATAAGTCCGAACGGAGATTCCGATGCATTGGGGGGGGGGTTTTTACATTCACATTTTTGAGGCAAACTATGTGCTAACTAGCCGGCTCCTTAGTGAATGCAACAACTTTGCTATTGCCAAATAAGTCATAAACGCTCACTCACCAGATTTGATATTGTTGAATGAACTAGCTCAGCGCTTTTCTAGTCTTCCAACCACGCAAGGAGCTTTTACACTACATGTCATTATTCCTCCATCCACACACTGAGCACAGATAAAGAGAGCACAGCAATCATTTCCTTCTGGCCCCTTACTGCTCGGTGTTTAAAACGTCCATCTTTGTATCCCTACATTTAGCCTCCAAGGCGGTGGACTGTCTGCTGGACTCAAAGTGGGCCAAGGCTAAGAAGGGAGAGGAGGCGGTGTTCACCACCAGGGAGTCTGTTGTGGATTATTGTAACAGGTTAGCTGCCCAACACACTCTGCTGCTCTTCTGATGTTATTCTGATGTAAATATTTAACCATTTTTCTTGTGTTGGATTCTATTCTTAAAACAAGGTATGTAATCATGTTATGGTCTCTGTTATATACAGCTGCAACTAACAATTTTTATCTTAGAAGAAGCAGAACAACTACTAATACAATGATATTACCAACACGTATTCCCTTTTTTATATCCCTGAACCAATGGAATTTGGGCAAAACATTAAAAAAAGACGTCTCCAATTCCTCCATTATTAAAAAAAGATGCTGAGCGCAGTAGGCATTAAACTGACCTTTGAACTAAAGTCTTGCAGAGCAACCAACTGATGAGAGTTGCAAATGAAGTTGGCGACATTTCCCCAGCATGACTTTACATTTCAGCAGTGAAGATTCGTTCTCCTCCGTCCTTTGTAGACTCCTAAAGAAGCAGTTCTTCCACCGGGCTCTCAAGGTGATGAAGAAAAAAAACGAGAAAGACATCAAGAAGGAGAAGGAGAAGACCAAGGGCGACAGTGGCAAAGAGGAGGAGAAAAAAGGGAAGAAGGACAAAGAAAAGAAGAAGGAGCTGGAGGCTGTTGAAACCAAGAAAGATAAAAGTGTACGTGACCCTTCATGTTAAAAAGATTATTGCTATTAATTATTACTGCTACTACCTGTTAAGATAATGTCCCTTTTGGGGGCTTTTATGTTTGAATTCTTTACATTCATTGATCATCCCTATATTTGTACAGTTCTATGACCCTGTGTTTGTTTAATGGCCCGTCAGACTTTCCTTGCCTGACAGGAAAATGGTTGAATAATGACTTTGCTGTTTACATAACGTTAAAGAGAGAAGAAGCTTAGTGTACCTATAATGACTAGTCTGTGTGAGTAACCATAACAATAATAATAATAATGTGGTTAGCAATGTTGCGCTATGAGATCTCAGAACACCTGAATACGTCAAATAGAGATTTCATGGATGATGTTAGTATTCTGTTATAACAAACCCTCACAGGATGACAGCCCTGGAACCCCCAAGAAGAAGAAGAAGGAGGTGAAGAAGAAGTTTAAACTGGAGCTTCATGAGGAGCATGAGCAGCTGTTTCTAGACGGAAACGAGGTGAGTGGGCTTCCATGTGTGTGAGACCAATGTTTGATCCTGAAAAACATCAAAAGCCCAGATGTGCCTCTTTTCTCCAGGTGTTTGTGTGGATTTACGATCCCGTTCACTTCAAGACGTTCGCCATGGGACTGATACTCGGTGAGTCAGAGGTCAAAGAATCATGGCCTGCCTGGAGTGTTCCTGTTAAGAATCCAGGTTGACTTTTGATGTGTGTGTTTTCCGTCTGTCAGTCATTGCAGTGATAGCAGCCACGCTGTTCCCGCTGTGGCCAGCAGAGATGCGTGTAGGAGTTTACTACCTGAGTGTTGCGGCGGGCTGCTTTGTGGCCAGTATATTGCTTCTTGCAGTCGGTAAGTACAAGTACTTTATAAAAACACCACCTTTACTACGTTCCTTCTCTAAGACTTTTTATTCTATACATTTATTTGCATTGGAAACTACTGACCTTTGTCATCTCTCATGGCTACAAAGCTTTGGTGCTATGACCAATTTTTCTTCCGTATGAAAACCGATTATTGTAAAACTAATAGAACCTGCTTTCAACAAGAATGAGGTTTTTCGTACCTGTAGACTTTGAATAAATTGTGTTTCTGAATCTTTAGACAACACAGCTTCTTGAAAAATAAATAGCAAAAAACAGTATTCATAAGGCAAACAAATGGATTAGTAAATAAGTCAAATCGATCTAAACTAAATGCTAACAGACTAAAGATACAGGCAGAACCGCTGTAGTTACTTCATTTATTTGGCAGCAGAGGATCAATCAGATATGAACGCCAATAAAGTTCAGAAGTAATGTATGTTTTTTTAAACATGCATTTAACTTGCTGAGGATTCCTTTTGACCACACATGTTGTGCCATCTGTCCTCAGCCCGTTGCATCCTCTTCCTGATCATCTGGGTCGTGACCGGCGGGCGGCACCACTTCTGGTTCCTCCCCAACCTGACGGCGGACGTCGGTTTCATCGACTCGTTCCGGCCGCTCTACACGCACGACTACAAGGGGCCGCGAGGCGGCAACAAGAAGGGCTCCGACAAGACGGACGAGAAGGACAACGACGGCACCAAGGCTCAGAAGTCCGACAGCGAGGAAAAGTCCGACAGCGAGAAGAAGGACGGCGAAGATGAGGAGGAGGAGGAAGAGGAGGAGGAGGAGCGAAAAGAGGCCGAGAAGACTAATGAAGCCGCGGGGGAGGCGACGTGCCGGGACCGCCACTCGGACACAGACAGCGACCGCCGGGAGGACGAAGGCTCGCAGCACAGCAACGGAAACGACTTTGAGATGATCACCAGGGAGGAGCTGGAGCAGCACACAGAGGAAGAGGAGGAGGAGGAGGAGGCGGAGGAGGAGGAGGAGTCGCAAAAGAGGAAAGAAGGGGGGGAGAGTGAGACTAAACCCCAAACTGCTGAAACATAAACTTCTTCTACAATCCCCTCTCTCTCTCTCTCTCTCTCTCTCTCTCTCTAGTTCTCTCCTTTCGTCCTTCCTGTGATTCCAGGACCTTCTTGGTCCGATCCTCCGCTCCTCTTTTTGAGATCTTCCGTTAGAAAGTACCGATAGACTGGCTCTGACTCCTCCCACTCAAATGTTATTCATGTTCAAATAAAAACTGCAACCGAAATGTTCGCCCGAGGAAGTTGTCAACAGAAACGCGTCTTTATCCCTTTTCCTCTTTTTCTCATGTCAACATCTCTTATTTATGTTCCCTCTCTGTTCCCATATTGCATTTGGATGCGATGTCAAAGCCAGATCTTAACCACGGATGGAGGAGAAAAGCGATATTCCCCCCCCCCCCCCCACCGGACCCCCGTCCATATTCTTCTCCCGTTGCCATCTTAGAGCTCCATGTTGTTGGTACAATCAGGTGGACCAGAAACCTTTTTATTGGTGTTTTGGTGAGACAACGTGGCGACCTGTCGAAGGCCCTGAGCAGCTCAACCAGGCCTGATGGAAGCAGAGCAGTACGGCTCCTCCAGGTACTCGCCGTTTTCAGTAGGAAATGATTTTTCTCCTTTTTAAATGGCTCATGATCTTAGTCTGAAGTAGTAGATGTTCATGACGCGGGGCTCGTCTAGAAGAGTAAACGGGGACACAGCTGGTATACTTCATTTTCTTTTTTAAAAAAAGGTTGCAGCATTTGTTGTACAACTAAAAGGTAGAAGATATTGAGTTCACTGACTTGTCTATTTGCAAAACGGAACCAGATCTGAAGTCAAATCTAGTGCCAAACCCGCCTGAAGGTGCTGTGATGCATGCTGATGACACGCGGCGGGCTCGGTGCGAAAGGGAGGGGAAGCTTTTGTTAATTCGTTCATATTGTAAACGCAGTGTCAAAATCCTCAAACCTTTCGCATCCTTGAAAAAAAAAAATATTAAAAAGAAAAGCACAGCACAAGGTTGTTAGTGTGTAGCTAAATGAATATTTTGGTCTCAATGAAACCGTTTAAAGGTGTTCGCACTTGACTCCCAACCAAACCAGCTGTGTGGGGTCAGACTGCCTCGTGGTGCAAACTGCTCCTTCACGTTATCTTCTGGCAAGAAATGTCTCCAATGCCCTTTTATCGGTCCTTGCAATGATTATATTTATGTATAGAAATCTTTATATGTGGATTCTATTGCTATTGGATTATATATGGATTCTATTGCTAAATTATACATATATACCATATGTATACTGTAATAATGATGTGTGTGTGTATATATACATACATAGAATTATTACAATCTAAGAAATGCTTTTTTTTTGTATTAGGTTTCCTTATTACGCAGAGTTGTTAAATGCATTTTGGTTTTATTTGATCATAAAGAGCAAACTCATTTCAATTTAACATCTGGGATTAGAAAGCAGTGGGAATTTATTAGACAAACACATTTGTGTTTTTCCTGGGGTTTTTTGTAGCATTGAATGTGTGACCTGGTTGGTTCGTGGCCACGTCTGTATTTCTCTCACTAACAAACGGCAAAAGTTACATCTTCATAATGTATTCCTCTCAGCTTTCTGTAGTCGATTGTTTTCCATGGGAATGGACTCACTTGCCTGTTTCTAGTCTCCTGTAATCCCACGAGGTTTGTAGCTCTTTCACTTTCTTCCATTTTTTATTTTTTAACATCTTTCACAAACGGGCAAAGTGCTTCTCTGTGTCCCGAGTTGCCGGTCGCTGTGCTCTCAATATTGGCAAAAGAGGAAGTTTTTTCCCCAAATGTTTTAGGCCGTTGCACAGTATCGGTCTTCTGTATATTGTATTATTACTCTGTACGCTGCTGCTTGTCACACTTCTGGGGCAAATACAAAGTGAAATTGTAAAACATCAATGTTTAAACTCCGGTCAATAACTCGTCCACATTTGGATCCATTTCCTTCTGAAATACTGTCTCATGCAATATTGGAGAGTTATTTAATAGAACTGGATGTCCAGATATATATCTGTATCTTATCATTGCAATAAAAATATAGAAAGCACACGAGTACTGTCGTTATTTTGGACGTTTGTTCCGATACTTGTTAAGGCAAAACTGCTGCAAACAAATTATTCAAGGTATGTCGTTTAATTAAAAGGTTGCAATTACAGTATTGATGCATAACATGCTTTGACCTATAAAGTTCATTAAACATATTATACGACTACTTTTGATGTATACTCTGACTTAACATAGAATAAGTATGTGATTTTTATTGACACTATTTTGACATGCCTTTTTGCATACTATAATACAGATTACTATTTTATTCTATATTTATGTTACCAAATAAGATTTTTCTTTTTATTGCGGACTTGCCACAAAGATCTGACTCAACAAAAACAGCGAGTATTCAAACGTTATTTTACTTCCAATCACATTGACAGTTTAACAACAAGGCTGCTGGAAGTTTCTCCAACTTGTTCTGTTTTGGTTTGTTCTACATCATGCAAACTGACTTTTGGAATTAAAGAAATTGAATAAATATTTTCTCTTCTCTTGGGACGTACACACAGGAGACACTGTGCTGGATCTTTTTACAGAATAATCTAAAGTATCTTCTGGCTGACTCGATTCAGTTTGCATTTGTCTAAATAGGACATTAAATATTTTTTATCCTTGACGGTTGTATGTACAAATATACATTAAGTTTTTTTCCCCCATAGAGTATATGATTAAGTTTAACACCCTTATGTTACACACACATTCATGCAATTTATTTTCCTTCTATTTTGGGGCATCATGCTTTTCCCCCCAGTAAAATACTGAAGGTGCAATGTCATGACACCCTTTCTATGAGAACTCATCGGCTAAATACTCATTTGGCTGCAGACACGTTCAGTCCAGGGTTTGTGTCAAAGCTGCAGAAAAAGCACCCGCTGGGTCAGTTTTCGGTGTCTGAGGAGTCGGAGACGTCGGTCAGTCGCTCCTGCCTCTTGCGTACGTTCCAGTGCAAACACTGAGCCAGGCTTTCGAACCAGTCGTACACTAGGTCGTGGCAGCAGATGGAGGGCACCGGGTAACAGGACGTCGTGATTTTGATGCTGTTTTTGAGAGAAAATTGAGAGCAAATGAATCCTAATTGGAGGGAAAATAAGTCTGCCATGATGAAATGACGGTGAAAGCGGTGTACCAGTCTCCGTGCTGGATCTCCTGTCTCTTCCTGCCGTCAAACGACACCCAGGCGGTGTTCCTGGCATCAGGGGACAAGGTGATCTGATTCGGAGCAGAAGCAGAGAGCGCTGCAGTCACGAGCTATTACAAGGATTAAAGCGCCTGAAGAGACTGACGTGGATAAAAAGTGTCACGGCTAAATAAGACAATGAGAAATTGTTACCATGAGCTCCACCCCAGCCGGCACCACGATGGGCCTGAAGGAGAGCGAGTGTGGGCAGATGGGGGTGACCATGATGGCGGGGACATTGGGGTGGATCATGGAGGCTCCCGCTGCGGCTGCATAGGCCGTGCTGCCGGTAGGCGTGGACACAATCACACCTGGGAGGGGCAGATTCACTACATTTATTCGCCGTCGGCACACGAGCCATGACGTGACCGGAGGGAGCGTGGGGCGGCTCTCACCGTCTCCCTGCACAGAGGTGATGAGCCGCCCGTCGAGGTACAAGTCCACATTGGACAGGTAGGAGGACGGGCCTCGATCCACCACCACCTCATTCAACACCTGGACAAACACACACACACACATTAAATCATAATAATAATTCTTCCAGGGACAAATATTGTCGAAGCCAAATTGATTAAAAAGTGATAGGAGTTCATGATTATTCATAATCTGTTCATTTGGAATGCGATGGGACTTAGTTGAAGGTGTTTGAAGATTCTGAGTAAAATGACTGCACGGCTGCATTCAGTATAATGTGCAACTTCTTTTTTACAGACAGGGAAAATGAAACAAAGCGTAATCTCTCCACCAAAAACATAAACCAACAACGCATTAGAAGAGGAAACGTCGTACAAATCGAGTCGTACTCCGAACTGAGCGGGGCTCCTGATTCACTGAGGTGAGCTGAACGAGGCGCGAACGCAGATGTGATGTAATGCGAGGTCAGACTCGGAGACCAGAACCATCCGTCAGTGCCTTTTATCTATCGACGAGGCGGAAACAACCCAAACGCAAAGTGAAAAACTGCGGCAGTGTGTGTGTGTCTGCAGCAGTCGTGTATCTTGTTAAGTTACAGAAATATCGATTCGGCGTCGATTTGACGCCAGCGTCTCCATGGAAACTGGCTAAGCAGAACTTCACAAACATCCTACTTTTTCTCTCTCATATCTGCTCCCAGCAGCTTTATTATGACTGTTCCCATGGAAACCCGGCCTGCTCGCCGAGCTTGTTAACGTGTGCCAAAGGAGGCCTCCATCATCTCTGCGTGCCGACAGAGTTACTTGAAGGGCTTGATTGGGAATTCATGAAAAGGACAAAAACAGTCAGACAAACCCCCTTCAACCAGGAACTATGGAACCAAAGCAACTAAACGAAGGTCACATCTGTCCACCAATGGAAAGCCTTTGAACACACACACAAGGAAAAAACAACAAAGGGGCGTCCTGCTCGTGTTTGTGTCACACCGACTTCACATGAATGAAGGCCACGGAGAACGCGTCTCTCTTCACTCTAAATCACGGACTTCCAGAGTCTCTAGTGTCACCCGGCACTTCCTCGTGGTGTGACTAAAGCTGGTCACAGTTCAGTGTTTGACCAATCAGGCCCTGAACTCAAGGCCTGTAGCTTTCTGCCCCCCCCCCCCCCCCCCCCGGAGACGCAGATCAACTCATTTTAGTGCCTTAGTCCCTTCTCTGCTTGAATCGTTGGGTCCTGCAGTGAAAAGGAGGCGGCCATTTGAATCTTCACACTTTTTGTGTGTTTCTTACATGAGGAAGAACCTGTTGGAGCTCATTGACCTCACCTGTAGCTGCAGGGTGACCTTTCCCGCCTCGTTGTTGGCGTGTCCATGAGGAAGCAGTCCATTGTGTTCATGCTGCTGCTGGCCTGTCCTCTGAAGCATGTCCTTCACCACCTTCACTTTGAGACGACTGCGCAGAGTGATGGCTGCGTTGCCTGGCAACACATATGCAGACAAATAGGTACGGCAACATTATTTATTTCTGTTTGACCTTTCAGGAGAAAATGAATGTTTACATTCACCAGATATTGGACCAATATCGGGTTTAAAGTTCCTCTACCTTCAAACACTTTCGCCACTTCGGTTTTGTAAGACTCAAATTTGAAGGGCGTCAAGAAACCCAGCGATCCGAGGTGAAACGCCATGACCGGGGGGACGCTGCCCTACGGAGATGAAAACATTCATACTACTATTTGTTTTGAATCCATTATTGTTTATATTTATATTAGGGCCGGGACTCGATTAAAAATATTAATCTAATTAATTAATCGTAATTAATCGCATTTTAATTGCATAAATAGTTGACCTGAGAACAGTGAGAGATATTTTTTTCACATGGATTTTTATTTTTGTTCAACCAATTCCAGCAGACAAGTGTAGCAATAGCATATTTAGAAATATAGTACTTTCAGAAATTCAGGTAGCCTATAGGTAAGTAGACCTTCTGTAAACTAGGTTTTTTTAAGTAGACCAATACTTTCAAGTACATTCAGAACATTGGTTATTTTTTCAGACGTGGTCTTAGTTACCCTGGTCCTTAAACCAGTCATCTGGTGCAGTGTGGGTTGGGTGTGGGTCCTTGTACTCAGTGTCGGGCTAACGTCCACGCTAGCTGCTAATTGTTTAGCGTTGAGGTGATACTTGAGGCTCGATGTGAATTCCTTGTTGCACAGCTTGCACACAACCACGCTCTTATCGACGCTTCCATCCGTGTGTTTATTATAATAAAATATCCCATTCACGGGGCCAACCGACACGGTCTCGTCAGCTTCTTCGTTCATGTTCACTGTGGTTTGTTGTTGTCTGAAGTCATGAACGCTAGTTGGTGCTCCAGTATAATCGGTCCTCCGAAACTCGTCCAGTGAGAAACGTTCCGCGGTGCAAAAAATAAGTGTAAAAATGCGTAAAAAATGTTTAATGTGTTATTTTTTGTGTAATTAATCTTAATTCACATTGTAATTAATTAATCGTAATTAACGCGCTAAAGTCCCGGCCCTAATATGTATATATATATATGTTTATTCCAGAGATTTTCAAAAACAGAGACACGGATGTCATTTTGAAATACGAGAAGAGCAATAGAGAAACCTTTATTAAGTCAAATACATTAAAACCACATTTTAAAACTGTTACCCCCAAAGGGTAGAGAGAAGAATTCGTTCATTTGAATTAAGACGAACCCAAAACGTGGGTTTCCTATTCATTGTTTCTTTTCTTTAATGCAAAATGGTCAACGAATAACAGTGTGATTACCTGGAAGAGAGAGGAGGCGTAGAGTAGAGTCCCATCTCCACCCAGACAGATGATCAGGTCTATGCAGTCAGAGATATCATCAAAACCTGCAAGCAGACAAAAACACTGATGCATTACCTTCTTTTCATTTTCACGGCTTTATACCATAAAAAAAATGAGAAATGTTTTCATTTCAGAAGGCGAGACTGTGTCTGAAATGACCAAAGCAAAACAAAAGGTCAACAGGTATAATGGGATCTATATTTCATTTTGTGCAGAAGTGGAGCTTTTTAGGTTAATTAATGTACTCAAGGGTAAGAAAGGACACAGTGGTACTTTTATTCAGAATGTATTTGATGTGTATTCCACTCCATCCTTTCTAGAGATACACAACTTTTGACAAAACGAGATTAATTTGGAAAGCGTTTGTTTTTGGTTATTTAGAAAATATCCTGCAGGTAAAACTTGAAGCTCATAAAGTATTGTGTATCGCAACAGAAGAACCATCATGAAAACACCCTAAAACATTCAAACGCAGCCAACATGAAGTCATGAAGAATGAGTACTTCTGATGTTCACATTTTCCAAACCACTTCGTACTTATTACTAAAACAACGTCCATGTTCATGTTGGCGGACTCTCACCTTCCCTGAAGGTGCACAGCTGGTTGCGGATGGAGCCAAAGGCCTCGTCCTTTGACAGCGTAGCATCGTCTGCGACCCTGCGCTCCACGTACACCATCATCTGCTTCTCCTGATACACAAAGACTCGCTTTAGCTGCAACAGCCAAAACACACGGACATCTAGAGACGAGCGCTTTTTCTGAAAGGAAATTCAGCGTGCGGCGGGCGTGTGAGCGTGGGTCGCCATGATGCCGTCCGGAAGGAAAGTAAATGCACACTGGACGTCTTTTAGAGACGCCTTAGATAAAACAGTCTGATTTGGAAAGGTACGGCCAGGAGGTGTTTTAGCTTCGTGAGACCAGACTCTGTAAACAAGTCTGCTTCATTTACGGATTTTTATTGCCAAACACGCCGTTTTTCAGTGTCAAAAGGTCAAAACAGTAACTCAATTAAACTGACATACACGACAATACAGTTTTACTCTCAAATTAAGAGTTTAATATGGTCAAGGAATATAGATTTAGTCAAATGTTGCGTCATGAAAAGGTAAATCAAAATTCAGAGCACATCTATTGTCTCCATACGGCTCTCAACATGGCAATCGCTGAGTAAGGGGCTCACTGCTAAGGGTGCTCACTGCATTAGATACACGTCCACGACAACAGCTGTCAGCTAACCAGGGGAGCCTGCTCACGTGCACTAACGTGCACTATAAATGCACGCGCAACCTGCCCCTCAAGCAGAGAAACTCGTAAAACATTAACCTCGTAAAACATATATAGACAGACGTATTATGTAATTGAAGTCCTCTACCTCCACTAGAAACCGGCAGAGCTCTTTGAAAGGCTCGACGAGGCTCTCGTCCCGGATTTTTCGGATGACGAGCACATTGACGGGCGGTTTGTTCCAGGTGAGCCGCTGGCTGGCCGGGTCCTGGATGTGCCTGGGAAACAAAAACACACTCATAAGTAATTAAACAAACATTTTGCACACGCCACCAGGGCCTGGAAATACTGAAGATGGACATACAGAAACATAATAGAGTTGAGTGTTACGTAATCATAGTGTCTTGCAATTTTTTAACTCTGCATAGTCAAATGCCACCAAGACACCGGGTCTTAAGAGATACTGCCGCTGCAGTAATTCATTAACTGACACCTGAAGGAGTGAGGTCCAAACTCCAAACATTAGAACTTTAAGAATGTTATACTTTTTTTTCTCCCACCCTTGTGTTTACCGGTCTCTCTCCTCCCCTGCGTGGCGGATCACGGGCATTGTGGAGACAATTCTGTCCGAGTTTTTAAGATCAAGTCCCAGGAAACACTCTTTATACCAGGCGACGACAAGCATCCATGGTCCGTTCCGTTAGCCATCCCATCTCATGCACCATCCAATCACAGCGTTCTCATGTTATCTTATCTCAGTTACACAAGCTTTTCTGTGTATGCAAACAGCATGCGCTGCCGGTTCGTACACAGAGAAATCGACCCCGACGCTTACATGACTGACGTCGGGTTGGGAAGAATACAGGCTTTGGGTCCGAAGTGAGTGGCTGGATACGGTCCATGTAGAAAGTGGGCTCTCCTGTGAGGAGACAGAATGAGGAGGGCAGGTCAAGACATTGGAGCATCCAGTCCGGGGCAACAGAGCCGCGGGAGTGGCACGGAGGACCAGCTGTCGACCCGCAGCGCAAACCTCTTAGGGGAGCTTTCCGCTGCGTCGCTCGCCGAGCCACAGGGCTCCGAGTGCTCGCGTTGGCCGGGCAACCTGCGCCGCTCAATCTCCCAGAGCGGCTGCCCGTGACCGCTCCCCCGTCGCGGCGGCCCCGTCGCCTTCCGCCGTCTCCTTGGAGACCCGGCCAGGTGGCCCCGGCGCTTGGGGGACCTGGCCGGGACTTGACCGGAGGTCGCCGCGGGTTGTTGGCCCACGACTCGGTCTGGCAGCGCCGATGGATCCGTCACAGAGCTCTCCATTCTGGGAGGGGGGGGGGGCAAAAACAGAAACTGTAAAATTTGGGACACAATGAAATACTTCCAATGCATTTAGCTTTCGCCCACATTCACAATCAATTTATAAGAACTGCTTATATTTCATTAGAATAAAAACAATTGACAAATGACAAATAACTAATGTTAAACCAGCATGTGTTTGTTATGATTGTTGTGAATGGTTCGTGGTACACAGCCTGGAGGTGTGTTTGGGGGTCATTGTCCTGTTGAAATACAAACACTGGTGCCACCAAGCGCCATGCTGTGGTAGTCATGCTGGTAGGCCTTGAATTCTGAATAAATCCCTAACAGTGTCAGCAGAAAAGCACCCCCACGACCATCACACCTCCTCCATGCTTCACACTTGAAGATCACTCGCTCACCTTTTCTGCTTCTTACAGCCGGGTGCGGCCAAAACTTAGAAAATTTGGACTCAGACTAAAGTAGAGATTTCCACTGGTTTAATGTCAATTCCTTGGGTTTGTTTGCCCAAGAAAGTCTCTTGTTGTTGTTTCTCTTCTTCTTCCTCCTCCTCCTCCTCCTCAGCAGTGGCTTCTTTGCAGCGATTCACACCCTCCTGGAGGTCTGATTCTCGCATTCTCCTCTGAACCGTGGATGTTGAGATGTGTCTGCTACTTGAACTCTGCGATGCATTTATGTGGGCTCTGATCTGAGGGGCTTTTAATTTGCGGTTTCCGAGGGCTGCGACTCTAATGAAGTTATCCTCGGCCGCAGAGGTAACCCTTGGTTTGCCTGTCCTGGGGCGGTCCTCGTGGGAGCCCGTTTCAAGGTACCGTTTGATGGTTTTCGCAACTGCACTTGAGGATACGTTCAAAGTTCTGGAAATCTTCCGGATAGACTGACCTTGCTGCCTCAAAGTAATGATGAATTGTCGTTTCTCTTTGCTTAGCTGAGTGGTTCTTGCCATAATATGAATCAGAACTGCAGTCGTAAAGGCCTATTCGCTGCATAGAACTGGGCACCAACGCTACACAACACAACCGATGGTCTTAAACACATTAAAGAGGCGCGACATTTCACAAATTAACTCTTGACAAGACACGCAGGTTAATTGAAAACCCTTCCAGGTGACCACCTCGTTTCAATGCATTGAATTGGTTTATATATAATATAATATGCAGACCCGCCGTCTCGCGCTCTGAGAGGTGTATTTATCTAACGGCTCTAGGAGAATGTCTGGAAACGTTAGCTTCTCAAGCAAACAGCTTCGCGAGCTAGCATGTGGCTTCACGAGCTAGCTGACGTCAACCGGGAAACGAAGCCTTACTGTGTCAGAGCGAAGCGAACGCGCTCACGTTGCTACCGCATAACGAAGGAACGAGCGTGTTTTGACTCCACCGGAGACATTTTTCATTAAAGGACAGACAGCGGCGTCACAGCCGAGGAGACAGGTGCGTAAAAACGGACCGGAAGTGACGGAAGGGGGGGGGGGGGCGGGGTCGCAGCGCGCGGACCTCTGCGCGGGACCGGGGTCATTTAAAGGAGGAGCGTAATGTTTGGCGAAACAGCAAACTGAAAAGGGTATTTTTTAACTTTTAACCGATCACACAGCGAGGATCTAGATTAACACATGTTGTGTTGATGTATGTTTTGGTGTCAATGAGCTCCAACAGGTTCTTCCTCATGTAAGAAGCGCACAAAAGCAGTGTGAAGGTTCAAATGGCCGCCTCCTTTTCACTGCAGGACCCAACGATTCAAGCAGAGGACTTAAGGCACTAAAATGAGTTGATCTGCGTCTCCAGGGAGAGGGGGGGGGCAGAAAGCTACAGGCCTTGAGTTCAGAGCCTGATTGGTCAAACACTGAACTGTGTACAGCTTTAGTCACACCACGAGGAAGTGCCGGGTGACACTAGAGACTCTGGCAGTCCGTGATTTAGAGTGAAGAGAGACGCGTTCTCCGTGGCCTTCATTCATGTGAAGTCGGTGTGACACAAACACGAGCAGGACGCCCCTTCGTTGTTCTTTCCTCGTGTGTGTGTGTGTGTGTGTGTGTGTGTGTGTGTGTGTGTGTGTGCTCAAAGGCTTTCCATTGGTGGACAGAGGTGACGCTGTCGGCACGCAGAGATGACGGTGTTGGTGCGACGGCCGGCAGGGGTCACTCTCTTGGTTTCGTTTGTGTCGTAAATGTGTTTGTGTTGTGCACACCATGTTTACACTGTAAACAGTCCCGGGTGGGGGTGGGGGTGGGGGGGGGGAGGGTATTGCACAAAAGTAGAATATAGAAGTTCGGGATAAGTGAAAAGGCAGTGCGCAGCATATCAGCAACTGATCACGGAAATATGTGAGGAGGAAGCATTTGCAACGTGCAAAAAGGAATACAGCAGCTGTAATTAAACTGAAAAAAACCTGGCAGACAATCGCGGACTGACTGAATGCGGAAGTGATTAAAAAAAAATATTTACCTTCCAGGAAAGCTGTACACCTTCCAGGACAGCTGTACACCTTCCAGGACAGCTGTACACTTTCCAGGAAAAATAAAATGCAACGGTCAAATATAAAACATTGCATGGTGCAGTGCCAGACAAATGAGCCCTTTTTAACTGCCAAAATCCGTTTAGATAAAATATGCGAGCAGGCATCGGAAGTCATTTCTACACCATTTGTTAAGAGACTTGCAGCCTGCAAAATGGTTTTATATTTTATCTTGACCTGTCGCCGGGATCTTTTTTGTCCAGTCTTGTTTGTTCTGTGCACATTATTTGTAGATTTTTAAACATATTTAGAATTAGACACAGCTTATATATATATATATATATATATATTTGTGCGTATTGTAAACATATTCTTGCATTGTGAATAAGAGTTTGAAATGAGGCCTTGGGGAAATTTCCAGAGGAACATTAATTCCCTCTGTTCACTTTTAAGGCAAAGTATAGGCTTAATAATAATACATTTTATTCATATAGCGCTTTACATGTTAGGCTACTCAAAGACACTTTACAGTAAAACCAGTAGCACATAAACACAGATACATCAATAAAACCAACACAAACAATTAAAGCAGAGTATACAACTTTCCTAGTAAGTAGCCAGGCTTTTTCACTCCGTTTAATTAAGGCTGCAGTATTTCCTTTTTTTTGCATATTGAATATTATACGCTTCACCTCCTCATTTATTTCCACGATCAGTTGCTGCTTGGCGGGTGAGACGCATGCTGCGCGCGGCGTCTTCTCCATTCGTGCAACAGTGAACGTGTGATCGATACCGTGGTCTACTTAAGGAAGCCGTGGACGCGCACTGATCCCAGGTACGTGCACCTGGATCGACTTGGCGCCCCCTTCTCGTCCCGACTGAGCCGCGACGAGCGGGTCCAAGCTGCGCTTTGTCTCTACTTCTGTGCCATGACGGTCCGGGTGAGAAGCGCTTTTTGTTCACCTACTTTTCTCCCGTTTTACGGTTAGGGAGGTAGCTTCTGATTCTTGTACTTTCCTTTTGTTGGGTTAGGTGGGTTCGGTAAGTAAGACTTTGGTTTTGGGCAGCGCTCAACCTGACGCGTATGTGTACCCTCACACAATAAACTAGTGCGCACTATATGGCCGCAGCACTGGGGCTTATTTGGGCGCTTTGGTGGGTATGTGTGTGTGTGATAAAAAAAAAAAACACATTTAATCAGTAGGGAAAAGTACCTTCACCCAAGCCCCCTACCAAAGAATATTTTTGAGAAACGTGTACTTTACTTGAGCATTTACATATTTTGTTTTGTTTAGCAATTTTTTTTTAATGCTAAAAGTTTTGCTACTGGTAGCTGAAAAGTTTATACAAAATATTCTTGAAAAATATGAAACCGAATATGCATTTTATTTTTTATATATATATATATATATATATATATATATATATCACAGTAAAATATAATCGTTGTACTTTTTTTAGTGCGATAATAGACTATGACGTCGATAAACATTTAGTCATGACAATTGTTGAAAGAGAAGGATTAGGCTTTTCAAAAAGATTTGACGTCAGGACTGCATTCTTGACAGGAAAGAACACGTTTACAAAAAACTCCTCCTACCACACCTAGTGTGAACTTTGGACCATGTTACAGTGTACGTCTCAAAGCTTTTGGAGCTGTATGGTTCCTTTGTGTTGTGAAATCTCTTTAGTATACATTTTAGTATTGTTTTTTTTTTCTCACAAAAAACTGCATTTTCTGCATTGATTTGCGTGTTCTCTTTCGTTATAAAACAATGTTGTCAAGATGAGATTGGGAAAGATTTTGGCTTCCTCGTAAGCGCTTATTGGTACGACCCATCTGGCTTCCCTTTCTTTCAACCACACCTTCAACCTTTTTAATAGTTCAGCTGCCGCCAGGCTGGACATTTGACACCGTGCTGAAGGAAACGGAGATGGACAAACAGGGCCGCGTCTAACATCAGAGGACCTCGGTCACACAGGTAATAACATCTAAAGGTAACTGTGTCTTCACACGTGTTTGAGTGTTACAAAAGTCTACTGTCAAAATGAGAAGAAGAAAAATCTGGATTTGATCAATTATAATTTGTTAATATTAATGAGAATGATCTTTAAGTGCAAATAGCGCAAAGTAGATATTTGACATGCGGGTATCTTTTGCTTAATTCACTCTCTGACAATGTTGGTGCCAATACTTTGTTGACTCCAATTCCCTGTTAAACCAGGCGCTGCAGTTCTACCTGATACTGAAAATGCAAAATGCGTAACAAGAGGAAAATGTATGACAATGAAAAGCTCCAGAGCAGCTGTTAAGTAGACGGTGAAAACAGAAAAGGACAAAACATTTTATTTCTTAGTATCTGTTGGCAAGACAATAGTCAAAAATACTCATAAAAACCTAATCCAGTGTTTTTTTATTTCAAAATGCAACAAATAACAGCAATATTCTCACCGACTTACGATATGATCTTTCTGCTTTCACAATGGTATTTTTCCTGTCTGGGTATGTTGTCACTGCAGCTAGATCTCTAAATGGGTCTGAGCTCTGGTTGTGTAGACAAAATGGTTGCGTACTGATTGTTAGACAAAGCCGCAGTGAAAAATTGTTGTGAAAATGTGTGTGTGTGTGTGTGGAGACTCGGACCCGTAAGGTTCCTCTTTCTGTTATTTCAGCTGTCTTTATCTCAAACACTGATGAGGCGCCTCAGGTTTCTGCTGCAAGTGGTAAAAAGGTTCCCATAAACGTTGAAGAGCAGCCTGGGTTTCTGTCTCAATGCACCGGAAAAAGCTTCGGTGAAAGCGGTAAAAAATGATGCGTCTGTGGGGAAGCGAGAGCAGGAATCGACGCACCAAACAAAAGACCACATCCAGTTTTGTGATGATAAAATGCTGTTCAAATGCTTCTCCCTCAACCCCCCCCCCCCCCCCCTCCCCCTGCAGCAGTTTCAGTCCCACGGTCCCTGAAACTCTGGTTGAAAAACCGCGGCGCCATGAACATCTCCATCACCGGCATCCTGCTCGGCCTGGGAGGAAAATGCCTGCTCGACTGGGCTCTGGTGTTCCTCCAGAGGAGCCACATCTGCCGCGGCTTCCTGGGAGTTTTCGCCGTTTCCCTCGCCGCCGCGGACACCGTCCTGGCCCTCTCCGTCGCCGCCGTGCACGCGCAGGCCGGCGGATACATCTCCCTCCCGGGCCTGACTCTGACCAGGTACCACGAGTGCCTGCTGGTCCAAATCTTCGGGCAGCTCTGCAGCGCTCTGCAGTGGCCCGTTGCCCTCGCGGCCGCCCTGGACCACCTCCTCGCGGTCACTCGGTCGCCGCCGCCGCTCGCCGGCGGGGCCAGACCGGCCGCCCGCGTGCTGGTGACCGGCCTGCTGTGGTACCTCGCAGCCGCCCACGTCTTCCTGCTGTCTGACTTCATTCCGGTCATGGAGGATGTGCCTCACAACCAGATAAACCAGTGCTGGGTTTCCCACAGCAGCCCCGTGCTGCAGGTGACCGCGGCGCTTCTCCTGGCGCTGTGCTGCGGAGCGCTGCACGCGGGGCGCGGCGAGCCATTGTCAACCGAGCTTTCTTCGAAGGGCCCGATCGCAGAGGAGAGCAGAGCTCACTCCGGGAGGGACGTCGCGCGCCAAGCCGCGCGTATATTTCTGAGCACGTGGGCCCCGTTCCTGCTGCTGCTGGCCGTGCTGGCGCTGCTCCCCGTGGGGCTGCCCGCGCACCTGGCTCTGAACGCCGGCTGGCTCTGCTTCCTCAACAGCCTTCTGATAGCGGCCATTTTGTGCGCGGTGCGTCCGGCCTCGTGGACAACGCAGGGGCCGGCGGCGGTTCCTCCGGACAGCTTCTCAGAGTGGACATTTCAATTGGTCTCGACTGGCGAGGACCAGACGTGAGCGGCTGCCTGGACCTCATGGAGATTTAAATTAACCAGAGCATTTCTGAAGAATAGTTGGGCAGTTGCTAAGAGGTGTGTGTGTGTGTGTGTGTGTCCGTCTGTTACTGCTTCTCTTTGGCCCACTACTGGATGGATCGCCGTGATTAATATATAATAGTTCATACCATGAATGTGTTTATATTTGAACGGATTAATCGAATCACACTTTCTACGTGTTGACTTTGCAGCCTTGCCATCAAGATACACTTGATTTGAAAATCTAAAAAACATTTACAGGCTTGACAATAAATGGTGGGTTGAATGAAAATGTCTTCTCTACATGTTCACACTAAAACGAGTCATAGGTCACGCGTTGACCGTCCCGAGTGATTAACTGGCTGGTTCTTTACACGCAGTAGTGTTTGAAAAGTCTCTGGAGACGACGCCTTTTTTTGTTGCTAGTGCAGCAATGGCTTGTTTGTTCATTGTGGTCCAGTCTGACCTCAAGCTAACGAGGAAGTGATAAAAAGGCAAAAGACATCGCAGGTTTGACACTACAGAACTTTACTTGAATTTGATCCAAGTTCATTATCTATACAGTGTATATTTACAAGATCTGAAATCAGGGGAAGGGCAAAAACAGAAGAAAAGAAAAACACTAGATACAACTGAGGTATTGGCTAAAAGCATTTACAGGTATGTCATTTACTAGTAAATATCCATGATGATAAACATTTAGAGATGCAGCTTCTTCTGCTTAAAAAACATTTTTATATCACAACATGAGGTAGGAGAACAGTGTCTCGATTCATGCAAGAACAAAAGTCTCATCACACTGTAGTATTGGCAACATAGTATGCAATGGTCAAACACAGACACTGTGTTTCATGTTTCTGAACAGCATCAAGGGGAAAATAGGATATTTTTAGCAAAGCCATGATAGATTTATTTTATTTTCTATAGAAGGAAGTCTATAAATTAAAACATGGCGCACCCATTCTTAGTAACCAGTTATCTGTGTGCTCAATCACCAATGCAGTCACACCGGGTTTCTCCCATAGAATAATCATTGGCCAAAATGACTACGCAAACTAGAAAAAGCTCTTGCGACAGGTCAAAGGTTTCCGTGGATTTGTTCACTAGTTTGCTCCACGTAGCCAATAGGCAAATAGTACGTAAATCCTGTATTCAAATGTGTCCATGTGGTGGTGGTTCACCTTGTTTTTCTGGTCTGTTGGGCAAACGTCAAACCTGTAAAACTTCTGTACAAAGCATACCCAAGTTCTCATAACACTGCAAAATGCAAAAAAAGGCCCAGCAGACAGTGATCAATGGGATCCTTCTCCACTTTCATTTAGCCCTTCTATTAAATGGACTGTCATTAAAGAGGCTGAACATCGCCCCCTTGTGTATAAAATGCAAATTACAAAGTCAATTCGGAGCAAACATTAGTCGTCAGCTCATCTGATGGATTTAAAGAATTTTTAGATGCCTCTGAAGTCCGTAAATCTAATACTGATGATCTGTTAAGTGATGTTCACACAGCAGGACAGGAATAAATGATCAGATTCAGAAAACACTTTTAGTCCAAAGCTACATGAGCAAATTATTTTCTTTCCCTTTACAAAGCTGCTGTGTGTCAGTGGGAGGCCAACACACACACACACACACACACCGTCTCTCGCTCTCATACGCACACCTCATTTTCAAATCAAATTAGGCTACATTTTACGTTTATTATCATCTAAATTAATATCTTGTCAACCTGTAAACCAATGATGACATGTTCGATGTTCATGCATAAGAGCAGTCTTATCTGTGTGTTACGTGAGGGGAAACATCATCTTTTTTTACAATAAAAAAAATTGATAAATTAGCCCGTTGACACAAAACCTAAGGGGCAGCAAAACATGCATAAAAAAACATCTTTGTTTAGTTTTTTTTCTTCCAAAAATGCATTTTCTTAAACAAATGTTTCATTTTCAATTTATCTCAGAGGGTGAAGGGGTTTAATAAAGAAGAAAAGCTCATTACATTACACGTTCAACAGTCTGTCAAGATGAAATCCACAAAAGTATAATTTCAAAAAAGGGCGCAAAGTGTGTAACAAAGTATTATATTCCTATCTTGCCTTTGTCTTGTATCATGTCTCAGTAAACCATGCATTTCACTCCCTTCACACCTACTCGACAAGTCAAGTCGAGTTCTGATAACTTTTTAAAAAAAGAAAGCAAAAACATCTGGAGCCTTAGTTCAGGTCCAATTTCTATAACCTTTTAAAGATTTTTCATAGAAGAACAGTTAATATATTAATGACTAATGTATTTACAAAGTGAATATAAATCTTTAGTTAATACGTTAAATATTTTCTTTCATAATTTCATTAAAGGTTTAAATGGAACAGTAGAGTGTACATTTGCAGCGTGGGTTTGATTTTGCAGGCTTGCACCTGCTTTTATGACAATCAACAAACCAAAACTGTACTCTGCCCGGTCTGTTATTGTTGAGGGAAGCTGTGTAAGAAAATCTGCATTGAACAGGATGGAGCACAGTGGAATGTCTATTGATTTGCATTCATAGCAGATGCATAAAAAAAAAGAAAGCTCAGAGTCTGTCTGAGGCCGATCCCGTTCTCTTTTTAAACAATTATTCACACACACACACACACACACACACACACACACACACACACACACACACACACACACACACACACACACACACACACACACACACACACACACACACACACACACACACACACACACACACACACACACAGGGATCTCCTTAGTGGCAATGCAAAGTACTTTTGCCTGGCAACTGACAATAGAAGTCTTCTCTTCCTCTGACTGGACGTCTGCTCGCTCTCCTGGGCATCTACAAAACACCACCCGCCCCCAGATGATCTGGGGATGGATGGCCGGGTATGTGTGTGACGGTTGTTTTATGGGAGGGGCCGAGGGAGGGTATTGAGAGATTTTGGGTGGAGGGGGTGCTGTACAGTCTCACCCGACGGCGGGCGGGGGCCCACCGACTACAACAGCTGCCCTCATTCTGACGGCACCAAACAAAAAACAAAAAAAGGTTCCCCCTGTACTCGTGGCGTCGGGGCCACCCAGCCTGCCGCAGGGTGAGGGGGGCAGAGGGGGCGCCTCACCTCCCAGCTCTTCCAGCCCAATGCCGTTTGTTCAGCCAGGCGGAATAACGTGAAGCAGGGGCCGGACCTGAACCGCCCTTCACCTGCCGCCCACATTCTCAGACGCCGCTCTGAAAAACCGTCCGCTGGCAGTGAAGTCAAATGAAACAAAACAATGAGAAGCCCAGAAAGCAAAAGAGGGAGCGCCTGGCGCTTTGATCGTGTGCTGGGAGCGCGGGGGCCATCGTTCGGCCTGGCTGCACCGCACTGACACACTCGGTGTGTGCGGGCACGTGAGGGTGTCACATGTATTATGGTGACACAGTCCAGCCACCACACATGCGAGACTCTGCCTTTCCTAGAAAAGATGAACCGGTTCCAACAGCTCCCGGGTCTACGCGTATTCCTTCCCCAGGGGAGTGTGGGGTGGAGGAGAGCAGATTAAGTGCATAACACTGCTTGTGAGCTTCTTCATGCCAGGCCTGAAAGGAGCACAGTGTTTTCTTATCTAGCCTCAAGTGTTATGGAGTTTGGGGGAGGAGGGAGGGGGGGGGGAGGGGGTCTTAGACTGTTTGGTCTACGACAGGAGAGTCCAGAGGGAAACTAGACTGTGTGAGGAGCAGCTGGGGTTTAGGCCAGACGAGTCACTACTTAGCTACCTGGTGTGTGTGTGTGTGTGTGTGTGTCTTTGGGGGGAGGGGGGGGTCACACTGAAACACTGATTCCAGCGTCACTATTGGCATATTTTCAGGTTATACGACATTCGCAAACATGTTTTTTTTGTACAGTTAAGGTCTTTCTCCGGAGTTGATGTCCTTTGACGTGTTTCTTTGCGCCTTTCTCTCTGTGTTTTAGAAGGAAAAGCTGTGGTGAAATGCCCGTGCGGTTTCCTGCAGTCGCTGGTACTCGGGTGTCCGGGCTGCAAGTACAGTGACAGCAAGTACACCGGCGGCACGAAGGGAGGTCCGAGACGAGTCTGTGTCCACACTCCAGGCTCCGAAATCTTAAAAGTCTTAAGCTCCAGAATAGAGATTGAGCACGAAGGGATGGGAGAGGCGGGCGACTATCGTGGGAGGTGGGGGTCGGAAAGGCAAACAGAGATGGGTTGAGTTAGTCTCTTCTGGACTAAAGCAGCGGTTTGTTTGGTAAAAACTATAAATTATATCAAACGTACGTGCCCAAAAACAAAAACAGAAAACTCAAAATACGGTTCAAAGAGAAGCAAGAAAAATAAAAGGATAATAAACCCAACCCAACATAAAACTTTTGTTTAACTGATGTTAAATTACAAAATCAAAAGTCAGTCCTACGCTGAAATACAAGAGTGAAATGCACGACCTTAAAAAGCAGCCTGAGGAGATGCAAAGCTCCTTTCTGCTTTAGGCAGATTTGTTTGTGTCTGTAGAGTTGGCGGGTGAGCGGGAGAGGAATGAGGCAGGGGCCTGAGTGTGTGGGGGGGGGGCCTGGCAGTTACTTTTGGCCAGCCGCTGGGGCCTCCGAGAAGGAGGAGGGCTGGCAGTGGGCGTTAGGGGGTCCGGTTGAAGGGGTGAGAGGAGGAGAGGGGCTGCCTCCCGCTATGGCAGAATGGACCATCTGCTGCTTGAGCTGAGTGATTGTGTGCTCCAGCTTTTCCCGCGCCTCACGCTCCCGTCGCAGCTCCTCCTGCAGCTCCCGCCGGTCCGTCTCCGCCCGCTCCAGCCTCTGACGCAGCTCCGACAACTGGGAGGAGAGAGGCAGACACGAGGTCAACCAACGCCTGAAGCACATTTAGTCTCTCGCGCACGTTCAACGGTAATCTGTCATTAAGTCATGCCAGACGTGTTATTGAATGACGAGGTTTAGCAGGAATCATGGAGATTAAGAGTGAGGGATTTTAGTTAATCTCCTCCTATCAGAAAGAGAGAAATACAGTAGGACACAAAACAGACACAACGTTTAGATAGCAGCTGAACTGTTAGCTAGTGGGCTGTCATAACAAAGTATCACTGGTTATCTTGTGACAGACACATTCCCACAGGAGAGACTCTATCCCTCTTTGTTACTCATCCAGCCATCAGGTTCTTCACCTTGTTTACTACAGCCTACTGTCACGACCACCGTGTTGCCGTAGTAACAAGAAAAGATTTAGAAAACATGTTGGATTCTGACTTTTCAAGATAAATGGGGTTTAGTTTCAGGCCAATATTAATCTCATAACCACACTAACACACACACTTTCCTAACTGGCAGACATCCTGTTTTTAATGCAAAGGGAGGCCGGGCAACTTCAAGGATAGACAAGTGGGGGATGCTGCAGACCAGAGCTCAGGCCAACATAACAGAATCTCAAGATTAGTCTTGTGGAATCCCAAACAAAGGCTCTCGCTGTGTGTATGTGTGCATTTTCTCCCCACTCTTCAAAAGCATAGTGACATAGTACAGGGAAGGTATAGTTGAAAAAGGAAAAATGATTTTTTTATAATCTCAAAATTCTCATATTCTTATCTGACGGTCAGTTTTGAGGGAGATCTCAATACAGGTTTACATTTAATAGACATATACTGCTCATCTTTACGAGTGCTGATAAGGAACTGAGGATAAACGTCCTTCTAAAATGATGTCATTTTAGAAGGACGTTTGTGAACGTGCATGCAAGTTCATTCCACAGCCTCAAGAAGGGGAATTTTTTAAATGATGTGAATTAATAAATGTTGAAACGCACTGTTTACTTATCTGAGAAAAGTACTGGCCTCCAGCCCGACGCGTCTATGTGATTCACTCAGTGTTTCTAATGCCAGAATTGGTGGCGAGCATGCATGTGCACCTGTGCGCCCCCCCCCCCCCGCTAAGTCCATACCTGTGCGGCGTAGTGGGCCTCTTGCTGCCGTTGTGTCCCCGGCTCGCAGGCGCATGCCTGCTGTCGGAGCTGCTCCAGACGGGTCTCCAGCTCCAGTTGTTCCAGGCGGGCCTGGCTGAGCTGCCGCGCCTGTTCGCTGTGCACAGCCTCCAGCTCGCTGCGCAGCTCCCGCTGCTCGGCGCTCAGCTCCCGTAGCCTCGCCACCTCGCCGCCGCGCACCGCCTCCATCTCCTGAAGACACAGCGGAAATAACAATGATAATGTGATATTGCGTGACCCCGGTAGAGGGTTCTCTCTCTGTTCCTTCCCACGCAGAGGTCAAATGCTTAATACCACAATGCCAGTAAAGGGCAGGCTTCTGCTTAAATAGAGATGCTGATAAAATATTAAAAAACAGACTTAAATTAATTCAGTGGGATGACTTGTGTTGAGTGGAGGAAGAGGACAGATATAGTGAAGTTATATGTACATAAAATATAACTAAATATAACTAAATAGTTTTTTAGAAAAATATGCAACATCTTTATTGTGTAAACAATATTTTCTTGATGAATTTAACAATACAAATGCCATTGGTGTGATTAAATGCATAGACATGAGACGGCTGTAGACGTTTAGATGTGAGCATCACATGTCGAGGACCCTTTTAATAGGCCAGGACAGTTGTGGTCTTGGTCCGGGGCTCATTTATCTTGGCTTTTGTTCTTTTTCCAACTGCCAACTCACCATTTCCAGCTGCAGCTGCTTGTGCAGGGTGGAGTTGAGCTTCTCCTGCTGCCTGCTGTACATCTGCATGATCTCCACAACTATTTTGTCCTTGTCGTCCTCCAGCCCCCCGACAGCAGCGATGCTCAGGGCAGACCCCTTCTCCTTAGCCGCTACTTCCGCTACCGACGACATAGGAACATGAGGCGGAGGAGGGGTGTGAGCGGGGGTGTGGGTGGCTTTCTTGCAGCTCTGGCTGCTTGTCTCCATGGAAACTGCCTGGGTTTGGCATTCCCGCTCACTGGCCGAGGCAGCAGCGGCACGTTGGGATTTGGCCTCCTCGGCGCCAGCATCAACGTGAGGCGACGCATGTAGATCTGTGAAGGGAGGATGTATGGAAAGGAGTTAACAAAAAAAGCACGCAGTCGGGAAGTGCAAGCCGGACTCGTGCACTCTCCTGCCCACACTAAGGTAACACCCTTGCACAAACTCATAAAAGCTCAAACCACTTTCTCAGCGTGAGTGAAAGCACAGCAGCAGCAGTCAACCGTCACCCATACATTCTGTGTGTGTGTGTCTGTGTGTGTGTATTCTCAGAGAAGGAGGAGAGAACTCAAAGGGCCTTGTGTGGGAGCTACGCCACTCTGCGTGGGCTCCTCTGGCTCGTTCGCTCACTGAGGCCTTTAAAGAAAGGTGTGCATCACGGGAAAAAGATCAAACAGGCGGTGTCACACTCTCACACACCAAGACAGATGTGTGCAGAGGCTGCTGTGGGGCATGTGTGGGCTACTAATGACTGTGTGAGAGAATGTAACTGCTCAAACAGAATAAGAAATAGTGAAAGAGGGCATGAGAAACAGAAACCCAGGTTGGTTGTTTGACAGAATAATCTATTCATAGAATATGCACGTGACCGGGAAATATGCTCTGAACACAGCACGTCCGGCACTGGAGAGCACACTTGTATTACCGCAGACTTCCACATACACACTCTGCACAACACACGGCAGTCGAAACACACACATAACAGGAGTGGGTCATTTGGACGTGAATCAAAAGGAAATGGCATGGGAGGAGGGGAGGGAGACAAACTGAGGGAGAAAACCATTCATAAGATAAAGATGAGGATGAATTGAAATGAGGATGTGTGGTGAAGGGGGAGATGAAGTAGGAGAGAGAAAAAACAAGACACGGATGGATGGATGGGAGACAGAGCGCAGGAGCAGACGGAACACAGACTCAGAGAGGATGTGGAACAGGAAGCCAAGAAAAAGAGAGGATCAGAGGATGGAGGGAAGATGGAGGCAGAAACGCCCGAGAGATATGAGAGACACAGCCTGGCCGTCAGACGTGGCAGTGATGGTAGACGGAAGTCATTCTCATGATTCACCCTCTCTCTCTCGCTCTCTCTCTCTCCATAAATATACACACAATGCAGCAGCAATAAAGACACTTTGACATGCAATTAAAAACAGACGCAGGGTAGGGAAGAGGTCATTGCCACCACTCCTTTTCATCAATACCAAGGTCAACGCGTGATTATGTCAATCGCTGCAGTGTGTGTGTGTGTGGGATGGTAGTTGACTGCACTGCACTGTCATGGGTGTATGTTTACAGTAAGAGCATGTGTCAGCTCTGCATGTCTCATATGCTTATGCGTTTAAATCACGTGGATGTGTACCATGTATTTATAGTCTGCATGTGTCTGTCGCGTTTATGTGTCTAGTGTACATACAGTGTACACATGGGTATGTTTATGCGTAAACATAGATGGCCAATAAGGCTCATTCTCTCTGTACTGCTTATCAAATACTTGACCTCTTAGGTTATCCACCTCAGTCCTTGTGGTTGTTCAAAGGTTAAATATAAAGTTAGTGAGGCAGCTTTGAGTTTTCATGGTCGTAGTTCTGGGTGTACTTGAGGCCAAATTGCATTGAACATTGAAACTGGTCAAACGCCGGCAGAAAACATTGTGTAATGGAGAATCAGAATTCGGTATCACTACAGCATGTCTGCCGATGCGAGTCGACACTGTGTGCCTTCATGTGTGCCTCATTACTGACCCATGGGTGGCTCGTCGTGGCCCAGCGCTCTGCGGCTGTAGTGGTGTTTGAGCAGCGCGCCGAACATCTCGGGGCTCATCTCCGCCTCCCTTTGCAGAGACACGTTGGGAGCCACCATCTTATCGTATGTGTACAGGTAGTAACTGGTAGAGATAGACACAAAAAAAGACAAAAAAGACATTTCAACAACTGAACTGATCCCACGTTTACATAAACATTTTTAAATATACTGATAAAAAAGGTGAACATACAACAGGATTGAAATGTCAATGAAAATTTCCTTCTAACTGTTTTTTAATGACATAAAGGTGCGAGTGCTTCCGAATATATACATATTGACTCAAGCATCTGTTTTATATTTGGCCTTTATTATTCTGTTTTTGATAGTAGCGGCGTTACCTTTCACATACTTCCGTCTTTGCAGTGAACATCTTAACATGTTACGAGTTGTGGACTTTGCATTGCTCATACACATAAAGCTACACACGCCTGCAATAACTCATGTGGCCCTTTCAGCTGTCCAGCAATAAAACTGTGGAATTAGACTAGCAGAACCAAACTTATTCAGAAGCGGTTCAGCCTCCAGTAACTGCACCACCAAAAAAGCTTAAAACACAGTGTGGAATATGAATACTTCTTATCGTGTGTTAACAGGATCTCCGCCTAAACAGACCTTTGGGCTTATCACAGATGTCCAGGTAGTGGGTACAACTGAGAGAGAGATAGTGCCTGGAGAAGCACTGAAGCCACTGAGCCAACACTATCTGTCTATTCCTGGCTGCATGGTGGGAAGGGAGGGAGGGAGCAGAGAGAAGAAGAGAAAGAGACAGAGTGACAGAGAAGCAGATGGAGGAGAGAAGAGAAGCTCTAAAAAAACCCTCCCCCACCACCAGTCCCCTCCAGACAGAGCTGAAGCTGTGAACTGGGTTAAGCATGACAGCTCAGTGGGGCTCTGCCTGGATGAAAACTACAGCACTACCAACCAGGCCTCGCCTCCCTTCCACTGGATGGAGACCGCTTGCCTCAACACGAATCTGTAACGCCTTCACATGAAAGATTCAATTGAATAATGTACGCCGGGTCTTGTGTTTCACAAGCGCACCACTAATGGATGCGAGTCGAACCCAAATGCGACATTAGGTTCTGGGGATGTCGAGCACGACGCTCGGCTGAGGCGTGCAAACTGTTCAGCGCAACTCCCGGCTGGTTTGAGAGTGTAGTGGTCATGTGACTAGAACTCTAATCCTGCCAATTCGTCTGGCGTGTGAGCCTCCACAAAGTCGAGGCGGTCACATGCAGTGACGGCGCCGTGCGCCATCTAATTCATTTAAAAAAAAATCTGGGTCAGATTACTGCGTGAGGCTTCAGAGCCGTATCCAGCTGGTGTGATCGGTGGAGGAATGGAGGGAGAAACAGAACAAGAGGAGAGGAAACAAGGGCTCTGGAAAGGGAGGGAGAGGAGTAGCACATGTAATGAGGAGAGAGGACGAAGAGGGGCCAGAGCAGAAGAGGGAGTGCGGCGCCAATTAGTAAAATTAGGGATGGGAGTATTTAATTTACTGGGAATGAAACTGAAGTTGAACCAAAACGTTACTTGCTAATTATTTCACAAAAAATGAGCAAAAAAGGTAGCAGACTAACAACTTAAGTACGCACTAAAATAACGCTTTAAAGTTCTTATTTTATATCTTTATAAACTCAAAGTCAAGAAGGTGTAGTACCTGGGATGGACCAGGGTGGGGTGTCCTGGCTCCTCTTTGACGTCTGAGAAAAGGCGATTGAACACCAGAGTTGGTGGCGATGTTTTATCCTGAGAATAAAAAATAAAAAAACACCAGATGAATATCACAAAACACAGCGCACACTATTTTAGCCCATTGTCTCATGGCAATAAAAAGGCATCTTCCGTCAACATTCATTGATCATTGCGCAACGTTCAGCTGAGCAGCTTGAATGCCCAAACGCACACACATGCGTACACACTCATGCCTACACGGGAATACATGGAGAGAAGCGGCAGGAGGTGAAGGCATCGTGCATAACTGTGCTATTGGAGCTAAATCCTAATAAAGCTAATATATGCATGCATATGTGGGGAAGAGGGATCATCCATCAGCTGGGAGAAATGTGTGAGAGCGGATGTTGGAGCAAAGAGATAATCATGATGAACGGCTTCTTGTGTGTGCCTGTAAAGTTGGTGTTGCTCTGATAGCAGGGGAAGGGAAGGGGGTAGGGAGGGGAGGGGAGTGGAGGGGGGGGGGGGGGGGAGGGGGGCGAGAGCCTTTCAGCTGCTGTATGAGTGTATTTCCTGACAGGTCAGAGAGGAGAAGCGTGCAGCTATGAATGGGTGAGCAGGGGGTGTGTCTGGCAGTCAGGGTGGGGGATGGTGACCCTGACAGCCGACCTGTGTGTAGAGGAGGAGGTGGGCGGAGAGGGGAGGGGACGTTGCAGCGGTAGGAGGGGATGGAGGGAGTGTTGGAAAGGAAGGGAGTAGACGACTGACCTTTCTTGCGGGGTCGGCATCAGTCAACTTGCTGCTGGGGGAGCAGAGATCAGCCGAGGGTTTCCTCACCTGGCCCTCTTCCTCCTCTTCCTCCTCCTCCACTGCCTTCTGTAACACAGGGAGAAAGAGACAACGGTTAAAACAAACAGCCACACCAAGATTAAACACAATACAGAGAGTACAACATTAGTTATCTTATAGATGATGAGAAACTAAAATCATGCACAGAAACTTTAAGGGAGGTAATATGAAATACAACCCCGGTAAAAAAGGGGAAGGGTGGACAAGCAACATCCAAAACATAAAAAATGGATACAAAAGACATTGAAAAGGGAACAGCTCCTGTGATCTACAGCCCGAGATGGTCGGTGAAAACAAAAGCAGCAGGAAGAGTAAAGGCCAAATGAGCCCCCCGAGGAAGGCCTATGAATAAAACAAGTTGATAGTCAACATGGCTACAACATGGCCTGTCCTTCTGTGCCTCTGCGTGTGTGATTCATCAGTATACACGCAACGCGGCAGGAGTCAGCCTCTCTCTCTCCCTCTCTCCCTCAATGTGAAGACATATTTGTGCGTTCAATGTGTATGATTCATTGTGCGCCCTGAGCCATGTGGGTTTACTAAATACTGCTGGCAGTCCCCCCAGTTATATTTATGTGTGTGCGTTGAGCAAATCCAGGACGCGCTCAGTGAGAGGCCGCATGCTGATGGAGTCGATGCTTATCAGGGGCAGACGGGCCGGACACTAAACACAGAAGCGGCCTGATGGTCACACACTTTCTACCAAACTGGGAGCACCCGCGCAAGACGAACCGCACTTTCATCGAAATCGTGGGATATGCGCTAAACCGATATCCCACGGCAACAGAAAGCGAGGTGCAGAAACTGGACAGAGAGACTTCAACAGGGAGGGGGGAAAAAGCAAAGTGAAGAAGGGTGGTATAGGTTTTCGAAAGCATCAATAATTGACTAACTAACCTCTTAGAGGCCTCTCTGAATGTTTAACCACAGAATACCTATACACTCACCCCAAAAACACAACTTTCGGCAGTGCCTTTAACATTACACAGATCAAAACGTCTGAATCGCAGTGAGGGACAAGAACTAGCCACCTGCCGTTCAGAGCAGCTAGCGCTCTGGCAGCAGGTTAAGCGCTATGTTACAAACGTTAGAAGAAAAAATAACTATTGAATTATTTGTATGTGTCATAATAATTGTGCTATCTGCCTCTACATCTCAATAAGTAAGCCTTTCTGTTAAAGAAACCAACAAATACAAATATGCCTTATTTGTGTGTGAATTTGTTTATAATGTATGCAAGGGATAGTCCCATTTTCAGTTTAATAGACTGGTGCATATGTATAGCCAGGTGTGCCTGTGTGTTTATACATAAATCTAGAGGGGGGGCTCATCCGCTTATGGTTGGTGTTTTTTCTTTTTTTTTTCTACAGAAGGCAGCACCGAAGAGGAGGGAGAGTGTAAATGTGAGGCAGAGAGATGATGGGACATAAAGGGGAGGCAAAGGGAGAGTGGGATGAGATGGGGGCACAGGGCAGATATAGAGGAAGAAGGGGAAAGCAGGAGGAGAGCTGGGTCATTGCAGGCTTGATTCCCTTCCAAAAGCAAGGTCTGAATGTCTGTGTTAATGGCACTCACTGGTACATTCCTCTAATCTGAACCCCCACCCGCCTCCCCCCTCCCCGCGTCCTTGCGTACGTGTAGAGGAGAGGAGTAAGCGTGTGGCCAAACTGCCATTAACACCAGGTCATCCAGGGATCTTTCATCCCCTCGACCCCGACTGACTGACAGCTCATTAAAAGGTAGACCTCAGTTAATGAGTGTGTGTGTGTGCAACTAACAACAAAAGATTGAAGTGCATGTGTCTCCACATAAGGAACATACATACATGTATGAGCTTGTGTGTTCTGCTAATGGTTGCCCATCTCTCCCTGTATTTTCTGCTCACCTGACAGTAGACAGCTTTACGCCTCCACACAAACACACTCATTATCCCTACTGCTCCATTCCTTAGTAATAATAATGATAATGCATTGTAATTGTAATGCGCTTTTCATTCAAAAGAATCTCACACAGTGCCACAGAGCCAGTACACAAAGATAAAAAAAACATAGTTAAAAGATACAATGTGACAGTGATTTAACACAAAGTATAAAACGCCTTCCTAATTGAAATGGTTTTAGGCCACTCTTATAAATGATTATGTGTGCGGGTCAAAATTCTGCACAATTCAACACAGATGGTTTTCTGCCCCTTCGCCCCGAACCCCTGTTCCCCGTCGCTCTTCCACTTTCCCACCCACTAGCCCAGTTTTGTTAACACACACACACAAAAACAACTACTCCCCAATTTGGAATAATGAAAGCTCGCCTTATGACAATGTGGATTAGCATTCCACACACTCGCTCAGCTGAACTCTGCCCCGTCGTTCCTAATGACCAGCAGTCTGACTGTCGCCACACACACACACACACACACACATTCCGCCACTGTACAAAAAGAATGAAAAGATGAAGCATACTGCTCTCGACACACGGCCATGTGAACTTTTACCGTGACCCATTTCCTGAGCCCCAGTTTTAGACCCGAACCATTAACACATGTGACGTCTCTGCTGTGGACGCATTAATGGAGCGGAGAATGTCTTTTTTGTGTGCAGCCTGAGTGCCGTTAAATCCAACAATAACAAGCACCACTCTACTCCACAGACAGCCATGACGGTACATTACCATACGCAGTCTGCGGTACGCCGGCGTAGAGTAAATGCACTTCAGTGTTTCTGGCACAGACTCCTTCATTTGAATCAGGAGGACCTGTAAACCGCTTCCCTTTTCAACGTGCTTTTTAAAAAAAGCTTTAAATGAAGCATTTGAAATAGAAGTTCAGTGTAATTTGTTCAGAGCGTTAGATTTTATCATTGGCTGTGCTGGTGAAAGCACCACCATACACTGTAACAAATTACTGTAAAATTCAGAGGAATTCTCAACAGTAATATACTGCTATTTGTCAATACAGTTGAATACTGTAAAATATCGCAACGGTTGACGTCTTGGAAGAAAATATTTTTTTACAGCACGCTACCGTGTAAGTTGCGGTATACTACTGTATTTATTCCTTTTTCGGTTGACTCATATAATCACATATTTAGCATATTCAATTTTTCTTAGAATTGCACCAATTCACCAAGTCAAATTCCTCTGTGATGCAATAAATGGCTTCGGATTCTGATTAGCCAATTTAAGCTTAAATTAATCTCTGGAGTGACAACTTTAATACATGTAACATAATCATTCTGTTGAATCGCGTTACCAGCGAGTTATTTCATTGTCATTGACACACAATTTTATTTTATTTGAACCGAATCTGAACCAAGAAGAAGGACAAAGTATAACCAGGGGGTGGTGTCTACAAGGACAGAGAAGTTGGTCCAGAAGAAGGCAGCAACCATCAATCCCCATGTGGCCCCGCTGATAAAAAACCTCTTGGACTTTGAGTGGGACTTTATGTGGCCGTCTGCATATTTCCACACAGGACATTGGGAAAAGGAACACCAGGATTCAGTGTGCTACCTCTCCTTCCTCCCTAGGTAACACTTAAAAAAATTGTGTTCAGTTCAGTTCAATGATGTTATAATTGTGTCACTTTTCAGGCACAAATGCTGAATACTTGCTTCTTACATTCCAGTTTTCAACTGGATCCTTGTAGACTGAATATTTTGAGCTTTGGACAAACCAAATATTTAATTAAGTTATCTCAGGCTATGAAAAAATGGATTATTATTATATGCTATACATATATACAATCTGGAGATTAACCAATTATACAATCTCCATGATCAGGGTGTGACTTGTGGTAACATAGTAAAAGAAAAGAAATCACAGGATATGACACGCATACAACCACTCTCAACAAGCCTAATGGCGAATCTTATCTGGGGCAGCATAAAAAAGTGTGCACGCCACGGTCCGACCTTTCATCTCACAGTGGCAGGCCGGTCTTTCAATCCCTTTTGGTGCCTTAAAACACAAACACTGCTCGGCCCAACCGCCTGCACATCTGTTGAAACGCCGGCATTATCGTGTATAAAGACTGAAACAAACCCCAGGCGAGCGCCGCGATCCTGCTCACGGGACAGAAACAGAGGGGGGGGGGTTCACAAAAAAAGAAAAAGAAAAAACTGTGCCACCCATCCTCCTCGCTCCGAGCCATTCATGCGCCTGGCATTCAGAAGAAGAGGGTTGGGGGGGCGGAGGGGGAGTGGTAGGCGATAGAGGAGGACAGAGAGTAAGGCAGCTTATTCTTTTTTTTCCTCTCTCATGAGGAAGTAAACTGCCTTTATTTGGGAGCCTTTTCATTCGCCCTCAGACAGTGAGCGAGAAAAGGAGGAACACACACAGACGCTCGCACAAGGAAGCGCGCGCACACACACACACACACACACACACACACACACACACACACACACACACACACACACACACACACACACACACACACACACACACACACACACACACACACACACACACACACACACACACACACACACACACACACACACACACACACACACACACACACACAGTCAGTCAGTCAGTCAGTCAGTCAGTAACGCCCTGTCTGTTTCTGGACCACATCCTGTTCTGCTGCATTCGTCAACTGTGTCAAAGATCACGCTGCAGATATGAAGATACATGTACTTCCTGGTCAAAGTCACGCAACAAAAACACATTGCAGCATCTTGCCCGCCTGAATAACTGCCCACTTTCCTTAAAGTTTCCCCAAACATTGATCTACACGGAGCAGTTCTGCTTGAAGAAGGGCTCTCAAGTATAAAAAAGGACGCATCTGTTCTTGGAGTCTTATTATTTCGTTGTGGTTTACTGGGGACCGGGGCTTGGAGCTCCCCCCCCCTCCACCTTTCACGGAAGTCTTAATCCAATAAGCCATTTAGCCACGGACTGAAAGCCCACAAGGGAACCAGGCAGCCAAGTGGGGCATTTAAAAGAATACACTTTGTTTTTTTAAGTCTGCATAACAAGTTATTGTCAATGAAGGCCTCAGTTATAATGAATTATATTATTGTCATGCCTTCTGGGTGTTTGCCCCCCCCCCAATCTAGTGCTCACAGGAAGAAAAATATTCTATATGTGCTGAGTAGGTAACATTATTTTTATTTCACATTAATTTTAGACAAAGTGGTATTTTAAAACCAGATGAGAACAGGTCTGAAAGGCTGACGGTGAGACAAACAGGTGGCTAAGGAAAACAGGAAAGAAAAAAAAAAGGACAGGCAGACAGCCAAGACACAAACAGACACCATGTGACTGTCACACACACACACACACCTATTCCTCCCTCTTTACAAACACAAAGAACTGAGCCAGACAAGCACGCTGATAAGTATCAGCCAGACTAGTAATACCAGTCTCAGTCACACACACACACACACACACACACACACACACACACACAGAGATAAGGACAGGTTTGTTCTGGACTTGCTTCGGGTACATTTTTGCACCACATGGTCACTCCGTCTAGACAGTCATCACATACACGTCAAACAGAGCCCTTCCCCTCCCCGGCAACAAGTTGAGCTCCTTCCCCCACAGCTACAGTCAGCCATTTTACACTCCACACTACACGGCCTAACGCACACGAGCCAATGGCAGCCAATAAACAGTTAATGGAAGTCTGCGGGCAAAATAAAGTTAGGATAAAGCGACTGCCTCTGACTCCCCCTAATAAATGCGGAATCTGCTGTCCACCTACAGCGTTAACACGCAGGAGTCACATTTGGAAAAGAGCAACAGTGTTTTTCTGTGGTCTTCCATTTAAAAAAAGGTAGTCTTGTCAGGCTCTCTCCATCATTTTTTCTATTCATCTCCCTCCCCCTCCCCCTCACTGTCTCCCTCCTCCGTTTCTTATGTTTCACAATCTAGTCCCAGGCGGCGGCCCTTGGTCTACATTCACAGCGATACATGTGGAGGGTTGTAATAACGTTACCTCATGAATGAAGTTGTCTGACAGGAATACACTAGGCACGCAGAGGTAACCCCCACGTCTAACACCCACAGTATGTATGACCCGCTATCTATTTATATAGTGAAGGAAACGTTGGCTTAATTCAAATTCATTTATTTTATTAGATAAGCTAATTTATTGTGTTGTGTATTAAAGAAAATGTGTGATATAGTATGAACATTAAATGATCAATAATGACAAAGTCATTGTAGCCCGTAAAAATGATGCAACATTCTAGTCTAGACATTGCATCAGAGAAAGAAATCCAAAGAAATGACTCCCAAAATCCTCCACCTCAAGTTCTGTGATTAATTGTCACGAACAGACAAGGCATCAAATCATTTCAGCCATCCTGCTACTTTATGAGATATCAAATATGATTCAGGCCCGTCAAAGACACGCCGCATGAAGGTTGAGATTGTCATCTCAACATCCTGTTTACGCTTTCAGCGACAGTGGAGGAAAAAAAAGGGTATTATTTTTCTTCCAGATAACATTACATTCAAAGCAGCACTAAGGCACTGTGGTTCTGACTCTGACTCTACATATGTACTCCCTCCCTTTATGTCAGTTTTGACATTAAGCTAAATATATGTTCAACATACATTCAAAAATCCTCCGCGCCCAAGAGAGCATACTAGCGGCATATGCTACTGGCGGCATATGCAACTCGCAGCACACCGTCTCCAGTAGTTGCTCCAACCCCCCCGGCGCACAGCGTTTTACTACCGGAGCTGTCGGGTCTCACCTATGTGAGTCAACCGGGCAGATGCACATACAAGTAAACAGACCCATGGACAACTGCTCCATCAGGATGACGGTCATGCAGAAATGCGTGCGCAGTCGCAAAAGAAAGACCCTCTCATTCTCCCAGGGGGACACGATGACAGAGAATGAGGCCAGTGGGCTCTTGTCTTGTCTGTAGATGTCTGTACTTATCATTTGAGCTTGATCTGGGCCAGTGAAGGGGGGGGGGGTGTACATGCTTCACCATTTCTAAAAAAGAAAGAGAAAGTCTCTAGAGACTCAGTCGGATGCTTTTTGGAGGTAGGTTACTGGTTTAAATCGTCAATTAGGGGGAGAAAGACGCGAAACATCCCCCCCCCCGACACACACAAACAGAAATCTGCTGCCTGGTCTTCTATACAAAGAGGGAACTCAGATTACTATTCGGATGGATGAAACAACTCAGAGTGCTTGGAGACAGTGGGGAGTGAGAGAGCTGCAGCGAGGACGAGCGTTGCTAAGCAGACTGAAAGCCGAGAGAGATTGTCAGCAAGCCAGCAATGCACTGCTATGACTACAGGAAAAACACAAAATGGAGACACTGTCCACCCTCTCTTTGCAATGAATTACACAATATTGACTAAATGACCCAAAATACATCCAGACACATGCTTCTTGCATTCATTTACTAACCAACTGTACATCACCATGCCAACAATAAACTTCTCCTAATGTGGCCTGATTGACATTTTAAGTGTAAGATATTCTAAAGAGCTGCTGTCCCTAGGTGAGAGGTAGAAAATAAGTGTTTAAACATTTAAATGCTAGAGCTGGACTTGGCATGTATTGATGGGGAGGCCAAATCCAAACAGGCCCTGGGTCCTCTGACAGTTCTGCAGGGAGCTCCAGTCCGAAGCCTCTGGTGCCGGTCCCCGCATTGGTAAGCTTGGCTTTGCTGTCTAGGCCCCTTGGGCTCGCCTGCCTCACACACACACACACACACACACACACACACACACACACACACACAACTGCAGATACATCAGCCACATGTCACTCTCTCTGGGTCACAAGCTCAGGTTGTCAAATCCGAAGGCCCTTCTCTCAGGGTGGCTTGTGGGCTACAAAATGCACCACATTCACTTTTAATCTGACAAAATCTTAATTATTGACAGAATAACTTTAAAACGTAAAACCAGAAATCCACCGGCATTTGGCTAGCGGAAATTATGCATTTCCATTCTGCCTGTACTGATATTAATGCACCAAGACATATGACAGGTGAACCTAGAGTCCACACACAAGACTGGATGAGGAGACTTCAGACCGTCATTGTCTGAGGCAGAATGTAGCACAACCCAAGAAAAGGCACAGTTGGGTTTGGTAAATGTCATTATGCTTGAGTCAGCGCTGTAAGTGAACACACCTGGGCGTCGATCAAACAGACCAGGACGGCATAAATCTTTGTCCTGGCTCCATAGTGACGCTGACGAGCGGAGAACAGACCGCAGCACCGATGGAGCTTTGTGACTCACCCTCCAGGATAGGGTTGGCGTAATGACGGGAGGAAGTTGCCGACGGTGGTTGCGTGTGCATGTGCGTGTGTGCGTCTGGCTGTGTTTCTAGCTGTTTGACCCTTTGATTTTCCTAATGGTGGACTGTTTTATCTGCACAGCCCCCCCCATGCTACTGCACGCACGAGTGCGCAAGTGCGTGTGTGCGCACACGCTCTATAAGTAGCTGTCATTAATATCTTGGAGTCACTCGCTCAATGACAAAAGATTTTTTACATGCAACTTTTCCCCTTATGTTCTTCTGAATCAAATATAAGGCTGCCTCCATGTCTGCGCAATCAGACGACAAAAAAAGACAAAAAGGGTTAGATTTATTTTGCATCAGCATGAGTCAGTCTTTTGAAGAACAACTGAACATATGGCCTCATCAGGGATCAGGATGTGTCCCAGCCAGTACATTTAGTTTGTGATGACAAATAAAATGTCTGGCATAACATAGGGCACTAGTCATTAAAACTAGTTAAAAATGTAGCAAGACTGTAAACCACAAAGCGATGCCTCACTTCTCAGAGGATTAAGTCGAGGGCAACACAGCTCCACGCTGACCCAGTCGCCCCTGCAGCAAGGCCGTTTTAATGCGAGCAATGGCGGAGACCAAAAAGAGAGCTGGCGCACACACACGCGCACGCACGCACGCACACGCACACCACCGACGCATGGGAACAATTAAGAAGCACTAGTAGTTAGCTTGCATGCAAGAGCACTCTGCAGTCGTAACACACCCAATCATTAATTAGGGTTCCATTGGTGAAGTATACTACAAAAAAAGACACAATATACAGCAGTTTGGCAATTAATTGCGTTTGGCGGACGACGACCTCGAGCATCGCACGCTGCTTAGTTTAAGTTGCAGAGAGGCGCAATGTGGCTGTTGAGGATTTATTTACTGGATCTAGAGGAGCTGGCAGAGACCCCCCGAGGGCTATGAGGCAAAGAAGGCAGAGTGGTAAGAAATATCAGGGAGACAGACGAATCCCATGAGCGGCATCACTGTTGGGAATAGTGGCGAGATAAACACATCAGGATTTGTCAAGGTCGAGGCCTAAAATGGCCGGGCCAACCACAGAACATCACTTGTTTCACCTCGACTAATGCAGCCAGTTTCCCAGGTGTTGACTTTAGAGTCTTGCCCTGAGCAACATCAGTCAGGCTCCTGGTGAGATAAGGATTTACAGGGTACAGAGGCCGCAAGCAGTAGAAGGAAATGAAACAGTTGGAGAGCGTTTGATGTTCCTGGAGCAAAGCGGAGGCTGCAAAATAAAAGGACTCACAGGGCAAGTAATCATCTTTCCAAACTGGGCCAGTTCACTTCTCTCAGTGGTTTGCTGTGCTATCTGCTTTCCTCTGGAGCGTGGGGTGAAGGTCTAAACTAGCATGGGCCACGGCAGCTCTGAACTCGGCTGCCATTTTCGTCACGGCAGGGCCGTGGGGTTAAAATGAAACATGGACACCTATTCAAGCGCCACAAGCAGAATCCGTTCCATATGGAAATGACGAGCGATTAAAAAACATGCAAATCAATTACTGGAAACGTGGAGCGATGGGGATTACTTTAATCGTGCGGACTGACTAGTCTCCCCTGATTTCTCTGCGTTATGTTGTCATGTTATGTTATGCATTATTGATCAGTGTAGTGGTTGGGCTCAATGGGTTGTGGACTCGTGACACGCCTTTGATATCCCGTGCTTATCTCCCAAGTATGCAAGACTTGCGGCTGTGGGAGAAAATACAAGAGAGTCACTCAAAGAGCCTACACGGTGTGTGTGAGCGTGTGTAATGCGTATATGCTGCTCCTAAGGTAGGCTCCGCCTCTGGGTCTCTCCATTTACATCTTCATTAATCACCGTTCCCACTGGGAAGGCAGCACAGAAAAGCCTTTCAAATGCAAACACAATCTCTCTGCTTACACACATCACGCACCGGCTGGCAGTCTCTCAAAACCCTTTTACAGTATAATTCCCTCTCCTCTGACTCCCTGCCCCCAACACACACACACACACATGCACGCACGCACGTACAAACAAACAAACACACACACAGCAAGTTTGACTGTCTCCCAGGGAAACCAGACAGTGGATTGGTAATCTTCTCATCAACACATTGATTAATTAATGCCAAGACTCTTCATTATTCTGGTCTCATGCAAATCAACCCAGGAAAGCTAGTCAGACACGTTGTGATCGGAGCCCCTTTTTTCATCCTAAAATCTTGTTTGAACCCGTAGCCCATTATAGCCCCTTCGCTTTCACATCTTCTCACTCTGGATTTCCTTGGAGGCAACGATCTGGTTCGACGCCCTGAGGGGCGAGAGCCAGAGCACAGTGAACGTGCACACAGGCTGTCAGTCAGGGACTCTTTCAAACATCAGGACCTTTGGGAAAGACGGTCTAAGCAAGCTTGTCTACGAGTCTGTTGTGGCAGGAGCTCCACTGTATCTGAACAGTCCTACCACTGCCTAGTTCACATCCGTCATAGAGCAGGGCATTGAATAATTCTGTTTTCTGCCGGTGAGGTGGTGACTATGACTCCAAGCCGAAGAAACAGTGGCACCTAAAAAGCAGCTGCCAGGGTGGGAGACTACCACCAAGTGACCTGTTGTATAAATGTGGGGATGCAGAGGATAAGCTGTGAACCGGTTCAAAATGAATCCAGGTGGTGAACAATTATTTCCAAACTAGATTCGATTTTAATCTATTTCAGAAAAGTAAATGATTCTGGTGTTCCTCCTGTGAGCTACAATGCTGTTATGGAGCTGTGATACTGGCACTGACCTGATGATGACATACCAGAGGCCCCTCGGCTCAGCCCCTCCTACCTTGCGGGGGCCCCATCTAGCCATTTACAACAAGCAGCAAACACTGTCCAAGGCACGGCCTGTTGTGCACAGGGAACAAGGAGCGCCTCCCACACCGAGCTGCATACGGGCATGATAGACTGTATGTTACTCTGGGCCGGCTTTCAAAGAAGCTGCTGTGTATTCAGTATAAGTGGATAGTTGTTCTTTGGGAAATGCACAAACAGACATGGCAATATGTGCATGGGGGTCTCGTGGTGGTGGGGGCAAGGAGAGAGTGTTGGCTCAGGGAAATGCAAGCAAGCTCATTGGCCAACCGGAGGGCTGTTTCAGGCGAGATTTGTGGTTCAGGTCAGGTCTTGGAGAGTTTAGTTTTCAAATTGGGAAAAGACCCACCTAACCCAATGCCTGTGGACACAGCCTGTTTCATGGAAAACGACCTAAGCGTTGAGCAGTTTTTGACCGAGACAACAGCCAGACCCAGACCCACCCCTCTTGGCTTTACGCTCACTTTGTTCACACTCCTAACTTCTCTTTTCCACCCCTAACCTCAGGTGCCTCAAGTACCCATGGGGATGGTGTGTTTTCTGACAACAGACACCCTTTATGTGTCTACGCTACACCACTACGGCCTGGCAGCACGTCTGATTTGCAAAAAATAGAGGCAGGCGGCAGAGGAAGCAAAAGTGAGGTTAACTCTGTAAGATGATGCACGTGTCTGAACACGGATAGGAACTTAGGCAACACCAGCTGTGGCCCTAGTAACAGAGTCCTCTCACTTCACTCTTCTTTCATTTCCTCTTGGTCCATCGCCTCTTCTATTCACCGTCCGAATCACCAGACAACTCACCACATCCATCAAAGTCAGCGACCTGATCAATAGCCCCTGGCTTTTCTCTCATCCGCCTGGCAGAGGCACACAAGTGGTCTTATTGCTTATGTAACGATTGACTTATCGGGTCATTTAGTTGCTTAGATTGTTACTGTTTGCTGATTGGGGCCCAGGGGGTATTGACTGTTGACAGTAACATGTGGGCAACAGCCGAACTGCCCTTTTTCAGAAGAAAAGGGAGGATGGCGATCGACCAATGGCAGAGTGAAGCCCATAAATCGAGATGGGTGAGGACAGAAGAAGGCAGATGGGAGAATGACATCACAATAGGAAGAAAGACAGAAGAAGGAGAAAGAGATAGCAAAGGGTGCACAGGCCGCGACTTGGCACGCCGGCCAAAATCCAATTAGACACAGCCCAAGAGGATGAGTGACAAGCAGACGGACAGACTGAGCGGACAGCCCCGGAGACAGCCACACAGCGCAGCTGCACTGGTCCGCGGTAATGAAGTCACTGGTTTTTCAGCAAACAGAGGAAGCCAGAGAGATGCAGCTGTCTGCCGTCTGTGTCGCAGCCAGTGAGACAGACAGAGGAAGTCTGTTCTCCCTGTCTGACACTTCTGACTCGACTCTGGGGCAGCGCAACGCCACAGAGAAGGTGGAGGCAATGTTTGATAAAAAGTGGATAAGTCTTCTATATCAAACCAATGACACCAACAAAAAAAAAAGCCATAAGTGACTATTTCCATTTAGATGTTTTGTCATACTCTTCCTGCCTGATGACCTACCATGTGGTAGCGAGCAGCAAAAACAAACAAAATGTTCACTTTCTTTCTTTCAAAGTAAAAAAAATTGAATCACGCCAAAAAAAAAAAATGATGACACTGATCTTGTCCCAGTGCCATATACACGGGTCTGTCGCATCCCCTAAAGGCTAAATGAACTTATTGTCTGTCAGATAGTAACGCAACTGTGGAGCTAAGGCTCGCCTTGTTGCTTTCTGCCGGTGGCGTCTGTCTAGCAAACTCTATTTACACAGTAGGGATCAGTAGACATGGTGCAGTGCCTCAAGGCACAAAGCGGCGTTTATAGAGGGCAAGTCCTGGAGTTTTTAACTGCACCTTCTCAAACCAAACACTCCGAACAGGATATGGGACCAGTGGCCATGGGAGAAGGTCGGGCGAAAGAAAACTTCCGGACGGCCCCCTTGTTTGTGTCTCTCCTCTTTTAGAGGTCCCAAAGCGCTCCGGTAAAACTATGAACCTCTTGTAAATATGAACATAGACACTGTGTGTAAATATGGACCATTGGTTAAAGGATCTGAATTTGAGGCGAGACATGCATACATGCCTTTCTCTTCAAAAAAAAAAAAAGGCACGTATAAGCTGCCTGGTTGGACTTCCACTAACATCCACTGGGATGTGGAAAGCATGAGTCACACAGCCACAGCAGCGCCGGCGGCTGGAAACAGAAAGTCTGGAGGATGTTCTGAGTGAGAGACATGTCCGTCCGCCGCACTTCCTGTTCAGTCAAACACACACTTTCATTACACACACACACATAAAAGAGAGTGGATGGACTTGTCTCGACTGAGCGAGGCAGGCCAGTGCCAGATCGCCTTGTTCTCTGGCCAATGACCTTCCCGCACACCCGTATGTCCGCTTAGGCGAGGAGGTGGAGGCGCATCCTCTCCAAGCGCAAAAACTACGTGCTTCCTGTAAACTTACAGGGAACTGTCTTTTCAGGAATTTGTCAATTTGTGACTTTGTGTTTTGCTGCACATGTAGCGGAACACTCGGACTGAGGCAAACCCTCACAAAAACAAGAACAAGATAAAAACGAGGTTTAGTCACAACCATCCGGCAATAGCCGAAAGAGGAAGAAAGACACTAAAAAGGGAAAAGAATATTGAGAAATCAACCGAGAGAGAAGACAACACCTGAAACTGTGGTGAGATTCCAGAGAGACGAGCAAAGTGTGAGACAGCGAGAGACACAAATGGGTCATACTGGCCTCCGGTAGTTCACAGCTCATTACACAGGTTGGCAATGTCTCACACGAACTAAACACACACCATGGATTGTAGAACTCCTCATCCAACTTGAGCATGCTCGTTGTGCCGCTGGATACTGTACATTGTTGTTTGTGCATATGTGATTCTGCATTGTAAAAAACACCCGTGCCTTTGAGAAAGAATGTCCAAGTGTTCCATGGTGCAGGCATCAAATAGAGGTGGAGGAAGACGAGAGAATTGGAAAGAGGCGAGGCAGGAATGCAGTTGGGACGCGAGACGAGACCACAGACGGTATTTCCGGCACATTCAGACACTGTGTTAACCAGACCGAGAAGGTAACCGTGTTGCAAAAATGTGCATATGTAAACCCTCACATGCACTGCAATAGCTCTACTCCACACTCGCTTAACCCGCTTGACTACTGTCAAAGACCTTTTTGCTCATTTAAGCCAGTCTATTTCAAGTCAAATCAATCCTGGATGGTGGATTTGGATGTAAACAAAACTGTGCCAAACAGACTAAAACAAAACCTCACCGTAACCCACCAAACAATAGAAAAAGGGCCGTCCACTGAGGTCAAAGAGAGGTCATGAGACATAAACTAGTCAATGGTGAGGAAACAATAAAGAGCTTTTCCCCTCCACTGAATGCTGACTGTTCACTTTCAGGTATGACCAAAAGGTAAAAGGGTATCTAATAGTTCTAGCCCTGGAGTCCCGGCAAGAACCTGAATTTTGATATAATATTTTACGAGCAAAAAGACCAATTTCAGTTAACTTGGCAAAAAAAAAAAAAAAAAGATTAATACAAGATTTCAAAAATAAAAAGCTCAAACAATTAGCTATGGAAATACAGTTTGGGGATTGAAGAGGCTCCTTTCTATTCTCTTATATTGGCCATTTGTTCTGTGCGAATCTCAGTGACCTCCAGGTGACCCGAGGGGACAAACAATGCACTTCCCCTTCAGTTGTGGCCAGCTGGCCCAACATTGTCTGATCAGACCTGGCCGAGCAGATGTCACCTACTGTCCCCGGCCTCTCATACTAGATCAACGCAGGTTTAAGAAAACAGCAGCTGTAAGGTATTCCAGTCAAATCGTCAGAATACACATCACCACGTTGGACACCTTTATTAATTGGCTTCCTTGCGAGAATGACAATGAATGACACTGTGGTGCATGCAAAAAACAAACAAAGACGCAGGCATCATTCAGAAGTGCACTTACTTTGTCTAGCAACCTTCTGAGCTGGTAGTGGAACTTCTCTTTGACCTCGTCCAGGAGCTGCTTGAGCTTTGGCTCCTCGGGCAGGCCTTGGTACTTCCTGGCCAGCTGCAGGTAGCAGGGCCACTTGGCTGAGTCAAAGCCCCAGTGGCAGGTCCTCTTATCGGGTGACTTGTGCGAATGCATGACAAACTTCTGCGGTGAAAAGAGCAACTGGCACTCGACGCACTGGATGCAGGGAGCCTCGGGCTGGGTGTAGAACTGGGGCACGAAGAGACCCTGGCACTTCCCCAAACACTGGTGCTCCACCTGGAAACTGGCTTCGCTCTCCTTCAGCAGGCCCTGGGTCAGCAGCTTACCGCTGGGGTCCCCGGGCAAGGCCGCCCCTGGACGCAGCAGAGCGTTGCACAACCGCTGTGCATCCGTCAGCGTAATGAGGCCACAGGAAGGTGCGTTGAACGGCAGGATGCCCAGCACCTTGAGGATGTGCAGCTGCTCGGCGTCGCAGCGCGAGCAGTAGACGTAGAGCTCGTCACACACGGTGTTGATCTGCTGCAGCGAGAAGTCGCGGAGCACTGAGTTGAGCACCTGGGGCAGGCACAGGCGCTTCTCCCCGCCGACAACAAAGCAGGAGATGGACTCTCCTTCCAGCAGCGAGTGAGTGAGTTCAGTGGAGCTGTCGCAGGGAACCAGCAGAGGGCCACCTCCCAGAACAGGAGGAGAGGGCAGGGGGGGCATGCCGCCCGGGGAATGCTCGTGACCAGTTCGAGCTGAGAAGGCCGCCGGCCCCCCGAGTGAGCTCTGGCTGCTCAGGGTGAACTGGGCCAGTGTGTGTTTGAGCCCGGGACTCAAGTCCAGGGCTTTAGCAGAACCCGCCATGTGCAGATCCGCCCGGGCCTCCGCATCCATGTCAGAGTCGTGGCACACCTCCTCGACCTGCTCCCTCTTCACCTTCGGGGTTTTCGGGAGGGGGTCCAAGCTGCGCCTCTTCAGGTTGATCTCTGCCATCACACGCTTCTTGATCGGCGCGACTTCCAGCCGCTCTCTGTACAGCCGCTTCATGTTGCCCTTGAATGAGGTCACGTCTTTGAAAGGCGTTTTCAAACTGGTCTGGGTGCTGGCCATGTCTCAACACTGTGCTACTGTCGTTTCGGTCTGCTGACTGAGTTCTTGTATTCCTCTGTCTTTATTTGTCTTTTCAAATCACACAAATCTTGTGGTAGTTAGACACGTGCATGATGATGACTGAAGTTATCTATGTTACGATCCACTTCCTGGGTAAAAAACAAACAAAAAACAAAACAGGGATTTAGGAAATAGTGGAGAAAGTAATTATTGGGCAACGTTTCTGAACTACAACTACTTTAAATAATTTTGTAGAGATGAATAAATAAACCGAAAAAAATGTAATAACTGTGACTAACAGCAAGATATAGCAATATAGAGTTTAAATGTTTTATGGCCGCCATCCCGGCGGGGGGCTGACGGGGTCAATGGCCGCCCACTAAACCAAATGGCCATTACCATACTTCACACAAACACAAGACTTTTTCCCCCCCTTGTAATTGAACCCCAGGGGAAATTTTGATCTCGGGTTTCACCAAAGTGAGAATTTTAACAAGCAAAAGCATTTGACCAGACATGACAAGAGGAGTGAAAATCGCCCACCACCACCCTGCCCCTGTCACACTACATTGTTAATGAAAGACTGGTACAATGGGCAAAAACATTTCACTTAGCAAATGAAAGTGCCCTTCCCAAACATATTGTGCCTTCCCTTAGGTCTGCTTACCCCACGCTGACCCCATCAACTCTTTGAAAAACAATTGATAAAAGCGGTAACAGCAGTCGTCCCCGTTTCTCAGGCGGTTCACAGCATGACATACAGCAGTATGGAAAGCGTTGTTTCCCCCCTTTTAACTCCCGGGCTTCACTGCGGTTATTCTGAAATAGGGTAACAACACTTCTGTTGGTATCCCCGATTTAAAACGCCTTCTAGATGATAATAGACACTGCTGCAATATGACACCAAGAGGCGGCAGATTGAACGCACTTCGGCTTTAAAATGCACCATTTAGCGCATCACGTGCGCCCGTGTGTCGGGAAACGCATTTAATTTATAGATCTACACTGAATGGATATTTCGGCTTATCGTAAGGGCAAATGACTACGGCGGAAGAATTTGCATGCTTCTGCAAATGTCAGCATCCCGTCGTTTTTTTTTCCACTGACTTTAATGCTGCAGCGGTGCAAACCTCAAGCTCGATTCCGAAACGGGTGGATGTTCGTGGGCGTTTATAATGGCAAATATAACCGTGGGCCAATTGAGCGTGGAAAAAAAACGCTGCAAAATCAGATTGGATCATTTAGGGTGTACGCAGGGAGTGAATAGGGGCTGGGGGGGGGGGGGGGGCGCAGCAGCTTCTATCTCTGCCTGAGAGAAAACCTCCAACCTGGTTTGGTTTATTTTATTTCTGGGACAAGCACCCGCATTGCCACGAAAATTAACTACGCGTTGGCTTTTCTGAGAAACACAACCTCACAGAAATGAAGAAAAAAACTACTATATTAATCTATGTCACGTCCACTACTTGTGTCCTCTCTGCTGCTGCAAGGACACCGCGTATAATAGCGCTCCTGCTCCGCTCCATCCCCGGCTGTCCCCTCCTCCTCCTCCTCCTCCTCCTCTTCAACATCATCATCATCCTCCTCCTCCTCCTCCTCCTCCTCCCTGCACACCGTACATCGCCTCCTCCGCTGGCTCGCCACGATGGCCCTGGTATGCAGACAGCGCTGATAATGACATTCACTGTCTACACCACAGTCTGGCCTGGGAAGGCACCGCTGTCCGCCGTTACGCGCAGACACACACACACACACACACACAGATCGCTCGATGAGGGCACGGCGGGGTTTACAACCGCAGCTTCTCCCACACAGGTAGCAGACGGCCAAAATCGCTTTAAACCGCACGTTAAGCGTTACACATTTGCGTGTCATTTATTTCAAACGGTCATTTAAAAACGTCATAACAAAACACACACACGTACGAAAGGGGAAAGTGTTTTTAAAAAAAAGAAAGAAATTGGCTAGCATTCGTCTGGAATTCAATGAAGAAATGCAGTCTTTCAACGTTCGATATTAACTGCGCTAGCTAGCTTGGGCGCCCCAGCTTACCCCCCACCCTCCCCCGGGTACCTCGACTGTGGAGCGGTCAAAACGCTGAACCAGCCCGCAGGACCGTGAGGCGTGCTAACGCGGCTCTCAAGAGGACAGACAGAGGCTAACTTCGCCCGGGTCACCCCGACGGCGAGGAGCAAAGATTTAAAAAAAAATAACCGTGTCCGTCCTCACGGAGAGGGATAGCTCGCGGTAATATTGTGGCAGGGCTGTTTAAGCGATATAAACTGTCCAACCGAGAGTGCGAACACACCAAAGGGGGCTAAGAGCGACACAGTAAACTAACGTAACTGACGTTAACCCAGGTTAGCGTTAGCCCCCCCCTCGGTTCAACTGGAATCTAAACTTAACCGTTAAGTTAGTCGTCACACACGACAATCCGGTAAGAACAAATACACGCTTTAAAAAAAACGTCCATAATTATTAATATCCTTAATAATTAATAACACTTGCCTGAATTTAAAAAAAAAAACCCAGCTGCGAGCGTGTCCGCGTCGGTGGTTCTCTCCGATGCGGGGTCCTCTCCGTACTGGAAAAGCCTGGCGGACCGTCAACAAGACGCAGCGCGAGGCTCCACTACAGCCCCGTGACGTCACGCTGCACACGGGCTGAGAGGCGGAGACGTCACCCGGCTGACGGAAACTATGCGGGGGTGTCTCTCGTCTGCCTGCATGCCTGTCTGTCTGTCTGTCTGTGTGTCTGTCTGTCGGTCTGCGTCGCGCCGCCTGGGAGTTCTGTTTCCTCCCGGCAGGAATTAAAGCTGCGAGCGGAGAGAGGAGACGTCAACAGCGGGAGTCGATGCCAAAGCTGCGGTGCGGGGCCCATTTAGAAGCAGTCCAGAATTGGGTCCGCAACATAGTAATTCTTTGGTGTACGTTTTTCCCTTTTTTCAGTTTGTCAATTTTTTGATTATTCCAATTAGATGTTAAAATTGGTAGATTAATTTACTTTCTGTAGGATTTCCCCCATAATATACATTTCATTTTGAGTATATCTCCCGAAAAATCCATTCTTTTAGAGATTCATCTTCAAGCTGCTTTAGTTTAAATTATGTTGTAGGTCAATTTTATTGACATGGCCTCTGCTGGCATGTACTGACAAGACAGAAAGCTTGATCTCTCTTGTTGGCTTTCCATCAAGTTTGTGAAAATGAGAGCGAGAGGACAAACTCACTGGGCAAAAGGGCTGCTTCTTCCCCCACACCTCCCCCACACTCTTTTTATGAACCTATCCACTGCAAAAGGTCATGAGGTCATTTGGCCAGTCCATTGTGCCTCTAGTGCTGATGGGAGTTAATGAAATCTGTGTGGAGGAGGTCAGGAATTAGATTTTTTTAAATTATAGCAACATTTTCTTTTTTAGGTGATTGAATTCCATTTTTCATAGATTACTCCTGGTCTTGCCTAGAATCTTAATCTCTAAAGGTCATCATACTCTGTCAACGTAAACCGAGATCCTTTCAGCAGGCTGGCTGACTGACCCACAGCATGATGTCACACGTCTGTGAGGGCAGGGAGGCTTGATAAAGCTTTGATAAACAACACCGTCGGCTGTTTCGCCGCAGCCTCTCTCTCTGGCTCCCTCTTTGACAGCAAGGTCAGCATTTGTATTATGAGAGCAGATGTGCGTACACCCTGTCCAGCCCCAGAGAACAACAAGAGGGACATTGATTTTCCTGTAATAACATCACTCTGTGCACTGCGGAGAGTAAATGAATCTCATATCTGCCTTATTGTGACCGTCGCTGATAGTTCATTAGGGGCAGAGCCAAAAAGCTGAAGAATGAGGCGGCGCGGAGAGACGATGTGAAGGAGCCCGAGATCCACAGACAGAGTGTAACAAGAAAAGCACAGTGATAAGCCTCTCCATTAGCCGGGAATCTATCTGTTACTGTTATTAGTACTAAGTGGACCCTCGGGGCGGACACCTCGCAGTCGTTTTTAATGCATCCTGTCTGGAATCAATGTGGGATATTGAAATATGTCCGGAGTTGTTCGGGGGGATGCCGCTGTAATTTCGGGGTAATGACTGAAGCTGAAGTGCTGGTCTGAGGTCACACACCTTCACCACAAAGTCTGAGGTACCTCCCGGTCGGCTAGTGTTCTGCCGGCTGTGCACATGTGTGCGTCTCTGATCTGATAAAACGGCAATTGAGTTTATGTACCGTCGTGCAGGCTTCCCCCGAGGAAGATCATTTGTGTAGGATAGAAAATAAAGTACAGGGGAGGTGATAGTAGTGTGCTCGTATCTTTATTAATCTTTTGCTTCAGCTTAACCTTTTAATGCTTTTTTCAGGTAATGTATTGGCCTAATTCGGAGTAGTAATTGAATCGCTTAGTAACCGGTATGCACAGTAAGGGAGATTACTATTGGTGGAGGAAGTATTAAATTAAACCAGATAAAACATCTGCCTTGAAAATTGTTACAGTTGAAAATATACTTAAATATTTTTCCTGCAACAGACGAAAGGGATTAAAATATTAAAAGTCAATGCAGATCAACATCGTTACTAGTGATCTGCAAGACCACATACGCCGAAGGGACAAAAACAAGGCCATTGGCAGTTGAAACCAGAGAAAAACTAAAAGTGACTAATGTATATACATCGATATGTATAGTTTTTCTTTTAAATTAAGGGTACATGTGGGTTATTTTATTCTGAAATGCGACCGCTCTCCAATGAATGCTGCTTTGTTTCTTGCATGTATTCATTGTATCTTGTGTTCTAATCACGACACGTTAGCGCAGCAGCGTTCCCACTTGTGCATCCCATTCATTCGCATACATGTAGGTCTCAAGTGTCCCCTAATGAAACAAGTGTTTGTAATGATATAGTGGAGACATGTTGAGGTATACAATCACTTCAGTGTGAAAAGCACCTATTTAAAGCTAAATGACAGGAAAGAGGGGGTGGGGGGGTAGGAGTACATTTAACGATAGATGCTGAGGAACGACCCATTACCTCGATGCTGCAGTCAAGGGCACCGGTACATTAAGTGCCGCGGCATGGACGCCGTGGCCAAATGGAACACCAGCCCCCTTACATGGCAGTGTGTGTGTGTTTTACTAAGGGATCGCATTTAGCACCAAGTATGATTCTTCTGCTGCTTAATTAAATCCCCCCCTAGGGACAAAATAGTACACCAAACAAGAAAAGAGCAATTAAAACAGGATGTTTTTTTTTCAAGATCCTTCCCTGTTTTACATCATTAATTATACAAGGTTAGCCATCCTTGTGTCGTCCACAGGGTGATGTGGAGCTACAGTGCCTGGAGGACGGGGGGGGGGGGGGGGGGGGGGGGGCGTAACCCGTTCTGAGCCGGAGAGGGCACATGAACAATGTCAAACACGCCATTGTGGGAATAGAAAATTATGCAGACATCTATCCCCGTCCTGCGTGCAGCAATGCTCCATCTCTAGTTCTACAAGATGAGTCATTTTCCACTTAATCTGGTTTAATTGAGACAACATACAATGGTGTAGTGGAACAGGATATGAAATAAGCCTCAAACAATCCGTTTCTAACCACCATTGTGCGACTTATTGCAGAGCACAAATCAATCCGTTTCATTATTTCTTTCCACAACCCTGTTTTTTTCCCTCTCCTCTCGCACTGTGTGAGGGGCAGAGGGGAGGGTAACAATGTCAATGACCTTTGAACCTCTTGGGTACGCCAATGGGCCTTCTAAAAGCCAGGCGGGAGTCACGTGGCCGGAGCAGACACAAGCTACTGGAGTGGAAAAAGCTCAAGCTTAACGACTCAAGCCTAATTCCCTTCCCTCCAGACGCCCGTGTGGGTCCGAGAGCTCAGGTTTGGTCTCAGCAGTAAAACCGTCAGAATCAGCCTGATGGGGCGAGTTCGTTCAGACAAGACATTTATTTGCATAATTCCAACACAGCGACCGCTGAGTGCTAAAAGTTTTTTTTTTTTAAGTGTATTTTTTATTTTTAAGAGGACACTGGTTCAAACTGTTAAGGCTAAAAGCTTTTCGGCACTGTGGTTCTTTGGTGCAGAGTGAAATATTTCAGTGCCTTGATGTTGAAACCCACATGTCGGTGATCTTCAAACCTTTACATAAGCGCCATGATGAGGTTGATGTTTGGGGTATTTTTAGAAAAATGTTGTTTAATTTAATGTCAAACATGCACTTTAGTGATTCACTATTTCATTAAAATAATGCAGAAAGATTTGCAGCAGAAGCGCAGCTATCCTGACTGTCAACTAGTATGGATCAATTTCCAATAAAATACTGGATCCTACATTTCCCACAATGCAATACAACAGCCAGACCTGCCTGATGTGTTAAATCAGTAAAGGGGCCCCTTTGAATGATTGACAGACCCACACTGACACAAGCACATATTACCACGAGAACAGAAATAAAATGTTTATTTTACCGTTTTTTTTTTCTTTGCACACCAATAATAATGTCAGCAGAGTCCTCTGGGTGGTAAACGTCCCCGAAACACAACAAATACAACAAATAGTGTCTCGACTGGATTCACCCAACAACATTTTGGAATCAATTTAGTGATTAAAAAAAAAAGAAAAGTATTCAAAATTAAATCTGATTCACAAAAAAAGTGACAAAAAAAGCTAAAGTAACATGTGTGTAACAGATGGAGGAGTTCTCTGGTCACCACGTGAGGCTAAAAACATTTTCCAAGTAGTGGGAAGCTTCAGTGTGTGGCGGTTCCCTCCCCATCACTTAGTGTCGTTACAGTCAGGGGGTAGAGAACAGCTCTACATTGCTTTTTATAGGCTTTAAATCAGTTTAACAATATATCTAATTCAGTACACGTTAAAAAAGAAGCGCAGCAGACACAGTTTTCAGTAGGTACTGTGTCGTTGCTTCTGACCAAGCTCTTGTTTCAACAAGACAAGCATGGAATGGAGAAAAGTACAAAAAAAAACATGACCATTTGTTTCAGAAAGGCATAGTATTAAAAATGAGCAAAAACAAAATTTGAATATATAAATTCTGTGACCTGGGACAGCACATCTCATGTTTACTGTACCTTCTTATTCGTACCAGCAAAATGTTCTTTTGGTCCTGTGTGAATGTGTTTCGTTGATGGTCTGGACAGTAAAATGAAACCTGTGCTCCAGCGTACAGGTATGATGTGCTCCTCTCTCGGCCCGTTTCCCTGCACAGCGGACTCTTTCATTCACAGTTTGAGAGTATCGACTCATTATTAGTGTTGGTCGGACGCTGCTGTACACGTTCCTTCATTCTGGGGAGAAGGGACTTGACGCAGACACCTTCCGGTTTACAGATGTTGTTGTGTTTTTCATCTGAACAACAAAGCCTGAACCTTTTGGTTTTTACTCTGGCTGGACATGCAACACATTAGAACAACATATATAAGGATGTTAAATAAAACATGAGAAAAATATATAGATTTTTATCTAAGGCTAGTGTCATGATTCTTCTTCTGTCTACAGTTGGGGCGTTGTGACAAAGCTGAATCCAAGATGTCCTTACGGTGATTAAGTTGTGGAAATGGAAGCTGGAAATACCTTATCTAATATTTATAGAAGATTCATATATGTACAAATAAAATATGCAGTGAAAACACCCCACCAGCTGAAAGGAAAGGATGTTCAGTTCATCTGCCAGCGGCCGAGGCCCTCATCCCCCGACATACAGCAACCTCGGAAGAACTTTGTAGCCTACAGATAAAGAAGCCCCGACGACAAAATCAATATCAGTGCAGATTTACATGATATAAAAATAATGAAAAAAGTGGGTGGGCTTAAGGGCAAGTGGTTATAAATGGCAGAGTGTGAGACTGGTTTTGGCAAATAAGCGTTCTACTGTGCATGTGTGGCCCTCGATCAGAAGGCTGATGTCCCCGGGTTGTCTCTTTTCCATACAGCTTGAAGACACTGGGACGCCACGTGTGTGTGTGTGTGTGTGTGTGTTTTTGTGTGCGCGAGCAGATGTCGGGTCCCGTCACACACACTCCTCCGCCGACATCAGAAGCGGGTTGATGTACTCGAATCCTTCAAACTCAGACTGGTCAATCTTCTTGACCACATCGCTGCGATAAAAGAAAAAAAAAATGTTTCAGTGAAAGTGATATTTGCTACAGCCAAATGTGAGAGAGACACAAAACAAAAAAGGGCGACTCACTCATCATCAGGCGTGAGCTGGATGGGCTCGTTGGTGAACTGGGCGTCAAAGTTGTCCAATCCGAATTCTCCAGAGATATTGGGCTTAAAAGGAGGAACCACTTGTTTCTGCTCCAGCTGAAATAACAACACAGGAAACAGGTGAGAACCTCACAACCGTATCAGACAGTCAATATTTAAACTGAGTAATATTGAGCACTGAAGATCGAAAGGCAGTTCATTGGCACACATTCCGTGTCATTTATTAGTCAATAAATTGTCAATTGTTGTGCAGAACAAGCTATTTGTATCACTCAAGGCTTTAGGGAACCTCGATGCTAACACTCACCTTTTCTTTGACTCTTTAAGGATTAAATAACAAAATAGTTGAGAATATTAATTCATTTATGTAAAATCTTTCTTTGGTCATCACCCCACAGTAAATTTCTCTCCTGTTTCCACAAACAAATACTTCTCCCCGTCGAGTCATTTAAAACAGTGACTAAATCCCCGATGACGCACTTGCACTCGGCACCTCAGCGCCTCAGATTACATCCGTCTCAGTTAAGATGTAACTCGCAGCGCCCCATGCGTCTGTAAGGACGCTCCGACTGCAGGCCAATAGGTGCACTGCAGGGATAACTTTTAGGCTGTGCGAGTCGGTGTGTGTGTGCGCGACATAGGAGGGAGGAGTGTAAGCGGAGCCCTCCAGACACTCTGACCGACTGCTGGGTCGCTGCTCCAGACCAAACAGGGATAAAAAGGTCATGGTGATCCCTAGTGTGCTAACCTGTCTGCCTGCCTGTTCCTTTCTAAAAGGTAATTCCTGTCGGCCCAACAAGAGAAGAAAATGTGCCTGAAAGAGTCTTTGTGCGTAAATAAAAGCACGTTATTCTAAATTCTAAAGATAAATTGTAGTTTGTCTTTTTTACTTGTGTATACATACTAGTATACAACTAGGTTTCTAGCCTATCAAAGTAATATGCCTCATAATAGTACATCTGTAAAAAAAACTAAAATTAAAAAAAATGTTGATTTCAGCTCTCAAACCTTTGATTTTTCAATTGTGTAATTGAAAATAGAATATGAACAAATAAACAGATTAGATTAGTCTCTCTGACTCACGAGGTCCCAATCGACGTTTCGGAAGAATGGATGGCCCATGATGTCGGCAAAGCCCGTCTGAGGGTGGCAGCCTAGACGCTCCTTGGGATCCTGGGGAGCACGAGGGGGGAGGGGGGGGGGGGTTGGAATAATAGTAAGAAAGAGTTGTAGATGTGGTCAATGGATGTGGATATTATGGATAGGAGGAAAGATTCAAGGAAAAAAGAAGAATGTGCGACAGTGAGAGATGGCCGTTGACTCCCACTAAGGCCTAATAACGTCACGTTGAGGGCCAGCGGGAGTGAACACCGCTTTGAGATTGATACAGGCCCGTCTGACCCCTTCTTACCTTGTTGAGGAAGCCCTTGAGGACGCTGGCGGCTTTGACTGACAACGAGCGGGGGATTCTGATCTGTTTTTCCAATATCACTGCGAGAGGTGAGAGACGGGAGGGGGGGGGGGGGGTTATGACTAATGGTCTCTTGATTCTAAAATGACAGAAGATGGCACTGACACTGCTGAAGTTGAGTTTAATCCTGTTGTTTATACTCATGTTGAACATGTATACATAAAAGTGTCAACCGCTTTTGACAATACGAAATATGACTTTGGTAACATTTTCAGCCCCATCAATCCAACACTCTACTGGCTGTTATAAGAAAACACCGACACCTTTAGAAACTGTTTACAAAAGAAATAACGCCATGCGTTCACACGTTTCCCAGTAACAGATGGCATGTGCCTGGTACTGGGAGAAGTGGCCATTGGAAAGGTGTCAAATATAAAAGGTGTTATATATTTCCACTGAGTTGTTTTTTTCCTCTGGTTATGGGTCTTGTGTGCATGTGTGTGTGTTACCTTGGAAGAGGTAGTCTTCTGTGTTCTGGTCCGGGTTGTCAGAGCTCCCGACAATGTCGAAGGGCGACCGGCCCGCCATCATCTCAAACATCAGCACACCCAGAGCCCACCAGTCCACGCTGAACCCTGAAGAGACAAACACACGCAATGTTACAATCCTATTTATGCGCAGAGGTGGACGTAGAACAAGCATATTTTAAACAGTCTCTCATAATAGAGCAACAAAAACATGGTCAAAATTAGCAAAGAGTGTACCTTTTAAAGCAGTTTAAATAACACTTGATAACAATAACAACAATGATTTGCTCAAATTCCACCAGTTACTATAGCAACCACTCCCACCATAAAAGCTTTTTTTGCATCCTTTCTCCCCTTGACAACAAATGTCATACTGTATTGCTATTATTTCCATTCCCTTAGGGTCAAATCTTATTAGGTTAACTCAATAACCAGGAGTAGTTCAGATACTTGTAAAGTATTTATCTACAGTGTGCGTGTGTGTGTGTGTGTGTGTGTGTGGAAGATGGCCGCTTGCATGCCCCCAGATTGGAGAAGCGGGCAGAAGCAAAAAAAATACTTTTTTTTAAACTACCACTCAGAGACGTCTACGGACTTAATATTGTATTATTGAGAAAGAAAAGGTATAATTATAATATTCAGTGGCAGCCTAATTAATGTGCATAACCTGTCAACGAGAACCTGAAAATAAGACCTGACTAGATATTAGTCGTCACGTCAGGGCTCAAAGTAATTATACATTTCTGCTGTAGCGCACGTATAAATAAAAGGTTAAACATCTTATTTGTCAGATCACCTAAACAGTTTCTCATCATGAAAAAGCAAACTATCTTTCCCTTTTTAAGAAGAAAAATGGAACACTTCAAGAGTGGATCCTATTGCTATGATACCTCTTCTAGTTGCCAGGGACATTTCTTTTTTTTATTGCCAATGAATTGTATTTATAGATTGTTTTGTATCTTGGCTGATTTTCTCTTTCTGCTGGTTTACTCATTCCTCACGTTCTAATAACGAACACGCATTTGATGAAGTGACTGTGTGTTGCAGCGCTCACCATAATCCTCTCCTCTAAGTATTTCGGGCGCGATGTAATTAGGTGTACCACAGAACGTGCTCGTTGTATCGCCAGGTCTCAAGCCCTCCTGCAAAAACAAGCAGATCATCATCATCATCATCATCATCATCAGCAGCAGCGAGATCCTCTCAGAGGGCTGTGCTCTTCCACGTGCGCGGCTTTGCAGGTGCTTTGAAGTGCACTGTGGCATCATCAGAGCCTCGGTGTTCTCATATATAGTAAGCCGCAAAGCACACCTTGCACATGCCATAGTCCGTCAGTTTGATGTGTCCTTCAGAGTCCAGCAGCACGTTGTCCAGCTTCAGATCTCTGTAGATGATTCCCCGCTCGTGGAGGTAGTTGAGCGCCAGACTGATCTCCGCGGAGTAGAATCTGAAAAGGGAATGAAAGTGTGTTAGACGTCACTTATGGTTTCAAAAGGACACAATGTGACATGAATATTACTCCTTTTAATTAGACGCGATACAGAATGTGGGTCTACCTTGCGTGTTCTTCTGGGAGTTTCCTTTGTCTCTGCATGTGGAACATTAGATCTCCACCGTTCACATATTCAATAACAAAGAACAGTCTGTAAAAAGAAGCAAATGTTATTTTTTATTATTTTAAAAGTTTTAAAAAGAGCATCTTTCTTCTGCAGCTGGATGAGATTTTTTTGAGTTGTGAAAGTGTAAAAGTATAATCTGTAACTTCCAGGACTGGTCTAATAATCAGATGCAAACTACACCAGAACAATCCGGATAAATTATTTTTTAGTGTTGATCTCTTAACAAATAATAATTTACTTGAACAATCTTAATGTCACAAAGAAATACTAATTATTTAAAGGTGAATTTTCCGTCTCTTTCCCCATAATGGGGATCTTCCCGTGACCACGCTCCTCCTGACCGTAATGAGGCCCTGTGGTTATGGTAAACACCCCGAACCACAGCGGCAGCAGGTGAGGAAATGCTCTCATGAGTCAAATTGAAACACTCGTATGTATCGTTTTGTGACACACTGTCAAAGGATGTTAAATGATGACATTTTGGTTTGACTCTGTATGACCACGCTGCTCCTGTTAGCGGCCCCTCGCTTGAAAAAAAATGTTTCATATCAAAAGACGCACTCACCGGCTTTCGGTCTGGAAACAGGAATGGAGGCCGACCAGGAAGGGGTGATTGGAGGCCTGCTCGAAAACGTGCTTTTCTGTTTGGACCCAGTCGATGTCCTGCAGGAGAAACGCACAAAAAGACACAGGCGTAAATCAGTGAACGCTCTGACAAAGAACCCTTGAACTTATAAAAGCTGAATAAGCACGGTGCTTAAATCAACCATCCCGTAAAAAAGGTAGAGGCCGCGGTGGGCGGCGATGAGTCTGAAAGGGCTGAGCCGGGGGGGGAAGCGGGTCCCTATCGACGGCCGGGTGATAATATGTCTGCACACGGATGCGTCTCGCGCTGACAGGGCAGGGGGAAAAACAGAACACTTCAACATTGATCGAAGGGCACTTGTCGGTTTGTCAATCACGCCAAGTGTGTCTAATCAAGGCTAACTACTCCCAGCGCCGCCGGCCGCGCTGCAACGCGCAAGATCAATTTCTGATGACACGATGGTTCATCAACATCTTCTTAGACGGACTGACGGCTCGGGAGAGGTCCGTCAACTAGACTACACAAGTGGTTCAGACAAGACACAGAAGGCAGGTGTTCGATGACACATGTGACTGATTCTCTCTCTTCCCCCCCCCCCCCCCCACTGCTGCTATTGTGCTAATTGTATTAATTATACAGGGCAAAAGCAGAAATTATGACTTTACCGCCAAGTATTCTCACATCTCAGTAGATTGAGTTGCTGTGTTACGGTAACAACGGACACATTTTTAAATCTCTAAAGAAGACGGCTGGTGCATCTGGATTACAAGTTGTTAAAGTCACTTTATTAAAAAATAGAGATAATAAAAATATCCTTGGCTGAAGCAATTAGTTGATTAATTGAGAAATTAAAGGATTTCAAATATGTTTGTAATATATACATTTTTCTTTTGAGAAAAAATACAAATGATTATCTTAATACATCCCTTCCAATGAGGATTCTCTGTCAATCAATTCCGACGGGTTCTTGTGATGTCACGAAATCACAGGACAGAGCACTAACCAATCAGAGCAAGCGCAGATGCTCAGACAGGATCAGTTATTACAGAACCTGAGATTGTTTCTTAAATAGAAGAGCAAAAAACGACACCAAAGGCAAGACTTTGATTGACAGATGGCTAATCCAATCACCTGCCAGTATTTCTCTCTTTTTTTTAAGCTTTTAAAAGTGCCCGTCTTTTACTAAAGTTTCTCGAAAAGGTTGTGTGTAACAATCCATTCGGAGGGTTGAGTTAGTTTGATAGCATTTACTTTCAACAAGAGTCCCTTTGATTCCTTTATTGAATCTCATTAGGTCATTTGTTTGGGGAATGAAGACATCATTTTGACGATGTATGAAGATGTTTTTGGTTTACTCGTTTGCCACATATTACACTGCTGTAATATATATATATTTTTTTAGGAAAAGATAAAGCTTGATATTGTGAGTCCACTTCTGCAAACATTGCATTTTAAAGTGGAACAGTGGAAAGCAAACAGACTCCTTGGAGCGGTTAGGTCATAAAATATCCATGGTATAAGTTATGGTTTGAGGCTTTACGCCGTGTTCAGTTAGTCAGTCTGGTTAACAACCGCGTCACTGAGTTAGCACGTGTTTGTATACATCACCAGCTTTTTTCTCTTTGCAGACGTCGGTCATGTGAGAAAGAGGCAAAAGAGAATATCCGAGAGACATTGTGAACGAGAAATTGAGTTATGAGGATTCGTTCGGGCAGGGAATTGAATCCAAAATGACCGGCTACCAAACCGACACCTAATCAAAACCAAATAAGAACTATCTCAGTTTAATCAAAAGCCACCAACTCTCCAGTCCAGAGAAGGCCGCATCAACCACTGTCAACCATTTGGAGCCGCCTGGCGTCGTTTACCTCGTCGTCGTTGACCAGCTCCTTCTTCACGACCTTCATGGCGTAGATGCGCTCGGTCTTCTTCAGCTGCACCAACAGCACCTTGGCGTAGCTGCCTCGGCCGATCACCCTGAGCAGATCGAAGTCTGCCAGGCCCAGGCTGGAGGGCGATTTCCCCGTGTCTCTACTGCTCCGTGCCTGGTGGAGTAGAAAAGGTAAACAACATATTGTGATGTCGACTCCGCGTCAATCTATCACGCAACATTTCAGAATCTGCCTAGAGCTGGTGCTTGGGTTTGCACATCAGGGTGATTTCCTTTGGGTGGTTTGTAAATGAAGTTTTGGCACTTTTGCAGAATGAATCCCAGCAATGACTCTCTCGTCTTTATTAAATTCCATCACGCGGCCTCCGTCAGATTGAGCGCTCGTACTACTTCTGTTGATTACAATCCTCACCATTTCCTCACCGGTCTTCCCCTCTTCTCTCCCCTAATCTGTTCCGTGGTGAACCATTTCCACTACATATCCATCTGACCTCCATCCACAGGATAACCCCCGATTCCCCAGAGTCGCCATGAAACCGTAGATAAGATCACTCGGCTCGCCCTCTTATCTTTGTCTATCTGTGTCCAACTCGGCCCATTTTTTAATCAATCCTCCTCTGTCCAACAACCCCCCCCCCCCCCGCCCCAAAACTACATACCTGGCCATTAATCAGCCTTGGGGGGTTAGGAGCTGTGATAAAAGGTTACTTTATTAGCTCCACCAAAGGAAATCAATACTGTGAGGGTTCCTACGTCTGCATGCACTCTGTATCACACACACACAAACACACACATAGAGCAGGTGAAAGAAGGATAACCCAAATTCACACAATGCCAAAATAAGCAGAAAAATACCAGCGTCCAATTATTGGGGATTTTATTCTTTCCCTCCATGCTATCACACACAAGGCTATGATCTCACACTCTAAATATACACATATACAAATCTAGACACCGCAACAGATGACAGACGATGAATCGCACATCCAGAGTGGTTGAATGGATTCTCTCACCTCTTTCTCTTCACCGTCGTAAGTCAAGCTTTCTCTGGAGTCTTTATTCTGAGGCCCTGAGAGAGGAGAAAGTGACAGACAGACAGAAGGAGACGGGGAGGCAAGTGAGAAAAAAAATATAGGATGAGAAAGTAGGTGAGAGACACGCTTTGTTCACAGCACTGAAGTCGCTTCTCTCTTTGCTAGGATCAGCAAAGAAAACTATTAATTTATCCGCCATTGCGAGAGTATAAGACAAATGTAACTTTATGTTGCACTTGATCATTTAATTCATAATTATCTATATTAGATGCCTTTTAAAGCAGATTTTTACAAAGATATCTGCAACCAAATGTTCCTAAGATTGCGTCCCAGAGCTTCCCAGGTGGCGTCTGGGTATTTGTGGTGAAGGTCGTTTTGACCGCCTCGCTTGCAACAGCGACCTTAAACCCTTTCATTCCAGTCAGCCTCTCCACCACCTGACCAGACTTAAATCTGGTGCTGTAGGTAAACCCCAAATGCAGCTGACCCAACTTGTAGTCTGGGTGGTCACTGCTAAGCTAATGTAAACCATCTCATGAGGTACCTTTATGTTTTCTTTATGGATAAGTCTTGTGATACAATAATAGTGAATTGATTGTATTAACGGATTTACTGTGCACAGAAGGCCTGTTATGTCTTACATTTATATGCACTTTGTTTCTTGTTATTCTGGGTTTGTATCCTTATGGTGAAATGCACTTATTGTAATTCGCTTTGGATAAAAGCGTCAGCTAAATGACATGTAATGCTATACAGCTCTCCTGTATTAAAACACACGAGTTGTAAAAAAGTGACATTTATTAAGAAAAACACACAATGGGCTCTCCAGGCTATTTGGTGTGTGTGTGTGTGTGTGTGTGTGTGTGTGTGTGCTCGTTACCTGGCTGTTCGCCTTGGTCTAATTGACTCGATGACCCGCCGGGCATGATTGGTTCCTGTACAACAATGTTGTTCATTAAGTACAACCACCATTGGGAAGCACCCCCCACCCAAAGGAATACAATCTTAAGTGTGAGTCGTTGATGGTAACGATCCACTTTACGCCATCAGGCTAATGAGAGGGACGCTCCTCACCTGGATCATCTGCCTGCCACACTCCACTGTGACCAGTTTATGACACTTCTTGTGCACCAGCAGTTTGCAGTTGATGCATTTGTAGCCTTGTCTTCCCAGACCCCAGATACGGTCTGTGCAGATGGCGCAGTGGGCTCGCTGCTCCGCAGGGCAGACAAAGAACAATCATCATCATCATCATCACAAGCGCGCATTATATTCCAGGAGATGAACCACAAAGGCCCTGATGGCCTTCAATTAAATCGTTCCGCGCTTACAAACCCTCCTTCTTACTCCATTAATCAATACACGGTGATATTAATACAGAGCAATGAATGCATCGCTCTCTTTAAATACACAATAGCTACGCTTTCAAAAGTACATTGTGTCAGGTTGCACAAGTTACACAGTAGATATTAACCCATTTAGAATTATGCGACAATGACAATGTTAAACACGTGAAGTAGGCAATATTACATGAGTGTGAGATAATGGTAAACTCAATTCTAAAATCTCACCCTGTTGAAGCGCTTGGCCTGAAAGGCGTGCCCACAGGCATAGTAGAGCTTCCTCCAGCGCCTCGCTCCACGCCGATATATAGACTCTGCGAAGGGAGCGAGATAGATGGTAAATGGACTTCTGTTATGGATTCCTACCAAAGCTCTTTACAAATTGCCTGCAATTTCCCCCTTAATCAGTTCATACACCTAAGGTGGCAGAAATCAGATCCATGCAAGACGCTGGCCGGTCAGTCCAGAGCAACACGGGCTTTTTGACATGTGGAGCTTGGGTTTAAACTTGTGTTAAAAGGAGGACACGCTCTCTCTCCTGAGCCACAACCAGCTTGATCTCTATGAGGAAGCAAAGCAATCATCGCCATCTATCAATCAACTTGTAAAAGGCTATAAATTGGAATGGTAGAAACATGAAGTGCAGGGCTCAACTTGGTGCAAATTTGGATTTCTGGCCAAACTAAGCGTGGCTACAAATTGCGCTTTCCATGTCATGCATATTCATTCACGGGAGGGTCATGGTGAAAGTGGGAGTTTCCCATAAATAGATGGTAGGGGACGTGTAAATTGAGCCTAATTATGTATGTCATGCATGAAAGCGCGCCTCTGTTTTGGGGTGAAAATTCTAAAAGCAGGTGTAAACTGCATATGCCTCTTGGGTGAAATGGCGGCAGTAATATTTGACCCCTCTGATACAATTTCTGTAAACATTTAATAGACTTTTAAAATAATTGAAAGAATTCTTCAGTACAATAAAAACATAGCCACAGGCTTTAAAATCCTTATTATTTCACAAACTCAAGCCCTTAATCCTTATTGAGTCCTTAAGTCGGAGCCATAGCCCCTTTTAAAAATCTCATCGGTGAGGGAAGTGCTTCAAATTTAAAATATAAATTAAATAAAAACGTGTTTCGACCCCTGCTGCTTAGTTTGTAAAAAAATTAAAATAAAAAAATATGAAAGGTTCAACTCACTGTCCTCTCCAGGACACGGCATGCCAGGTTTCTCTGGTATACATGGGAACACTGAAAAAAAAAAAAAACAAGGTTACATTTGCAAAGTTTATTTCATCTAAACAAGGCGAGTCTGACAGCATTCCTGAAAGGGGCCTTTGAATGGCTGCCGGGTACATTTCACTTCCTCTCGTCATGAAAGCAGTTTAAACTACCTGCAGCAATTCACACTGAAATTCCATCATGTTGTTCTTCCGATGGTGCAGGCGCGCGTCTGTGTGTGTGAGACACAGTCTTAAAAGAAGACGTTAAAGATTACATGTGCGACAGAGAGAGAGAGAGAGAGAGACACTAGACCGGGGGCAGTGTGAGTCACAGGCGATGCGTGGGCTACAGACGACAAGCTTGTTAACGAGCAGACCTGACGACCCCCCGCGGAACCGTCACATCCTCTCTTCTGTCCCCAGTCTTCTCCTGCGCCTCCATCCTACCCTCCGTCCTCCGCTCCTCCCCCCCCCCGCCCCCATCTCGCTGGCATCCATCGCACTCTCGACTCCTCACCTCCGGTTTGATTAAAGCTTTACATTAACCACACGGGCCCCGTTCCCTTTCACTCCGGGTTACGTGCTTCCACACACAGATCTTGTTAATCAAGCACTGCAACCCCCCCTCACCCGATCCCCCCCCTGCACCCCTAGAAACCTAGACTCGTGAAGTTGTCAGGAAGGCTAAGCTGAGACGAGGACGCCACGAGCAGAAGTAAGTCTCACAGGACAGTGCGGCATTGACCAGACGCTTTGATGCTCATTTGTTGTGGGCAGGACGGAGTGGTCTGTGTCCCCAGCCTTGTCGGCCATGCAAATGCATGCAGGCCGTGTCAAAATAAAAGGAGAATAACTTAACAGCAAGATAGAAACGTATATTTTTGTGAGACGGATAGATTGCTTTGCTTGTTGCTTTTAAGTAGTACGCTTGTAATTGTATAATAGGTATTGGCTGATTTATATTATTCATTTAAATGTATTTCTCTTTAGTTAAAGAGAAAGAAACTGATAAAGCAATAAAGGGCAGTCACGAGGATATTTGTGTTATTTTGTTGATTTGTGTGTGATAGCACGCACACATTTTTATAGTCAGTGCTCGGCCTCACAGTAATAAACATTAATTATTAATGACAATAATTACAGTTTTATTCCTGCCAAGAACAAAACGCGCCCTGCCACATCCAGACACTGTCGCTATTTTTACACTAAGAATGACATGAGGTTACTTTGTGTAAAACTTTTTTTAATTAGCCATATGTAGCTCCCAATTAGCTGCTGATTAGAAAAGGTCAGTCAGACAGACATCTGGCATTTACTTCTTTTCTTCTCTTTTGCCTTCTGACACTAATTCGAGAGGTGTGATTATAGTGTATGCACTTCACCCGGTCGAAGCCACTTCTTCCTGCAGCTATCTCAGTTTCAGCAGAAAGGACTTTACTCATTATTTTCATGATACTGGTTGTAATTAGCAAATCCACCTCATAGCGTTGGGGAATAGGAAAATGGATCAGCGACTGCCAGGTGATGACACGCGTCTTGAAAGCAGTTGTAATGTTCATGCTCATTAAAACCCGGCAAACTAAAATAACCTATTTTGTGGTACACCATGATATACACATGTTCGTATGCTCGTGTGTCTGTATTTAAATTTACTTTATACTTTAAATACTTCTATGTTAAATTAGCGTAGCTTTTTCCAAGATTGCAATATCACGTGCCAACACAGTATTTTATAAATATAGAATGAAATACAAAAATACTATTATTACTGCTGTGTAATAAAGAAAAAATGCAGTAGGTTTGATAATGCCCACGGAATAGAGTAGAAATGAAAAGAGTAATGCTGCCAAACTTTACTGGTCATAGAAAGTTACCTCTGGAGGCAAGAGAACTAATTTGAAGCAGAAAAGATATGCAGCTTCTTGTACGGGCCGCTCACTGACCAGCCAATGGTGTCAATCAACGTCATGCTGTGTACTAAACATCCTGTGAGGTAAAGCCTGACACAGTTAGCTGGGTGAAAAGCGCCGAGGCTCACCGTGGATGATGAGCTCCGAGTCCTTGTTGAGTTCGTAGAGACGCAGGGCTTCTTCGAACTCCAGCTGAGACGACACGGTGCACGGGTCACCTGACACACCAGAGGACAGACGAGATGTCATTCACCACATCGGACGAGGTTAATAACAAAAAAAAGAGATTACAGGCAGAAATCCGGTGCACACGACCGGCAGCAAATGTTTTCCCGTGTAGTAGTGAGAGAGGACGGGACGGGAGCTGTAGGGAGAGAGGACGGGAGCTGAAGTGAGAGGACGGGAGCTGTAGGGAGAGGACGGGAGCTGTAGGGAGAGGACGGGAGCTGTAGTGAGAGGACGGGAGCTGTAGGGAGAGGACGGGAGCTGTAGGGAGAGAGGACGGGAGCTGTAGTGAGAGGACGGGAGCTGTAGTGAGAGAGGACGGGAGCTGTAGTGAGAGGACGGGAGCTGTAGTGAGAGAGGACGGGAGCTGTAGTGAGAGAGGACGGGAGCTGTAGTGAGAGAGGACGGGAGCTGTAGTGAGAGAGGACGGGAGCTGTAGGGAGAGAGGACGGGAGCTGTAGGGAGAGGACGGGAGCTGTAGGGAGAGGACGGGAGCTGTAGGGAGAGAGGACGGGAGCTGTAGTGAGAGAGGACGGGAGCTGTAGGGAGAGAGGACGGGAGCTGTAGGGAGAGGACGGGAGCTGTAGTGAGAGGACGGGAGCTGTAGTGAGAGGACGGGAGCTGTAGGGAGAGAGGACGGGAGCTGTAGTGAGAGGACGGGAGCTGTAGTGAGAGGACGGGAGCTGTAGGGAGAGAGGACGGGAGCTGTAGTGAGAGGACGGGAGCTGTAGTGAGAGAGGACGGGAGCTGTAGTGAGAGAGGACGGGAGCTGTAGTGAGAGAGGACGGGAGCTGTAGTGAGAGAGGACGGGAGCTGTAGTGAGAGAGGACGGGAGCTGTAGGGAGAGAGGACGGGAGCTGTAGGGAGAGGACGGGAGCTGTAGGGAGAGAGGACGGGAGCTGTAGTGAGAGAGGACGGGAGCTGTAGGGAGAGAGGACGGGAGCTGTAGGGAGAGGACGGGAGCTGTAGGGAGAGGACGGGAGCTGTAGGGAGAGAGGACGGGAGCTGTAGTGAGAGAGGACGGAAGCTGTAGTGAGAGAGGACGGGAGCTGTAGTGAGAGAGGACGGGAGCTGTAGTGAGAGGACGGGAGCTGTAGTGAGAGGACGGGAGCTGTAGTGAGAGAGGACGGGAGCTGTAGTGAGAGGACGGGAGCTGTAGGGAGAGGACGGGAGCTGTAGGGAGAGGACGGGAGCTGTAGGGAGAGAGGACGGGAGCTGTAGTGAGAGAGGACGGGAGCTGTAGTGAGAGGACGGGAGCTGTAGTGAGAGGACGGGAGCTGTAGGGAGAGGACGGGAGCTGTAGGGAGAGGACGGAAGCTGTAGTGAGAGAGGACGGGAGCTGTAGTGAGAGAGGACGGGAGCTGTAGTGAGAGGACGGGAGCTGTAGTGAGAGGACGGGAGCTGTAGTGAGAGAGGACGGGAGCTGTAGTGAGAGGACGGGAGCTGTAGGGAGAGGACGGGAGCTGTAGGGAGAGAGGACGGGAGCTGTAGTGAGAGAGGACGGAAGCTGTAGTGAGAGAGGACGGGAGCTGTAGTGAGAGAGGACGGGAGCTGTAGTGAGAGGACGGGAGCTGTAGTGAGAGGACGGGAGCTGTAGTGAGAGAGGACGGGAGCTGTAGTGAGAGGACGGGAGCTGTAGGGAGAGAGGACGGGAGCTGAAGTGAGAGGACGGGAGCTGTAGTGAGAGAGGACGGGAGCTGTAGTGAGAGGACGGGAGCTGTAGTGAGAGGACGGGAGCTGTAGTGAGAGGACGGGAGCTGTAGGGAGAGAGGACGGGAGCTGTAGTGAGAGGACGGGAGCTGTAGTGAGAGAGGACGGGAGCTGTAGTGAGAGGACGGGAGCTGTAGTGAGAGGACGGGAGCTGTAGTGAGAGGACGGGAGCTGTAGTGAGAGGACGGGAGCTGTAGGGAGAGAGGACGGGAGCTGTAGTGAGAGGACGGCAGGTTGCTACTTGGTAGGTGATGGTATCTCTGCTTTTAGCACATCAGCTCTGTTTAATTACCTACTGACAGGGCCCATCTCGTGTTGCTTTGTGCAATCATGTTTTTATCCTCTGCTAACATGTTAGAAATCCAATATCCAATATTTAGATTTGGTGGTTGCAGAAAATAAGTGAGGTAAATCAGAGCAAAAGGCTGCGTGTGTGTAAAGGATTATGCAGTAAGGCAGCATGCCGTTTATAAAGATATAAATATAAAATACCTGTTCTACCGCCTAGGGAGTGATTTGAATGACATAACATTGAGTAAAGCGACAAACTGCAACAGTCGATGTTGCCATTTGAAAAAGGATCTTTCTAATGGTACAGGACTATTTGCCCTGAGATCAATCCAAGTAAATAATTAAAATACCGCTCAGAGGCAGGTGTAATTATCTCCTTATCACACACACATACACGTAGAGGCTGTGTGAGCCCATTGGTTTCATTCTGAGCGCTCTACCCAACTAATCACGTGACACAAAGCACTGACTTTGAAAAAAATAGCTCGACAACCGAAACTATGACACGCTGTGTAAATCTAAAAACATACAAAGAACCAGAACTCGTGGGTGGACTGAGACAACCTCCGTGCCTTATCTCGACTCAAAAAGTTCTGGTTTCCGGAAGAGTCATTAAGATTGTGAGTGGATGAGTCTGTGCATGTTAGAGAACACAGGAAGAGGGACAAATTATTTACTGTACTTTAAATGTCCAGATGTGGACGAATCATGGCCCCACCTTAATGTCCCTACGTCAGGAGGCTCAGTAAACTATTTCCACAGCACTTAGCTGGAGGCACTTGTTGTGATAAGGAAATGGATAACTGACTGAACAAACGTTACAAATAAAAACTAGAAGAAAATATAAATCAATGTTCTCTCCTGTAATTTCTTGAAAAATATTTTTTTTATTTATATAATGGTTAAAAACAACAGTCATCTTCATTGGTCTATAATATTTGCTTTGGTTTATAAAATATCAGCAAACTGCCTGTTTTATGGGATTAACGATCCAACGCCCAAAGAGTTGACAAAGAAAAGCAGCAAATCTATTTGGTTCTGTTCTGGCTCCGTGTTTGGTTCCCTTTAGTATTTTCACAAGAACAAAAAAGCATGGACCAATGTCACTACCAGTCTCCCTGAGGCACTTTCAGTTTAAGAGTTCACCAGGTGTTTTTAGTTTACATTTAGATAAATATTTTACAACCCATGGAAACACAGCACGGATGTTTTATAGCAGATCACAAGACTTTGGGAACCTCAAAAACTGCGTTACATGAGTTACATGAGTGTTAATGAATGACGGGTGCTTTCTGTACTTATTGTAACGGGGATGTGGGGACGGGGACACGCGGCTCCCATGGTTGGGGCAGGAGAGACAGCTCGAGTCCTTCATTTCCCCAACCACCAAGCAGCTTTTCTTTCTCAGACGGCTAAATGACTCCGGCGATTGTATCCGGGTGTCGACTGGTGGGAGCTGATCCGAGTCTAACGACTTTGGGCGGGGTGACCTTATCCCGAGCGGAGCAGTCTGACGGCTCCATCTTTCCTGTGACACTCTTACTGCCGCCTGACTAACTGACAGCCGGGAATCAGGCATTGTAGGGCTGAGCGCTTTACTGACGGGCAAGAAGGGTGGACGGTCACGTGACCACATGTTGGTAACACATGTAGCCGGTGCCCTCTGAATGTGTTCTTTTGTAACATATGACAGTCTCCCGTTCAGAGAATTTGGTCTCTTACGCCTCCTGTTAAAGCAATAAAGTGTGGGTGTGTGTGTGGGGGGGGGGTTATACCTTCCTCGTCGATCCACTTCATGGTGAAGAGTTGGTCATTGTCCATGGAGCACATGTCCTTCACCTCCCCGTACAGACCCTCGTACGAGATGGATGGCTCAAAATGAGTGATCATGATGTCCCTACGGAGAAGACAGATGAGCCAAGGATGTCATTTGGTTTTCACCGTTACGAATCCCGAATTAAAAGAGTAAACTGTAGTCGGCAAGGAGAGAGAAGACAGTCAGGTCACTACTGACACCAATTGTGAAAACATTCGATCTGCTAGGATGCTACACGACCTCTGAATTGATGTTAAGGCAACAAATTAAAAGCATTAAAAACCGACAAAAATCCAGAAAATAAAAGAACATTTCATAATTGATATGTGTAGTCAAGCTACAGAATACTATTAATTTTATTACGTGAAGTAGCCACTGACAGGCCATCAATACAAAAAACAGACTCAACAAACAACACAATAGTCAAAGGTGTTTTTTGTTGCTAGGTAATCGATTATTGTTGCTCATATCGTGACATCCTGTGTAGCACTCAGAGAAAGACTCACTGGAGAACATCACTCTCGATGGACAGAGAACTCCACCCCACCCACCCACCCACCCTCACACCCCCATCACCCCTCCAAACGCTGCTGTGAGTGAGTCACAGCCTTGCAGTCTGTCACATTCATGTGTGCCTTCATCTGTACAGCATGACTGTGGGTGTGCGAAAAGAGAGCAAACTCAAGGGCGAGAGGGACTGACAAAAGGAGAGAGAGAGAGAGACAGGAGCGGAATGAATCACGGTCCACGGTGACTGTGGTTGTGTTGTGAGGGCTCCGGTTTCAGGCTTCATCCCTTCCTGGAGAGCAGTCAAATCACTCGGCGTAATCATCAAGTTCATCGCTCTCGTCTCCCTCAGTTCACACGTGGACAAAAACGCTACGTTGACACGGCGAGGGCTTATCATCTGTCGGCCCTCATTTCATGACGCCGTTGCATCACCTGGTCTGTGCCTTCTGGCCCGCCTTTGCAATGTTTTTGAATTAATTCAAATTCGAGCAGATTTAAAATTGCACACGCGTTGGCAGGCTTGCTGGCGACGTGGGGTCTGGAAGGAAGGGTTGAGCATGGCGAAGAAGTGAAATAGCAAAGAGGTGGTAGTAAACGCCCGCCCCGGGATTGAGGATCTCTTTACTGCCCCAGTCTAAAAGAGGGACCCGGTTTTTCATCAGCCTGAGAGCTTAACAGCTGGATGATAAAATGGCACAGTGAGGAGCGCGACAACAACGCACACTGTCAAGGACATCCACTGAACAAGTCCAAGGACGGCCCAGAGAGGGTGTCGGGTCACTGGGGGGTCGGCTCCCTGCAAGGAGCAAACACACCAGACTGTGATTTATCCTCCGACATTTCAGTCCCCCGATAGAGTCAATTTTAAAGAAAGCAGGCTTCCGCGCAGCACATACGATCCGACTGGAGATCACACGTCAAGGATGAATAGAGCTTGTCGAGCAGGAATAAACTGACGCGAGGCCCAGACTGGGGCCACCTCTCCTTTTCCCTCCGTTTTCTCACCCTCGTCTTCTATCCTGCTGGTGTTAAACGGCTCCAGTTGGAGGGGGCGGCCCGGCTACACTGCTCTAGGACCAGTATGGAATCACACACGCACACCGGGAGGAGACTTTCACTGCGTCACGCGAGACTGGACCCGAGCTGTGGCTGTTCATTAAACGTTGTGGGTATCATCGTCTGTGACACGGAGACGAGCCCGGCTAACGGGTCAAGCAGCTACCGGAAGGTGGCAGAGACCGAAAGGTGATACAAATGTATCAGGCAACAAAAAGACGCAGTTGTAGAGCGGTTTTTGATTGCTGTAAAGTCGAGCTGAAAGGCCACAATTTCAGTATTTATTCAGAGCGAACTAGTTTTCGCAAAAGTAAACGATGACTAGAGCTGTAATGAACAGCCAAACAATTTGTTGATTAATAGAGAATTAAGGACATGCCATTTTTCATCATTATATTAATTTTATTAATTTGTCATCATTCTTGGACTTCTATGATATCAATGTGAATATCTCCAGGTTTTAGTTTGTTTCTTGGATAAAACCAACAATCAGAAAATGTCATCTTGGACTTAGTGATAGACTGCAATGGGTCTCTTTCCCTAATTATTGTTATTAATCATGAAATAAATCTGCTGGTAAATGAGGATCTGGAAAACAAACACTGCATTTTTTAATCACGAATAATGGAAACACTTTTCAATAGACCCATCTCAAAAGGAACACTCAATATGATATTCAAAAAAGAGAGGACTCTTTATTTCACGAAGGACACCGCCAGTGACTAAGGCAGAAGGGAGTTTGTCGAGAGAGATTGGGCGCTCATCACTGGTGAGCAACTGGGAGTAAGCAGCATTCCACAGATTTGGCATTCCTCTTCTGTGTGACTTCCTACAGTACAGCTAAATTAAAAAGAGAGGGAGGGCGAGGGAGAGGGAGGGGGAGGGGGGGTGTGCTGGCTTGTGCCCCCAGCGTCTGCACTGCCATGAGTAGGACTCTGCAGGCATCTGCCCAGCGTGAAGCCATTTGTCACTTGTGTGCGCCGGACCATCCGTCTCTCGCCCACCCTCCCTCCTGCAGCGCCTTCTCACAACCCACAGGCATGCACGCCAAAGTCCTAGATCGCATGCTACTGCTACCTGCTGAGCCAGAGACAAGGTCACCGACAGACTATAGTGTGTGTGTGTGTGCGCGCGCAAACACCTCCGCTGTGCTACACACAATGTGCAGCAGACAAAAGCTTGCACGGATGCAGTCGGCGAAACTCTGATACTCGTTATTGAACGCGTGCGTCGGTTGATCGGTGTGTGGGGGGAGGGGGGGCGGCAGGGGTTATCCAACTTTCAATGCAGAAGTCGACGGCGAGACAGGGAGAGCTTCCCGCATTTTAAAACAAAGCCCAGACTCTGGCACCGGTTGCAGATGGCAGCCTCTTTGAAAAGAAAAAAAGAACAGCAGCTCCTTTCTAAGGAGAAAACTATTTGAACCGTTGTGATCCGGCCAAACAACATGCCTGACACAGGAATCCTGAGGTTGATCCGGCACTTAAGAAGCCTTGTGTTACTCTGTGCTGCCAACTCTGTCAAATAATTCTTCTGGACTGACGTAGTTACACACAGGCAGGGGCATATAGGAACATTTTTTTGTAAACATCTTTCCAATGCACGTATGCTGAATGTGTCCATTGCACTTATGTTGTGCATTGCGTGTCCGCCCAGTACGACAGAGATTGCATCTCTATTACAGCACAGCAACCTGCTTGAAAGTGTGTGTGTAAAACCATGGCAGTGACTACAAGGCTCTAAACAGATGGACAAACACAATTTACCTTCTCTAACCTTCGTAATCAGAGTCTCCTGTATTTCTCGCAGTCGGAAAGCTTCCTCCCTGTGAGTAAATTTGTTTCATTGAAGAATAGCCGCTAATAAAGCTCCACTACTCCTGCAAAGCGTTTACTTCATAGTCCTGACGTCCCCTGTTATTTTAGTTAATTAAGGGCAAACCGGGACATGGATTTTCATCAACAACAAAAACCTCACGAGCAAAACAACTAAACAAAGCAGATATCTGAGAGCACAGACGGGGGGGGGGAAGGTTAGAAACGTCAAACCACAAATTCAATCGGAAGCTACAAAAGGGCCGAGAGATGATCACACAAAGGCTTTTGACAGTCTCTCCCTCCCTCTCTGAACACACGCTTGTTTAAGAACGAAGGCAGGTCGCATGTAGTCTCCACTTTGGGAGACTTGGGCTCAGCACAACTCAATCAGAGAAATACAAACAAAACAGATGACCGGACTTGATAGATACTCAAAATCATCAAATCGGGGCAAAGTAAAAAATCTGATCTGGTGGTAACTATATGTTAGCCACTGTGAGTGGTAATCACATATTGTCCAATCTCAGCCGGGGAAGGGTGAAGTATCTTGCCGAATCCTTCCAAAGTACTGTCACAGAGACGAGCCAAGCAAGAGGCCGTTGCCATCGCTTGTGTCCCCCCCCCCCCATTGACCCGAAGGGGGCCGGGGGGGAAACTATACGCAAGCGGCGTTACGCACAGCTTCGCACCTGCACTGCAGAAGAGTGCGCTGAGGATGCACCCTCAAAACTCCGCCTTTTACAGGGGGAGAGGACCCACAAGAGGTGATTTTGAGCAACGTCTGCCTGATGAGGAGAGGAGACCTGTGGGGGAAGCCTAAGAGGGAGTTACAGGACACGTGCTGCGGTAACAAGCCGATTTCAGCGCTGCATGACATCACTCTGGGTTTCTGGGAAAGGATGGACTATTATGACTGTTTGACTTTACAGTGGCTACATCACGGTGAGTTCCTTTCCTTTGTCATGTGGTCAATGCATTTGAAAACTTCTCCATTGACGGTATTAGAGAACCAAATAAAGAGGGGCCCGTGACGGGCTGAGACTGCTACAGGCTGACACCAGTCTGCTGGTGCTGACAGACAACAGACAAGCAAATAGGCTTAAATGGACTCAAAATGACAATATAGAAAATAGAGGAGCGGAGATAAAACAGAGTACGGTTGTTGAGGGAGCTTTTCCAGGGTCAAAGTAGGAACCAGCTGATGTCATTGATTACTTTGAAGCACAAACAGAACAAATAAGTGAAGTGAGCTTCTACACAAGTATTTCAATTATTGATCATGAAATAGTGATCATGCAAAAACATTGGGAGAAAGTACCAGTAACACCTGAGGCGATATCTTCATAAGCCTGGTTTTGTCTGAACTGAAATCTCAAAACCCAAATGAATGAAAAGAAACAACAGATCCTGACATTTCAGAAGCTGGGACACAGGAATGTTTAGTTTAAATATTTGGAACAATTAATCAAGTAATATAAAGTAGTATCCAAGTAATAGTTGACGGTTATTTCCCAATAATCAACCATCTTTTTAGCCGTAATGTTAACATCACTTATTCATGTGTCGATGCTGAATCAGGATAGTGCACATTTACATTATATCATGTATATTGTATTTAGAAGTTCTATATAAGTTTTGCCGTCACAAACTTAAAAAACAGTAAGGAAACAGTTTGGCTGTGACCTGATCCGTCCTCACAACTCTTTTCTCCCACTCCAAACCTCTCCAAGGAAACAAAAAAACCACTGATGAGCTTCACGGCCTAATTTGTCCCAATGGCAAAGCGACGAGACCATCTTTCTGCATTCCCTCTTCAGCAGCATTGCTGAGATTCCTCAGCAGCCATCTTATGAATTACTTTGTTCTGTCAAATGACGCGTAATGATAAGGACATATTGCAGTGTCCCTGAGGCGTGGCACAGGGCAGGTGTGAAATAGAAACAGGTATGGCTGAGGTGACTTGCACTTCATGTTTTTCAAGTCTCGGCTATGTTCCAATCACTGGCTCCATCAAACAAGGACACAGAAGATGGGAGTGTCTTTTAAAGAACTCTGAGAAGCATGATTGTCCATCAACACATCCAAGTGCTCAAAACGGAGTTTCAAAATAAAGTCCTACATTTATAAAGAGATTATTGTAAAAGTTGCTTTTTCTTATTAATGGAATATTAGTATTTCTGAAATACTTGATATTATCAGCTTGACCTCACATTGTCAGCCAATCCCAATCCAACATTATGAACATCAACAACAAAACCCAATTCCACTCAGCAGCTACCATGAAGGTATCGATAAATTAATACTATCATAATTTCCTGTTGACAGGTCCTTATATGATATAACGTTAATCTCGTTAATTTGTCAAAACAGTACATATGAGAACACTTTTAGGCCGTGTTTAACAACAACGCAGGCTACCGTATGAACCGTATTAAATATATATTAAAAGAAATCCGGACAGTTTACCAGTGACTGATAAAACTAATGGGTAACTAATAGGTAAATGCTAACGACTGTTAGCTAACTAGCTGGCAGACTTGCTCCAAAGCTTACAAACTGCGGCGGATCTAAGACAGTATACTAATCGATCAAGAATACAATTTGACTGGATTTAAGCTACTTAGCAACTCCACAGCCTAGTTGACACGTTTGTTGAATAACAGAGAGGCTGGCTCCACACTGACAACGCGTCTAGACAGTTTCACCTGCCTGGTCAAGTTTACCTAAAACTGGTACCCAACATTAGCAAGCCGTTAGCTGCTTTAGCTAATGTTAGCTAACTGGTTAGCAACCTTCACAAGTCCTAAACTGCTTTTAAGCGTTTTAATAAAAATAACGAGGACATACGGGGAGGAACGGGGATTTCTTACCCTTTATAATACGCTTTCACCCGGACTTGGTGAGAATTCTCGCCGGGGTGGGACATGGTGCTGTCCCGCAACGTCGGCATCATAAGCTCAGCCGTGGTCAGTCCGAGTCACCGATGCCTTCCTTCCTTCTTCGGCTCTCTAGTTGAGTACCACGCCCCAAAACACTTTTTATTTAAACTTCGTCGATAGACCCAACGTACAACGAGGCAAGTGTGGATGAAAATTAAGAGTTTGGCCTTCCTCGGAGAAACAACAATAACACGTAAAGTAAAGAAAAACTTGCGGGATCCGCCAAACAACTCCCCACTGCAAAGGCCTAACGACGGACGAGTCCATTATCGGAATGCTTGGGTTAGCGCATACATACACAAAGACATGTGTAATGCCGTTAAACAAAGATTTTACATTTAAATCCACTAGTCTATATATATTTTTTATTTGTAAAAACTACAATTTATCCGTATCATGTATTGCATTATCTACATAAAAGGTATATACATCCTTTGCATACATTCCGACTGTACCAACTGAAGAAGTTGATATGGGTGAGTGCTGCTTTCAGGTTCAAACATCTGTGCTCGGACATCGTAGAATCCATAAAGACATGTCGCGTATTCAAGTGCTTTGGTTTGACAATAACAACATTGGTCAGGAACAAGAGGGAAAGGATGTTGTAGATGTGTGTTTATTTTTTAGAAATGAGTCGTTGGTTCAAAAATCTTCGGGCAAGTCTCATCTTAAATATTTACGAAAATAACGTGAATTGTTTTATAAAAACAGCATCCTTTGCCAATTAAAATAAGTTGAAACTCCTCAGAGATCGTGATGACTAGCCCCCCCCCCCCTCTCTCTCTCTCTCTCCGACTGACTGCGACAGAACAAGACAGAATGGAATGTAAAATATTAGCAACCGTTTTCCTTTCTCCACCCATTTAGCCAATTTCATTCAGCGTATATGCATAATTAGCAACATTAATCCTGCATCCGTTTGTGAGAAAATATTCCGAAAAATCCACACGGACTAATTAATTTGATACTTTTATTTCCCATGTGCAGCCTCAATGTTGATCATTTGATACACGGTCTGACATTTCTGATGTATTTCAACATAACATTTATAAAGGGATTACCATATTCTCGCAATTATGTATTCCCGTGATTCCGAAAGCATCTTTATTCTGCACATGTCTGGCTACATAAAGATATTCCAACTTCCCCTTCGTGTGTTGTATCCCGACTAAGCCTTACTTCACATTTGTCTTTCATGATGGAGCTAACTTACAAATATAAATTCATTTATGTATATTGTTTATGTTTTTTGAGAAATGGAATAAGGCTACTTTATGTCAGTGATATCAGGCAAACAACAGGCTCGAGGAGCAATCCATCACCTCGACCTTCTTATCGTTTTTCTCTGAGGTAATATTTTAAGCTTTTAAATCATCCGTTAACTTGACAAAAAAAATTGTAAACCATTTTTTTACTTGGCTGTGGAAGGTCCTCCCGCACTGCGAGCGGTGCTGTACCACGCTTTTCTATATTGCCCGCCGTGTACCGTCAGAATTTTTCTTTTTTTTTATCTCCATTTTAGACGGTGCTGGTGCATCAATGGGCTTCATGACTGGGACAATGTGCCGGGGTCTGGTCAGTTGCTGATGGCCTGATGGTCTATGAATAGCAGGCAGGTAGAATGAATGAAGGGGTGAATGATTGTGCATGCGTAAAGCTCCGCCGTCTGAGCGGTGAGCGGCAGACATACAGACTGACTGACAGACACCGAGGGACATCCTGATTTATGAAGATTTATCATGCTTAAGCTCCTGAATTATGTTCAATGTGCATTTAAGATCATGTGGTCGTGCAGTGATGAATATTATCCCGGGCGTTTAATTGAACAAAACCGTCTCTGCAGCAAAAAGCAATCAATATGCAAGCTGGCATACAGAGCATCTGTGTTTGTCTTTGTGTAAGTGGTAGACAATGTTATTATTTTAAGGGGGTCTTTGCGGTTGTATAATATAATTATTATCATATTCTATAATTTTTTTGCGTAATTTTAAGATTCAGATTGTGCTTTTAACACCCTCCAGCATTATAGCACCTTTGCCTAATGTTTATCTCATTACAGGACGTGGTGATTGCACAAAATAACCATAACACGCATTTTGAAAAAGCAAATCGATAATCTGAATGATTTACCTGTTTAATATATTCATCAGAACAATATTTTCACAATGACACAATTATTCAGGAGATGAGAACAATATTTTCCCAGATTACGTCCAATGAATGCACCTTTGTTTTTCCTTGTGTTATGACATTGTCATTTGTTTCTAATGAACGTGTAGAGCTTCAGTTTATTGAGTAGTTGTACCAAAAGGACCAAAACTAAAGCAAATATTTAAGATGCTTTGAAAAATACAAATCTTAGTTTTTAAAATCTTTTTATTTTTCTTAAATAACATGCACTTCTGAAAAGTATATATTATATATATATATATATATTTATATAGTATATATTTTTTTCGTATATTATAAAATAGGAATACTTTCTCAATAATCTGAAAAATGAACACAATGATGAAGTAAACTAAAATAAACTTTATGTTGCATCGGTTGTTTTTTCTTTTTTTATCAGACAAACAACCCTATCATCAGCTTTATATAAACTTTTACTGCAGTGACATTTCCAAATGGAGCAAAACAACAAATGAGTTTCGTGTCCATCTCTGATTTGACTAACGTTTTTCTTTCACTTTATGTGTATTAATGTCTATTTAACCGCCACAGTTTTCCCTTTGCTGAGTCTGCGTGCGACCTGGGAGATGGAGAGGCAGGGCCCAGGAGAGAAGCAGGCCGAGGCTAATCGGACCGTAGCCGCGACCACCCCCGTCGCATCAGCTGCCATCACCATGGCAACTGTCAGCTCCGTCAGCGGCACCTGCACCCAGACGCCCTCCACTTCCCTGAGCATCATCTCACCCGACAGGCACGCAGTCCAGGTAGTAGACAGCGCCCGGTGACTCCACGAACTACCTGAAACTAATTTGATTTTGGCCTGATGTGTCCGTCACGCGTTCCAACAGGTGATCCGACACGCTATCCACAGACCTCAGAGCATGGCGGCGCAGTACCTGCACCAGATGTACGCCGCCCAGCAGCAGCACCTCATGCTGCAGACAGCCGCCCTGCAGCAGCACCAGCACAGCCCGCATCTGCAGAGTCTGGCCACCATACAGCAGGTCACATGATGTCCGCTATGGGTTAGTGTGGCGTTTTAAACCGGAGCTGCGGGGTTCGTGACACCTCTCAAATGTCTTGCAGGCTTCGGTGTGTCAGCGGCAGTCGCCTTGTTCATCCGGTGGCGGTTTGGTTCATCAGTCTGCTGGTGGTCCCCAAAACTCGGTTAGGACCTGTGTTACGACTCTCGTCGATCCAAACTGCCCCGAGCATGCCCTGAGTATTGACCTCAGCATCTTTCTTTTATCTAGATTACTTTACCAGCATCCCCGGTGACGGCACAGCTGATTGGCCGAACCCAGACGTCCACCGGTGCCACGGCTACCATATCCCAGCAGGCCATGCTTCTGGGAAACAGACCGGCCAACTGTAACCAAGCTCAGATGTACCTTCGCACTCAGATGGTACAAAAGTTTACAGTTATGTTGAGCCCACTTTAATTACTGAAAAGTGTGTTTTCTTATTTTACCACAACACAGAGGTTGTTAATTGCAGCTACTTACCTGCTTCTCTTCTGTTAGCTCATTCTAACCCCTGCAGCCACGGTGGCTACAGTTCAATCGGACCTCCCTGCCATCACCTCCTGCTCCTCTTTACCCAACCCCTCTCAGGTAAAACTTTGCCACGCACACACACTTATAGGTCGTTACACCTCTTGAGCATTGCAAGTGTAAAATGACCGTCTGTGCACATTCAGGTGCAGAACCTCGCTCTGCGGGCCCACTTGCCCGGAGCTCTGGCCACGGCCCACGGCGTGATCCTGAAGCCGCCCGCCCAGTCGCAAACCCTGACTCCGACCACCTCTCTGTCCAAGGCGTCCACCTGCGGGCTGAAAACGGCGCAGCTGACTGACACCTCCACGGAAACCGGAGCGGCTGATGTCACCCGGCTGGCCTCAGGAGCCCACATTACGACGGCGGGTGAGATGCCGGGTTCAAATATTCCGCTCGAGAAGGAAGGATTAACTGTGTTGAAGTTGCGTCATTCACGTCTGTCCACGGCCTCGCTCTCCTTGCAGCCTACTGTCCGGTGCAGACCGGCGCCCCGGTCAAGCAGCAGCAGCAGCAGCAGCAGGTGTCCTGTCCACCGGACCAGCGGGCGCCGCACCACCCCAACCACAGGCAGCTCCAGCCCATCGCTCTCAGAGTGGCTCCTCAAGAAACCAACTCCCAACCTCTCGCTCTGTCGGTCAAAAGACTGACCGCCGCCGGGCCCCAATCAAAAACCCACAGCGACCCCCGGGCCCCTACTTCTTCTTCTTCTTCTTCTTCTTTGGTCACCAGCGTGTCTGCACCCTTGGCTCAGACCTCAATCCCAGCGGCCACCGTCCAGCCCCAGCCTCCTCCCCTGGTGGCCGCGCCGCAGCGGCGTGCGGCGTTCCCACAGGTTCAGAGCCATCCCCGGCCCGCGCCCCCGCCCCTGGTTCTCCCCAGGCTGCCACGGAACCCCCCGGCCTCCCTGCAGAGGCTGTCTCTGCACTCGGTCCAGGCTTTGGCCGCGCAGTCGGGGCGGACGCTGCTCACGGGGCGGGAGCTGCCCGTCGCGGAGGCTCTGGTCCAGATGCCCTACCAGAACCTCCCGCCCCCGCAGACGGTCGCTGTCGACCTGAAAGTGCATCGAGTCCGACAGGGTGAAACTCCATCGGTGAGCCCGGGGTCACGTTTTGTAAACCGTGTCTGAACGCCGTGTCTGTTGTTTTAATGATAGGATTGTTGTGGTTTGAGTCTCAGTCGGGGGCCACGTGTAAAGTGAACGGATTGAGCTCAGAGGAGAGCAAAGTCCCATCTTCACCCGGTCCACAGCCAGACAGGAAGCTGACACCTCTCACTGGACCCCCTAAGGAGAATGGTTCAGGTAACGTATGAAATAACATACGGAAAATAACAGAATAAAACCATGTCCAACCCTACTATCTATCCTCCCTAGCCAGAGGAGTGTGGGCTTAGAGAAGCAGAGCTTACGTATAGTGGAGGTCTTGAATGAATTTAACAATCTGAACTCTGATCTGTTTCACGGCTTCAGGCTGTAGATTTAGACAATTGTTTTGTGCAAGAGACGTCTGCCACTGTAAACTAACCTGTCAGCTGGGTCTCCATAGTAACTGATGTCAGACTTATTTAAACCTCCTTGAATATAAACCTGAATGACTGGAATAAGCTTCTTTTAGAAAGCAAACCTCAGTTCTCGTCTCTCTTTGGCCTTTAAGCAGTCACGGGTTCATCCTTCATCATCTCCAGTCGCTCCGTGAGCAGGTCACCAGAGGTGGAGCAACCCTCCCTGCTCACCACCACCACCACCACCACCACCAGCTGCAAGCCCCCTCCTCCATCTCCTCCCCTTCCTCCGCCCGTCCTGCCGGCGGCGGTAAGAGGCCCCAGCCCCCCCCCCTCCTCCCCGGCCAGCGCCCCAGGCAGCCCGGACAGGGTCCTGACGACCCACGTCCTCACACACCTCATCGAGGGCTTCGTCATCCGAGAGGGCCTGGAGCCCTTCCCGGTATGAACACTGGAGCTGCAACGTCAACCATCAACCCACGTCAGTCGGAGTTTGATGTTACAGCCAGTGGGAAATGTAGTGCTGATCCCCTTTGAAATAGACACCACAGATCCCCTTATTATCCCTCGGGTATTCACTTTCAATATTTACGGTTTAGTGGAGAATGTAGAATACAAGATGACCAGCTAATGAAAAACCAACATTTCAGATTTTGGCGTCAGAATAAAGAGTAAGGGCTTGTTAGTATACTTAAATTAAGTGGAAATCCTTTACAGATGGGGGCTGAGGTATTGTACCAATTCTGCTGCCATAGTTCACTTCACAAACAAAATCCTGAGGTGCCTGAAGAAACTGTTCAGGTGTGACGTTAAAACTAAAAACAGCGCAATCATAGGTCTGAAATAGAAAAAATACAATCATAAACAAATGATTTAAAGACTCAAATTTAAAAGGCAAAAAACAACAGAGAAGAGAGGACTACGGTGTCATTCTTTTAGTCAAATATAGTAAAGTAAAAATACACTCCATTTTGTATCTTCCCATGTAAGTGAGAGAGATTTACCTTTTTCCTAAACGCACCTCCTCCCGCAGATGGTGTCCCCCTCGCTGCTAGCAGACCAGCAGGCTTCACTTCCTGAATCCCAGGACACTCAAACCAACGGGGACGCGGCAGCAGAGGACAGTCCGCCGGACGCCGACCAGTCGGACTCTACCGACTCGGAGATGGAAGACGATGGCCCTGCAGCAGATGGTGGGGTGATTTGTGTGTGTGTGCGTGTGTGTGTGTGTGTGTACACGTGTGACTGACAGCTGGACCCTGTGCAGATGCAGAGCTGGGGGAGAGGGTGGCAGGTGTGCTGAAGTGTGAGTTCTGCGGGAGTCGAGGCTACGCTCACACCTTCCTGCGCTCCAAGCGCTTCTGCTCCATGACGTGCGTCCGAAGGTAAACGAATCACTCGTCGCTCCCGATGCGCCGACGATGACCAATGAGCATAAAAATAGTCCCTGGCTCGACTTCCTCCTGTTGGAGTTTGCTGAAACAGTGAAAAATGAGTTGCACACATAAAAAAAAAAAAACGTTCAGACATATGATCACATCTCTGTATCCTTATGGCACTTGAAAGTCAGTTAAATGACATTTTATGTTTTGTAATGTAACGTAGGTAAGGAAGCCGGAACAGAAGAGCCTTACATTTATTTAATTCATTGATAATGTTACATTAAAGAGGGACTCTGATGGTGCAGTGGCTATTCCAGCGTTGTTTTAAGCTTTGAAGTTTATCACACACCTCGTGTTAAAATAATGGCTGAAACTCACTAAATTAAACTTCACTGCAGAAAATCTTCTCAGACGTCAACGAAAACATGAATTGGAAACCTGTAATTAAATTAGCATCCATTGTTGTGCAAATATGAATTTTGAAAGAAGCAGCCTCCCTTACACACACACACAGATGTGGTGAAGCACGTCCCCTGACATCTGGAACCCATTGAGTTACATTTGGGCTCAAAAGAAAACGTCTCTCTCTCTCTCTCGAGTGTATAATTAATCCCATGTTTCCTTTTGAGTCGTCGCTCAGACGCCAAAGAGTCCAGATGCAGGATCCGCTCGGGTGCGCCATGGCGTTCTCAAAGGACTGCCCCGAGAGCCGCCGCCGCCGCCACCGCCGCCACCGCCGCGATCACTGGCGAACTGTTTCATAATCTAAAGTGATATTTGGGTTCAGGTTCAGCGTGAGCTGCAGCAAGCGCATCACCGTGCCGAGGGCGGCCCGCTGCGGCCACAGGCCGACGGGCCGGAGGGGACGGCCCCCCGGCAGCGGCAGCAGAGTCAACGCGGCCTCCAGAGAACGCTTTCTGCGACAGGTCAGTGCAGTCGACTGACCTGACGCATGCGGCAGAGTGCTGCGGGGGGGGGGGGGGGGGGGGGGGGTCGGGCAGATGACTGCAGCCAAAGCTGCTAAAGAGCTTCCTGTGTCTCTGAACACAATTTTTGCAAATAGTGGGGATTTTAAGTGGCCCCGAAGAGATTAAAACAAATGCGCGCAGGAACAAACCAAACTGCGTGGGAGAAATGCTTTATAACTGCTCTCTGTATCCTGGTGACCATCAGATTTTAACATCTTTGTTGTTGCTGCGTGTGTGGCGCACAGTCTAAACCAATCAAAACCTAATCGTTTCCCAGGATTAAATGGTACAATAAAACAACAGAATAAAACAGAATGTATTAAGATAATGAATGAGCAAAAGAAGACATCTGAAAGGAAAATAGAACACAGCATAAGACAAAGACTAAAAAGTAGAAAGGAAATGGTTTTATTTTCTAATGTAGAAAAGCCTCTGCAGCAGTAAACCATAATTTGATGCTATTTTATCTTTAGAAGCTCCTGAAGGGTCGATGACCTTTCGTACAACCGCGTCGCCCTTTAAATGAAGCCGACCACAGGACGTTTGTCTCACTCGTCTTCGCGCCCCTTTAGGCCCGCGGGGCGTTTGCCTCGGAGGAGGAGACCCGTCAAAGCTCCCCGAGGGGGGAGGAGGACCAGGGCGAGGACGAGGAAGACGAGCCTCCCGTTCCCATGACAACCAGGCTGCGGAAACACGTGGAGAGGGTGCGCGAGAGGGAGAGGGAGCAGGAGAGGGAGCAGGAGCAGAGGATGTACGAGACGATCAGCGTCTCCGACGGAGAGGACAACGAGGACGGAGAGGACGACGAGGACGCCGGCCGTCCGTCCCAGTGGGACGTGGAACAAGTGTTTTCTTTTATCGACTCTCTGCCAGGTACAGCACGGAAACGGCTAACACAGCCGCACACCGAGTGCATGAACTCAAATACTGAACTTAAGGAAAACTTTGAGGTACTCACTCAAGCCGTTTTCTTTCAGTCGGGTAGACGGTAGATTTAAATTCTTACATCCAAAAGAATGACAACTCAACATACTCCAAGTTTGTGTTTGAACAGAAATCTGCTCCATTTTCTGTCTTTGATGAGTCGCACGCTTTATATATATATATATATAGACGCCATCCGGTTCACTCAGTCCTTCTGCCCTGTCCCTTCTCTCCAGGTGGTCAGGACGTAGCCGAGGCGTTTCGCTCCCAGGAGATAGACGGACAGGCTCTGCTGCTTCTGACCGAAGACCACCTGGTCAGCACCATGAACCTCCGGCTGGGACCTGCACTCAAACTGTGTGCCCACATTAACTCTCTGAAAGATGCGTAGTCGCCTCATTTGTTGGGATTGTGCGTCGCGTTGAGAGCGATTCCAGAAAACACACGTCTCAAGTCCACAGACCGCAACAGCTGATCTAAATGAACAACATGAGCATTTCCTTTTTTGGTCTCCTCTTGACTTTCAATTCCAGTGATTGTAGCAGTTTGGCTCCGGTTATCCATTTGTTACAAAATGGTAAGTCGAAGGTTCTTTGTATTATTTGTAAAACAAAGAAAACAATTATACATTATTACACAGAAGGCAACTCGAAGGAAACTCGAAGTTTACTAAACAGATTTACTATCCAACCGCTGATTTCACTTGTCATCAGCAAACTAAACTGATGAAAAGGTTATTTATTATTTATTTATTATTGTCATAATCAAAGTACAAATAAACCTGTTAAAGTATCGTGCACTGCTTTTTGGTTTTGTAACATGCTTTAGAAAAGGCACCAAAGCTCCATGTAAAAGAATAAATGTGACTTTGTCATAAATGTTTACAACATGGAGTTTGAAAACACTATAAATAGTTGAGTTTCCTATTGCTTTGGACTTGTAACTGATTCAGTAAGCACAGCTTAATGTATTTCAAGGTAATATAATATATATGATGTGACGAACCAAGCATATAACTGCTCCTGCATTTTGGTGAACTGACACTAGAGGGCCTCTTTAGAACAGTCACTAACAACCAAATATTTATACATTTCCCTACTGCTGTAAAAAAAAGGTACAAAGAGAGCAAATCAACGCGACAGTCTGCTAGAGACCTCGCCGCACACCAAAGACATTCATGTGGTCTTTCCTACAGCTAACCAACCACGTCATTTGCTCCCTTTTTAAGACAAATACAAAAAGCACCTAATATTACTGCAGTAAAGGTAAAACCAAACCACGCTATGAATAAAACTACAGCTTTTCAAATGTAATTTAAAAGTACTAAAAGCCTATTTATGAAGGATAAACTGTCCACTCACAGGACGACGCACAAATGCGACTCAGGTTACAGCGATAACTTTTGTTTATTTAAAACAAGCCAAGGCATTTCAGCTTACACTTTAAAAAGACCGATTAAAAGAGACTGAAGCACACCCGTGACGGCATCGTGCGCGTTCTCCTGTACACGTGGGGAATGTGGGACTCGCCAGTGGAATGCGTGGAGTTCACAGAGATGGTCGGAGGGAAAACGGGAACACAAACAGCAGCGGGGGTTTACAGAGAACGGCTCCATGCACGCTATTTGGTTCGGATAAGGCTGCTGTGCAAAGGTTGCTGCGTTTAAGACATAGAGCAATATCAATGTGATAGAAATGTCCACGATGGATGAGACCTAGCAGAGCGATCACTTAACAGGCACTGCGATAGTTAGTTGATACATTGGAATTCTGGTAGCGATTTATTTACAAAGGTCCGAATTTAATTAATTAATTAATAATTGTGTGATTCTGTGCCGTTTATAGAGAGAGAGAGAGGAGTTGGACAGGCAAGGTGTTAAATGTGTCTAGAAATAAACATAGAATTAAAAAGGTACATAAACAAAGTTCCCAATAATAACTATGGTGAATAAATATTTACTGGGATATAAATGGATCCTGGAAATTCTTCTGGAAGAGAATAATAATCTAAAATAAGAAAACATGACTTCTTTCCAAGAAACTTTCTCAAAGAAGAATTAAAGAAATCATGACATCTGTAAAACAACAAATGAACCAACCTTTTGCTTTGCATCCTTTCACGTAATTCATTTAAGCTGCAATCGAATCAGAAATTTAAACTAACAAATAACCTGAAATTATTGAAACTATAAGCTGAATATTGAATATTGGTTTACAAATAGGCTGACATCTCTGTTCTCTCTGGCTTTAACAGCACAAGGACATTCAGATGCATTTCAATTAAAAAAATAATAATAACCAGGCTAAACAAAAATACAAAACCAAAAAGTTCATATAGTTGCAAATTTTAAAACGTTTGTCCCATAACGGTATACGTAAAAATAAAAAAAAGGATAAATTAACTTCTAAAAAAAGGAGGAAATGCAGAATGGCTTCAACATATGGCCTCTCTGCCTCTTGCTGGTTCTCTGAAAAGCGACATAAAAGGGGCGGGACATTTGCCCCTGATGGGCAGCATGGCTTACGATGACGACCCACTGAAACTGCACGGGGCGGCGGGAGGAGCCTTCAGAACCACAGTGTCACTGTTGGGCCGCGGCCCCGCTCAGGCCATGCTGCCGAGGCCGCTCCTCTCCGCCGACATGGACTTGACCAGCTCCTCCACCCAGCGGACTTCGGAGGCCACCTGCTCGGCCAGGACCTCGTAGCGGTTCTCCAGGCGGCCGTACTTGCGCTTGAGGATGTTGGCGGCCTGCATGGTGAGCCGGGCCTCCTCCTGGCTCTTCTTGCGCTGGGCTTGAGTGCGCTGCAGCTCCTGGCGGATGTGGCTCAGGTCGCTGGAGATGCTCTGGTTCTCCTCCTTGTACCAACCCTCCTTCTCCTCGTATATGGACAGCAGCGCCGCCACGTCCTCCCGGCACGAGCGCTGGTTGCGCTCCAGGTCCCTCAGGCCCTCCTCGGCCGCGGCGATCTCCTCCAGGACCTGGGAGAAGCGCTCAAAGTTGACGTAGGTGTTGTTAGGGGGCATGCTGGAGTGGGACTTGATGGTGTACTCCTTCAGACGAGTGGTTTTCAGGCGCCGGCGCTCTGTCTTGTGGTCTCTCTCCTCCTGGCGGACATTTCGCCTCTTAATGACCTGCGGAGGGGAAGAGGTTAAGGTCTGAAACAAGGGTGGTGATTTGAAAAAAACCCGACTTTCAAATATATGCATCCACCTCAAAGATCTAATGTGGTGCCGCATAAACTGCATTTTGCTTAAACTTAATGCTCTAATAACATATATTGCATTTTCAACTCAATCATATAAAAAACCCACCTTGATCCAAGGGTGCTCAAGACTGTCATCAATTGTCATTCTCTTCCTGCAAAATAAAAATAATCCACAAATGAGAAAACCGCATAAAATCCCGTACATCTACCAAACCGAGATTTATCTTTTTTTTGCTCTGTACTTAAAATATCCCCAAAAGTTCCTACTTAGGGTCCTTGACCAGCAGACGCCGTATGAAGTCCTTTGCCAGCTCACTGGTGTTACTAAAGTACTCTTCATCGAAGTCGTAGTTGACGCCCGAGATGTTGGTCAGCGTCTCCTGCTTCGTCTCGCCCAGGAACGGCGACGCGCCGCTCAGTCTGCAGGGACGAGGACGAGGGGGATTTTTGCTTTAGGGGAACAACGCGGCTGAGGAGCAAAGTGACCCGTGTTTCCACAAATGGCCGCACTACTCACAGGATGTACGTGATGACGCCGATGCTCCTGCGGAGGAGAGAAGAACAAAACATGAATGAGAGCTGTGGGGGGGGGGTCAGCGTGCGGCTGCAGGAGGGGGGAAAGATGTTGACATCTTACCACATGTCCGCCTCCAGTCCGAGCGGCTCGTAGTTGACTATTTCTGGGGCTGTTGAGTGCAGAGGAATGAACATTTGAATCCAAAGCAGATGTGGAGATTTGAAACACACCTACAGCGTTTAACTCGCTCGCCGGGGGGGGGGGGGGGACTTTATTGGTGAAAAGGAGATTCAGGAAGGGAAAACCTTGATCTCACCGACAAACTCTGGCGTTCCGAAAATGTTCTTGAACTCGTTTCCCGCTTTTATCTGATGCGCGATTCCAAAATCGATCAGCTTGATCCTGGGGTTTGGGACGTTCTTGTCCAGCAGCATGATATTCTCAGGCTGAAAGAGATGCACATTTTTATACAAGACAGTTAGGCAATAGAATTATTAAAATTATCTGTAGTTTTCATACGTAGTGCAAACTGTCTTAGGCTTGGGATTTCTTAATCTAAATGTCTTTTTTCTTGGTTTAAAAACTTTCACTATTTCACACCATTAAACATTCTGCGTTGCTTGAAGCCAAAAACAATATTCAAATATGATGCAAAGACAATTTCTCATTATCACCACACAGCAATCCAGCCTCATGGAGACTGACGACTTGGTGTGTCTGCCGTCATGTCCCCGCTTCCACGTTGGGACAAAAATAAATCCCTCAAGTGCCACATGTTTACAGTTACAAACACTTCTTCTTACGTCTGAAGAGAAATCCTCACTAAGGCGCCAACTACAACTGGCGACCGACAGCCTCACGGAGCGTCCTCGGCACACAAACCACTGACCTTGAGGTCAAAGTGAGCGATGCGTTTGGAGTGCAGGTACTGAACGCCATCCAGGATCTGCTTGAGAAACTGGGTGGCCTCCTCCTCCGTCAGGGATTCCTTCTCAGCCAGGAAGTCAAACAGCTCTCCTCCGGACACCAGCTCCAGGATCAGGATCACGTCAGCCTTGTTTTCAAAGATGTCGTGCAGGGTGATGATGTTGCTGTGCTGGATCTCCCGCAGGATGTTGACTTCGCGCTCGATCTCCTCGCGGCTCACCCCCCGCCGGCTGGACGACAGTCGGCGCTTTTTGATGAACTTCGCTGCGTACTCGATACTTGTGCTCTTCTCTTTACACTTGCGAACGATGGCAAATTGTCCACTGCAGAAAGGAGAGCGGACGGTGACGGTAAAAAACAAAACCGAAAATGAGGTATTTTAGTCGGCACCAGCTTTATGTTGTTATATAAAAGGTTTTGGCAGAGAATATATATCAAAACGGTGACGCAAAAGCACTTCATAAATCATGACAGTGCAGAATTGAATGTTGGCATACATCTAAACACACACACACACACACTCTCTCTTCCCGCAGAAACACAGTGGAGGTGGAAAGGCACATTGAGAGCCAGCGACGTCATAGTTTTGCTGCATCACTGCAGAAAAAAGGAGCTGAGGCAGAAAGTTGAGTTCAAACTATTGAACTCAACTATAAAGCATCGAAATTATACAATAGAGTATTCAACATGTTGCTGACACGTACTTAAATAGGTTTACATTATTAGATATATTTTCCAAATCATATCATGCATAATAATGCATCTCAGTTGTGTAATTTCATTACATTTCACACTCCCATTTTCTTTTATTTGAGACAAACTGGTAAACAAAAAAAACAACACTCACTTTTTAAGCAGTACAGATTGAAAAGAAACTGCTGTTTCTAGACCGTTTATGCATTAAAAACTAGCAATCACGTTAGGCACTTACTACAATCTAAACCTTTTCTTTTAACCTTCACTAGGTAGTTATTTTTTATTCACACAACCCTACTTAACGTCAAATCTCTTCAGTAGTACTTTTAAATTACATTTGAAAAGCTGTAGTTTTATTCATAGCGTGGTTTGGTTTTACCTTTAATGCAGTAATATTAGATGCTTTTTGTATTTGTCTTAAAAAGGGACCAAATGACGTGGTTGGTTAGCTGTAGGAAAGACCACATGAATGTCTTTGGTGTGCCGCGAGGTCTCTAGCAGACTGTCGCGTTGATTTGCTCTCTTTGTAGCTTTTTTTTTACAGCAGTAAGGAAATGTATAAATATTTGGTTGTTAGTGACTGTTCTAAAGAGGCCCTCTAGTGTCAGTTCACCAAAATGCAGGAGCAGTTATATGCTTGGTTCGTCACATCATATATATTATATTACCTTGAAATACATTAAGCTGTGCTTACTGAATCAATTGGGAGTATATTCTAAAGACTCAAAACAGTGTTTCTGTACCCTCACACTTGTATTTGGAACTAACCTCCAGGGACAACAAAGAAGACATGTGTGAACAGGGTCTTGTGTAACACTGACTACAGTAGTAGCAGTGGTAGCAGATGGATGTTTTCAGGTTTTACCAGAGAAAGGAAGACAACACATGTGCAGAACATACCTGCCCAACTCCTCTTCCATTTCATAAAACAACTCAACATCCTCCTGTCTGAAGCCATCCATGGTGGGCTGACTGGGATGATGATGCTCTGGGATTCACTGCAGTGGATAACAGAAATAAAACATATAAACACACTGAATAATGGGGGGGGGGGGAGCATTTTGGTCAATGGGCTAGGAGGTCCACACCAAAGTCACAGCACATCGACCCAAACAATGGCATGTTTAGAGTTCAGTTACAGGAGAGAATTACTATTAAAACCAACATGACGAATTATCTGGGCTTCTTTACTCCTTATTTGGCCCCAGTCCGCTCAGATTTAGTTTTCAGAGACTTTCTGGCTGATGTCAGCCCTCTGCATACCAGTCCTACTGACGTCACCTCCTGCCCTGGACCAGCCATCTCTGACTTAATTAAAGGGACTGGGAAACAAAAACACTACAGAGTTTTTAAAAACTTTTACACCCTGATTTTAGATCCTGTTTAATGTGGGCTGGTCTACAAAAAAAACTACCGGGTGTAAATAATAGTTTCTGATCGTAGCTTTCGATGATTCAAATATGCCTTTTTTAAGAGCTGCAGTTGGAAGCAGAGTAACGTTTAAAGCCAAATGTACAAAGGAAACTCGTGTTAATAACAAATTCAAAAGGAAGACAAACAATTTAAGAGAATCCCAGCGAAGGAAGACAGCTAGCTTAGCTGCTCGTTAACTAAGCTAGCTAACGTTAACGTGACGTTAAATTACAGTACAAACACCGGCCTGGGTCAGGAAGAACATACAAACAACACTTTTATATTAGATTAAAAGTACTAACGTCACAAAACACAATGCGAAAGTATTACTATAAAGTATACGTACAGTCTGGTTTGTCTTCGAGTCGCTACGATTGCTGCATTCCTCTTCAAAAGTAGGTGAGTGTATATTCCCAGATTGAGGAGTGTCAAGCAAGCTGTAGTGAAATCAAGAACTTCCGGTAACTTGGCTTTAAATGAAAGGCACAATGCAATTGCTAGTTTGGTTGTGTTAGCTACACGGCTCTGGTCATTTGTGTTTTATCAAGTTCTTTGTTTGCCATTTGACACATTTGCCACATGATATGATATGAATGACATGAACCCGGGTCCCTGTCATTACGTATAGCAGTGAGCTCATCATTCTGACCACTAAAGGGCAGTGAATTCTCTTATTATGCAATCGAAAAAGTACCGTTGTCTTTTGGTAAATAACGTAGCAATGACCAAGAAAAGCGTCAAAGCGGCAACGTCGTGAAAAAAAGTATTTTATTTTGAAGGCAGAAATTCCTCGTTTCCGGTGTCGATGCTTGACTTGAAGCAGGTAAATACAAGGCAGACGGAAGGACATGAGGAATGACGTCATACCGAGTGAATCAAGCTGCTGCACGACGTCGATGAGTAACAAGATTGAGCACGCAACAGCAAAGATTAACGAGGGAGCTTTTGAAGCCACAAGAAAGCGAATAACACTGGTAACCACAGTTTACAGTTAGTATGACGTAGTATGACAAATGACCTAAACCTAAATAAATAACTGGGTAACTCCAAGAGAAAACCAAACAAAATGTTTTACTATACAATAATAATCAGCAGTGGAAGTATTCAGATATTCACCTCTGGCCTCTGACCAGTTGGCCCTTGGCCCTCTGTGAAAATTCACAAACACCATTAGTGACAAGGGACAGTACACACACACAAAGCTCTCACTTTGGTTATTAAAGGGCCGAATGAAGGGGCCCGATACAACGTACTTCCCACAAGACTCCACAGGGTGAACAGCTGTAAGAGTCCTTCAAGTCCACAAAGCACTTGTAGACAGAAGTCCCATTGCCCCTCCAACAGACCTGCGAGGGTAAGGAGCTGGTCCACTGTTCCACAGCCGGGACGGACTCCACGTTGATCCTTCTGGGATCTGATTCAATGGTAAGTCAGAGTGAACCGCTGAAGCTAGATAGTGTGATAACACAAAAGCTGGATCAAACTAGTACCGATGGACATTCAGTAGCCGTCTGCTGTTTCCGGAGCCAAAAAAGCCTAATAAGCACTTCCTCGCATTGACGCGCTCCTTCACCTGGTACTTGTGTTGGTACAGCGACAGGCACTGATAGAATAACCAAGGAAATACTATTACAGTAAAAGTACAGGATTGGGGGTAGGATGCTGCTGCAGTCATGGTAGGCTCAAGTCTGACATCAAGAGTCAGGTTATGGTCACTACAGATTTGAAGAATAATTAGGACTTCTGTAATGTGCGACATAATTCTAGAGCTGCAATAAAACATGTGCCCAACTTGATAAACTGACAATAAAATATGATAGAGTATGTTGGCCTGTTTAACACATTATTCAACAAGTAAATCTTCTAATAACCTAAACAAAAATATCAGGTCTGAACATCATTTTTTGTTCTATGACAGCCTCCATCTTTAAAAGCTAAACACGTCTGATACCTCGAATTAAAACCATCAAGCCGTGGGGGTTTGAAATTAATATCAGGTTACTTCTTTCTTTTTAACTGACTTTGACTTTAACCAATGAGCGACGTGCGCCAGTGACTCTCCAGGGTAACAGCCAATCAAAACCTCCGTGTAGTCACGTGGGCGTGTCTCGTTAGAACAGCTGGTGAGCGCTGGTGTGAGCGTATCCCAGCGATCGGTTGCTCAATGGGGAAAACAACAACACGCTAAGCACCATGAGGGTCCCCGAAACACTGTTTTGGACCGCTTTTCTCATCCAGAAGGTGAGAGACCGACTGTAATTCCTTCATAAACGGTTTATCCGCGCGTTGACCTCGCACCGCGTGGCGGACGATAGCACTATTTCTTTTGTCGCGGTGATTGGCTTGGATGCTATGACCGTTAGCTTCCAGAGATCACCGCGGGCCCTGGAAAAAAAAACTCACTCGCATTTTGATGTGACAATTGTGCAAGCGGGATTGTGGCGAACTCGTTGACGGACGGAAAGCGATTTGAATGATGGACAAATGCGACACGTCACGCTAGTGATAAATCGGTGGTCCTTAAGTGTTAAGATTTGAGGGTACAACGTTTCTGGGTGTAATTGCAATGTCACTTCCTCTTAAAAAAATAATTAAAAACGTCTGATCCCTGAGTAACATTAATGAGCAACTCTTCTCTGGCCTATCACTCAAACGCATTCGATTCTTTGTTATTACAAATACTTAAGTTTTTTTATTTTTCCGTTTCTCTTTTGGTAGAAAGTTAAAACACAGCAACAATTGCCTCATTCTAATTTTGTGTGTATTTTACCAATGTGTACAATTGGCAGCGTGGTTCGAATTAAGGTTCCATTTCCTTTCCCCGCACCGTTTGATGCTCATCCCGGTTCTCCTCCTTGTGTCTGTTTCACTTTGTTTGTCCCACCTTCTCAAACAGATCTGCACGTCCTCGACACACGAATAGGAAGCAAATAAAAAGGCGATTCATCTGAAAAGCAAGCGAATAACAGTTGTCATTTATTACTGGTGGCCTACATTTTATTTTTGTAAAATAGGCCTTTTCTGTGGCTCGTGGGCACCAGAGGGTTTAATCTCAAAATGCACTCCGAAGGGAAGACAGATGGAAAAAAAATCCATGCTGTTTAATATATATATACACATATATATATATATACACACACAACTTTTTCAGTTGGACTAACACCTCACATTCTTCTGCTGCTAGCAGGTGGCGTTAAATGAGCCCCGTGTTATGGACTGTAAAGGTGTTGGACCATAAGCTTCTGCCAGCACTTTTGTTTTCAAAAGGTTCCTCTCGAGCACAAGTGTTCGCGGAGAAGCAAGAAACAGCGTGTTTGTGTTTGTTGTTAACGGCGGAAATACTTATGACTTAGACCTCCACATCGGCTTACTTCAGACCAATGATGGAAAATCATCAATCAACCTTCTCTTGGGACGTGTGAAGTGACACGGGGACTGTTGTGACGCTGACAGGTGGTGGCAGAGTACGGCATGGCCCACTTCAGTGACGAGGGCAAGAGCAGAGGGAAGGATTACTGCATATTCTTCAACTCGCAGTGGGCACGTCTACCGCAGGACCTCAACAAGGCAGTGAGTCCCGACCGAGCAGCAGCAGCAGCCGCCGCATGCCAGCAGTGATGTCACTGATTCTAAAAGAACACACTGACCAAGAGCCTCACGCAGAATCACGTCGGATAGCTCGCAGTATGTGCCGTTCCGAAGGTGATCAATAGCCTGACATCTGATCTCTGTGCAGCTGCTTTATGAGCCGACTGCAAACATTATTCTGTATGAATGATATCGAAACGTGGTCATTTAATGTAATGCACTCTGGGGTAGACGCATGCATCAAGGATTTCATACAAAAAGAAATAGATATTATATATATATATAAATGCAGAGATCAGAATTGAATTCTACTGACTGCAGTGTCTTGGTTAGGTTCCAGCTCATTTCTCTTTCTTAGGACGGTCACATCAAGCCTATTAATAAATTAACATAAATACACGCTGTGTCCCTTTAAATGAATATGAAGCCTTGAACCGTGACATCTGTGCTCCGTGCTCGCCGTCTCCGGTTAACCTCGAGAACCTCTTTGTCTCCCAAGTCGCGTCTTCAGATCTATGACCTCACCACGTCGGTGCTGTGCTCGCCCTCTGACGTCCCGGAGGGAGGCTTCCCTAATCTCATCCCCATGGTGATGAGGGGCAACTGCACCTTTTATGAAAAGGTCAGACTGGCCCAGATTAACGGCGCAAAGGCCCTGCTCATCGTCAGCAAGGACAGACTGGTAACCCCCCCCCCCCCCCCCGTAACTGCCTCAAGGCCATCTGTGACTATTAAATTCTTTTTGGTAAACATAATTTGTTTTTATTTTCTTTTAATTTTCAGACACCACCAGCGGGAAACAAGACCCAGTATGAGGAGATTGATATTCCAGTAGCACTGCTCAGCTACTCTGATATGCTGGACATAGGCAAGGTGAGAGGGCCTCCGCTGCCCATTGAAACGGCTGATTCGGCCTCTAGGGTTCTACTGGAGACCGCTTTTCTCTCCCGCTCAAAAGTCGACCCACACTAGACACTTTTGTACCTTCAGCAAAAGCAGATAAAGTTAAATACCGCTTTGTTTGCTCGGGAGCAGTGCGCCGAATGCAGATTCCACAAAATGGCGAGCTTTCGCTTAATGCCGTTTCCAACTCCCGCAGACCTTCGGCAAAGGAAGACTCGTCGCCATGTACGCGCCCAACGAGCCGGTGTTGGACTACAACATGGTGATCATCTTTTTGATGGCAGTGGGGACAGTGGCCGTCGGAGGCTACTGGGCCGGCAGCCGAGACAGCAAGAAGTAGGTGGACGGGAGCTTCTGTAGGTCATCGACGCATGTCGATGTGCAGGTCATAACAGGCAGAGACGTATTGGATGATGCATGTTCATCTATAGAAACTAAAAGCGCGGCGCAGGTCTGTCTTCTCCCTGAGAGCGGCGTGTTGTGTGAAGGGCGGCGTTGTTGATTGTCGGAGTGACGGTTTGCGCCGATCCGAGTCGTTCCTTCCCGAAAGGGTTGCCAAGGCGACCGAGGGCACAGACAAACGGCCTTTCTGGCGCACGGGGACCACGGGCGAAGACCCCGTCTAGGAACCAGCGTTCCGAGGGGAGTCCCGGCCAGGCGGCCCAAGCGATGGTAAATGCTGACACGGCTGGGAGGATGACCACGCCGGCCCGCTTTGTTTGGCAAGTCACCGAACCCCAGTGAATAAGACTTTTGGATAAAACGCGTGAAGAGGCTGGTTAACGGCTCTGGGCCGAGCTGGCGCGGTCGGGGAGCTCGCCCATAGGCCGATCGTTAGTGTCTCTCTCTCTCTCTCTCTCCCTCCCTCATATGCACGCCCCAAACCAGCGGCCTCTGGTCAGCGGGCGTCTCTGATTTCCGGTTGCTCCCCCCCTTGCAGACGCTACATGAAGCACAAGCGGGACGACGGCGCGGAGAAGCAGGACGAGGAGACGGTGGACGTCACGCCCATCATGATCTGTGTGTTCGTGGTCATGTGCTGCAGCATGCTGGTGCTGCTCTACTTCTTCTACGACCACCTGGGTACGACGCCGTCTCGCACACACACCATCGCAGTAGCGACCTGCACACACAGGCCCCACACAAGCCGCACAGGAAGTATTTCCCCAGTGGATGTCCTGATAGTAATGATCGTTTCCTCACCTTCTAGCCATCTGGGTCATAGCCATCTTCTGTCTGGCCTCCTCCGTCGGCCTCCACAGCTGCCTGTGGCCCTTCGTCAGGAGACTCCCTTTCTGCAAGTGCAGGTGGGACGGCTCACGCCAAACACGGGTTCCACAGCGCGGGCGCCGAAGGGCCCCGGTCACGCCGCTCGCTCCGCCGGGTCTGTCTGCCTTTGTTGATCTGTGCGATCCCTCTCGTGCCCACAGGGTCCCAGAGAACAACTTGCCGTACTTCCACACGCGGCCACAGGTCCGCATGCTGCTGCTGTCGGCCCTCTGCGTCGCCGTCAGCGGCACCTGGATGGTGTTTCGCAATGAAGACCAGTAAGTGCAACAGAAAAGAAGAGGGCGGGCAGTCACGCGCGCAGAGGGGAACAGCTGCTCGTTGCAACCGCGGCCCGACCTCAAATCTCCAGGGCTACTGTCTGTGTACTGTGTTGCGTTAGGTGACATAACGGCAGCATTTGTCTGTGCATGTGTGAGATAACTTGTTGGCGTTGCATCATATGATGATGATGATGATGGTGGTAACGACGTGGCCCACTCCCCGTCCTGTGTGTCCTCCAGGTGGGCGTGGGTGTTGCAGGACACCCTGGGGATCGCCTTCTGTCTCTACATGCTCAAAACGGTCAGGCTCCCCACATTTAAGGTGAGTCCGCACTCGAGTACCACCGAGTGCCAACTGCATCTTTGTGGGAGACGTTTTATGTTTTGATGAATGATGAGTCCTTCCGTGTCCGCAGGCCTGCACCCTGTTACTGTCGGTGCTGTTTGTCTACGACGTTTTCTTCGTGTTCATTACACCGTTCTTGACAAAGGTACGTCGACACTGCTGCTTCAGGCCAGTCAGGTATCCTCTGTCTCTGTCCGTGTGTCATGCTTAAGTTACTTCACGGCTCCCCCCCCCCCCCCTCCTCTCCTCTCCCAGAGTGGTGAAAGTATAATGGTGGAGGTAGCGGCTGGTCCCTCGGACTCCTACGCGCATGAAAAGGTGAGTTTTTTTTTTTTTTTTTTAAAAGGACTCCCTTAGAGGGAGGTGGGGGTTGGCTATTCTTAGCTCGGAGGGAGTAACACTGACATTTGTTTCCTCCAGCTCCCCATGGTGCTCAAAGTGCCGAGGTTAAACTTCTCCCCACTGTCCCTCTGCGACCGGCCCTTCTCCCTCCTGGGCTTTGGCGATGTCTTGGTACCAGGTGATTAACCGCCAAGTCCTTCCACAACAGCGACGTCATTCTGTTGACTGTCCTCGGAGCAGAAAGCCACTCGACACAACCCTTTTATTGCCGCACATTAATAATGATGCGTATCCAGGGTTTTTCTCTCGTGGATTTATCCGAATGCCTCGTGTTTCTCAGGTCTGCTGGTGGTGTACTGTCACAGGTTCGACATTTTGACACAGTCCTCCAGGATCTACTTTGTGGCCTGTACCATCGGTACGTACACGGTCGGGGTCTCGTGAGCGTATCCGCACTGTATTAAAGTCACTGAGCAGGACGGGCGGTGTTAACCAACCATGTCGTCCTCCTCCTTCCCGTCTCCATTCAGCTTATGGCATCGGCCTCCTGATCACCTTCGTGGCGCTGGCCGTGATGCAGATGGGGCAGCCGGCCTTGCTCTACCTGGTGCCCTGCACCCTGCTCACCAGCCTCGCTGTGGCGCTGTGGCGCAGGGAGTTGCCCCAGTTCTGGACTGGAAGTGGATTTGTGGTGAATACCAGTTTGATATGACCACCTACGGCTGAAGGACGAAAAACAAAACCAAAAAAAAAAAGAAAAATCAACAAAAGGAAACTCTCAAATAAAACACCTAAATCTAGTGTTAAATAACATGCAGAGTGAAGTAGAATCTTGAGTTGAGTAACCCCTTTTGAATAATTCCATCCGTTCCAACTGCCTCTTTGTGTTTACTGTCCACTCTCCCCCCCCCTCCCCCCCCATCGCTGCTCCTCACCCTTTATTTTACTGTGGGTGTGCTCTAGTCTGCTGCTGAGTGGCACTGCAGGTACTCCATCTGGGCTTGCTCCTTCACACTCTTCCATTAAAACATCTTGGTGTAACTTCAGGTCCCTTTTTGTGTTTTTTTTCTTTGCATTCACACATCTGTTAAGGACCACTACCGGAGCTAATGTTTACGTTAGCCTGCATTAGTTAAGTTTAGTGGGATTTTCTTGAATATGCTTCCCCTTTCTTTCTCTCTATCTGGGACCTTTTATCTCTGCGTATACAGTAATACCTCTGACAACATTTAATGGCAATGAGTGATGTTAAACAGCAGTCCCTTTACCCTGCACACAGAGGAATAACTGTACACTCAGTGTTTGTTTTTTTGTCTCATCTAAAGCTATTCTGTCCTGTTATCGTGACATTTACTGTTCTGATCCACACCATTCAGCCTCATCTTATATAGACCCTGTTTTTGTCCCCTGCAGCCTCCCATAGTGCTCACACCGATCAACTGTACACAAACTGCAACGCCGCAGACAGAGGATCACTTGACAAGATCGGAGAAAGAAGACACAGAAGACGACACCCGGACACCCCCGGAAAGGAAAGCGGAAGCGGAGAACAAATCTAACTGAGAGCACGTTTAGTACAGCATATTACATTTCATTCATTGTATTTTGTTGTGTGTTTGTTTGTTTTTTTGTTTCCCCCCCCCCCCCCTGTTGCGTCTCATTCAACGGGCATTTTTGAGGTACAGATGTCTATGTGCACTTGGTGTGAAGGGAATAGAGGAGATCTGTGCTCTGAGTGGCTGGGCCAGCAGGGCGCCAGGACTTCACCCTCGAGGTCGAGGCAGTGAAACTGACAACACATCAAGAACACAACCTGGACCTCAGCCCCGACACAAACAGTCAGGGCCAGAAGGATTTGGCCGGTGACGACAGGTTTAAAAAAAAAAAAAAATTGGCCCAACTTCAAATGATTTGAACTGAAGCCGTAAATATCGGGTCGAAGTGTAGGCTTTAATCAGCTTTAATTCAATGGATGTAACAAAAACTATCCCCAATTCCAGGGGCCTAAGTAGAAGTGACGCTCTGGAACACGGTGTGACCGTCCAAATACTTGTGGCCCTGACTGTTACCGGGTCTGTTCCACCTTTTAAGGGAATGAAAAGCCAAATATGGAAGCTACACAAGCTTTTTTTTAAACGAAATACTCTGAGCAGCTTTAAAGGCCCGGTCACACCAGCGTTTAAATAAAGCTGCATTTATATCAGCAAAACCAATTTGTCGGTGCAGTAAGTTGATTTCTTCGGAGGCAAAGTAAATTCACTTTTCTTTTTTAACAGCACCAATGATAACCTTACTTAACTTGAGAGATCAAACGCTTCACTAAAGGAGAAGATTAACAGAATTGAATGAGAATATGAATTGCTTCATTTAATAAGGGACGGTGCACATTAACAAAAAATTGCTGTAAATGTGCTAGTTAGCCCAAAGGCTATTTTTCATCTGTAGTCCCAAGAGGCTGATTTACACGAGTCAACAATACAAACAAAAGCTTCTTTCACTGTTTAATAAATGCATCCGATGAAATGAGGTACTGAGAAAATGTCCAGCGGAAGCACGGAGATCATTTGTGTCAGATATTTTGTTCTGAGGAAAGGCCTCTGCATTTTTTTTTACCATGCGCACACACACTCATGTTCCTCCCTCCCATGACACTAAACTAGTGTCACAGTATAAAGTACAGGGGGGGGGGTGGCAGGAGTTTCTTTCCATTTTACTTTTAAACAGAAGGACTGTGTTTTTTTTATACCTTGTGTTATATTTTCTTTTGCATGCTATAATTTGAATTGAATCTGTTGTATAATCTGGTGCGACAGTTAAAATGTTGGTTCTCCCCAGTAGTTGTTTTTTTCATGTCTTCAAGTTGGTTTCAGCCTTACTGTGTTCACGTAGAATTATGTGAAGTGTAAAAAGTGGCTTTAAAAGAGGACCAAACTCTAAAAAGGAAGCGGTGTTGTAGTTTAATGTACGAGTTGAGCGAGGGACGAGTTGCGCTCCTTGATTAGTTTATACGAAACATTTGCATCCTTTAATTCACGTCTGCAGATGTTTACGTGTACGCAACGGGTTCAACTTTAAAGAAAAGGAAACCAAGGTATCAATGGATCATATATTCACCATGTTTTTGCTATGAAAGTCCACTTCTGACCTCAGGGTTTCATCTTAAGTCACCAGAGGTCAGCAAGCACTTTTCTCTGTGAGCCAGACGTATTTCTGATTTCACACTCGTATACGATGCCTATTAACCGAGTTCAACATTCCTGTGTAGAGGTTGAGGTCAAATGTAAAGAAAAAGAAACTTGTTCTGAGGTGACGCGAGAGCAGCCGAGTTGTCTGGATGTTTTCCAGGACATGAGATTATCCGTTCACCAGTATCATTTGTCCACAAAGCGGTTTTCACGCCACTGTTGTGGAATAAATATAATAAAAAGGAACATTGTATTTAATCTTTGGAGTGTTCGTTTTTCTTGCACAATATTCCGTGGGATTAAGACTGTAGTTTGCAGGTCTCGGGTCAGTTTGAAAGCCTTCAGGTGGGATGCTGAGCAGGTTAGCTTTCGGAAGTCTTGATTGCGACCACTTACCCCCCCGCAGTGGTTTCTGAGTCTAAAAGCGTCTCTTCATCGCGACCATCCAGCTGTCAAGTCAGAAATGAACAGCAGTCTGACAAAGAGGCTCCTTGTTGCCTCGGCGCAGAACGCCGTTCAACAACAGAAACTAAGTGATCTTTTAAACATTCCGGATTCCATCAGTATCTTTAAACAAATATTTCAGGTTTTTTTGCAGCATGGAGTAAATTCACAAAAAGCTCAAGTCAACCAGCTTTTATTCCCAGACCCATTGGTTGGGACTTGGATGAAACTTTGAATAGAACCAAAAAGAGACAGCGGGCATTAAACAGAATGTTAAACCTTGGCACAGGTCATTTCACTCTGAAATCTCTTCTATTCTCCAACTCTTCCAGCTGTTATCTGAACTGAAAGCACCTTCTGTCACTGTCGTCTGTCAACAAGACAACAAAAGAGGCGACAGGATTTATAACTTTAGCTTATATCCAAAGTGAAACTCCATCAATTGATTATTTGATTAAAAGACACAGCAGAATAAAATCATCTGATCGATTCTGAAATAAAACGTTTGTCTCTCCCTGTTTAAGCATTCTGTATTCATCACTCATTACATTTAAAAGAATGCAACAGAGTAAGACACAAGTGCTAATGCTTACAATATACTTTCATTTAAAATAAAATTATAGAAAAATAACTTTGGCAAATGAAGGTCTTCTAACATCTCCATTTAAAATATCATCTTCCCCAATGTCCATTTCGTTCCAGCTTTTAACATTTTTTTTTAATCTCTTAGACAAATGTACATCTATAAATCATGTCCATCAGTATTTCCCAATTTATAATCTGAACACAAAGAGCTGGTGATAAAATCTCAAAATACGAACGGTCCTCTTCACGATGCGTGTCATGAGGTCACGTCCCATGTCCGTCCGTCCGTCCAAGTGTAAAAGTCTTTGTGAAGGCCTCATCGGAACTCCAGGCTGAAGTCTGTGGTTAAAGGAACGTTACCTTCTCTTTGACCGGAGTGAGGATATCTGGAGGAAAAGGAGGCGGCGGTGGTGGCGGATCCTCGTCCCTCCCGTTTGTGCTGAAGGACTGAGATGTTTTCACACTGTGGGCAGATACTGGTGGGGTGAAGGCACCTGAAGAGAGAAGAAATGCAGTTGGGTTACAATAGTTGCTGGTAGAATCACAGCAAAAGGTAATAAAAAAAAAAACGCGTTTACACCAGTTTCCCAAGGTTCCTTTTATTATTTACACTTGACCATCAAGTTGTGCCTCCACAGAGTTAATTATTCCATTTAAAACTACACCCAGTATTCAAATAAATTGCAAGTAGGGTTGATTTCCTCATGGCTGTCCGTACCTGGTTGGGTGATTCTGAGACGGCTGCTGCTGCTGCTGCTTTGGGTTCTCAGACTTCCTCCTTCTTTCCCCGTCACTCGGATGGGCAGCACCTGGCTTACGTCTATAGAGGCTGGATACAGACAGAGCTGAGGTCAGTGTTGATACCACGTGCAGGTCAACACACCAACTAAACCTATAGGGCATTTCATTCTGAAGGCCGATTGAGCTTCTCCTTTGCAAACAACCGGCCCAATTTCCATGAGCAATGTGTCGCAAACGTTACGCTGCAAGTAAAAATGTCGCACTAACAAATACCTAAACTAAACAGTTGTCAGTCTTCAAACATTTCTGTAGACCATAAAAGAATTTAATTGGTATGCATTTGTCTATAACACCAGTTTTTAAAAAAAGGCCATCACCCAAAGTCAAATGAACCCTTGTGCTGAAACCCAAGCAGACACAGTTAGCAGGCCGGCGTCCTGTCCTGACCTGCACTCTGCGTTCTATGGTGGGACTTCTTCTTATGGCCCTTCTCCTTGGACAGCACAGCCAGCTTGGTGGGGATCTGCTGCTGCACAGACGTGAGTTTCTGCCCCTTGCTGGTGGTGCTGATCAGGTGGATCGGCAGCTCGCCCTTGGCCAGCATGCTCTGCCTGCGTGGTGGAACCTTTGGAGGGATTTCTTTTGTGGGCAACAAGTGGCGTTTCGGAGTTAAGGTCCCACCTCCGTTCACGGTGCTTCCCCTAAAGGTCTGGTGGCTGGAGAGAATCCTGAACTGGGGGGAAAGAGGAGAATAATTGTTTTGAAGTGTTGAGGATACTATTTCCTATAGTAAGGATACTAGAACTACTACTCTTCCTCACTTGTGCAGGATCATCATAGTTTCCCGGGTAGATCTTCTTTATTTTCTCCTGCAGCTGCTCAAGACGCTCCCTCTCCTGATTTAGACGCTCCTTGTCCCGGTCCACTGATTTTGTGGACTCCCTCAGCCTCTCTAGGTCCTCCTGATAGCCTTTCTTCAGCGCCTCCAACTCTTCCCTCTCTACGGCGAGCTTCCCCTCCCACTGTCGGCAGTCCTCCTCCCTCTGTTGCAGCAGAGTCTCGAGAGTCTCGATCTGCGTCCTGTGCTGCTCCTTCTCCTTCTCCCAGCGCTGCTGCTCCTCTCGATGCTGGGCCTGCAGCTTGTGCAGGTTGGCGAGCTGCTCCTTCTCCTTCTCCGAGTTGCGCTGCTTCTCCTGCTCCAGCAGCATGCTGCTGTTATGGCGAGCGGGCTGCTTGCTCTTGGTCTGAAACGTGTGCAGCAGCTCAATCTGGCTGTCCTGCTGGGCGATGACTGCCTGCACGGTGAAAAAATTAATAATAAAAAACAAAACAAAAAAAACAATGCAAAACAAAGTAAATCTAACTGAAATGTTATAGCATTCTTTTCATAAAAGTAATTAATTTTACAAAAACAAACTTGGAGCCTGCTGAATACAATATATTTTAGTCTTACTTCTAAGCTGTACAGCCTCTGTGCGAGCAGTATCACCTTGTCCCACACCTACAGAGAAACAACGATGCACACCAGAAGAATTGCACTGGGTGACTGATTTCTGTAATAATGAAAAGAGGTAACAAAATAAACCAAGAAACAATTTATAAAATAAGTAACGGTTACCTCTGCCTCAGAAAAATGACTGGAGGTGAACTCGCAGTTTGACATCTGTACTTCGTAGTCGGCCTTGAAGCAAAATAGCACAAGCAATTGAAATACCTGATGTTTTATCAGCGAACGGAAGTACGTTTTGGATCCTTTACATCCGTCTTACTCACAGACTGTTCCTGGCTGTCAGAGCCGGGACTCTCCTGGAGCTGAGGGTCACTGGTGATGGGACCGTCCTTGCTGCTAGATGCATCTTCATCTGACAAGAAAAACAAATCCATAGTCAATAACATTCACATATTCAATATGAGCAGAGTTACACAATTTGGGCTGTGGGATTAGACTCCTTCTGAGTAAAACCAATGCAATAAAGGGTTTTTGTACATACTAACGTTAACACATTCAGAGATGTAATGTCACCATCGTGCTGGTTGTGTGCGTTTTGTTTTGTGCGTTTGTGCCAGCAGCGTTACCATCAGCCACTCCGATGGTCTCGGCCTTGCAGAGCAGTTCCTCCTGCGTCTTACTCTCATCCATAAGAAGGTTTGGGTCTTTAATCCTTGCGAAGAGCAGGCTCTGCAGGTTTTCAACTGGAAACAAAAACAACCCCTTAAAGATCTCCTCCTCTAGAGACATCCGCGCGGAGTCACAACTTGCCTGCATTGGAAAACATAAGTGATTATATTTTGCCTAAACGGTATGTCTTCAGAATTCAAAAACTCAGTGGCGGCACAACAATGTTTTCTCAGCTAGCCGATGCAAAATAAGTACTAAATGTACTGCCTCATTATGACAATTAGGATGAAGAACGCATCACAAACAAAACTTTTTAAACAGAGTATAAGTTGAGCACTTACCCTCATCGATGGCTCCTCGGAGCAGTGTTGTCCCCTTGTGCAGGTCAGAGGTGTCTCCTCGCAGCAGCAGTCCTTTGTGGGGGGTTTCCTGCTCCGTGATTGTCTCATAGAGAGCAGCAAAGAGCTGCTGCTTCTCTGTCAGACTCTGCATTATCAGCTGATCCCTCATCCTCAGACTGGCTAAAAAAGTGACAGCATAAAATAAGTAACACGTGCATCCCTTTTCAGCAATTCCTCCTTTATATATGGTACACAAACATGGAAAATATATGAACATATTGTATAACAGTAGTATTTATTTATATACCATACATTATCAATGGATTTCTAAAGATCCCTTAATACCTTTCAGTTTGGCACAAGCATGTGTGCATGGAAGCTTTGCATGTCAAAGCCGAGGAAAGGCTTCCCATAATGACATTTAAAATGATTGGGAGAGAAAGAGTACCTTCAAATTGTTGCAGTGTAGTAGTCAGTTTAAGGTACACCTCCTCTTCTGAATAGCTGAATAACAAAGACATTGTCAATGTTTCCATATAAGTAATTTTAATCTATATCAATGACTGCATGAAAATAAAAATGTCATTCTTTTAGCGTTCATCAGATATCAACGCTACCATCATCGGGAGATGCAACTGTTCTATGAAACATTTATATTGTTGAAATGAAAACAATAGGATTGAGATTTACTTTTCCTAGAAGTCATCATCTTACCAGTTCACAGCTTGTCGTATCAGCGCCATCCATGTGATGCATTCCTCGCTGGAGCGCGTGTGGATCTCGTACATCTCCGGCATGCTAGTGTTGCATTCAGAAATAAGGTACATGGCATTGTCCTTGTGAGCCACCTCCCTAACGATCAGCCTCTGAAGGGAGATCACTGGTGGTTTGGTCTCCTGTATTAGGCACCATAATACAGCAGGAGATATTATTAGTGTTGAAATAGTCATCACATATCGGCCCAGGATTATGACATCATATCATCGATCTAGATAAAGGCTTAGACTTTTATATGGATGAAGAAAACAGTCTACAATGTAAATGTATACATCACACTTTACTATACGTGATTATGAAAGATGTGTTAATGTCTAGCCTGAACTCACCACAGCAGCAAACACCAGCTTCTGATCCTTCTCTTGTAAGAGGAGGAGCATGTCTGACAGCAGCACAGCATGGATTTCTGCAGAGACATAAATGTTACTCAGCATCAAAACAGATGGGCCTGAGGATTTGCTTCAAGAAGCGCCGCGTGACAAAGATGTGCAGCTCTACCGGTTCTGTAATCTTTCAGCTATGCCAAAGGCAATTTGCCTCAAAGTTATACCGCTCATTAAAACACACACACACACACACACACACACACACACACACACACACACACACACACACACACACACACACACACACACACACACACACACACACACACACACACACACACACACACACACACACACACACACACACACACACACACACACACACACACACACACACACACACACACACACCCTTTTGTGACCGACGTATGCAAATGTAGACGTTAGCGTAGATGTTTCTATTGTGCGTAGATGTTTTGTTTACACAAAGGGTGCCTCGTTTAAGGAAGAACTTGAGTAAGTAGAGAACCATAAAGACTGGATGTTTCCACACGGGTGCTTTGCATATTGCACTAGTGTTCTGTTCAAATTAATTTTATATAGCACCAAATTAAAAAATTAGTTGTGTACAAACAGCTTGTACACATCCAAAATCCTCACATTGGCACAGGAAAAACTCCCCCCAAAAACCCTTGGGAAACATATAGAGTAATTAACATTTCTTCTGCTATATTAACCACCGAAAAATATTTCCATTTCCGATCCCTTTCCTTGCCGGAAAACGGCAGTGATCATCTGTGTGGTTTGTAACGTCGGCTGCTATCACATGCGCAGCTGTGAGCAGCAGTTGACAGAGCACACAAACAAAAGAAGTGTCCCAAACCTTTCTGCCTCCCAGAGGACTTCCAGGTGACGGGGCCTTCGTGCATCAGCGTCCTGTTTCCCTGGACCAGGTCCTCCCGGCGGAGCAGCACGCCGTCCTTCATCCGTCCCTGAGATTTCGGCTCCAGGCGAAGAGCGATCTCTCGCAGGCGAGTGGCTTTCTCGTACTCACTGACCTGAGCGTTCACCTGCGAGATGGTGTCTTTGATCAGCGCGAGGCCCTGGACCAGAGACTCGTACTCGTCTGTGTCGGCTGAGAGGAGCGCGAAACGTATCAGAATCTTTATATACGTAGTTAAATTATACACACGGGCACTGGCGTTGGCGAAAAAGAAAGCAAATTAGGTCTCAGTCATTTGTGGCTGAACATTCATTATACAAACGATAACAACCTTTTGGGATCTAGGTACATGATGTGATGATACCTTCGGTGTTCTGTATGATTCGCTCCACCAGGATGGGGTACTTTGTGATGCGTTGAGTCACCAAAAGGAAACACTCAGGGACTCCCAACCGTCGCACAAGGGGAAGCTGACCTATTTTCTGTAAAATAAACATTTTTTTTTTAAAGATTCACATTATTCCTGCCTTCCACCTCTCAACCAAAAAATGTTTGCGGTTAAACATTTCAGTTAGTTGCCGTCACTGTTGCTTGTGAAATGTTCTGTCTGGTAGATAGTGAAGTGTTTGCCTTACTTGTTTTTGCCAAATCCAGTGCATTCATGCAGTCACAATACAAGGCAAACCACATTCATATGCATACATTGAGCAATGAGTGGAGAGCGCTCACCCTAATGAGAATCTGCATTTTCTTATTATTCTGCAGCTGATCTTTGTAGAGGCTGACGGCTCCAGTGTGATTACTGCAAAATACACTGTAAAGACTCATCATTCTTTCTCCCAGCTCACCTGAAAACTAATGCAGAAAGGAAAAACAATATTACCACAAGGTTTCAGAAGCTGAGCACAAAGACGTAGGTTCTTTGCTGTATAGGGAACACAAAAATGTAACACACACTTAGACCACCACACAGCTTGCAGGAAGCTAGTTCATAGCTTCTAAGTAGCTAACTTGCCAGCTTATGTTGAGATACAAACTTAAAAAGGCAATTTAACCTGAATGTCAGTAAATAATGACATCTTTGCAAATCAGTCATTTTCTCCAAAGCCAGCTAACACTTTTTAATGACACTCGTTCTTTACTATACATGACTCTCGGGCAAGGGGTCCGTAAAATTTGAAATACAACAAATGTCATTATGTATAACCTATATATGGATAAAATAAGGATATTCAGTATATCCCTGAAATTATCTCCCCTTCCCCCCCTGAAAACGTCAGGAATAATACAAAAAGATGTTATTGGTTTCACACATAAATAAGTCTGCGTGTGCACTCACCAGCGGACAGAGAGCATCAGCGGACTGACTGCTACTTGTCTTTGCAAACGGTCTGCCCTGTGAAGGGTTCCAGGCCCCAAAGAGATTCAGAACCTCTGATTTAAGGAGATCAAATTTCTAGATAGACTGACACAACAGACCGGTCTTACCTGAGAGATGAGTACATTTCCCAGCTGCGTGATCTGGTAGTTGTGCGGGCTTCCTTCCTCGTGACTTTGGTGTTTGAGCACTTTGAGGCAGTTGAGGAAGTGCTGATGGAGGGCGAGCAGGTGTTCCACCACAAGGAAGAGCCTCTCGAGCCTGCCCTCCTCTATCAGCGAAGACTGCTTCAACTCATGGATGTAGACATAGAAGAGGATTTTTAAGGTGCGCACATGGTGCATCTCCGTCTGGATCAACTCTAGGATGATATTGATAAAGATAAGGATCTCTTGATTAATACGTCTTTGTTGAGTGCCTGAAACGTACAGTAAAATAATCGAATGCGCCTTGCACTGAGGAATGCAGGAACCGTCATCTCAGATTAAAAAGTGTAACTACAAACTGGAGATTTACATGAGAAGTTCTGTCTGAATATACAAACACTTATATCTGATTTATGCTCATATTTTTTGGATTATTTATTTACAGATAGGTTGGTTGAGCTCACCATAGATGACTTCCTGTCTCTTAACAGCCTCTTTGGTCAGGGCCTTCAGGTAGCTCTGGTCCACAGACACGCCCCACGACTGCGCCTCCAGGTTCTGTTGGTCGGCCTCCAGCTGCGCTCTCAGCCCCGCATAATGAGAATCTGGATGACATAATGAGCCCTTGTCATTTCTGTCCAACGTTTACCATTTTCAGTTCATGAAAACGTTGTTGTTCTTATTTTGAAAAGGATCCCTTTCACAATGCTACTTGTTAAATCCCAGGGCAAAAATGTTAACAGAAAGTACCCCTCATAAGAAATAGCCGTTGGTTTCGTTTTGGGAGACGGAAAGAATGTGTGTTCTGGACAATGTCCAAGCCTGTGTTTTGTCGTGCCAAAAAGGTCGTTTCTCACCCTGCTGACAGACACACACTGACCTTCTAGGTCGATGGGCTCATTCAAAGAGAAAGCCTGCGACACAGAGTCCTCAGGGACGTTCCTCAACCGCAGGCTTTCGGCCTCATCCATCTGCATGGGGCTGGAGCTAGTTAGTAAGTGACGAGATAACGTGCCACAGGTCAAAAATGATGTCGGCGCACAAAAATGCACACGCACAAAAAAAAAACCCACATCTTGTTGGCATTCAATACAGCGTTGTAGCTTCCATCAGACTTGGAATGTTGGCCATCAGACGGCTCTGAATCTGGTTTTGTAAGACTTATTTCTATCAAGTGAATAAGCAACCTGGAAAAACAACAACCGTGCGACTGTTTTGAAATCAATAGCTGGGAGCTTAAATAAAATCTGTATCAAGTTAGAACAAAATTAGGACCCCATTTGTTGTATTGTGAATGTGGGGAAAGATACAAAATGGTACACAAGGGAGGGGAGTTCTTCAAATTAAAGTTCACAAACTTGCGGACGGTGTTGTTGAAAGAGGAGGAACCAGGCTGATCACTGTGTTTTCTGGCAGTGACGGTCATGCCTGGACTGAGGATGCAGGCAGGGACGCCATGGGATGCTGGGGGAGAAATCCTCTCCCCAGAGCTGAGAGAGAGCAACAAATAGAGTATTAGAAAGAGAGAAAAGTACATTGGGAGTACAACAGGATGAAAAACAACTTTTTCCATTAAAAAAAAAAAATCCCCACAATACAATAACAATTAAAGTTAATGCATTGAGCATTTTCAAAAGCCACATACCAGCAATTAGTCTTTTTCAAGGACTAAGAGTTTATTACCGAACAACAAAAGCAAATTAACTTACCTTTATTATTTGTTACTAAAAGCACGTAATTGACACATAAGCCCTCACAAGGTCAGGTTACATAAAAAAAAGAAAATCACTGCAAGTAGAGCGGGGATCTAAACGATAACTTATCCACCACCGTGAAGAGGGAACTGGTTTGTCAAAGTGAAACATCACAGCAAAGATCAGACCAGCTTTCAGGCCAAGAAACAACAACAGAAAGCTGTGCAACAGGAGAACACGGCGTTGTGCTACAGCAACAAAGACACAGGTACAGCTCCTGTCATGGATTAAAACTTCCTGTTGCACCTTAACAGACAAACATGCCAATGAGCTCGTTTCCCATGCAATACACATTGATGGCCCTAATAATACAGACTTGTTTCCAATCCCGCTTTGGAAGGAAAGTGTTTCTCATGTATCTTGAAGGCCTTTAAATGCAAATCGTTTTTATGTCTGTGACTGTGAACAACTCACTTTGGTCACAAACACTTCAGTTTAAGTGTTTCGCAGTTTACTTGCGACACTGGAAAAACACAAAAAAGGGAGAAAATCTTGCAGAAAAAATGAGAGGGGAAAATGCAGGAATCGATCGGATAGAAAAATTGGATTGAATTTGGTTCAATATCAGAAGAAATCTCAAGAAAGCAGTGTGGGTCCTGGCTTTGGTGCGGTGGCCCTCAGTGACCTTGCTGGCTACGTCCATATGTAGAGTGTGTTTGCACACGTTAATGGGCCCTTGAGAGTCAATGAGACTGATACAGTGCTTTCTGCAAAATGCCTTCAACTTATTAAAAGGGCAGCAGAAGCTTGTGGCAAACCGCACAAGGAAGAGGAATATTCAATGGCGGTGGTAATGCAGCTGGCTGCTAAATGATTTCCCTTTTTTTCTGGCCACAATAAAAACCGCATTCTAATTGTATCAGAGCAGCAGTTGTCTATATTCAGACACACCTAAAACATACACAACACTGTTTGACTAAACGAGTTGTGACACAAACTAAACAGGAGCTCTCCTTCGGTCTCTCCTGTTTAATACACACATGCACACACACAAACCACAATGTCAGTGTTTGAAGCACACCTCCCAGAGGCGCATAGCACATTTTTATTTAAAAAAAAAGTTTTTAGTTTAGTTTTTTGTCATTTCTCAAGCAACGGGTGAGTCAAGGGGTTCCGGCCACGGTAGCAGTTTAGGTCCGGCAGTACTAAGATTAGACATGCCATTAATTTGACCATATTCCAGAAATTTACTGCTAGAGTTACTGTGAGTTACTGTAATATAATATTTGGTTAGTCTCAAAATAATTGTTGTTTGCCAGTCTAGCCATGGATCTTAAAACTCTACCTGCTGATCAACCATTTTGTGCTGTTTCTTGAAAACAAAAGAAAAAGGTCATGGAAGAGAATCGCAATGCCCCAGTCCCTTGTTGTGAGGAAAAACCACACCTAAAGTGATTCACCCACACGAGACGGTAAGGGAACAGAGCAGCATGAAATACAGGTCATTCCCTGCAAGAGACAAAACAGGACCAGCAAGTCCGCCGAGTATCCTGCAGAGGACAAAGTGACAGGAGCAAAAGTTCTCCCTAATGCTGCCTTTTGTGGTTAAGTTTCACTTAGACGGACGAGCGCCCAGATCCCTTCCGGGGCCACGACAGCAGGACAATGAAGAGAGAGTGGCTGACAAGTAAAGTGCAAGCAGGCTATACCGACAATTAACGGTCGAGAAACTCTACCAGTTAAAAAATAAAAACATGGCAAACAAAGCTGACTGATACGCAGGGGCCGGTGATCCGTGACCTTCTTGTTCCTCATGAACCCTGCATGCTGAATTTGTTTCACGTTATCACACAAGTGATATTTTCCAAAAACCGAGATCCAGTGAAAACCTCCCTCAAGTACTCAATGTTGCCTTCGCGTCCAGCAGCCTTGATATGCAGCTTAATTATTACCTTGTGGATACTGTCTTTGTTTTTAACTTTACTGTGCTGGAGCTGTAAAATGGGTGCCAATGTGTTAAGTGTTTGTATGAATAGGTGAATGCTTGCTAAGGAGTGAAGTACTTGTGCATCAGCGTTAAACAGCACTTCTTTACTGTAAACACACCAGTCCGACAAGAAAATGCAGTGTCTTTATTGATCGGTCTGCATCAGGGCCAAAAGTTACACTGTTGTCCAAATCAAATTGGAGCTCTTTGACATGGATTCATGTTTGTGGTGCATTTTTTATGAGCATTTTAAAATGTACGCTGTGTGACTTTTGTTAGATATTTTTTATTGTTTCAAGGAACCATTGGTTAAGTCAATTTGCCTCTCTCAAATCACAACGGCCATATCGGTTCTGTACAGGCGCTGTGCATGCAGATTGTTTTGTATAGTTTAATTAATAATACCTCTACAAGCAAATGCATAAGACAATATCACAGCTATCCTTTCGTATTCATAAGTTAATACTATTCTTTGTGATCTCAGTCCCACTTGCCATCCTTTAAATGCTCAAACTTCAACTGACGCCTCGAACCCTTACAACTCTCGCAATTTATACATTTCGACTGGATTTCATATCTCTCGAGTTCCTCTTCAACTGAAGCTCGAGGACTTCCAATCAGCAGTGCTTATTTCAACATTACTATTTTAGTTAACATTTTTAGTCATTGCACTTTGACAGCGACTTTAATTTTAAGTTAAAAAGTAAATTTTCAATGAATTCGAATAGGTCTTAATGGGCAATCCTGCGGTATCATAATAACTGCAGTTTTAACAGGTATATCACTCCGCGTAGGTTATTTTTTTTCGTCGCTCTATTTCTCCGCGTTTAACCAACATGTCACGAAAAGCACATATTTCTCCTTCGGGTGAATTCGCTAAGCTGTTAATAATTTGTTTAGGTTAAGTAGTTTGACGTCAATAACATTAAAGGTTTTGTGGAATGTGGGGAATGACAAGGTGCTAACGTCAGGTGAGAGTCACTGACCTGGAATTATATCGTTAAAGTGTAGAATGAGACCAACCAAGACAGGTGCTTTGGAATTGAAGGGAAAATAAACAGCAGGTGACCAGTGACGTCCCAACGGCTGTTACTGGGGGGCAAACACTCGCGCTACTTTGGACAATACATACAAAACTGACAACGACAAATTACGTGACATCTATGTCATGTTTTGCCTCAACTGTCTTCACGTAAAAGAAGAAATTAGTGTAAAAAAATTCAGATCAAATTGATTTTTTTTTCTCCATTTTAAGTTAAGTCGAAGAACTCGTTTTTACCAGCAACCGTTAGCTAACGTTAACATCCAGGACGTTAGCTAACGTCAAATGTAACGTTACTATCCTTAAGCCCCACAATCATCACCTTGCGCGTGACGCTGATTAAACTACCAACAAGGTGCGTTAAACAACCCAACAACTTTCCTCTTACCCGGTGGTGAAATTAAGCAGCAGCGGGCAGCTCTCGTGTTTATTTCCAGGGCGAAAGGCGAGATGGGAACGGAGGGAATACGTTAGTTGGATATTTTTCAACAAGTTCCGCTCAAAGGGAGAGGCGGCGAGGAAGCATCGGGAGGAACAAGCGCACTCAGTCGTAATAATGGAGAGGTGCCGGGGGAGGGAGTTAAAAACAAAGTAATCCTGGCCTCCTCGGCAGGAACCCTCCTTCCCTCCCTAAGCATTGTGGGAAATGGTTCAGTTCAGTGCGACGCGAGCTCATCCAGACTGACAGGCCGCCAAATGTATGAATTAGTTTTCTCTTTAAGAAACTGCGACGTCACCTCCAGCTGTGTGGAAACCAGCTTGCGTTAAGCTTTTTATTTATGCAAAAATAAAAAAAAAGCTTTTCTTAGGGTGTTGCTTAAACCTGCGTTGTCCTCACTCCCTTTGACGCAGCGTGCATGAGGTGATCCAGGCGTATGGAGAGGGAGCGTCGGAATGCAGCCCTTCTTCCATTAGTCCATGAGTGCAACAGGCGCTGGGAGAGAGTTATCTTATCTTATGTTATCCTGACAGCGGAGGCGGAAGAGAAACTCACGTTGATGTGGTGGATATTGTGATGTTAATGTTCTGTCAACTACTTCCAGCGACAATGTGGAACTCTCAATCTACATTTTTTGCAAGTCTAGCTAAGTGCACGTCTACGGTTCCATAACAACTGGGTGGCTCCACCTGCTGGGGGTCATTCTGTGCTGCAGTCGAAGGCCCGTGAGCCGCTACTGGGTGGACCATGTGCTGACAAAGTCCCCAAACTTTGCACCACTTTGTTACCATGCAGAAGTTTGGTCATTCCGTTTCATATCGGGTAGACACTTTGATTTAGGTCATCGAGGGGCTGCAGGTGCATCTTTAGAAACACAAGCCTCTCAGGACACCAGAATCTCCATGTTTTTTTTGTATATGTGGATTTTCAGTGTAGGATTAATTACAGTGGCCATTAAACAACTGTCAATAGAGATTTGGCCTTTAGAGTATTGTATAAAACATTGTGTACCATATAGACAAGCACCACATTTTATTAAATACTAAAATGATTATACTTTGTTGTATAACTACAACTTTCCTTTACCCTGTTGACACAATTTAGCTTTTTTAATAAAACCAAGCGCTTTTGTTTGAAAACTTTTAAATACCCAATATAGAAATAACATTTTTGAAAGTGAAACGCCCAGCCTTATATCATATAGTCATCTAATAGAGGGTCATTGTAATCTTCACACCAAACATAATACACCAAAGTTGTGGCACAGCCATTTACAATTATAATACTATCTATACTACTAATACTTACTATAGGTCTATTTCCTTTCTTCTTTATAAAGCAAATATGAGGCATCATTGCAAAGTATTTATTTGTGTATTTGAGTGGTTGTTTCAAAAAGTATAAATGCTGAAAGGATTTCTCTTTTATCCACAAATATCCGTATAGGTATTGGCCTCAAAAATAACAAATCACCAAAGATGTAGTTTGGGTGTAAATTGAATTTTTAGTTTGCGGTAATCATATTTTCGGGCTCAGGTGGAAACAAGATGTTACCTCCTCATACTCACTGAGATAAAAGCACATCTTGCTTGCATATACACACAATCGCAAATAAACTGTAGAAGAAAACTATTGAGACAGTGGAAAATAACAGAAGCCATGCAGGAAGCTATTCATGAATGAACATTGCTGCATTATTTACAGCACTATTTTATTTGATCTCGATATGAAGGGGGGGACATCTTAAGCTGGAGACGCCAAACACTCCTTCTCCCGGACGTCGAGTAGCAAAAAGGACCAAGTGCTGTTGGTTGATTGTGAGTCCGAAGAAAAAAAAAAAAGAAGCTAATTAGTATGATTTTCTGGATTAGAAAAAAAACACAAAGAGGCTAACATGTAAAAACATTTTCTATCAACGTAAATACCTCAAAATGACAACATATCAGCTATGTACAAAAACATCAACAATTTATTTATATATATATATATATATATGTATATATACACATATATAATTTTTAATCTTCTATACCCACTAAAATATACCAAAGAAGCAGCTATTGGTCAATCTGAGGAACTCGTTCACCAACATGTTTCTGAAAAGTTTAAATATCCTTCAGCTGAAAATGTGAAAACTTGCCCCTCCCAAGAAATGGGAGAAGAGAAGAAAAGAAAGACACGTAAATAAATTAAAAAAATATAAGCAGTAAAAGTTGTGTTTATCCTGTGTGCCATTTTGGAATACTGCAGAGTGTGAGGAGTTAAGCCACTTCAACCAGCTTCTCCAGTGGATAAGAGCTAGTCTGAGGACGGGCCGCCTTTGTCAGCCCAAAGTCTATCGTTTACGGTTCTCCATTTGCTTGAGTACAAAGATTCGGGAAAGAGTTCCATGAGAGTTAAAGTAGGAAACAGATATAATTGCAGGGCACTTTCCCCCCCCAAAAAAACTTGGGTATAAAGCCCAAATATTGAATTAAGGGAGAAAGAGAGGGGTCTGGACACAGGGAGGGAAGTGGGTTTAGCAGCCTTCTTGTTTGTCAAGAGTTTGTTTCACAGTTGTATCCATTTATCCACCCAGTCTAGCACAAACTTGGCAATATATATATATGTATATATATATATATATATATATACAGTATATAATATATAAACTACAATCATGAAGAGACGCGGGAGGTTTTGTCCTTAAATACAAAAAGTGTCTTCTGATATCCGTGCATGGACTTTCTGTAGTGTGTGTGTGTGTGTGTGTGTGTTTGTGGCTTTGAGGAAAAAAATAAGTCCTGAGATATGCACCGAGCGGCTCCTGTAGAGAGAGAGAGAGTGCTGAAAGTGTGATCTATATATATAATGACGGCAAAAAAACAAAAATATATTCAACTCTATATAGCAATGACACGTTTGCACGGGATGTGTGCAGTGTGTTATGACGGGCTGGACCGCGGCAGGGCCAGTATTCGTCCGTTGGTCTTTCCCCCGTTCATGTGTGTGAACGGGATGTGGTGCTCCTCGTAGCTGCCCCGCAGGCCCATGGACAGGCCCTCGTCCCTGTCCGAACACTGCTCCCTCTGGGAGTAGGACGAAGGGTCCAGCGGGATGCTCTCCATGTTTTCCATGTCCAGGTCAAAGTCCTCGGTCTCCGGCGGCTTGTTCTCCTCGCTGTAGAAGAAGGAGACTTCCCGGAAGCAAGGATGCAGGTCCTCGCGGAGCATTTCGATGATCTCCTGGAATGCAGGACGCATCTTGGGGTTGTACTGCCAACACATCTGCATCAGGTTGTGTCTGGGTGAGGATACGGGGAGAGCAGGTTCACAGTTAGGATGATGCTGAAGTTGGAATTTTAGGTTTGTCACCGTAGATATTGGATTATTTCACAACATATATATTCTTCTTTCTGCTGTGGTTAAGGATTCCGTATTGAATACAAATGAGAAAAAAAACATCCTTGCACACTATTTAAGTTACACTCTCTACAAACAACACTGTCAAAACTAAACACATCTGTTCCAGGACTCTGTGCAAAGTGTCCCATGTATATTTCCAGACATCCTCCCTTTTAAAGAACCACAACATTTTGGGGGATTTTTGCTTACTATAACTATATAACTGTTAAATACGTTACGTTTACAGAAATACATCTATTAAAGATAATGCCTCCATCATTCTGAGCAGTATCAACAAACCCACTTCCATCAAGTAGCCTGAAATAATAAAATTATACTATATTTTTCTCCCCTCTCCCCAGACACACTCCTGTACTTACATTCTGTCGGCACAGTTGTCCGGCCGGTCCAGGTAGCCCCCGTCCATGACAAACTTGAGGACCTGCTCATTGGACAGGCCCTGGTACGGCTGCTCGGCCAGGGTGCTGATTTCCCACAGCACAACCCCAAATGACCTGGTAAACAATTGGCAAGAGAGGACGACAGAGACGGGGGGGTGGGGGGGGGAGTGAGGACTCGCCAAACTGACACCGTAATAAATGTGGGGTGTGGACACGTGACGCAGCGAGCAGGTAGACTGAGAGCACAGCTAAACCACAGACTCACATTCGGATGTTATATTGCTTATTTAGTAATGTGTTTACCGTTTGTATATCTGGTCTGTGCAAAAAATATATCAAAAATGTGTCACTGACCAGCAGTCTGAATTTGCGGTGAAGACGCCGTCCTTCAGGGACTCGGGGGCCATCCACCTGACGGGCAGCAGGCCCTTGCCTCCCTTCCTGTAGTAGTCGGTCTCGTAAATGTCCCTGGTCATACCGAAGTCTGGGAGGAGAAGATATCATTATTGGAGCAGGAATTCATTATTTCTCCTTAAAGAGTTTTTTAAAGAGCATCAACAATAAATCATAGTCTTAAAAGTTGTGCCATGTGTGGATAAATACTTATTTAATAATTCAAATCTGTTGTCATGGTGACGCCAGCAGCGGCAGCATGCATTGTTGTCAAAGAGTGCCCCGTCGTGCAGAAACGTACCTCCGATCTTCACGGTGAGATCGTGGGCTACCATGCAGTTTCTGGCGGCCAGGTCTCTGTGGACAAACTTCTTGGCGTTGAGGTAAGCCATGCCGTCTGCGATCTCCGCAGCCATTTGGATCATCTCCTTCAGGGAGGGCGGCGGGCGCCCGGGGTTGTTCTAGGGGGACACGAGGCGGATTCTCAAATTTGTCATCTCCTTAACGTTTAGCTTCCTTTCAATGTCAACAAGACATGGTTTGGCCGGATCCGGCTGTTGAGCCGCACGCGAGCCCGTTTGAGGTTTTCAGCCGACTGAAGTGCTGACTGCAAAAGCTCCTCAGTCAATACCCAAGAGCTCAGAGCTCAGAGCTTTTCCCCCTCCTCTTCCAATCCACATGCCATCTGTACACTTACACACTACGGGAGGCGATACTTGGATGGAACATCAACCTTTTTTTCAATTCTATTTATAATGAAAATAGATAAAAGACCTTTGCATACTGTTAAGAAAAAAAGATAACTACTGCTCTTTTTATCTACATAAAAAGAAGAAGTGAAAACAAGACCAGTGACAAAAAAATAAATCATTAAACCGACAAAACCTAAAAAAAAAACGCTACAAGCGTCGTTTTAACTCCTCGGGTTGTGATGGTGACTCGGGGAGGGAGAGTTGTAATCTTGTTCACCTCGGCGTCCGGCCGCAGAGAACGCAGGAAGCTCTTCAGGTCTCCGTTGGTCATCAGCTCCATCACGACCAGGGTGGGCTGGCCTTTAGACACGACACCCAGCAGACGCACCTGGGGAGGCAAGGTTTTTAATTTCAATACGCTGTGGTTGGATCAATTCAGTTAAAACATCCCCACCCGACACTACGTCACAATGTGACGTGGACAAAGTGTTTCAGAAGAGGTCTATTTTTTTACCACATGGTGGCAGGTGAAGGCTTTCATGACCGAGGCCTCGTTCAGGAACTCAATTCTCTCTCTCAGGCTGGCCGACTCGTTCACCGTCTTCACCGCCACGTGGGTATCCCCCTCGCCCTTGATGATGTCCTTGCCAATGCCCTCGTAGACCATGCCGAAAGAGCCCTGACCCAGTTCCCTCAAAATGTTGATCTTGTCTCTGGGAACCTCCCACTCGTCCGCCTCGTACACTGCAGGCACATTTTACAGGAATATTACACATACGGCTTCAACGGAAGGCCCGAGTGGAGCAGCACATGAAAAAGCAGGTTAGTTTGGATGCAGCTTGAAGATATTTGTATACATTTTTTCTCTTTACTGCAAATTGCAAATATTTATTTTGGAGGAATCCAATTGAAATGTGCATCTGCAGAAAATCATGTTCCGAATATCACGAAAACAGGTGACTGAACAGGGTTTCTTTCTTCGAGACGACTGCTGTGAAAAGATCTTTGTTTGTGATCTTTAATTGATCGTGGCGACTACAGGTGCATGTTAATATAAAGTTGGTCAATGCCGTTTTTCACTCATCAGCAGTTTTTACCCTCAGAAGCTAACGTCAGCTGACCAATTTAAGTTCTTGGTATCCCCCTGTAGTTCCTCCTCAAATCAAAAAAATAAAAGTAAAATGAAGCCAGGTCTTCTTTCGAACGTCTCATGACTCATCCTGCGCTCAGGGGCGCTCACAAAAAATACTAGCTAGCCACACGGATCATTATTACTGAATAAATGTCATAAATCAGTTTCCTTACCATCGTTAGCACTGAGATACTCCGGGTTTGAAGAGGCGTAGATTGGACCACTAGGCCCTTGAGTTTGACTAGATGGAAAAGGAGAGATGGATTTTGTTGAAACACGGACCAAATATTACATTATAGCACGAGTTCCTGTGTTGAAAAAGATGTGATAACTGCGTACTTCTTCTTGAACATGACGAATCCTGCCACAGCCACAAACAGCAGCAAGACAAAGCAGATGACGGGTCCGATGACGATCTTCAAGACGTAGAGAGAATCGCCTGTTTAACACATCGGGCCAAACAATGAGTCACGTTTCACACGTTCAACTGTAGCCAGGACTGACGTACGGCTGCGTGAATATCATCTGCTTCAAACACAGTTGGTGCAATCGTTTGATCTTTAAATGATGTTATTTTAAAAGATTTGAATGGAGCTAATCTCTATTTAAATAAGAACACATCTACATTACGTCTGAGGTCATGAAGTACTCAAATATTGCCATTGGAACTTGGATCCTACGTACAGACACTTTGCACATTCAAAGCAGTGTGAGACTTTTGATTTAAAAAACAAAATAATAGAATAATTTAAATGAATAAAACCAGGAAATTAAAATTAAATTAAATATCATAATAATAATGAAAGACTGTCTATAAATTAGAGATAACATACAGATAATAGATCAAAATCATAACATACTACTAACACTTGCAGTTTAGCTTAAAGGCCTAAGTGGAACAAAAATAGATTCATTCCATCCTCAATCTTAGAAGTAAAAAGCAACAAGGAGCAGTAGTCTGATTAGGCTTAGTTTGCCTTCATGGCAGATGGAGACTTACTTGCGTCCTGGACAAAGAAGTAAGTGGGCTCGGTCCAGGATCCGTTCCCGGCCAGCGAGGTGGCCCGGATCCTCACCGTGTAGTTCCCAGGGTGCATCACTTTCAGCTTGCAGCCACGGGCCACTTTGTACATGTTCCTTGACACGCAGTAGTGGAGCTCCTGCAAAGGAACAATGCTGAGGTTCAGGCGGCGGAGAACAGTAAACGAGATAGAGAGAATATTCAGAATCATCCCGTTTGATGAGTTGTTTTATTGCCTACTATGTGGTTTTATTGAATGTTTACACTGATCTTATAGTGTTTCCATAGTAAATAACAGGCTGCCGCATCGGTTCTGTGGACTTGTCTCTCTAACAACTAAAGCGTATTGCGTTGCTAAAACAACTTCACCATTGAGTTTATCCACCATATGACATTAGTGAAACCACAAGAGTACGTTTCTAAATAAAATGTGTTTATGTTGTGGTAAACTCAAACCACTACAAATAATAAATAAATAAAAGGCATGATAGGTGTGTGTGGGTGTTTGTTTCCTTACCTCAGTGTCTCCTAGTCTCTTGTAGTTGACCTCGTACAGGATGATCATACCATTTGGGGACACCGGTTCTTGCCACGTTATGTGCACTACATGTTCTGTCACCTCGTACTTAATGGGACTGATGATGTCATCAGCTTTGTCTGTGGAGAACAAATGGTTTCACAAATTGTATTTCTATTCAAATTCTTCATTCTTAAAAACTCAGGTTAAAAATAGAGAAAAGGTTAAAAATAGAGAAAAGCAGCAGGCCGTAATTAACAAAAGTCAACGTACAATAAGTAATGTTTCCTTACTTGCATAATTTGACACTATTCTTGTCTAAACTGTTTATTTGGGTGGAACACAAACATGTAGTTAAGAAGAAATTAATGGATGAATTTTTAGACGAGGTCTCAACAGGAACAGGAACTGCATTTGTAAGTTGTGTGAAGTCTTTTGTGTCTCCAGAGGGAGCTGTGGGAAGGCTGATACAGACTGCACCCAGGGGGCAAAAGTAAAAAGAAAAGACCGGAACTCCGAAGCCCACCACTCAACTCAAGGATTGTTTGAAATGTTTTGATTACTTTTTGGAAATGCCCTGGTTCCCAATATCACCGGGGTTTTAAAAACAAAAAGGATTCAGTAGTTTCAACTCCTCCACGCTGATGCAGCTCTTGAGGGGAGGTGGGATTTTATTACACCGAGCTGCATGTTCCGCTTCCTTGGCAAACGAGACCACAGAGAGCGGTGCCTCCTTACCCTCGGGCATTGTGCGGGCGCTGACGTACGCCGCCATGCTGCAGCTGAGCGGGTTCTCCCTGTCGTTGCAGGCGTGCACCTCAATCTGGTAGCTGGTGAAGTGGCGCAGGTTGGAGATGACGGTGGACTCCTTGGCGTGGGCTTTGACGTCGACCGTGGTCTTGGTGATTTCAAAGGCCTCCTCGTCCTCCGGCGTGCCCGTGCCGTGCGGCGGGCTGGGGGCGGTGGTGAGGAAGGGGAGTGTCCAGTTGGCCACGCCCACCGCCGAACGCCGCTGCCTCGTGCGTCTAAACAAAGGCGAGGCAAGTTTTAAGTGAAGGAAGGTGCATGAATAGAGAAAATGCCACAGGAAGTGAAGATCACGTAATCTATCAGGAGGCAGATGCAGGAGCTACAAAAGCAGGCGATGCAATGATCCAACACTACAAGCGTCTTCCAGGAGATGCTGTCACGTTGTCTCCGTTTTACAACTACACTGCACTCTCAAACCGTAGTCTTACTTGATCTCAAAGACTTCGTTGTGGAGGTAGTCCTCGAAGGTTTTGCGGTAGTCCGAGTCCTCTTTCTCCTTCTTGAGCTCCTTCTCGGTTTTGGGGCAGCCGCAGCACCGTGTCCCCTGGCCCTGCTCCTCCGTCTGGTTCCACTTCTGCTCCTCGTGACTGTCGACCTGAGTGGGGACCCGCGACGGCAACTTCATCCCTGGTGAAGGTCAAGAGGAGGAATAAGGATATCCAGTCAGACGGATTGGGGAAAATTAGTACAAGTCTTATGCACAAATATGTACACACACTCCGCCCACATACATAGCAGCCTGCAGGGCATGTCTGTCACCGTCACCTCCTCACTAGTGGAGATGGATTACCAGTGACACAACTCCAAATATTTTTGGATGTGCGAGAGTTATAAGAGTTCAAAAAGAGGAAAGTTTGTGCCGCGTTGTGCGATTACATGGAAGGGCTGATTGTTCCAGGTTTCAAGTAGTTTAAGGTACATAATACCACCCGAACAAGCAGTAGTTTGAACCACACTTGCTGTTCTTGCTCAGGGAGTGGAGTTCTGGTACAATTGATACCTTGTGGGGCACTATGATTAAGATGCGCCTTGATCTACAGAGGCATGCATATGCACCGTAGATCGATTTCAACATTTTTAAAATCCAGTTCTGGTGATTTTTGTATTTAATAAAAATCACCAGAAATATGTGTAACTCTAAAGGTAGAATGTGCTAAAAGAGGCAGACCGTATAATAAACATGTACATGAAGTAAGATACAAATCATAATAATGACGTCAAACTGGTGTTTGCTTATTGTTCTTATATTAGTATTTTTGTTGGATTGTTAAAGTGTGGTCATTGTTAAGATTGTGTGCTTTTCTAAATAATGCGGGACGATGTTTCCATTTTTGGAAAATCAGTAATCTTGACGTGAATTACCCATGAAGGCGACTCACACGAGGTAAAAGAACTCTGCCTGACAAGCGAGGAGCTCTTCTCCTAAAATAAAGACAGCTTTATGATCCCCAGCTCGCTCTCAGACAGTCGGACTCACAAAGCACACACAAGAGCAGACACAACAACAGGACAACCGCAGACGACAAAGCTCACCCTTCTGACAGTAGTCAAACTTGTAGAGCTCGCTGGCTTCTGGCTGCCGCTGGCAGAAGACCAGGTAGTGAGTGATGTTGCCGTTGGGATCATTGGGAGGTTTCCACTTGAGGATGATCTGGGAGGACGAGTTGGACGAGGAAATGGGGTCCAGCGGGACGGACGGTTCTGCGGAGACACAGTGGAGATACGGGAGGTTTGGTGAGTTTACAATCATTGAGCAAGCTTGGCTTAAGAAAAGCAAAACCATGAAGTGGTTTTCATTATGAATAAAGAATTACATTCTGCTTATGTCACATAAAAGCCACGCTGGTGTCAAATTAAATGATCGAAAATAAGATCAAACTCTAATGGGTTCAAATGACAGCCTCAAAATGTTTACAAGCAGATGTTTCTTTTTCAAATGATGAAACTGCTCTTCAGTGACGCTCTGTTCTCTCGTCCCTGAAAGGATTTATGATTATTGTTTCTCAATAAGAACGAGACCTTGAGAAGTCACGCTACATTTTTGTCAGTTAGTTTCGTCAAATGAATCATTGGGATACATCAAATATAGAATTGGTCATGTCACTATTGAAACCCAAAACCCAAAAACATGTTTTTGCAGTAATTTTGGCACTCTGGTGAGAACCAGGTTTTGCTTGTTATTTTTACATTTTAAAGATCTAGTAAAGTTTTTGCCTCTTCATTGCCGTATGCTTTAGGTAATTACTTTTTCACAAGCCGCTCTTCGTGTGTTTGGCTGAGGTTTGCATGTTCAGTTTCAGTTCTAGTTTTCAGTATTTTGACAGGTGTGGTATTTAAAATACACATATTTTGTATCTCTGTTCCCATTTCCAAAAAGGTTTCATTATTTTGCATTGAAAACGTGTGAAGATAAATAGTAAAGCTGCGTTGGTAATCATCAGACAGATGAATAATGAATAAACAAGTATAACTTGTCGACTTGTTTTGTGTAACTAACTTTTATTTGTGTTTTTATTTTGTATGCGATCTTGTTTACTGTTATTACCCTGGTTATCCTGTTGAAGACACAACACATAAGACACAAGATGGCATAGCATGTATTTTCAAATTGCAAAACAAACTGCAATGTGACGTTATTCTATGTAGCAAGAACAGTGACTGACAACAGCGTTCATGCGATTGTCAGTTGAGGTGTATTTTGGTTGGATGTACAAATCCACCTTGACACTTTGAAGACGAAGCTGCCATTAGACTATGAACTGAGAGGAAGGTGGAGGGGCGTCGGCATGTCGGACAGAACCCTGGAGGAGACGCAGGTATCGCGTGGGTATAAAAGACGCCGCGGCACACTGGTCTGACTGCATTGTCAGACCAGTGATCACCAGTTAACAGCTCATTCGTAATGACAGCTTTGCCCTTCTGACGAGGTATGCTGGTTAGACATGACACAACACCCCCCCCCCCACACACACACACCCCCCACCCCGGAACCTGGAGACGTCGGCAGACGGATGGAAAACAACCCTTCCTTAACGCGGGGAGGAAGAGCACGTTGTGTAAAAGGAAGCCGGTTAGACGGGCCGCGATGACCGCGACCTACTGGGGGGGAAAAGATCTATAAAACGCCTGATGCAGACACCTTGCACGAGGCCGCACCCTGTTGGTCGATGGCGCCCCAGACGGACCCCGCCATCTGTCTGCCTTCTTCCCTGCTCTTGTGCCAGAAGTCATTTTGGTAGCTGCCAGACTGACACACACAGATTTCACTGCTCAATGATAGTAACACTACAAGATCTGAGGATGACCCTAAAAATAGTTCTAGCCCCTTTTCTCTCAAAAGTGCAACGTATGGAAGTAAATCTTTGTCATCGGGTGTTGAAATAAAAAGGTGATTGAATTTCTAGCACTGAATATTTATGCATTGAAATTAAGTATCTAAATGTTTTTCAACATTAAAATACTGCAAAAAATTCAACCTAAAAAAAAAATCACTTAAAATATTCAGCCGCAAAAAAAATCCCCGTTATTATTGGACACGGCTGCAATCCGAAGCCGAAGGTGTTTTGGGTGCTCGCTCCTTTAGCTTGACGCACGCTCCTGATCTTGAATCTAGAATAGATTGCTCTACCTTAGTGTCCCGGATGTTGGTGTTTTTGCGGGTGAATTTTTTGGGCTGAATATTTTAACAGTTTAATGTTGAAAAACATTTACATACTTAATTTCAATGCATAAATATTCAGTGCTAGAAATTCAATCACCTTTTTATTTCAACACCCGATGACAAAGATTTACTTCCATAGCAACGTAACCTGGAGCTACTTTGTCGTTCCACTGTGTTTTAAGATCCAGACGTATTGGCTCGTGATGCACGCCGTGAGGAGGCAATGCCTCTGAACGAATCGTCATTCGGTAGATTACTGCCGTTTAGCTTTCTTTTGTGCTTACATTTAATGCCCTTTAAATGCCTTGAGCGATCACTTAATGGAAGGACTGCTGGAGATGGATCGTGGTTTCTTCACACTTCTACATTGAGCTGTCCACGAAAAGTCAATGAAAGTGGTTTATGTCTTTATTGTTGTCGCCAGAAAAAGAACTTTGTGTTCTTGTAAACAATGAAATCATAAACACATGGTGATTATTATAAAAACCGAGGCCGTCTTATTTAAAAAAGTTAATTTAGTCAAAACTATCACAGAAATGCGTGCGAATGGATTATGGGCTCGCCAAATGCACAAAGCGATTCCAAATTTAAAATAGACCAATGTGCAAATATTTGACCTCTATCAAGGGGATCAAAGTAACCAGTATACACGACCACTCTTAAATCAGTCTTACTGGTGGAGTTGGTGCGAACATAGATGATCTCGCTCTTGGCTCCGTTGACCTGGTGCTCGTCAGAGGCCGACAGCTGGGTTTTCACCATTATGGCGTACTGCGTCCACGGCTTCAGTGGCATGATGAGATGACCCGGCTCAAACTGCTCTTTGTCCCCCTCTGTGGCTCGTTGCGGAGGGTCCACGTCAGCAATCACCCAGCTGTTGGAGCCGCAGGCGTCCTGCCCGTCAAACTCGGTTACGTTCTGAAAAGGTCTTTTGTGCGAAAGAACAATAACAGTGTGAAGAAGAAGGTTTTATGTATATATATATATATATATACACACACACACACACACACACACGGTTATACTGAGGCTTACATTTTATCAAAAGGGAGGATATATTCCTAATTTCAGTAATTAACCGGGCTGAAAACAATCTCTAATTCAACAGGTTAGTTGAAAAGGTGACATCATATCTGTTGCAATGTTACTGGAGGCAGATCCATCCAACACAGCAACAGCCTGACTTTCCATGCATGAGGTTGAATCCAAAAATGATTCCTCATATTACTTCTCAGTCATCTCAAGTCAGTGATGCAGAAAATTCCATTGCAACCATGCACTAAATCTAACTGATGTGTCTAGGGTTAAGTTCTGAAAACAATTTTTTTCTGGCAGAGATTTACTTACGCTTCTTTGTAGAGCACCATGAAGCCCAGCAGATCTCTGAAGTCTGGGGGCCAGAAGGGTTGCCACCTCACCATTATTTTGTCGCTCGAGGTTCGTATCAGGGTAAACTTCAACACATGGTTTTCACCTGAGAAAATACAGTAATCGGTTATAAAATGTTCAATTGGTAAGATTTGGATGGTTGTTTGAACCATTCAAACACTGAACTAATTTTACAGTGTTGACGTCATGTCAAAGACGTATCTGTACTGAAACAAGCATGGCATGCTAATCGGCTATCCCCGGCACATCCTGTCTTGTAATAGCGTCCGCTACATGTCTCGTAACCTGAATCAGTTTAAGGTGGAAGAGGACAAAAATAGAACACCGCCTACAACACTGTGTTACCATGTAGATATGTATCGGTGCTGTGCTCTGTTGCTCTGTTCCTAGTTAATCTGCGTCAGTAAAAGGTTGGAAAGAAGGCACTCGCAAACATAAAAACGGACAGGAAATGACCATCATAACTATTACTCTGTTTGCGTCTGTACCAAGGCAGACTCTTGTGTTTTCTGTTGCCATAGTAACTCCTGCAGGCACCGTCAGAGCAGAGGTTCGTTCTTACATGAGGCCTGGTCTCCGTTGGTCTTGGAGGCGATGTCGTTCTTCACATGCCGATCCTTGGTCCCCGTCACCTTCTCCATCTTTTTGATCTCAGCCATGCAGAGTTTGGAGTTGTAGTGGAAAAACATGCGTCCCTGCAGGATGGTCAGCTTGTGTTTGGACCAATCCCAGAGCTGCCGCAGGTTCTGGTTGTCCAGGGCATAGAATGAGTAATTCCTGGAAAAGGGAACCCAAGATTGCATGAAACATATTTCTCCTTATAGATATGACATTTAGCTCTGGACCTGCAATTAGCATCATATGCCTGTCCTGTGCCATTTCTACTGTAAGTGTAGACCATTGTGCTACAAGCGTCTTCCACCTCATCCGAACGAAGCCTCACATGGGATTTATCTAACCAAAAACATTTGCCACAGAAAGACATTTTGAAATGGTCAGTTCTTCCGCTTTTAACTCATAATTACAGGAGGCGGCTCTGACACGGCAAATTTGAGATGAGGCTCAAAAGACAAGAGTCTCACCCGATTTCCTGTTCCTCTCCACGAATAACACGGAGTTTGCGGAAAAAAGAGAGGGATACAAGGGCGTAGGAACGTCGCACTGACAGGTAGCCAGTGATCTCCTCCAGCTGGCCCAGGCTGGCCTCCAGTTCAGCTGCTATGTTGTCTACAGAAAACAGAGAAACAAAAGCCATGAAGTGACTCCAGAACGCTGCAAAACACACAAGCTGCCAGGCAGCTGGTCTTTTCTGCCATTTTACAATTTGGGTTTGATCTTTTACACATTTTCCTATTCTAGCCGTGTATGTTAGGAAATAAGCTAAAAACTTTAATTACATCAAACAAACCACAGCTACTCACTTCCCCCACGCAGGTTGATGACCAGGCTCCCATTGAGCACGGTGCAGCCTCTCAAAGCCTGGGCAGCCGTGACAGAGTCCACTACTTTCAGACCCATACATACTTTGGGACAAAGCCCTGCACAGGGAGTGCAGTTTAGCCTGTAAAACAAAAACAAAAAGAAAGTATTTTTAAGAAAATGAAAAGAAAAGTTCCTTTTCCGGAGACACAATTGCTCCCTTATGTTCAGCCACTAGCTGCAAACTTTCTCCTCTTGGTATTTAATGCTGGCAAGATAGCGTACAGTTGAAGTTTAGAGTTTTGTTTGGCTGCCTGTTGCTGTCGATGTAAGAGGTGATATCAAAACCAGAAGAGTCGTTTTGGGCCAGACAGGCAAAAAAAAAAAAGAAAGAAAATTCCCCACCGAAAGAGCTGAGGAGCACTGTTGTGTCGGGTGAAACATTGTTATAGCAAACCAGCAACAATGTGATTTCCATCCTTAATGTTAATGTCAGCCTTAGATTTCCTGCACATGTCACAAAAAAGCTGAAAATGAAGTTTCAACTGAAATATGAGCTCAACCTTCACGTTAACAACGGCGCTCAACAACCTGTCTTGCGTAATGCTTTTAATAGCAGATGTACACTCACCGGCCACTTTATTAGGTACCCCATGCTAGTAACGGGTTGGACCCCCTTTTGCCTTCAGAACTGCCTCAATTCTTCGCGGCATAGATTCAACAAGGTGCTGGAAGCATTCCTCAGGGAATTTGGTCCATATTGACATGATCGCATCACACAGTTGCCGCAGATTTGTCGGCTGCACATCCATGATGCGAATCTCCCGTTCCACCACATCCCAAAGATGCTCTATTGGATTGAGATCTGGTGATTGTGGAGGCCATTTGAGTACAGCGAACTCATTGTCATGTTCAAGAAACCAGTCTGAGATGATTCCAGCTTTATGACATGGCGCATTATCCTGCTGAAAGTAGCCATCAGAAGTTGGGTACATTGTGGTCATAAAGGGATGGACATGGTCAGCAACAATACTCAGGTAGGCTGTGGCGTTGCAACGATGCTCAATTGGTACCAAGGGGCCCAAAGAGTGCCAAGAAAATATTCCCCACACCATGACACCACCACCACCACCAGCCTGAACCGTTGATACAAGGCAGGATGGATCCATGCTTTCATGTTGTAGACGCCAAATTCTGACCCTACCATCCGAATGTCGCAGCAGATATCGAGACTCATCAGACCAGGCAACGTTTTTCCAATCTTCTATTGTCCAATTTTGATGAGCTTGTGCAAATTGTAGCCTCAGTTTCCTGTTCTTAGCTGAAAGGAGTGGCACCCGGTGTGGTCTTCTGCTGCTGTAGCCCATCTGCCTCAAAGTTCGACGTGCTGTGCGTTCAGAGATGCTCTTATGCCCACCTTGGTTGTAACGGGTGGTTATTTGAGTCACTGTTGCCCTTCTATCAGCTCGAACCAGTCTGGCCATTCTCCTCTGACCTCTGGCATCAACAAGGCATTTCCGCCCACAGAACTGCCGCTCACTGGATGTTTTTTCTTTTTCGGACCATTCTCTGTAAACCCTAGAGATGGTTGTGCGTGAAAATCCCAGTAGATTAGCAGTTTCTGAAATACTCAGACCAGCCCTTCTGGCACCAACAATCATGCCACGTTCAAAGTCACTCAAATCACCTTTCTTCCCCATACTGATGCTCGGTTTGAACTGCAGGAGATTGTCTTGACAATGTCTACATGCCTAAATGCACTGAGTTGCCGCCATCTGATTGGCTGCTTAGAAATTAAGTGTTAACGAGCAGTTGGACAGGTGTACCTAATAAAGTGGCCGGTGAGTGTATATGGTCATGGCTGCCGGTCACCCGCAACAACCCATTTCCTGAAAAGCCGTCTGCCCCCGTCCCCACTCTCACACTGCTGCAAGTAAAAACTCAAAGTAAACAGCAACCTCTGCAGTGGAGGTAGACAGCTTCTTTTTTTTTGTTTAATGCAAAGTAGTTTGCGAGCCAAGTAGATAGTTTGGAGTATGGCCCTGCCCCCCCCCCCCCCCCGAGCGGAAAAAAGGGAACAATCTGCATGAACAATCTGTGACTCTATTACAGTGTGTAAACTCAACACTTAAGTCAATGTCATAAAACCTAAATAAATCAATATGGATCACTGAACATTAAACTCAAAGCAATGGATAGGCCTACCTAAATAAATACCCACATAAATCTGAATGTCAAACAAACCGTAGAATAGGAGAGAACCTTTTTCAAAAGAGACAAACGACACGTCGTGTTTTACTTCGGTCGGTTTCCAATGCAAACAATTAATATGACCGTTCATTCATACAGAAATGAATAATCCTCAAATGGGATTTGATGGGTTAAATGGTTGGATTTGTTTTAATAACCACCTACTCTGTGGGTGAAAAAAATGTTTAAGGGTGCAATTTGAAAAAGAGGAAACAGCTGATCGGTAAGTAAATTAAAGAGTCGAAAGATTTATTTCCCTCCGTGTCGCTCTGTCTTGTAGCTGAGGACAGGAGCACGTCGTCATTATATATTCGAGGGATAACTTTGGTGGAGTGAAACAAACTGAAAACTAAATCAGAAACGACATAAATACCACTTGTCTGGTGGCTGCAAACCGTTAGCCAACATGTCCTTACTTTCTTTTTTTTTTTTTTTTTTTTAAAAGGTCTGAAATTCAAGGGTAAAGGCAGACGACGAGGGCTGTTCCCTCTGTGACCGTTGCTCGATTTGTGTTGAAGTATTTTCTGCCGCCGTCTGGTTCGTGAAGTGAGCACGTCTGTTTAGTGACGATCATAGAAGAATGTGGCATTTCTTTTGAGAATGAAAAAAAATTAAACGGAAGCTGTAGGCGACTAATGCATGAATGGAAAAGGTCATCTAAACTACAACGCATAAACACACAAGAGCTACTTATGCGATTAAAGACAACTTTCAATGACAAAGCGAACAAAATGAGGAAAAGCCTAAGTCAAGAGATATGATGGCTTGTCTTGCAAGTAAAAGTAGACTATTTGCATTGTTTCTGCATCTGGCTTATAAGACCCTTTTTCTCACTATAGTGCCACATCTGCACTTTCACCCGAGACACTCGTAGCGCCTTTGAGTACGAGCTTCTCCGCAGAGCACTTTCATTTCCACAGCTTAGTTTAAAGCCAGCGAAAAGGGAGCAGGAATGCCAGAGAGAACAGATGCGTCATGAGAGGCGCAGAAAGGGAGGCAGAGAGCAGAGCGACTGAGGTGGGAGAGCAGCGGGGTTCACCAAAGGTCAACACCAGACGCCCGAGAGGAGATTGTTGATCACTTGGCGAGAAGTTCAAGTGAAATCTGCACATGGAGAGTGAAACGTGGTCAAGCACTACTCCAAAGATGTGAGCGGCTTCAACACAAGCTAAAAATATATAAATAAAGGTATAAATATATTACTGTTACTCATATATTCTTCAGTACTTGAGAGTAATTAACTTTCAAATACACTATTGTGATGTGATTACTTTGCTTGGTCACGCTTCATGCTAATTAGTTTATTTTCATTTCCAATATTCAAACTTTATTCCTCCTAAAAACAGCAAATTTATATTTATTTAAGTATAATTAAATGCCATTGTGCTGCTAAATTGTTATCCGTGTGTGTAGTACTAAAGATTCAGCCTTTTTATGAACTTGATGTTCTGCCAACCAACTGATCCCAGAATAAAATACCACACCTGTTAAAACCTCACACGGTTTGTAAATATAAAGACGGTTTCTTAACTTTATTAAAAACATCAAAAGCTAATTAAGTTGTTTCATGAATAGCTTCAACGGTGAAAAGAAATTCTCAGTCATCATTTATTAACATAAACAGCCCCTCTGGAAGTGAATGAAAATCAACGGCTATGGCTCGGGTTGCCCTTGAGCAAGGCATTCACACTCTCATCTGCACCAGTGGAGCCTCTAGAAAGCCTCTCAGCATTTGAACGTACAGTCTGCAACTCGGGGGAATGTGCAGCCGAATATTAGGAGATCTAGAGACTCACAGACAACGGGGTTGTAAATGATGAGAATTAAAGAAACGCGTCAGAGAAAACATAACTCTGACGTGAACGCGCTCCCGTTTACTCTCGCTGCAGAGCGCTCACAACTTACGCGGAGGAGTTGACGGTGGTGTAGCCGGAGGGACACTCGGGGACGCAGGCGCCGTTGTGGATGACGTACTCGTGGCAGTCGGGGCTCTTGCTGTGCACCTTCTCCCGCTTGCACTTGTCGTGGAGGTCCTGGCAGAAGGCGAAGGGGACGCAGCGCCAGCCCCTGAAGGTGAAGTGGTCGGCGGGGCAGCGCTCCACGCAGCCGGCCCCGTGCTGGAGGCCGCGGCAGGCCACGCAGTGGGCGGCCGAGTGGGGCTTCAGGCAGCCGCCCAGGCACTGGTCGTGGCAGCACTGGTCGTCCTTGGTGCAGGCTCGGTGTTTACATTGAACGGGGCACACTGCGTGCGGGAGAGAAAGAGGGAACAAAGAGGTATTGAAGGGTTAAGGGGTTGTGGTTAAAGGTTATTCAGTTAACAAAAAAACAGTACAAGTGGGAAGGGAATAAAAGCAGGCCGCACGGCGAGAGAAAAATGGAAACTGAGGCCTGTGGAGCATCCAGACGCCTCCACGCCATTTCGGTTCTCAAAGTGACATTGGATTTTGATCTCCGGCGATGATGTGGCTTAACAACGAAATCTCATATGGTCCGATGGCCAAGCGACATTCGGGAGGGGGGGGGGGGGGGGCTCTTTAAATTGTTTACAAGCACATTTCACGAGCGACGATCAGGCTGATTTGATTAATGGAATAAAGAATTGTGAAGTGTGACATTTATTTATCACTCATCACGCAACAAATGGTTGGATGGTTTAATTATTTACCGAAAAGGCTTCGCCCCGAAAAGAGCTAGGAGATCAACCGATGAATTATCCTTAATTCAGGCCCGGCAGGTATTGCACAAAATGATGTCCATGCATTGGTAGGCCCAACTCATCTCACGTGGCGAAAAAAACAAACCCCCCAAAAAAAACAAGTAAAGGACCCTTTCTGGCCTCATGACCGACACCCGCTGTTTGAGGGCACGCCGATACAACCCTTGGACGGAAGGTGCGTGCGTGCTGACATTCACACTCAAGTTCAGGGGTCAAGACAATCGTTTAAAGTCTGTAGGTTGGGGGTGTGCGCATACGTCTGCACGTGTGTTCGCCGTTAAAATCAGCCCGTTGCATAACATAGACCCTCCGGATTGATGGCGAGTGTGTGCCCGTGTGTGTGAGCGATGTGGTCTCAGTGTGGGTGTGACGAGGGCGGGTCGAGGCTACTCGGGGAGGTAAATACAGTTGACTGACCTACCCGCTTAGATAAGCTCGTCGTCCTTAAGACTGTTTGACAGCGGGGGGGGGGGGGGGGGGGGGGGGGGGAGATAATCTGGGTTGAGGTCACAGGTCAGCCCGTAAAGTTGTCAGTGCGCGTGTCCTTTAAGGGCCGGAGCTAATATGCAGCCAGCTAACAAACAACATGCGGGGATTGGGTGGCCCGGGTTGTTTTTACAGGAGACAATTACTAAAAGTAATCTGTCCGTCTTTGCTGGCGTTCTGTTGTTGAGCAATTGCCCATAACCGCTTTCATTGGTGCCATGAGGTCAGCCGGTATACCGAAACAAAACAACACGTCCTCCTACACTCCCAGAGCTAAGCTCCCAGGGCGGACAGCGGCGACATGAGAAAAGCAGTTTGAGAGGGGGGGGGGGGGGGGGGGGGAGGGGGGCGAAAAAACCCACAAAACAGATTATATAACAACCCGTTATCTACGTCAGGCTGCTCTTCTGAAATAATCTGTCTGCTGAAGGTGATTTCCAAAGCTCGGAAACAAAAATGTTTGCTTTTCCTTCAAACTCCAGAAGCTTCCCCCTTTGATTCTTCGTTTCACATGCATGCATCCGCGCACACGCACTCCGACACAAACAAAAGCGCTTCTGTCTGCTCGCACCGACTCCCGATCCTGCAGCGGGGCTCCATGCCGGAGCACAGGCCCAGCATCAGATCCACCCTCAGCCTGAGCCAATGTGTTGGCTCGCTTCAGGAGCTAGCCATTCAAACGGCCCCTCACATCTCCAAGAAAGACAGCCCGCATGGTTTAACCCTTTGTGCTCCCCCCCCCTCCCTCCCTCCCTCTCTCGTCATGTCCATAACTCCTCTGCAGATTTCACAGACCTCAACGGACCGGTAACAACTGAAGATTTGCTTCTACGAACTCAAATGAATAACAATGAAATGTTTGTATGGCAGACACTTTGATTTGCCACCAACGGCAGGCGAAAGCAGTTAAGACTTGTTTCCCGTGTGCTCGTCAAAAATGTTTTCAAGGGCGAGAGCATGAGAAAACTCTCCTCCTCCCCCCCCCCCCCAAAAAGCCACCTTTGATCTCCCCGGAGCGGGGAGAGGGTGGGGTGACTGCTTGCTTGGGTGGAGGGTTGACGTTCTTTTGCTAAAAGAATGCAAATATCTAAATAAGGGCGCAGTTTCGTGCCACTTGGTTTTGCTCGGCATCAGCTTGCCGACGTCAGCAACTCGTCAGCTACTCATCTTCCATTTGGGACAGCGCGAAATCACCTGACGATCCCTGACGATCCATCAAGCTCAATCCTCCGATCGCCCAGAACGGGCCACCACAACTCCAGGCCCAACGTGCGACAGAGAATAATGCCCCCATGTCAGGGGCGATGATGCCAACTTGGAACTGGGAGGCGAAGCGACGGGATTTTTTTTTCGCGGGCTGTCAGCCGGCGGCGACCTTCAACTACGTGGGGGCGTGGGGGGAAAAGGCAGAAAGAATCCACATGGCTTGCAAGGAGTGACTCACAATACGCAACACGGCTGCTTGTCAGCGACCGCGCTGTATGAACTTGAAGTTTTCTGCTTCTGCGGAGTTTAATGTTGCTTTAATGCCACAAACGCCCGCAATCCACACCAATGAACCGTTGGGATTTGTATGTAGTGTGAATGGTAAGTGTATTTAAAACGGGCCAGGGGATCAAACCCTCACACCCCCCCCCAGAGCTAAACATGAGGATTTCGGTCTAAAACCAAGAGCCGCTGCATTCATCTTTAACCACTATCCTCCCTAAAATCTTTTTTTTTGTCGAGTTTTTCCAAATTCCTTTTTTGGTAGTGAAGAGCCCGCAGCTTAATCAGGCATTTTGCATTGAGATCACATTAGACCCCAGAAAACGCCAAATGGGAATGCGGTGGTGCGCTGGTTGGTAATTAAAATTCCACAACTATGATGACGTTAAGTGTTCAGTTTCTTATGAGAGGAGGTTTTTAAAAGCCCGAAAGAGAAGAATCCAAAGGAGGGAGCGAGCTTTTGAAGTTTCCACAAGGTCCACAACTTTAACCAAAATGGACAGAATGAGTGAAGCAACTTCATCAACTGTTGGTTGTCTCATGTTTTACAAAGTTGCTCAGCACTCACTGCTAATGTTTAGTGATGAAGAAGTCATACATTAAATCAGCTATCTGCCAACATTCCGTTTTTTGGCAGATGATTTTGAAAGCAGACCAATTTTATTACCTATTTTTCACTAAATGAATGCGTAAACCATGATGATCTATCAACGGCATTCATTTGAAATGATTTGAATGTCAGTCTACGTCCTCAGCGTTTCTTGTCAAGTCTAACATGCATTATTCAGCATTGTGAAAACCTCAGGCGTGTTCATAGTCCTTTTAGCAGTGAAATCCTTTTTCGGAACGCTCAGAAGTACCAACATTTGAGTGGTGCACTAAAAAAGGCCCAGGACAACTCGTGAAACCTGAGCGCACCCCGAGACGCGTTGACGTCATTTTCAGCTTGACTGACTTTAGTGTGATCACTGTTTTCTACCAGTGAGGCACAGGTATTTTTACGGGACAAGGGGCCAGAGTATTAAGTTCTCTATTAATGCCAGTGCATGACACATGAATACTTTATTTACTAATGACTCAAACAATTCCAGGCTTTGCTGACAGAGTACAATCCAGATTAACGTCCCACATGTTGGAGTTCAGAATTTACACGGAGATTCGTTACTTACAATCAAATATTTATCCGCAAAAAGAGCATTCATTCAAATCAAAATGTTTAACTTCGATTAGATTTAACTAGACCGAGCGGCTCCTTCTTTGATCTCCAAAAATAAGATTTGGTAAATCACAGAGGATCCTTTTAAAAACACTTTCATTGATTTAGTCTCTTGTCTGACACGGACAAACCGTTCGATCTCATTCAAATCAAAGCAACTAACCATCGGGCAGCGGGTCTGACTCAGCAGCCGCTTCGGAGACAGGAAACGTAAACAATTTCATTAACGGGGGCGCCCGGCCTCCGTTAATAAAACAAAAGCACACAAACAACATGGAAAAACACTTTTAGTTTTTAATGTGTGCCTGCCTGTCATCCGAAGGCAGGATATGCAGTCTGCCCGTGACTGGAATTGAAATGATAAAGACTGAGCCCTCACTGATGGTCCGCTTAACAGGCAAATGACGCACTCCACGGCCTTGAATCTTCATTTCCCTTCCAGGGCTCAGTGTCGGGCTGAAATAATCACCGGCTCCGCGGTTGACTTTGACCACTCGTCATCACATCGAAGCCGTTTATGTGGCATCCGCGTCATGGATAAACCCCCCCCCTTCCTCCTCCTCCTCCGCCAGGCGCTGGTTCTCCGTCCAAATCAAAATTTCAATAATCGATTCCTTTACTAAAGGAGGCTAAGTAATATAAAGGAATAGGAAACATTCTGTGGACAAATAATCACAATAACCGAGTCAAACCAGAAGGTCGGTAAAAGCTCTTTGCTTAAATCAACGTACAAATTGGAATAATCCAAGCGACTAGGGGTGTTTGTTTCCTAGGGCGCTTGAGTCCTGTTTAATTGGGTGTTTTTATTCAATCAAGTCAACATGACCAGTCAGAAGGACTGAGAAAAGTCTTCTTAGAGAACAAATAGTCCACCACCGATTTATAACATTATCGGAAAGTTTCAAATAAAAAAAGGATATAAAATAAAGTAAATCAGTGCAGATGTGTGTATATAATATATATATATATATATAAAACTCAATATGCCCTTTTAAGGAGCAAGATATTATGATGTCGAGCAATATTGATATTGGTGATATTTTGCTGAACAGCACAAAAAATCAAAAACATTCTGTAAAGATACCAGATTTTTCCTAGCAGCACAAAATGACTATTCAAAAGAAATAATTTAGAAGAAGAAAAAAAAAATAGACTAGATTGGGCTACCGTGTGAAAGCAAATTTTATTTAAAAAAAGGAACCCTTTTCTTGATGTCTGAAACGAGCACGTACAGCGATGTAGAGACGCTTGTCGGCTCAGCTTTACCGAATGCCTGAAATGTCTGAGATTCCACGGGAACGGCTCCAGGAGCCGAACGGAGAGGGTTCGCAGGGTGCAGCTCCACAAGACTAAGTGCCAGAGCAGTTAAGTCAGCTCAATGGAAAGGCTTCATGGTGCGCGTGTGCGTGTGTGTGTGTGTAGGGGTCCGAGAGCATTCTGGATTTAGGCTGGTAGAATAGCACCCTGCATACTGAACCATTAAAAGAGTGGGACAGTCACGGCTGGATTTGGACGCATCTGTCAGATTTCATTTTGTATTATTAGACATCACAGTTTTCACAGTAATCTAAGGGAAGTAATAAAACACGGATGGTGTTTAAAAACGCTGCAAGCACCACTTCTGAGAGACAAACAATAAGAGCGCTCCAAAAAGGGAGCCATTTCCAGTGCTTGAAACTGTCCTGACAAAAGGTGAAAGATGAAGTAGCATTTATCTGACGCGAGGTAGGAAAACACAAACAGCGTGTTTCATTAGAAGGCCCCCACACACAGGAAAGAAAATCAAAAAAGGAAAGGAACTCACACATGATGCTTTGGCTGCAAAGCGTCTGTTTGCCAGAAAATCCAGCAGCCAGTAAGATTATCCAGATTGTGCACATACAGTATCGATTATATTTGGATGATTTTATTCTAACGGTGTGTGAGATCTCTACTGAGGAGACACAATATAGTTTGCAGATTTTGTGGAAAGGAAAAGGTGAAGTTTGTCTCTCGGGGGGTATGGTTTAGGCAAGGAGCAAAGTCTAGATTTTCTATCATCCCTATTTACATTGAAAAATCTGAATTAAATTAACTTTCCGCTGCAACGTGCAGAACTCTGCATATTTAAGCTTTACGGTAGAATATTGTATATAAGAGGATAAGAGGCAAAAATTAGAACCAGAAGCAACATAAACATCGGCCTTCAATAAGAACATTTCTTCATGTTGTGTCACTTCCGCCTCAAAATAATAAACTCTTAGTAACAATATCCTCCTAATTCCCCACAGATAGTTTTACTAGCAGCTAAATGCGTCCTCTTTCCTGTCTTGCTGACCCACACGGGTCACCCATCAGTATTTTGGTCTCATAAAAGGTGTCTGCCGCTACCGAGGTGACACCCTTGGCCCCCCGTGTCCATTCATAACCCCCCCGGAGAGGAAGCGGACCAACAAAGACAGGAAACAATTGGGAAGAACTCTCCATGAACCTCCACCGCCATTGTTCGGGGGGTGGGGGGGGTTGAAAAGGATCGTGGCGCCAGAGCCGCGACCAGGTCGGAGGAGAGGAGAGTCGAAGGTCGACGGTGAGGCCACACCAACCCACCTCCCTCCCTCCCTCACCTTCCTCACCCTGCGCGGAGACCAGTGACCTCGCTTTCCCTTGCGATACAGCCCTGGTGAATGAGTGATGTGTTCTTATGCACGATTACACCCGAGTGTTACGCCGTTTCCTGGCAACGAGACTAAAACAATAGGCGTCCAACTCCGTCCGCGCACACGCTCGCAGGATTATTCCCGTGTGATTTGCAAGCCACGTCTCTGTTGCCGCCACACACACACACACACACACACACACTTTCTGACCCTGACAAAACATCAAGTCTATCTTGTGATTGGTGAACAGAGCCAAGAGTAAATGTGGAACGTCCATATCGAGAACGGCCCGACGGAGAGTCCTCACATGACCCAGCTGAAATGTGATTGATAGGAGCGCTCCATTTGGGACAGCCTGCGTGAAACAGCGCTCTCCGTCTGCCAGCTGGCTGCAGGGACACACAGGCTGCATGCGTGTACAGTGCCGGACCAAATCACAGGCCGAGGCTTCTCCTCCTGCAAACACTACGGTGGAGGACACCTTCTTCCCCTCCCAGGGGTGTCTCATCTCTGGGCACGGGTAGATCATTAAGATCAATTGTAATCCTAGGGTGTAAAATACAGGCCGCCTGGGATACGCCGGCTCATCTATGGCTCTCTAGACCGAGTGCGGAGCACTGCGGCTGCCACAAACACAAGCCGTGCCAGATGGCAATCGAATAAAATACAGAAAGGTCCATTTTAAGGAGGGGGACACCGTTACCACGAAGCAGAAAGGTGGTGTACTCAACAATTTCTTGTTTCTTAGAAATTATGAAAAAAGAAAACGCAGTTGGATTTATTTCCCACAGTAATCCAAATTATCCAAAAATAATAATATTCAATAATTTGAAGAAGAAGACACTTGTTAGATCTGCAAGATTAGGGGAACCCCGGGAGGCTGAGGGGTTTTATGGTGCCGACCATGAAGCACGGTATTTTCTATTCAATCCCCATTTCGTTTTCTCCCCTTATTTCCTGGCACATCTCTGCTGGAGACTGTTAGGAAGACATTAAATGCCCCAAAAATTTGGAAAGAAAAAAAGAAGAAAAAAAACTTTGATGGACGGATGGAAATTCTGTGAGCGCAGCTCAGCAGTGGAAAAGATAACATCTTAACGGGAAGCCCGTGATATCTCATTGAATCACAGACAATATTTCCAGCTGTCAGCCCCTTTCAAGCCAAACAAAGCCGTGCCACCAAAACACAATCAATACCCAATCCTCTTCAAATGAGTATTGGCAACAAACGGAACTTCACAACAGGTAAACAGAGTGAACTGTACTGGCAATTTGAAGGTGAATTTGAAAAAAAAAGGAAATATATAAGCACAAATAGATATATATTAGGGCTCAATCAATGAGATTATTGTGGCCGAGATTAATGCAGTAAAATATTACAGCGCGGTTGACACAACTTTGTTTACTTGCGTGCGTTGACCCTACACAAAACTGCCGCGTGCTGTATTCAGTTGGAGCAGATAGACAGAGACTTTAATATATATTTATATATATACATATATATGAAATAGACTGAACTAGATTTAGGGGTTTCACAACTACACAAGGGGAAGAGAAGCAGGGAAATAAAATGGGTTGCGAGACCAAACCTTGGATTTAAGCCAAGCCTCGTGGTTCTGCAGCTTTGTTTCCTGTTGATGTTCTGACTGCCGAAGGTGTGTGACCGCCAGTCACCTCTGGCACTTACATGACTTCCCAACTGCATCACAAAACAGTTGTTTTTCTACTTTAAGAGAGCTGACAGACACCTTTAAGTAAAAGAACAACACGACAGACACAATTCTCTATTTGAGCGGGATCATTTTATCTCTAAACCGCTCCCCCATGCAATAAGATCCAGTACGTTTTGCTTAAATCAGTCACAACAACAGCAGACGTGACACTAGAAGACGACAAGTATAACGAAATGCAACCTTTAGAACTAGCGCGAGTCTATAAAACGCAGTAACAGACTACATCTGAATGGGACACCGGATCCCTCGCACTCTGTCCTGTGGTTCCCGCTCGGGTTTAACAGATCTTTTCATGCTTTAGTGAGAGACCACAAGACCGCAGGCGGTGCCCGTGCAGAACAAAGACCCGTGACTGGAGATCAGACATGTACGGGGGGGGAGACTCCTTCAGAAGCGCCGTTAAAACTATTGCACGCCGTGTTGCACAGCGGTCCGAGCCAAGGTGTTCAGACAGCACCCATGCGCAAAATTCTTCGCAGCGCTCAAACTTGAACTCTTTGGCAGTGTGAAATGAGCGGGCTTGTCCTTTTTTTTACAGCGAATCGCTCTGCTCGACGGGGAGGACGATGAGGAAAGTGCAGAGAAATCGAGAAATCTTCTCTTTTACCTGCTCCACATCGCACGAGCAGTGACAACACCACAGTCCGTTGAGAGTAAACAGTCAAAGGCTAACTGGTGAGGCGTTGCCTCACATTAGAGTACAGTTCAAGCTGAATTTACACGGCGTGACACGGCTCTGACATTTCAACACTAAAAAAAGAGGGGTACGGCTAACACATTTGGTGTGAACACTTTCACTGTTGCTTCTGCACTAGTTTTCTTTCAAACATTGACCCTCATGAGATTTCATTTGGTCCAAACGGAGCGTTGAATTCTGTAAATGTTAGAAAGGTTAGACGAGTGGCAAAAGCAAAAAACAATTGTCTTGTCCAATTGCTTTAGATGCATCAATTTTTTTTGCATTACAACTACACATCGTAAAGAGCAAACTGACAAGCCCCCATCTCTTGATTAATAGGCATTACCTGAAATCTCTAGCAAGAAGGAGTATGCGAGTAACTAAAAACAAAATGTATAAAAAGATGCTGTCACTTGGATTTGACTGATTTGATTACATTATAAATTGCTAAAAAGAATGTCCTCCATCCCACGAGTAATTATTTTCACCATTCCTTTCATATATTTATATATAGAAAGTTCTGTAACAGAAGACAGCTTACTTCTCTGGCAGTGGTTCTGGGTCCAGCAGCGCTCGCTGAAGTGTCCGTTGATGGTGGTGGTCTGGCAGGTGGTCTTTCCGATGGCCACCCCGGGGCACACGTCTCCGCACTCGCGGTCGTTCTTGTTAGCCATGATGTAGTTGTCCTCCACTGTGTCGAGGATCTTGGACCAGTCCAGAGTGGAGAGATAGCAGAGATCCGGGTTCTTCTCGATCCGCACGGCCCCTCGGGTGATGTTCATCAAGCTATGGAGGCCGATCTCTCGCAGCTGGAGCATCTCGAACATCACCAGGGCGTAGTTGAAGAACAGGTTGTTGCCCCTGATGACGGTGAGGTTGGGGAAGAGATCGCTGAGGGTCTCCATGCCGTAAACTCTGAAGAGCAACAGGTAGTCGGTGACCACTGTGAGTTTAGGGAAACTGAGGCCCCGGAAATCCTCGGGCTTGGTCCTGAACATGAGTAAGATCTTCAGGTGGCCTTCGATCACCGAGCAGTTCTCTAGCGTGCGTAGGTTGGTCACATTGTTGCGGATGTCCTTGCTTGGACACACTGAAAAGAAATAAAAAGGAAAAAGTTCTTTAAAAACTCAACCCCTACAAGTATGACTCACAACAAAAATGTCAAAACAAGGCTGAACAATAAAATGAAAAAATGAGAACTTAAAAGTATTGCAATCTGAATATGAAAGCTTAGAATTCCCAGACACAGACAGTTTTATCTTGTGCTGTTGGCAGATTCAGACTGCTGAATGTTATTAGTTATTAGTCAACACGTCGGTTCTGTAAACTGGAAAAACAAGGTTAAAGAAGTCAGACAGGGTCTCAAAGATCCCAAAAGAAAAATTGTTCTCTTGATAATTAAAGTTTTACTGCAAAATATGTGATTATGTCTCATTCTGTGATAAAGACCAGACTATCTTCACTGACTTTTTGTCTAACCACATAACTGGCTGTGAGCCACTGTCAAATATGGAGTGCTGTCACCAGAGTGAGGCTGTGCTACGCAGAGTTGATTTGTGGAGTTGCTTTTGTAACTCGAGACCATAAAAAACATGCATTAAAATGTTTGTCTGGGAGAGGGACCGGGGCAGTAATGGTCACATATTGCACCAGTAGTAAATTTGTGGCTTTGTCAGTCCTCCCCCAGACACATGATCCTCTTTGATGAGAAACTCCTTTATTTCACTTAGGCACAGATGAGTTACATTTTCAGTGTCATTTATAGTGTATCACAATGACATAAGAGATTTAAAGTGGGGTTGCAAATTTACTTTTATTGATCCATCAATATGTTTTTTTCAATGAATAATGTAGTCTTTAGCATATTCAACTATAGTGAACTAATCATAGCGCAGTTTTTCTTCTAATTAACATCTAAAAACTCAACATTTCACTTAACGAAATAAAATTAAGAACAGCAAATTCCCACATCTAAGGAAGCCAAATGCAGCACATGAGCCCTTTTTGCATAAAGAACTACAATAATCAAAATAGTTTTCTTGCAATCAAATAATTAGTTTTTAAGTCGTAGAAAAGCATGTGACCCACTACTGTAGTCAAGGGGTTCTGTATGTGAAGCGCTGACAGCAAAGGGGAGGTCCTCTGCGTTCGATAATCAGCAGCCACTCTAACATGTGACACAAGTAATCACGGCCATAAAGAGGTTTTCCTTTGCCGGTGCAATGTGTTACATTCCAGGCCCATTTAAAAAAAAAAATAATAATTTTACACAAAGTCTGCAGCTGGACATGTGCTGCCTGGGGAGTGGACTGTGTTTGTTTTCCAACACGAGCCCACCACCACCGGCGCATCAGTCAACCGGTCCGCCATGGGGGGGGGGGGGGAGGTAGAACAGCGAGGCGTACACATCTTTATGGCAGCAGCTCGCTTTACACCTTCTGTTGCATAATAGTGCAAGAACGAAAGAAGGAACGCGCACACACGCGCACACACACACACACACACACACACACACCACACACACACACACACACACACACACAGCGAGTGTCCGAACAACAAGCTTTTGCCTCGTGACCTTAACCAGAAGTTAACTAAAGTTCAGCTTACAGCGTTGAAGCTTGTTCAAAATACACAAAAAGTCCTAAACTGAAAGCTATTAAAAGCACTGCGGCTTGCTAAAAAGTGCATTTATATCTGCAGCAGTCTTTGTGGTCCTGGGAGTACAGCCCAATTATAAGCATGAACGGCGTGCTGCAAACCCGTCATTTCAACACATCGACCTCCAAATGAAACATTCCTGGGGCAAACTGACAAACGTGACTGCCAGGGACTGCAGCAAATGCTGCCTACTGCACATTAAATCAACACATTCACAACCACAAAGCGCCTCCATCTTGCATAAAAAGGAGTCCGCACACACTCAAACACAACAGTTTAGCGGTGTCCAGTCTGAGCGGACAGTGGTTCTGTGGCCGCGGCGAAGTCAACCAGCTGAGTTGACCCCCGTGGGCCGGCGAGTCTGGGCTCATATCAGTGTTCACTTTCAGCCGGGACGGTATTTTTAGCCCCACATTCCCATTAGAGAATCTAATACACTGCGGCCGCACCGATAGCGGCTCACATGGGGAACCGGGAAGATGGCCGCCGTGGTGACGAACATGAGAGAAGTGGGACGGGTTGGCTTCTCCCCCCGTGTGAAAACTCAAGATAAGACGCAAAACTTTTGCCAGGAGCAGGAACAAATCCCTCCTCGTGAACAACACTTTATATTTGTGTTCTTCTTTGTGATAACGTTACCCAACTTGAGCAGAAACTCACCAGGTGCAGAGAAAAGACAAAACTAGGAGACATCACAAAGGTTACCATGGTGACAAGGCCTGCTCCCCACACCGCCTAATCTGAGCCAGACGAGACAGAAAACACAGCGATGGTGCTCCGAGTCAACAATTTAGAGTCATTAGAGCGACAGATCTTTATTGATCCAAGCCTTTCACGGTATGCGCCTCTAAAAACCGATCAACATCTAAAGGTTTATTAAAAAAGGAGCCGTTTAATAAAGATAGTTTAATAAACCAAATCCTCCTACTCAAAAGGCAAAGCTACGGCACTTTAAGAGCACAGAGATAATCAAAGTGCCTTACCTGACGGATAGGAATTAAGGATAAAGCATCAAATTGCGATTTTAGAGGCGAGGAAAATTTCATTACTTCCATGTCATTGCATGTTAAGACAATTATTGTGGTCTTTACCAAACAGAAGCCTATTGTTGATTTTCTGCAGACTCCCGTGGACAAAAAGCCTTGAGCTCCCTGGTTTTGGGTCGTTAGGATCTGCAGCTTGGCAGCCTCCCTTTAGAAAACACCTCTCTTTACTGTCCGAGGGTCTGACAGTCTGCCCAACTCGTCTTTAACTCTTACAAAGACTGTGCATTCTATGTAAATGCTGGCGGTCTCATTAGAGCTGATACTCTTTGTCAACCAGACAAATGCTGGACGGAAAGAAATATTCTATTTAAAATAACTGTTAGTTTTGTTGTTTTTTTAAAGTAAAAGCTTCTTAAAACAATATTATTGTCATTCTGTTAATTCACTATGAACTGAATATATTTAGGTTTATGACTTTCGGTCGTACAAAACTTGACATTTTAAGAGGACAAATTAGGCTCTGTATTTTCTAGACTATATTTATTGTAAAAAAAAATCAGATTGTGTTACAGTCCAACACAATATTGCAAATGGTAAGTACATGCAGTGTTGCAGGTGAATATTTAAACCAAGCACGAAAACCATGGTAACGATCGACACGTCATCCTCCCATAGATAGATATACCATGGCGAGTGCCTGATGTAAATAGCGTCTCGGTCACAAGACGATTCATCTCAACTATAACTGAACAAACACCGCTCATTGCTTTGGTGACAGGGAGCCCGTCATGTGCCGTCCGTGGCACCCTGTGCAAACCCTACGATCCTTTCCCCCGCAGCTGCAGGCATCAACAGGCCTGTGATGTTGGGAAGGCGGCGATGACCAACAGCGAGTTCGACCGGTGGCGTACCGCGATGAGCGTGCATGAACACAAGCACTCGTCGATTGCCACACTTCCCTTTTTAAAAAAGGCTTTTGCTTTCCTGTTTCTTCTCCAGCCCGAGCTCAAGACGAACCACAAAGAAACGAAATGCAAAAGGTCCCCCGGATACACGCTCACTGTTTCTAAACCCACATGTGATGTAATCCACTTTAAGAAGCGTCACCCGTCAAGTGTTAATAGAACACTGTAAAGACATAAATTATTCTGTTCTGCGAATAGAAAAAAAAAAAATGATATTCTTACTCACTCACAACTTGCACTACTACTTTGATGAGTGGATTCAATCCAAATCTTAAGTTTCCCCCACAAAGAATCACACAAATGTTTCAATACTTGAATGTGACAGAATAAGAACGGGCAGCCATAATTATATAGAGCACAAAACTACCATGAAGGCATAGATTTTAAAAAAAGGAACAAGCAAGTTCAATGGTGACAGCTGAAGTTGAAGTTCATTCAGGTTAAGTTGGTCATTTGTTCAACGGGATTAAATAGTACAGCAGTCAAGACTGTGGCAATACAACAACTCTAAAAAGATAAAACCTCCATTCTTTCTTTCTAGAGTGCGGCGCTGTGAGCGGGGCCGATGACTGAGGGGGGGGGGGGGGTTATCAAAAGTGCCAGCTGTTAGGTAAGGGTCACATGACCAGCGCTGCACACCGAACACACAACAGTCCAGGGATTACGATTCAAATTCAAAGTAATTGAGACACTGCCCTTTAAACCAAGTAGTGGAGAAACACTATAAAACCACAAAGTTCCCTCTCGGGGTGGTTTGAGGTGGATCCTGCTCGGATTGGCTCGGGACCAAAGATCACTTGGCGATTCCTTTTGCCAAAAGCTGCACTCGTAAACATATTATTCTCTTTGCCAATGTTGGCAGCGAGGTAATTATTACCTCCTAAGTGTGAGAGGACAATAACAAGTGCATTTCCTCTTAACGGTGTCAAGGGTAAACATGTGACACAACAAGGCTTCCTCGTCAGGCGCCCGTGTGGTGGAGGTGAAACGGTGCCGTTGTGCCACTTAATTTATCTTCAAGTGGCGTATAAAATTCGTGAATTTTTCAACCCGGGACCGACATTGTAGAGGGAGACACGAGTGAAGATCCTCTTTTTGCACACATGTGAAACATACACTGACTAAAGCTCCTCAGAACAGGGCCAGTTTTTGCGAAGGTTTTTGGAGAGGTGGTGGGAGGGGCAACAGTTTCATTAACCTAAAATTGCTCTTCCTCGCCGGGGGGGGGGGGCTTAAATCGAGACGACCCGCTTGCTGTATTGCTGCACGGCTTCGGGACTTAATCCGAGCAGAGCGTCAGGCTGCCGCTGGCTCCACCGTGAGCTCCGTCTGTTCGACACTCCCGATTAAATCGACGGGTTGTGACGGATCATCGATGCGCTGCCGTCTGACAGCGCGACCACCTGAGACCCCCCCACGAGCTGAGGTGAGCCTCTAGTAGTGGAGCCATGGAGAATAGAGGGGAAAGCATTGGTTTTTTGGAAGAATAAAAGTTGAATGGTTTCAAAGATTGAGAGTTCCAGAAAAGAACCTCCAAAAATCCCCAAAGACCCACAACAGTCTTGATCTTTTTTTCAAATGTTTTTTGTATAATGTTTCACAAGATGCAGCCGTTTCTTATCCAGAGTTAGAAATGACTTCCCCCTTTCTTGTTTCGTACACGTCATCTTGTCTGAAAATACAATCTAGAATGAAAATACAAAATTACACTTATTAAAACTTTAAGAATGTTCCTGACTTTAGAAACATACCTATGCAAGCTCATACATCAACATGACAGACAAAACATGAAAGACATTCAAAACACAATGATAATTCTCCCGAGAACATACTAAACTACTCAATGCACAATAATAAAAAAGATAAGCTAAAAACGAAATACTTTAGAGAGTGACAGGTTTGTAATTCAGAATCAAATAACCCTAAACATTCAAATAAACAAAATACAACAAACAGGATAACCATAAACCAAATACATGCACCATCCGAAGGTCAAATGGCCTGATGGCAATAGCAGCATAGTCCAGATAGCATCTTCATAATAAAACAGTGCCACCACTTGAAAACACCGACATTAAGTATACGCCAGCCGATGGTAAATAAATGAATTAAATTGACGTTGCCACTGAAGAAATATGAGCTTTCGTCATTGAGTGACTTTTTCCACCAAGCTGGAGCGTTACCAACTAGTAGCTCAGATGGTTTCCTGACTCTGACACTGGTCAGTCCAGCTGATGAAATCAGCCTGAGGCCCACGTTGCACGCTTCCCTTCCCTTCTGTGCCTCACTCTCAAGTCTGAGAGGGGGGGTGGGTGGCTGAAACAAAGTGCAATTACACAATTTGCTTTTGATTTATGCCTTATAATTCTTGCTCAAACTGGTTTGATGACATTGCTCCATTTGCCCTTGGATGAAATCTGATGAAAGGTGAGAGAGCATGTGCTTCTTCTGTTCCTTCAGCGCGCCTCTTTAATCCAGCTACAGCCAATAGTAAAGCTACACGGGTTTACATACAGTGGACAAACTCATTATAATAAAAACACATTTTATTTAATGTGCTCTTCAAAAAAACATGAGCATAGCATGTAAATATTAATAAATTCCCTATGCTGGAGCTTTTAACACATTTGCTTTGTATTTACATGACTGCCAACTATTTTAGCAAACGTTCGAGGGTTACTTTGACGACACAAAAAACATTGTTTCTTCAAACCAATTAAAGCCAGAGGAACAGGTTTATTTTGCTATTTCAACAGGTGGCGTTTACCAGACGGGGGTCTGCCGTTGGGCCATTCGAAATGCACACTTTGTGCCCAGCTAGTGCTCCTACAGCCTGCTGTACAATTCTTCAAACATTTAACCAACAATTGATTCAAAGTAACGGATTCCAACAGCGTGAAACTCTGAGCGTGTGTGTGTGTGTGTGTGTGTGTAATACATCTGTGGGTTTGACAAAATGTGAAAATGTCTGTGGGTGATCCTAAATGTTGTTCATTCATTCTCATCACCCAGTGCTTGTTGGCTGGTGAATATAAAAAAGGGATTGTCAGGAGCTGTAAAGAGGGCTTATTGTTACATTCCTGCGCCAACCACGGCAACAAACCAATGCTCTCCCTTTCACAGAGCCAATTAATTCCAATGAATTCTCAGACTGCTTACTCTTTTGGAACCAAACATTTTGTTTACAGTTCCTGCAAGTAGCCGATAAGTGTTAACCTTTGTCCCTTTGTCGGCTGTCTGCAGCACCACCGTCTTTATCAACTCGCCATCGCTAAAAAAACAAAAACATCTGGATGCCAATATTGCAGAGAGGGGGGGCGGGGGGAGTACCTGCGTGTCTGCACTTACCACGAGTTTGTTTAGAGTGTTTCTATCAACTGTAAAATGCTACTGTATACAGTTTACACATGTATGTAGTGTACTGGTAATCGATGTCGCAACAATGTGTCTTCTACTTGTGCACATACCTGTCGAATTTCTATCGCAAAATAGAAATAAATAATTCAACTGAATATCGGAACAGTAAAATAATGTTTTGTTATTCAACCGATTGCATTAAAAGTATTTCTAAATGAGAGTCTGTGTCTGCACTTCATTACTCTAGTATTATTTGCACATAGAATATCTCATATTTAAGTACACAGGCAAACATCTGTACAAATCAATCAGCAGCCCACTCAAACAATGTTTTTAAAAATAAAATAAAACGTTTAATAATAAGAATGAGTATGCGGTGATCGGTGTTTCTTACCCTCTCCGCTCGCTCGATGACAGCTCACCACGAAGCAGACAGCGGTCACAACAAAACACAAAGTCCGGAGCCACATAGCTGAGTCGCAACAAAACACCGTCCGCCACAAGCCAGAGTCAAACGCAGAATAATCCTCGGGCGAGGACGACAGACTGGAGGAGAAATACCCCTCAGGAAGTTGGTTTTGTTCCACGACGTGGGAGAACAGGTAAACACAAATAAATAAAAGACATCCCGGAAGATGGGCGGAGGAAGAGGTCCAACGTGTTAAGTCAAACACAAGCTAACGCTGCTGCTAAAGTAAAGACCTCATGGGGGGGGAAAAGGGACAAACGCACACCGCGACACGGGACGCGAGTTCCCCCTTTTGTGTCGTTAATGGTTAAACTGGTCCGGTTTAGTTTGTCTGAGTCCAAAGGGGAGGGAGGAGGGGGGGAGCAAAACCAGACTTGTTGTTCCGAGAAGAAGCTAACTAGCATACAGCTAAGCTAACTAGCTAGCTAGCTAGCTAGCTTTCGTAGCCTCGCTCCGACACTCCTGTCCAGGCCACAAGTGAAGTTTGAGCTGCTTTTAACAGCAACGGGTTCAATTAATGTACAACTTAAAAAGAAGCCTCACGCGCAGCACTCAGCCGCGGCGCACATTACCGACGACGAGACGCACGTCGCACGCAGGAAAACCGCCGTAAAATAAGCCACCATTGACTTAGATTTCGTGGAATCTTTAGAGCCGTTTGCTGCTGACTCGATGGTTGTGGCATGCGTGGCGTCACGTTAGCGTGTCTTTCGTGAGGGGGAGACAAAAATAAAAAGCCCACAATACTCAAGTCCTCCAGATGGCACAAAACATCCTGTTCGATTTATTTCGCTTGTGAAATAAGCGGAGGTTTTTTGTTGTTGTTGTTTTTTTCCCCCTCGCAGCAGCTCGTTCGCTCCAAAGAGACAACTCTTCTTCAGTGGGTGCACAGATTTCCACTCTGAAAGGTTTGACACGCGCGCGCGCACACACACACAAGACTTCGCTTTCTTTCCTTTTTCTTCTTCTTCTTCTTCTTGCTTTGGGAACAGAACATAAAATAATAAATGTGTGTTGAGGCTCCTGCCAAAACGGTTAGTGCCTATCCGTGCCTAAAGTTTTGGAGTTGGGTCTTTTTTTTTTCCTTCCCCCCGCAGACAGAGGTAGGTTGTCCCGGGTCCTGTGGGGAGGAGGAGGAGGAGGAGGAGGGGGGGGGTCCCTCTTCTTCTTCTCAGCCTCTGCGCCTGTAAACAGACCTTTGCCAGTGAGCCAGATGGGCTTCAGGGGAAATGCGGACTGGAGCTTATTGGATTACACAACACACCGATCCTACTGTCAGGCGGCAACGTGTTAGGAAAGACATTCATTTACTTGCTTCGGAAACCTTGTTGTGCAAAATAATTAAAAATGAATAACAAATGGCAGCTGGAGACTTATTTTATTTGAAATAAAAGGAACACATTGGACCCTATAAATACTAATCTGTCCAAACTCACACTATTTGTTTATTGTTCCGTTGAGCGATTTTGATAAAAAATCAAGTTCGTCATCATTATAAATGTAGGATTTTCAGATTCTTTTTAGTTATACATCAAAGTACGTTGAATGTGGCGTGTTTGACTCGACATCACTTTAACAGTGATACTTTGTGACATTTTATACATTCAAGCAATCAAGTTATTCATTGTTTTATTAAACAAATTATGAACAGACTAATCGATATTGAAAATGAACTTTCCGAAAACAGGGATTACCTTCCGGCAGGACTGGCCTTGCCCACTTCCCCGGAAAATGAGCACAAGCTGGACAAGAGACGTTATCATTAGTAACAGAGACAAAAACCAGTCAGAACTTGATCCAATAAGTCCACTCTGGACTTTGCTAACTTTCTACAGACCTTTCAACCACATCCCCCTGTCTTTCTCAGTGGATGTGGTTTGCTCGGTTGTCACGGAGATAGCTCCGTCGTTGTTGATCTCCAGATAGATGTTTTCATGTTGCGACATCACACAGAGGAGCAGATCTAAGGGGCTTATTCAGTTATTTTATTGCAAAACAATTGTGAAATGTCAGAGTGCTTTGATAACGTGTACAGCAGAAAATATTTTTTTACAGTAAATTACCAAACAATAAGCAGGGTTTTTAGGTACAAGTATTATAGTAGTTACCAGTAACAGCAACTTCATACTTAGCAATAACAGTGACCCCCCCCCGCAGAGTACGTTTAGTAAGTCAATAGAGAACATAATAGATCATTGATTATTAGAATAACAGACAAAAGCAAAGTGATGATTACAAATCTACATGATTAATGTATTCTGCACAAACAATTCAAAGATAAATTTAAGTTTGGTGGGGGACCGCTGGTCAAAATAATGTAACTGTTAAATTCCTTTTCACTCAATTCAAGATCACATGCTTTTAAGAAAAGTTTTTTTGAGCACAAAAAAAAATCCATCCTTAATTCATCTTTGTAAAAAACTAGGAGTGACGGAACTCTACGTGTCCCGAAATGAAGAAGAAGATCCTCTGTTATTTTAGGAAGCAACAGGAACCACGAGGACAGGAATCCTTGCGACCCCGTTTAAAAACAGAACTCAAGTCTCCTTCTGATCCTGTGATGTTCACAAAACTCCGATGGACTAATGGAAAAACACTGAGATTATCTATTTTGAACATGAGCTCTCGGATGCTAAAAATATCTGAAATTGTTCCCTCTGAAATGTTTGTGTGAGCAGCAGTGAGCGTCTCTATCACCACTGCTGATTCGCTACCTGTTTATATCCTCCATCCAAGCAAGATAACCGTGTCCTATTGTTTATTGTACTGAAATAGATTTCACTGGAACACAACAGAAAAAAAAGAAAGCTGCACATTTTCCCGGGAAATATGCCGTGGCCTAAAGCTCTGTACGAAGCCGTGCAGGTGATGTGAAGAAACAACGGGCCACTTTCTGCTGCCGGGCCTCGGCGTCCGCTTGGTGCCCAAGTAAAACGGGACCGAAGCTCATTAGTAAAATCAGAGTTATTTACCCGAGTGAGGGAAGCTCGGAGGCTCTCACGTGTCACGTCAAAGATGGCACAGAGACACAGCTGAGGTAAACGGGGGGGGTTAAGTCGGTGACGCTCGCCGACCACGTCCAACGACTTTTAGCAACGAGAGAGAGAGAGAGAAAAGTTTCCCAAAAGTGATCAGTTACTGAGCCGATTGGACCATCACGCAATGCGGGAGCGTCCTGCTTCGCTGAACTAATGCTTTATGGCTGTGAATTCGATATCTGAAACATAATCCCATGTAAAGTGTGCGGCCTGTGGGAGCGAAGGTGCTCTAATGAGATTAGCGCGGGTGAGTGACCCTATGAAGCCATGTCCCACTTCCCACTCATGAGGTCCATGGTTTATTCTCACAACAAATACATCTTTAGGATGAAGTTGGCGTTTTTCGGCTGCTTTGAAAAAAAGTTTGTATTTGTTGTCATAACAGCGGCATACCTTCTTTGTAACTCACTTTTACAGCTTTAGGTGTTCATCTGTTCATTTTACATTGTCTGACATCTTGTTCATTGTGAAGCACTAAAACATAAAATTGAAGGAACCTGGTTACTAATCTATTGATTTTCTGTACATTATGAATATCATTCAAATTTTTTATATGAATCCTGTTTAACTATCAAAACGCTCTGTAATTGGAGAACTATTCAAATACTGTTTGGTCAAACAAGCTGTCAGGATTTCCATACCATTATACAATGAAAATGGACCATCTCAACGTTTAAATGTGGCATTCACAGTGTGTCCCAGGCAATTTCCACTTGCACTGTATGTGAATGACATCAGCTGAGAAGCAAACAAGGACCCGAGCTTTGCCTGGCAACGCAATTCCATTAAATCTGGTTTAAAAGGATCCTTTCAGGCAAAGAGTAAATACAGGTTTATTCAGAAACCAGTAAATATGGTAAAGTAAAAACCCCAAATGCAAGCGGAAACTTGGATATTAGAATAATATGTCTTCATTAAACTGATTGTTGCTGAAGCATACAGTGCGTGCCCTTCTTTGCTGTTTTGATCAGATCGGGGGTCATTATGTCTCAGAGCTATTGATGTGTTGTTGAGGCTGAGATGAACAAAAAACAAGTGACTCATAAATGCATGATGTGAAGGCTGTGACTAGCCTGCTGCCTGTTGCTGGGTACAAAATCCACTGCCTCGACTCATATGAAGCGTTTATTTATTTAGATCAAACATTGGGGTTCTCGTTCATACTTTGGAAACGCGCAACGTTTTTTGATGCTGCAAAGAACATTGATTCACTTTAAACTACAGCTAAGCCACTTTGCAGATGACACTGCTTTATTTATACCGATAAAACCTGAATACACACATTACAAAAAAGGGTCAGAACATCTACAAAGCAGCAACAGCGGTTTGTTCTTAAAACTTAACGTCATTGGTTAGCATCGCGTGTAGCAGTTCCCCCGCCATTTAGTTTCCTGTCGAAAGTGACGTGGAGTCAAGTTACCTGCTGATGTTGCTCGGGGGAAAAGAACTCTTCCTTTGCAGGGCCTTCAAGGAAGCTTTAACATCCGATATTTACATGTGAGCCGTCGAAAGGCATTGATTTCACAAGCTGCAGTGTCGGGAAATGTAACTCGGAAGAGAAACATCAAGCAAACTTGGCCTTCCACAAATCACTCAAAATTTGGCACCAACATCAAAAAAGCTGCTTTTAGTGGTCTCAGAGGGAAAACAATGCGATCGGACACGATATATAACGAGAAGACGCCACGATGACAATGAGTTCATGTGTTAAATGGTAAATAAGAGTTGAAAATAAAAACATTAGGTTAAATTTAAGCTGATTAAATGACCCGATGGCCACCGATGAGCAGAACAAGTCTCAAACAGCTGATATGCACATAACATTATTTATTAGATATGAACATGTCAGCTGTACAGCCCAAAAAAACTCAAGTCTCTTTTCTGGTCCCCCTTTGACATCACAAGTCATTTTATTTAGTATTATTAGCAACCAATATGGTAACGATGGCGGGAAGTAACTAAATACATTAATTAAAGTAATTAACTATAGTTAAGGTTACTTGAGTATTTTACTCATTTTACTTACGTACTTCAACTCCAAATATTGCAAATAATTTTCACCATTTCCACAATTCCATTCACTTCAAAGCTCAGGTTGCATAATATAAGTCAACTGATAAATTATGATGTATCACCATAGGTTAATCCACCTTTGAGTGTTGAAACTAATTACAAATCAGCTCCACCTTTACCAGACGATTCATTATTAATTAACTCACATCAACAGGTGGATCAGTTCATGTTGCGTCTTTTATCAGGAACGGCAATCCGCAAACGAGGGACCGCCACGGCGTCCCCGACTCGGATGCAGGTAGCACCCGGGTTGAAAATGACGCCCGAAGACGTCGGGGTCATGGTTCGCTGCCGCTCTGTTATTGCGAACACACTGTGACATACCAGTGTTATTTCAGTCCACAGTATCTTTTAAGAACTGGAGGAGATATCCGAGAGGTAAATACAAGGAGTTTAAAATGGATAACATTTCTTTTTTATTCTTCCCCCAAAGCGTGGCCTTGTGTGAGAAACATCCAGTGCCCGGGGGCGGGGGGGGGGAGGGGGGCGCCGGCGCCGCCGCACCTGATCCCCTCGGATTAATCGCCGACTACGCGTTCTGGGAAGTCGTGTGATGGAGCGTTGGCGGTCTGCATATAGAACCTGGGAACCAGGGGACTGTGGCAGAGGTTAGTGACAAACGCAGGTTCACACAGGCCTGTTTGTCTGGGAGAACAATGAGGTTCACACATGATTCATCCCGGGGCTCTTCCTGGACGCCAGCACGCTCCGCAGGAAAAAAGACGCCCGCCGAGTGTCAAGGGCCGGGTGGGACGTCCACCACCGGGGGGGGGCCCGCTTCCCCTTCCCACTGCGTCACAGCGTCCAAAAAAGGAAGAAGTCTTCCTGCGGACATCTGAAAAGCCGTTTTGCGGTGACAATACTTTTGAGGGGCGAGAGCTAGATGGATGCTCGTCCTCTCTGAGGGTCACATTTGTACCGACATGGCGTCGGGGGTTGTGGGGGGAGGGGGGGGGGGGGGGGGGGGGTATGGCCCAGGAGGCCAGAGGTTTTCAAACATGTAAGCACTCTTCCACTCTCGTGCGCCCAATTGAAGCCTGGAACATAAATGTGCTATGACAGCGACTCTGCATCACAATACATTCCAAACAGTCACGTGGTCCCTTTTCACCCCCCCCAACGCGAGCACAACTAAACGATGGAAGGGGGGGGTGGGGGGGGGGGGGGGGGAGGGGAGGGGACTGCAGAGGGGCCCTTCCACTCGCACTCTCACACACACTTGTGCCTTGGAGGAGATCAGGTAGATTTTCTCAAGCACTCTGCAGTGCTTTTCCTGTTAAAACATGCCCCCGATCCCTCCCCACCCCCCCCCCCCCCGCCGGAGAGCGGTTTATCCCAACTAGGAGGTCAGCCCCGAGCACCGCCGAGTTGTGCAGCAAAGGAATTCCTTTGGGTGTCATGAGTACTTTGGGTGGGAGGAAAACCCCACCTGCACTTTTCAGGGTGGAGCTATTTCAAAGTGTGGTCCAATTCAGTGGAAGCGTGATCACCTTCCCCCCCCACCCCCACCCCCGTGCACACGTCTGCCTGCCACAAGTTTATTTACACAACAAGAACCGCTGCTGCGACGAGGGCTCCGTCACACTAGAAAGCTTTTCACGACACAATGGGCGTGGGTTACAGCCAAGAGTCTTACCGTTATCTCTTCTCTCCCCGCAGCACCCGCTGCTTCAGCAGGACACTCCGCCGGCACGCCGTCCCATCCGAGCACGGCGCAGGGAACTCATCCATGTCGCTTGGACAAAGAAAAGCCTCAGACCACAGAAAGTAAATACGCCCGGGTCTGTGCGTGGAGTGGAGCATTACTCGCTCAGTACATCCCTGTAGGGGAGGATTACTGAGCAAACACACCAGCATGTTAGAGCATTAAATAAAGAGTCTGGTATTTCTGAAAGTTGAAAAGAACATAACTGTTTGTAACTGCATCGCATCGAATAAGATTTTAAAAGGATTTAGAAACTGATCACTGATGACAAAGTGCACGATAAACACCACAAAACCCACAGATGAAACCTCAGACATTTCATTGTACAATAAACCTTTAATAAATAGTTTGTCATTAGTTTCCCATATTTACATAACAACCACCATTTACTTATCTTGCCATACTCATTTCCTGGCTAATTTAGGCACACAGAGAGGGGGTTCAGGCCACAAACCACACCGTACTAAAAACAGGAGTGGCCAGCAGGTAAGTCTTATATAATAATTGCACCGTACAACCAAATATATCAAGAGGGGGGGGGGGGGCCCGTCTCCTTCAGCAATAAATATATACACTTGATGTACGTACGAGTCATTTTAGTACATTTACAGTCATCTGCTCGACAGCTGTACAAGTGCACGTGAGGTTGGTGCAGGATCTGACCAATTTGGGGTTCTGAATACATGAGTTCACCGATGCGTTGGTCCAATAAATGTTAAATAAAAAAACAAAAATTAAAAAAAACTGGATATTCAAAGATGAAATCAACACGAATGGCCTTCTGTCTAGTAACACCCCTTCAGAAATAATAGAAAAATAAGTCCGGTTGAGTCAAATTGTTGAGAGCATTGCGAAAGCTCGGCTTCGAACATACAGGGACTTTTGTTATTATTTCGTGATAAATCTGGGAAAAATATAACTAACCACAGTGAAGTGCTTGTTATTAAATAAAGATGGTGAATGGTAAATTGTTGAACTCTCATCATTGGGTCTTTCGATGTTGGGAAAAAAAAAAAATTACTGGATGAAGTTTTAAAAAGTGATATATTAATATATATCTATACATAATTCAGCCAAAAAATTAAGACAAGAGAAAACAAAAACAAAAAAAAATATGCAAAATCACTCAAATAAACAAGCACACTTACACAGTATGAAAAAAAAAAATGAAAAAAAATTGGCACAAAAACATATGTATATTTTTCTTCAGATAGAGATCAAACAGCATGAAACACATTGTGAGCTACTTCTGCATATCAGTTTGGTTTTGGCCATTGAAATGCACTTAAGGCTTTTCTTGAATCAGCTTTTGAGAATTGGGATTTGACCACTTGCTGAACGAAAGGGAACACGGCGTCACTGATGAACCAGGCGCAGTCCGTGCTCAACAAGAAACACACCACGGATATGAAGACCCATCCACAGCAAACACACATTGCACATGCTCTCATACACTCTGCGTGATGAGGTCTTACATTTCATTTAGATTATATTTAATATGTGGACCGATTCTAATTACTTCTGGGACATGAATTCAATTGTAACCTCCGTCTTCGTGGTTACCTTCTAGTTGGTTTTTCATGCACGTTGAAGGAAAGTTATTCTAAGAAAAATTGTCTCTAGTTTTTCCCTCAAGTATTTATTGGTGTCAGCATTGCTCGATTAGCATGCATGCATTGATCCGTTTCGAAGAATGAATTGAATCTTGAACCCTGCATCTCTCTATCGCAGTGAACAGCCGTTTGTGTAAATAAGGTAAATGCTTCAAAAACACTCATCACACATGGTCTTTGAAAGAAATATGTGCACCTGCAACGTCTGCCTAAATCGGAACAACTGTGGGCAATAAACGTCTTTTCATCTGGAAGCAGCAAGCTGCGTTTCCTCCAGGCGGCGCAGGTTAGTGAGGTCACAGCCTGTCCACCGATGACCAATCCGATGCCTGTTAAATGGCAGTTTGTGAGTCAGATACCGATTTACACCCAAAAACATGTTTTCCTTTTGTGGTTTGAAAAGTATGGGGTGCCTGTCAATGAGCGGAAGCTTAAATGAGACCGTTTCGCTGCTCACGTTGCCACTGTAGAAATCTGTATCTGCCACACGACATCAAACCCAACCGTTTAATTATCTACCACAGCAGCACGAGTGATATACTGTTTAACCTAATGATATAAATTGAAAGATTCTGTATAAACAGTCAGTGCCATCGCTGACAAGCTGATAGTGACTAGCTCCAAATGGTCCGAAGGCTCGTCAAATAAAACTATGGATCTGTAAGACCTTTACCCTGATGGTGATAAATGTCAGGAAAGAAACAGAAAGGGCATGAAAACAAAAATGGAATAAAAAGTTCGTAACAGCTCCGATGGGAGCGATAGCGCACGATTACAGAGCCTTTTCAGACCGTGGTCTTCATACAGGTTACGTAATTAATATATATATCTATATATATATATTAAGTCACTTTGAGGCAACATTTGTTTCTCGACTAAAAACTTGAAGCACAACCTTCAGTTTGAGAAGAGGAAATTACACACCCCGAACTGTACTACTGATCTAGAGAATGGCAAGTAAACACTGAAAAAGAGCTTCAGCTAATAAAGTGGTCTCCGTCGCGTCCTTCTCTGTCAGAACTTAAACAAAAGTGTGGTCTTACGACGCTTTTCATATCCAAACTGGTTGATTCACCCAGGCGCTTCGCAGAGCCCCCCCCCCCCCCCCCCCCCCCCCCCCCCCCTCACAGGCGGGCACGCATCCGGAGGAAGAAGCGCGTTCCCTTCTCGGACGCGTCGAAAGTCGTGTGAAAGACCAGCAGACAGGTGCTCAACTGGCTGTTTGTCACACTCCCGTTGGACTAAAGTGGCCACGTCACTGGCTACAGGAGAATATGAAGAATCACACAGGTATCTACTAACTTTTTGATATCCACCCCACTCGCACTCTAAACCCAAACACTCCGGTTCCGCTTTGCAGCAGCAGAGGACGAGCTGTTGTTTGCTCCACTCGGTCACCGCTTTAAAGAACCCAAGGATCAGAGTCCGGCTCAGCAAGACACGTACACGAGCACAGACACCTATCACTGCAGCCCAAAAGAATACTCACACACTCTCTTCATACAGGGTCTTTAGAAAGTCCTCACAAGACCCTGCTTTTAAAAAGAAATAAAAAGAAAAAAAGGAGGGGCTGCTGAGGAAGGAGGGCCCACTTTTGTGCCGTGGACACAAACACCTCTTTGCAGCACTCGAGTCTGATGCGTGCCTGAGGCGAGAGTGTGTCCGCATGGAAAAATGTGTGTGTGTGTGTGTGTGCGCGCGCGCAGGGGGGGGGGGGGGGGGGGGGGGGGGGTGTTGAGGTTAGAGCGCCGTCTGCTCCCCTCCGTCCCCCTCCGCTGTGGTTATACACTGCTGTCCTCCAACAGCGGCTCCTTGCCCTCTGCCCCGCTGCCCTGGGGGCTGTGGGAGTGACTCTGCGCCCCGTTGCTGTGCTTCTTATAGGCGCCGGGCCTCATGCCGGGCCCCGTGTGCTCCGGGATGAACAGGGCCACCAGCAGGGACAGCAGCACCGAGCACGCACCGAACAGGAAGGGAGGGCCTGGGATGATGGAGCTCTGAAACAGAGTGGCACATCGGGTTAAAGCACGGCTTCCATACCTGCCTCTCGCCATTTGTCCGTGTGAGCGCGTACCTCGTCGGTGGGGTTGGCCATGTTGGGTTTGCCACCTTTCTCGGAGCCGTCCGTGTCGGTCAGCTCCACGTGGAACAAGTAGAAGACAAAACCGTAGAGGGCGGGGCCCAAACCGTTACAGAGGCCCCGAATTCCAGTAATCATCCCCTGGACAACACCTGCAGGCAGACAGATATAAACACAACACCATCAGGAACATCTTTGAGAAAAAGCAGCCGAGCCGAATGAGATTAAGTCATTTGTTGAGCCAATATAAATTGTGTGTTTAGGATCAAAGAGCTGCGTTGTGTTTTGGACACCGGTATACAGCAGCGAGTAACATTCACACAGAGACATTGAATCAATGGAGGCCTCTTTCAGGGTCAACTGGAAAACCACTCAGATGAAGTGTGGACCACCCGCTATGACTAGATAACATACAAGTATGCGTCCTTGTGTTTATCCCTCCTCTTTCTAGTAGATAAGTGCGCAAATAAGTCAACAAATTCTGTGTGCTCTGAACCTAAAATACTTTTTGCTGTACCAACGGAAATGTGAGACTTGCACCTGGAACGGAAACATGCAAAAGTAAATAATGTAGCATTGAACGCAGGCTCAAACTCTTATTTAAGACTGCTAGTTGGGCATGAAGTTAATATGTAACAGTCGGTGTTGAGACAAAATCCAACGCTAATGCGTGCATATCTTATCAGACAGAAAGATATGAGATGTCAAGGATTACATCGCTTACCTTGTTGGTCGGGTTCAGCATTACGGGACACGATAGCGCTGATAGCGGGGAAAGTGATGCTGGACATGGCTGCAACAGCCCCAGCGGCCCACATCATCCTACAAACAAACATTCGTTAACACGTTTTTTTTTTTTACCTTGAATGGGTTAGGTTGTCACGCCTGCAATGGTTAAAAAAAATATGGGTAAAATAATAAAGAAATCAATGGCTCAAAATTCCAAAAAGGAATTTGAGATAGTTTTACTTCCTGTTTATTGTATGGAAAACTAAAACCGTGAAAATGATTTATATGTTCTTGTTTTCAATCATCAAGTGATGGCTTTAGAGTCTCAATGTTGACACTGGGAACATGGAACATCCTGACCTTTATTTAACTTAATTTCCTGTGTATTGACCGAAGCAGAGAGCAGAGATGACATGTTGTGCGCGCTTTCATTAACAATCAATGCATATTGTGGGTCACTGCGACCTCAGCTTCAGGCCAGAAAACAAAAGAATCTGATGCAGTTGCTTTGATTTATGACCTGTGTGTGTCAGGCCATTGGTTGTTTAATAATACTATTATAATAAATATATTTAAACTAAGGCTTTTTGCTTTGGAAAAAAAATGTGTTGATTGGCAGGGAATCTCTAACTAACATGCCTGTGGAAAAAGGAAGTCATTTTAAATTGGTCAAACTAAATCGTTTGACCAATCGTTTACATTTGATGCTCCGTATCAGATTACAGTTCCACCTGCTAAATGGGCTTTGCTGCCCTCCGGTGGTTTATCGGGACATAACAAAAGTGAACAATAAGATATTCTCATGCTTGTACATGTGTTAAAGTTACCTCGAGGATCGGGCGTCATTTTTATTTTTAATGTTGACTGGTCTGAATATGATTTTGTGAACAAAATTTTGACCTCCACAAACATGTCATACAAGTACTTTTTACCACATTACTTGTGGCTTGGACATACAGACACGGAAACCCAAACTTTGCTTTCGGGAACCATAAAGAGGAATCAAAAACCAAGATCCAAGTCTGTGGGATGTGCGTCCCTCTGACCGAATGCGGTGGAAACGTTACTGACCAGGGCTGAGAGCCGAAGCCGTACCACGCCAGCTGGAGGATCTGGAAGCCGAGGCCGAGCAGGATTGTGTTCTTATTGCCTATAGACCGCATCAGCATCCCCAACACCACCGTCTGCAGAAACACGGGTCACACAGTACACAGGTCACACCTCTCAGGAAGCATACTTCAGACCGCTTTACATAGAGATGAAACCAACACTTGATTCATCTACAGTCCAAGTTAGTGTAGTGTGTGTGTGTGGTCTTTCCTTTTTCCAAATGTTGGTTCCAAGGATTGAGGGTGTGGTATAATGAACAGATTGTGAACCACTGTGAGGAAAATATTTCACTAAATTCTGCCATGTTCAAAAACAATAAAAAGATCATTATTACAAGATTTTTTCAGTACCTGGGCGAGTATTGAGAGGATCCCCACGACAGCGATAAAGGCAGCCACTGTCTCTGATGAGAAGCTAATGACCTGAGGGGGAGATAGCATTCCAACAGCACAGGTTAGTCAGACAGGGTAGGAAAGTGGCTCTCACACACACACACACACAAAGCAACCCCCCCCCCCCCTAAATTTACACTAATCACAAAACTGAAGAAAGGGTGTTTTTTTTGTAAACAGGAGCTGTGCACAAATGCGTTTGAGAAACAACAGAGGGTGCTCCGCTTTTTTATTTAGGTCAAATATGCTGCGCTTTATCTCAGGAGGATGGCAGTATAAAGTGGTTTTAATTTACAACAAAATCACTGTCTGATAATCAGTGGCATAAAGGCAACAGGAAAGTGGAAGAGTAATGTTCGCCTTAAGAACTTTATTTTTCAAAGATTCCATGCCACAATGGACAAGTAGCTGCTATTCCATTTGGTCGACAGGTGTACATGATGTGTGTAAACAATGTTTATTGGGATAATAGTCGTGTGTGCATTCCTTAAGGAAGTGTAAAAGAGCAGAGCGTTACCTGTCTGAGATAGAGGAAGAAGCTGGAGTACTGGCCAGCTTCAGGGAGGTAGGAGAGAAACACTGTGATGCAGATGAGGAGAACCGTGGAGTCCTGGCCCACCTTACGCAGGGACTACAAAGACAAAGAACAGATTTTACTTTCGATTCATAGCTATATAAACACGAGGAATGCTAATGTGGCCCATCAACCATGGTTTCCTAATCAAGCTGCCCAAACATCACCATGGATATTTAAACGGCCATCTACATCGGTGAAGAGATAAACGGTGAAAGAAGAAACATAACATGTCTAACTTTTAGCTTTTCTAAACCTGAATATAGTAATACGGGGCCACGATGAACTGGAAGTGAGGAACAGAAAGGGTCAGGTTGTTACTTACGGCGAAGGGGTCCGCCTGTTCCCAGGAGATGGGGGCTCCCCACGACGCTGGCCTCATCTTCTCTGGCAGCGACTCCGGTACGGCCACCAGGATGAAGCAGATGTCCAGCAGCGCGATGGCCGTGGCCAGGATCACCACCAAGGTGTCGCCGTAGGTCACAGACAAGTAGGCTCCGATGGCCGGGCTGGTGACCAGGCTGGCTGCGAAGGTAGCGGAAACCTGGAGGGAGCACGGCGGTAATTGTAAGGACTCTTGGGTTTGAGAAACCTGTTCTCATGGCATTTAAAAAAAAGAAAAGACCTTACCAAACCGTATGCGGTGATCCTCTCATGCTCCTGCGTGATATCCGCCACGTAGGCAAAGATTACAGAAAAGGTGACGGCGAAGACGCCGGACATGGAGATGACGGCAAAGTACCACCTGAAAGAACAAAAGCGTTTAGGCTTTTAACAGTGACATTTCACACACAAGTGTATAATGTTATAGATTAGTGTTGTAGTTTATTCTGTTGTTGTATCAAGTTCCATAAAAACAAAGACAGAATGTTTGGATGGAGCTGTAGGTGTTTTGCACTCACCATGGGCTGATCTTCATCAGTGGAATGGGTGCACATGTGAAGAAGACCGTTAGCAGCAAGAAGGATTTGCGGCCCCAAACGTCTGACAACGCGCCAATCAGCGGAGCACTGAGAAATGATAAAATGCCCTGCAGAGGACACATGGCAGAGAAAGGGAGGTTGACGGATCAGAAAAATGCTAAACATTGATTGTGTGTGTGAAATTACCAGGGGAAGGAAGCGTCTAAAGATAGTTGGAGAGTACGTGCCTGTAATTGTCATATCTTCTTGTTGTGAGGCCTCATTCAGTAATACGGATGTTCTTACTTTGTGCTCACATGCAATATCAGAGACATCCTAAATTGACAAGTGCAGGCCTGCTATGAATGAGCCTAGAGTTGTATCCTAGAGGGCGCTGAGATGTTATTGCACACGAGCGAAACATGGCCCCTAAATCCAAAAAAAGGAAACTGGAGAAGGAAGAGGATCATCTGATCTTTCAATCTTACGACCCGCCACAGTAAGGCTCATTTAAGTCATGCTGGAGTCATGGCCTAAGTGAGCCTTAAGGCCAGTATCATACATGGATTACAGTGATGTTTTGTACACATCCCCCCCCCCCCCCCCCATAACCAAACCTGCAGCGTTCTGTGCAGAAGGGTTGCGTGTACTTATAAGAGTCCCTATCAGTGGCTAGATAACCTCAAGGCCCACTTGAGGCTCTCGAGGTGCTTCTATGAAATATTCTGCAGCCAGCAGGGGGGAACCTGCCACGGTAACCCGACAGCTTGCAGGTGTTTAAATGTGACTATATTGGGGTTAAGCAGGGCGTCACTGAACAAGAGAGTGCAGAGTCAGCAAATGTCAAAGGGGCGAATAAAAGCACATTAAACTCGCTGAAGAAGAACATTTACAGACGCTATGGAACAAACGTTTGGCTGCAGGCCTGACTTACTGTAAGGCTTGGAGTTGTCATGAAAAATAAATAATTGAAAAGTATTTGAGTTGGCAAAACACATGTATTTTTAGCTTATTTATTTTTAGTGAACAACCACTATGCATCATTTCTAGAGCAAACCCCAAGTTTCCATTTGTTTACTGTCAGTACATTTAAAATACCAAAGATGTTGCTTGATAATTAGATACTGTCAACAACACATCAGAACACAACCTGCTAGCATCTTGTCACCGCTATATTGCGGTCATAGGAGAGAGAATATTGTGTTTGTGGGTCCTGATCACTTACCTTGACACCGTGGATGAGTCCATTCATCAGGAATGTGTGTTGGGGGAATGTCTGGTGTAACACCTAATGAACAAACACAGAGAACACCACATGACATCAGTTTGCGTCACATTCCTGACAATTACCTACAGGGTTACTTCAGAGATAAACCCCAACAAGGGAGCAAAACAATGACGCCACTCCGACAAAACTCTAGCAAATGATGGAGGGTTGGAATACAGGAAATAAGACATGGTTTAAATGTTTTTTTCACTACAATGGGCATCATACACTAATATTTTGCATTTCAGAAAATAGAAAAACTAAACATAAAAACACGGAGAATGAGATTGGAAAAGGGACAGCATCAAAAGGGTCTTCATTATGTTGTATTTCAGCGGTAGATTTGAATTCTTAGTGCACCAAAGGATTGCCGAAACCAGTGCAGATAAACATTGCTGTCATTCCTCATGCGAGCACTGAATCCTGTTAGTTTTGGTCCTAAAATCAACATAGAAAACGAGAGTGTACATTTGAAATAAATTGTCAGCAGTGCTCCCACAGGAGTTGTACGGCACACGCTTTGTTTTCCGAGAGAATCCAAATAGACCTCACAAAGCCAAAAGATGGAAATTCTTCAGGAAGGGAGAGACTGTAAACTCTCCCTCTACGTTGTTGTCCAGAATAGTTTGGGGCTTTGGTCAGGACTATGCATCGCCATGGTTACAGGCAATGTCCAGCTGAGCAAAACTCACAAATAAAACACTTTTACCCATTAGAAACGGTGTTTGTTTGTTTCCCTCTGCTGGCACATATTATATTCTGAAATATGAGTCAGACAGATTACAACAGTTCAAGTGTAGATGGAAATATCAGAGCAAATTCAATCTTAATATTAGGAAGAGGCCACAAACTAGCTGTATGAAATCAGGTAGTATCTCAATTCTATCAAAAGTGTCTTTGTGTAACATTTGTTGGTCCAAGCTGTAACCGCCAGCACCGAAGTGCAGCGACCACCCTTCTGTTCCTTCAGAACGTCTGCCGTTGTTTACACTATTAGCACCAAGTTCGGCCGTCTCCATATTGACAGCTGATGAGAGGCAATGGAAATGCTACCCATCTCGTATATAGCAGCATTGGTGAAAAAATAAATCTATGTAGCCTTACAGAAAAGTTTTTCTTATACACATGATATGCAGAACTATTACGCCACACACATTTCAAGTGCATTTACCAACTAGGTTAAAGTACATGTGCTCAGACATTTTCCAACAGCAACGTACATGTCTGAGTCTGCAGAGGGGAAGGGACAGTCAGGTTCAAAGTCCATTCAGTCAGTGTCAATGACTGTGGTGTAAGAGCACTGCGTACAGTATGAACATTAGGACCTGAGCTGCAATAAGACTAAATAACCAAATCTAGGTCATGTTTAGGGGTACTGAAGAAAAAGCTCATGGCGTGGCTCGGAGTCTCCTCTCTTCTTCTGGGAGTCACTTACCCAGCACAAACAGACTGTGCATGCTTAGCAACGACTGTTGCTGCTGGATACTAATGAAGCAGTATGCTCATTGGGAGCAGCGAAGCAGTCCCTCTCATCTTCAGGCGCCCTCTGATTAGTCCGAAATGCAAATCCTACCTCCGCCCAGGGATCTTAAGGGCAACAAAGCCCCAGTAATGAATGCTCAACAGTTACACATACAACCACCTCTTCAAACAAGAGGCTGCTAGAAAGCTTGCATTGCATGAGCTCGTCTGGTTCACATCATGTGGCCCACAGATGGTTGCCTTTTGTCTGAGTTACCAGTTCATACTACCACTGTTGAAAAACTCGGGGTATATTTTTGCGACGACAATTCTCTAATGGACGCTGCCGGAGCTGCACGTAGCAAACACTCTGCAGTGCTGAGGCGAATGAGTGGCGTGGTTTGCCTGCCCGGCACTTGCGCTGCGGCCTCTCAACACAGACCAGTGACCTTCTGATAAGCCTTTTCAACAAAGAGCTGGGACTCAGACAATGCAACAGTTTGATGGCCTTTTCATATTTCACCATCGCAAAACATCTTTTAACACACCCACACAAAATTAAACTGCGTCAGACAGCGCCTCACTCATCTGATTAGGTAATTCAATCATTTGTAGACGCCGATGGGCCTCGTATGAATCCAGTCAATGGGAAATGCAACTCTTTGGCTGGGTTACAATAGAAGAGAGGTGTAGGCTGTTGAGCGCTTAGCAAAATTATGAATGTTGTTATATGACCTTTTAAGGACGAGGAACCATTAAGGTTTAGAATAAGAAAGAAGGGACACATAAATCCCAAGTGCCTTATAAGTAAGACCAAAAACTTTGATTTGATATAATGTAATTAGCCATATAATGGAGTACAAATAAAAGACTCTGTAGTTTTACCTAGTTTATCTTAATCTAGGTACTAGAAGAGGTATAAAGTCATCCTTGTTGACACACCAACAAATGTGCAGGTGTTTTGTTTTTCTTATTTTTATATGTGCATGTCATCTGTAAAATGCAAAATATATGTTTGTGTTGTGTTATGAGACAGAAGTGACAGCAGTTCTGCGAAGAGATGAGATGCCTGGTGCAAGGTGGATACTTGGTAGGGGTGATTTACCTTGAAAAGATCGGCAACCTGCGTTACATTACCATCGGTGATGTTAGTTTACATAACAGTGTGTCCAAATGCGAGCGTGTCTGGTCTTACCGTGAGCATTGGGGTGGTGAGAAGACCCCATGCAAAAAACTCCAGGAAGATGACCACCACAGCATGGTAAACACTGGGCTCACCGATTCCCTGAGGCTGGATGGAGACAAAGAGACACATACAAAGGTAATTAGTTAAGAAGCAATAATCGTTCTTTACTGCATCGCAGGGGCTGTAAACAGTACACACATTAACAGATCGAACCTCCAACTGGAATCTAATTCAAAGAAGCTTTCGTCTAATGGTACAGACATTTAGCATCACGTGATCCTGCAGGATCGCCCACAGTGGAGATGGAGTGAGTAAGCTAATAAAAATAAAAAGACATTCTTTCCATCCAGACTTTTGGAAAAAGTTTGGCCTCAGCAACTACAGGGCTGAATGTTGCACTAAACCACCAACAGAATCTGGATTGTTGTGACTTGTGTACTTTTTCAATTTTCCATTGAATTTAAAATTCATTATTGATGAACTTTACATTACATTCACACAAACCATAAGGTTACCATGTTGACTTAAGTTGCTGGATATTCATATAAAATGAAAATGGTATTGCCTTTTAACCGATAACTTTCAGAGAAACTGTGTATTTGTATACGCCAAAATTAAGCGGTTTCATTTTCTCATTGCCAAAAACTATTACTAATAAATTGTTTTCTCCATCTACAAGTGACTTAGTGCTCCACAAATCTACCATCATAGAAGATCAAAGACCATGAAGCAAATATGCCGCATATATGCATAAACTAATTGAAAAGCATCATTGTGGTTTCATCCCTTTAGTGAAGCATAGTAAAATATATGCATGGCTGTAAAGTGAAGAGAAAGTATGATCGAGTGAGAGTGGATGCTGAGCACGATCACAGTGAGGGGTGATGATTGTGGTGACTTAAAGTAGGCCAGGGCCACCTCAACATAGACATTAGCTGCTAGTTTACTTTAGTTCATGTGGTTGGTAACGCATTGAGAGTCTACAGATCTGACTGAGCCGGCCACAAGCGGTAATTGTAAATTGACTGGAAAGGACGGTATAAATCTCCTGGAAGTTTGTCATCACAGGCAAATCAGAGGAAACTCATCTGTTTTGTTCTATGGTGACTATGATCACACCATCTGCTTGGCTGAAAAAAAGAGGAACATTCTCCAACGGTTTCATTATAGAGATGTTGCAATTTCCTCGCAATCAGCGTATGCTACATCATCAGAGTTCACATTTTTATATTGACGAGTATTGAAGCCATATATATATATATATACACACACACTTAACGACCGAGTAGTCAGAGAAAGCTGCACTAACAGAGACAATAACAATGACCTTAACTAAGGACCTCATTGGACTATTGCCCCAATACGTCAGGATCACAGCCATCAACAGAAAAATGTGATCAGTTCTTGGGAAAACAGTGTTCTGCTTCTCTTCATTAAGATTACAAATCTGTGTCTTCATACGTACATTACATAACCATCTCTGATGCCTCGCCATATTTATAAACAACCCTGCCACACTGCTCACACTTTTCAGGCCTAATTTGGGACGATCTCTTCCTCGACCATCTAAAAAATCATGCAAAGAACTACAATATCCGATGTATTTTGTTGTCCATTTGAACTGTGTGACGAAGAAAGTTGACGCTTCCATGTATGTTGATCGTATCCTGATACGCATTATGGTTCAATCGCACCTGCCCCCATCGAAGTGTACCTGCAAACAACACGCTGTCGTCTAACCAATCATTAGCAGCGCATTCTGAACAGACACCACATAGTAATACGCCTCGTTGCGTCGCGGGGGTTAAAAAGTGGCAGTCAAAATGTTTTGCATATCTGAAATGTTTACTTAACGCCAACCGTTCGCCGCTCGCTTGTTTGTTTTCAACCAATGTTAACAACCCGTGCGTTTTACAGTGTTAACTGCGCCTACTTACAAACCTCAATGTCGAACAAACATCTTATGGTGACAAGCGAGTTACACTATTTTGTCTGGGAAATAGTTGGCTAGATAATATGTTGATTATCAGTTTGTTTTAAAAAAATGAACAGTAGAAACATATGCTAGTGATGCTAATGTTGGTGTTAACCTAGCCTAGTTTCTGTCTTAGCACCGTCATGCGTAATTTTCGAAGATTTGAACGAACGCAAGACGTCGTTAAATGTGGTGGTTTGAAAGTTAGATGTACATGCGTATTATAGGAAATACTGTGACAAGATACATAAATGCACACCGGACGGTGACATTATCCAGTTAGCATTGCCAGGGCTGACGTGTAAACGACTCCGCTAGCGGACGTAACGTTAGGCCGCTAACGTTAGCCGATTCTAGTTAATAGCTAGCAGGGTTAGCCGGACCGATTCAGCTAACGGTCAACATTATCCGGTGGGACAAACTACTACTGACAGACCGATATAAACAAATGGCGCCACTACTACTACGTGGTTCATGAAATAAACAAGGCCACAAACTAACTACGGCAGCAGATACACAGTTTAGCATAGTGGAAAGCCTACTTAACGAGGAAAAAATAAATATTTAACTCACACTTCCTCCATCTTTTATTATAATTTTCTTTGCAAGAAGAATGCTGCGGTTCAGCCGCTTTTTCTTCTTTTTCTCCCCCGTCATTGTTAACTTATGTCCATTCTTGGGGTTAGATGGTCATCGTCGCACCTATAGGAACTAAAACAATCTGGTGATTTCCGCTTCAACGGTCCTAACACTTCGGAAGTCGGCTGTAGGCAGCTAGCAGCGAGCTACCTAAATGATGAATTCTCCACCTCACTTCAACCCGTCTTCCTGGACTGACTGTAGACCCGCCCACCCAGAGCAACAGCGCTCAACGACTGGCTGCCTGGTGAAAGAGTAAATCCATGCAGTGGTTCTGATTGGCTAGAAAAAACATTGGCGCTGCTGAACGTCAAATGGCGATTTGTGGACATCACACAGCGGGTTCGTTGTACAAGAGGAGATCCCATATTTGGAAATTGAATGAATTTTGTGTACACGACGTTCTGCTTCTTCGACAAACGTAATACATAAAACGACAAAAATGCAAATTAATAATACATGGAGGGTTGCGAAACCTTCGATCTCTCTGGTCTTACAGTAATTCTCTGATTTGTTTTAAAGTAAATTTGTTTTTTTGTTAACGAAAGTGGAAAGACCCAAGTGGGTGAATGTGTGTAAGCTTTATATTTTTTTGACATAATCCATTTGAAAATAAGTAAAGATGGGGAAAATATAATTGTCTTGGCTGTATATTAACATTGTGACTGTTATAATGGTAAAAATACGAAGTCTATCTCTCCATTCACATTTGGGTTTAATCAGATTAAATTGAAAAAGTGTTTTTTGGAAAATGAAAAGTGGTGAAAAATGTATCAAATCCACACTTGTGCTTGAGAATTTTATAGGGAGTCAGACAAAAAACAGTCAATTTGAACATTTGAAAACTACACTTGGTGAAGATAAAACTAAAGATATACGAGAAATCTGGAAAATAGTAATTTCCGTCAACAACAGAAGAGTGTGTGGGGGAGGGGGTGATCTAGTTTGGATTAACATGGCAATAACATTGAAGAGATCATTAATGTTTTATACAGTAGGTATTAGGCATTTGTGATCTCATTAACATACAAGGGTGGTTCTCAAACCTCCACCTGAAATACAATCTCAGTTTCAATACATATTACACTGAATATGTTGGTTCAACATGTGACATTTCAACTACAAACAAATTATATTCAGTTTGTTTTTATATTATATTTCTAGTAAAATATCTTGTATTAGTTTGGTAAAGTACAAAAATAGTAAAAAATTATGAAACCAATCATTTGTTTGATTCTCTAATTGATAAGCGTTGGTTCAGACACTATTTTTTTTTTTCATGTTTAGTTTGTCACATAAAGTATTTATTTTATAATACGTGTCACCATCAAAGCAGTAGTACTAGTTAAAGACATCTATATTACATCATGAGACATGTGAAAATGGCGAGTTTATTATACAAAAGTCCAACCCTGAGGATGTTCACCCCAATATCCATTATTCCATATATAACGTGCAAGCATGCATATATAAAAATATATATGTATCAACATTTATTTTGTGAAACAGCCTTGCAAAACCAACAGAAGTTCCACGGGGAAGTATTTTCAGCCTTCAGTTCGAAGGCAACAATATGCCCCCTGCCCTTTCCGGCGTATTGAATCAGTGATCAGTCACAGCAATATCTCTGGGACTTGAAAAAAGTTCCAGGTGAACAACAATGCACTCAACGAGAGCCCCAGAACGCAACGTCGTCTGTAAAAGCACTCTGGTTCTCCTTTATAGAACACTTACAAAACATTTTACCCCACAAACACCATAAATTCTCATGACTACAGCGGCAGAAATACTCTGTTCATTTGTAAAGGAAGGACTTGTATCCTTAATAGCTCACCATGTTTTTCTCCTTAGATGAAACACAGCTGGTCACACAGCTTCACATAAGGGTCAACCTTTTATAAAATGTGAGCTGTACAACTCAGAATTTAAATAGAATATTAAGAGGTTTAGGCACTTCTATTGGCACTTCTCCAGATTAGTTAAAAAAAACAACAACAAAAAACCTTAAGGGACAGTCCGTACGATCTACCGTCACAAAGCATTTGGTTTCCATAGCAGCATTGAAAACTGGAAAAAGTCTATAAAACAAAGTGCACAGCTATTTTTTTGACATTCACACATGTTTTTTTTTAACACATGCTTGAGAATCGTTCAATCTTTACAAATCCTGGTGTTATGTGCAGGTTCAATCTTCATCGTCATCGATGAAGGGAATGTCCAGGTCATCAAAGTGCCGACTGGAAGCTTTGTTTGTGATCTGGGACTCGACGGCGTCGGGGGAAGGGTCGTCTCGGCTTGGCAGGACGTACATGGATTGAGTAACATCCGTCTTTCGGCGCGGTGCAAACTCTCTCTCCGCGTCATCTTTCTGAGCCATGAGACTCCTGACTCTCTGCGCCAGGTCAGCGGGCTTAGGTGGGCAGGCGGGTTTCTGGGTTTTCAATCGCATGGTCACCTTTTGTGGTACTAGAATAATCAGAGTAGCAAATGTTTCTGTTATGAGCTTGTAGTATACACACACACACACACACACATTTCTCTGTTGGTTGGATATTGAGGTCAATGTATAAAATACCTTTGATATAAATAGAATTAGTCATTCTGCTGAAGGAAACCAGTCTACGATTAACGAGTATATGAAGGGCGCAGAAGTTTTTAAAAGCAGGTTGGATTGGGTTTGGATTTTTTCCCACCTTTGACTACTTCCAAACTTTATCCCTTTGTAAAGAGAAGACAGCCCTCTCGTGTATTTGTACAAGGCCAGTCCAGACATTGCTATTATCAACATTGCAGGATGATCCTCCGGAAAAGCTAAACTATAGCTCAATTTTAATTGGACCACAGCGCAACTTCATCTGCAAGGATTCCGCAATGGAATATCAAATATGTGTAAGCACACATTCCAGGTGGATCACTTTGTAATGCAATATTTATACTCTGTGCGCGCGCGCAGTGGCTGCCATGATAACATGGTCCAATTAAATGTATCATCAACCATCCAGAGGATATTATCAAAAATACCACGTAGCATCACGGGGCGGGGATAACACTTCTAGCAAGTCATCTCTTTAGAGCCAGAGGAAGGAGAAAATAACGTACCTCCCTACTGACCTTCCGAGTCCAGGCTGCCCAGACTGTCCGAGCTCATTGTCGACAAGGAGTCCAGGTTGTCATTGTCCGATTGCTCTTGCTCCAGGTCGGGTAACCCGCAGGCCAAGTCCACCCTGAGAATTACCAGACAAAATGTTGTTATTTAAACTCAAGTCATTTATAAGCATTACCCCCCTGCACGTTGAAACACAGCTCACTTTTCTTGCTTGATGGATCTGATCCTATTCATGAGGGTCCTCTCCAGTTCATCAGACTGGTATGGAACATCCAGCTTCTTTTCAATAAGCTGCACAGCATCATTGAGAGGAAAAAGGGTGGATATTTTGGTTAAACATTATATGTATTAAATATTGGGTAGTGGTGGCTAATTCTAGCTTAAACTGGCTATCTCCCCCAGTGAAAGCAGGGAGACATAAAAAAGCATGTGCAATGTGTGTTCCGACTTTCATATTAAATTTACACAGAAAAAGTATTAAAGATTAAAGACTGAACAAAAAAAAATGGTATTAAGGTGTAACCTGATGGGAAACACAGGTCTTGAAGTTCTCTCACCGTGTTTTGTCTCCTCAGTTTGAGCTGACTGACAGCCAGGGCCTCTGCGTATTCCAGCTGCTGGATATTCTGCATCTTCTCATTGTAGCGTCTGAACTGCTCAGTGATCAGGATCTCAACACACCTGCCGACATCATGGTAAAAGAAGAGCACACACCCGTCAAAACAATGTCCCCCTCTGGAACGGCATACCCTGTGTCCAACATTTGACTAATTCAAGAGAAAATGATACGTAAATAAATAAAACAAAACTTCCTGAAGAGTTAATGGAGTGTGCATTATCACTCACATTGTAGTCTTGGACACATCCTTCATTCCCAGGAAGGGGTCGTTCACATCAGGTGAACGCAGGACGCAGGGGGCAAACACGATGGCAAGAGAGCTCGGGGACATCTTATTGTGCTCTTCCTCCTTTGCAACCCTAAAAAAAAAGAAAAAAAAATCCTTGCATGTCAATAACACAACCAAATAATCACTGACGAGTGGAGGATTCTATGCGTCGCACATTTTAGAATATAGTGAAAATATATATTTTTGTTTCGACAACACACATGACCAAAGCGTCACAGTTCATGAGTAGAAGCAGAAGAAAGGGAAGAAGAGATTGTCCTACCTGACCAGGTGAAAGATGAGTCGCTCTAACGTGTTGTAATTGGCAGGTGGAAGTTCATCAACCTTTTGGTATATAGCCCTTATCCTCTCAGCTGGCTCTGGCAGCTCTGGGGGGGGAGGGGACCAAAGACCAAAATTACTAATCCACTAATCGGGAGCAGCCCTAAGAAGGTGAATCAACTTCAACAGTAGTCAATGGTCAATCATATTGATAATTGATTTATCATCAAGTAATGTTCTAGCAAATAAATAAGTACTTGCAGCTTCTACCTTGTAGGGATTGCCTATTTAATTCAGGTCTTACAAACTATGAATATTTCCTCACCCACGGCATGCAGGAAGTCGCTGTAGAGGGAAAAAGTCATGAGGGGGTCCGGCAGCTCTCTGAGCCAACGTTTAACCAGACCCGTGACGGTGTGGATGGAGTAATTGTCTAAACTCGGACCTTCAGGATCTAATACCCCAAAACAGAACACACGGATTAGACACACCATAATCCAAGACATACGGGTTTGATAAGGGTACATTGTTATCAATATGATAAAAGTATACTTTTCAACTTCATTAAATAACAAATAAAAGCAGAGAATACAAGTTATTTAAGAGTCCCAAACAATGTTCCTTAATTTCAACAACAAATAAGTCATAACAACAGAGGAGTTCAGACTAAGAAAGACAAAAGATGGATGCGAAGAACGCGGGAAATCGTGTGGCTGGTCTCGCTGCACACCAACCGTGCAAATTAATAGCGAAAGTTAAATTGACCTCATGTTACGTTGAACTCTAATGTGAAATGACTAATCTGAATGGATTTATTAGGTTCTTCAACCAACGTTTTGTGCATTACAAGTTTATTCAGAGAATTCCTTACCAGTCTCCAGAATCTGGTGTAGTTCCCTCGCTCGGCATGTTGAGCCCGACTTGCGGTAAATGCCCTCCGTGTAGAGGCCGTTTAGCTCCACGTGCATCAGCAACAACTCCACCACTTTGGGCACAGGGTCGGCTTTACTGGTGAGGACACACACCTGCACCCCAAAGTGAAGGGAGCCCGGTACACGGTCATCCTGACACAAGCAAAGACAAGAGGAGGTAAAAAAATGATTTAAAAAAGACAAAAAAAATGTAAATCTCATAATGGTTTATAGAGTATTACAAATGGCCATTTACCTTTCTGTCACATCGCGTTGAGCAATCTGTGATGATTTTGTTCAGGCAGTTTTTGTGACATATTAACTTGCAAGCTTAAAAAAAAGGGTACATTTTTGAGTTTAATGTAATGGTTTTGCTCTTTTGAACATTCAAAAAATATTGTGTATTCACGCGGCTCTTTGAACTCACCACTGCACATGTAGGCTTTCTCCATTCCCCAGATGTAAGAGCCACACAAGTCACACGACTGCATGATGTTCACCTGGTAGGTGCTGAATAGGTGATCCAGAGGACTATTGACCTGCAGAGAGACAGAGTGCACTGGGATGATATACAATCAACATGTGATATAAAAACTTTGCAATGCAGATGATGATATTCAACGTACACATGTGTCCTTTTTTCTCCTCTTCTTCATCCCCTTGTTGGCCTGAGAGAAGCCAAAGGAGAAAATTTATGTAAGAAGAGAATGGTTTATGGCGGTTTATAGGTAGTTTAGAGACGAACATTACCTTGGCTGGTTCAGACTCCACTCGCTTCAGCTCGCCCCTTATGAAGGCGTCCAGCATGGACTGAAACAAGTTGACCACCAACGAGACCTCCGTCTTGTTGTCCTTGGACCCCGCTAGCGTGTTCACTTGGTTTTCGTAGCCCTTCATCAGATCTTTGTAGCCAATTTGGGGCTTCTGTTGGTCGCAGAGTGTTCACGGAGTATCAGTGACCACTTTCCATTTTCTTAATTTGGTTGTTTGTGAGACATTCAGTGGCAGAACAACTTTAAGTGACTTGATGGTAAAAACGAACAAATCAATCTACATAACATCCGATACATTGCGAAATAAGAACAAAAGGTAAGTGAAGAAGTGTGTTGAAATCTTTTTCTCTTCTTTCCTTCTGCTGGATCAGAGTTCATATCGTACAGAGAAAGAATCCGTACCGACCTGGAGAGAGTACATGCCCTTGATGGTTTCTCTGAACTGCATGGTGGCTGTGAGGAAGATGCTCTCTGTTTGCGACAGATGTTTTATTCTACTTTGCAGCTCATTCACCTGAGGACAAAGAGGAGTAAAGTAGGAACAGGTGAGAGGGGTTTGGACACTGAGGTGGCATGTGCGTTAACCTTTCGGCTACCGGGGTAAAATTCTTTGGAGATCGGACAATAATAATATTATTATATTATTTTTATTTCACAGTGGAGTTATTTCTTTAGCAACCCCCCCTTTTTTACAACGTTGTTGTTGTTGTTGTCGCTGGTTACGCACTAAGCAATGCTCAGCCTCTCTCAGCTTGATCTTCAGACTCCATTCTTCCGTGGGGGGGGGGGGGGGGATCTCACCTGGTTGCCGAGGAATTCGTCCAGTTTCCGCAGCTCGTTGGGGTCTGTGATCTCACGCTCCAGAGACGTGTTGCACTGCGGCGCCCGTGTGGCCCGGCTGATTCGAATGGTCGGGTCCTTGCCGACCCTCTCGGTGTTCTGGTCCGGCCTGTGGTAGGTTTGTGGCGTGTAGTTCGGCAAGGTGAGTGCTGTCAGATGAGGGAGATGTGGCATTAATGGCAGCAAATAACCCCCAGATAGCAGTAGGAGAATGAGGCATAACGGTAAGTTTTAGGTTTAGTCACCTGCTTTACTTGCTGTAGAGTTGTTGAGCGGCGGATATTTAGGTGCCCGCTTTCTCAGGAATTTACTGAGGAACCAAAGCCTGAAAGACAGTCTTCATCAACTCCATGCAGCGTGTAATTTACAGTATGTATGGTTATAAAAAAATAGAACTTGAACAGTTTCCTCTGAACTCAATGAGAGCGTTTTACTTCTCAGGCGTTGTGAGTTGTGATTCGTTGGATCCGTGTGGTCCCGAGTTCTCATTGCGGCTCCTGGCCTGAAAACTGAAGCACGACCCATCAGTATCTGTCGGTATCTGCAGTAAAAATAAAAAAAAAAACGTGTACTGAGAATACTGAGAAGAAAAAACCACCATGTCGCCCTGCGGAGGCTGAACCACAGCTCCACCACCATCACCAAACCGGTCCCCATAAACCCGATCAGATATCAGCACCACAATCTTCCACCATTTTTAACTCATGCAAAGCTGCATCGTCTCCTGCCACCAGCTGACCGATGACCTTTTTTGATTTAATCAGTATGAGCCATGTTAGTACATAAATTGGTACATAGAATATTGGGTCAGTGTGTTAAATTAATATTAGATATTTACAAAATCAACAGCTTTTTAAATGTTAATGTTAATTGTTAAGAGTTTTTTGTGAGTTACCATATTCCAGTGAACGTTTTTTGCCATGACCTATGGGTTGATTAAATTATTTGTTTATATAGGTTATAATGATATACAGTAGATTAGTGTGTTTGCGAATAAATACTATCAAACAATGATACAATTCCAACTTTCGCACATATAGTTGCCTTAATAAGATTCATAATGAAGCTGCTGTATAATATGAGCTTTTTTGTACTGTAAAGGTGAACCAACATTTGAACAAGGAGACAAATAAGATCAGGAATGAGCTTTGGAAATGGGCTTTTTAGGATTTCTTGTGTTCCTTTTTTGTGTTTCAGATGCAAGGTCTTTTTTTTTTTTATCGCCGTGCTTGGCTGCAAAGCAGAAACGAGAAGTCCCAGAGCAATGCAACCTTTGATGCGGGACCTGCATGCAGACCAGAGTCATGCTCAGGCACAACGTCCTCTCGGGCCAGTACCTTGACCTGGGATTCGAGGGCCCGGACATCCGAGCTACTGGCAGAGCTCTTCATGCCGGCTACATGGGGGCTGATGGGAGGCAGCGGAAAGCTCCAGCATTCGCTCTCATTGGAGCCCCCAAAGTTCGACATCAGGCCGCTGCGGGCGTGGGCTAAGTGCCGCTTGCGTTTGGGCTGCTTGCGGACACGCACCCTGACCTGATTGAGCCGGGAAACGTGGAACCCTTCTTTGATTAATGCCTCAGTTGGTGCGGTTGTGAGCTTACACCGCACGTAACTATAGTACTTTGAAAAGCTAACGCCAACAATTATTGTTGCCCAGGATACTCTACGAGGAGATAAAGTTAAAATGGATCGAAAGTTCCAGTGTTTTGAATCATATAATGTTGACAAAGATTACCTCGTTTGTGGATGGCGAGCTGTCAGAGCCTGACGAGTTGACCTTTGATAGCTCATCAACAGACATGGACTTCCCTTTGTGCCTGCGTTGCAGAAGGAAAAAGGAGCAGAGCTGTGGACTGTTGTGGGATTTTGAAATGATTGGTAACAGCATCGAGATATACGTTAAGAAAAAGGATTGCCATGTAAGCATCTTGTGATACAAAGAGAATGTTATGAGGTTATTAAAACAGCGTGTTGATGACTCAAAGACTCTTACTGAAACTCATTTTTCCAAACGCCTTGTCGCCGCTGTGTTTCTGGACTCGATTCATCCGTCCGTTCGCCCTCGCTCAGCCTTTCCCTCCATTTCTCAGCCTTCTCCTTGAAGGCCTCAACATCCGTGTAGCGCTGCAGCGAGCTGGCTTTAGACGGGCCCGGGCAGGGCTCCTCTTTGGCTTTAGGGTCGAGCGGAAGGGAGAGGGGCCTGGCGAGAGGGGGAGGAGATCCTCTGCCCTCCCGCTTCTCTCGGCTCCTGGACTTCTGCTCGGTCCGGTTGGGGCTGAGCTCCACTTTCTGCTGCCTTGTTAACTCCTTTTTTGTCAAACTGCAATGCAAGATCCTCTAAATCAGACTGGCATCACAAAAACATTCGTAATACAGATGCTTGTCCTTCAACCTAAAATGCAGATATTTGACAATAAGTTGAAGCAGAATGACCTGTGGATAAAATCTTGGTCAATACAAACGGATCGTCGTTTATGCTTCATAATTATTTTAAGATTACTTCCACGGCTTTAAAAGAAAATAGTTTTTTCAAAGACAAATACACAATTTGATATGCTCTTAAATAAATATTTACGCTATGCTATGTCAACAAAATATACACAACATTTACACCCTTTATTTCCCCGTGTCTTGAGGAACCTGCTAAAATACGTGCGTTGACGTGAGTTCTAAACACATGCAGACGTGTGGGTTTAATACCTGACCCGCCCAAGCCGGTTCTTGGACCCGTTGCTTTCCTTCTCCCGTTGGTCCTTGTATTTCTTCAGCGAACTTTTCCAAGCCGTCTGGATCACCGTAGCAGCTCGGTTTTGGTTCTCGTAAAACTCCTTCCAGTTTCTCTAAAAAAAATAATTAAAAAACGTACATGTATACGTGTAACTTTAAGATTAATTTTTTTCTTGATAAGACACCCAGCAACAAGGCAGATAATTCATTCTTATGTAATTTATATTATTAATTTTGCTTGTACTTAACTTTTTCCATTTTAGGTAATTTATTTTTAACTTATTGATAGCGTTATTCTATTTTCTATGCACTGCGTATACGTTCTTTAAAACTCATTACGTAATACTCTGTTAATTATCTGTTTTTTGTCTTTTGATATAACATTTGATATAACTCTGGCACAAAAATCTCCTTCAGGTTAATAAAGCTTATCTACAACATCCTAGGAAACTTTAATTGTCCAATAGTCTTAGTATATTTACATGTCCTTTTGTAAACAATATTTTCTACCATAAATGGTACCTGAATAATCATTGTGGCATCTCGCTTTTGCAGGAAGTGGATCCTTAACAGACAAGCACGGAACCAGCGCTGCAGGACGATGATGCGATGCATCACTTCTTGCTTGTGTGTGTCTTGGAGGAGCTGCCGAGCCTTTTCCTTGAGGAACACCTGAGTAGATTAAAAAAAGACACAGTTAATGCTAACCCTGGAAACATGCTGTGTGTGAAACAGTACCCAGGATGAAGTAATTTCCGAGGAATAGCAACGTTACTTTCAATTCTCTGGCCATTGTGATAAAAACCATCATGGTCCGTTAACTTCAGAATAAATTACTGCTATGATAAAGAATATATACCTTGGTTTTTCCTATTTGATAGGTGGTCCTATCCAGCTTCATCTTCTCAAACAGTTCAGTTATGTGCTCTGGCTTCATAGTAGTTACTATTGGAAGCAAAATTCTGAACTGCTCAACAAATTCCTGTCATCAAAAGAAAACTGTATCAGAAGTGGAAATTCATTTCATTCACAATAGCCAGGATTCCTTCTAAATGCATTGCAAACATTAATTGAATTTGAAAGAAAAACTGCAAAAGAACATGCAATTAGTGCTTATTTTCATCCTCTACTATAATGCAATTATTAGTCGGCCCAATCGGATTAGTAGCAGGTGGCAGCAATTCTACAGAAAACTATTTTAATCCATTGCAGAAGATGGCGAAGCATACAATAATAATAATTTCCATCCAATAATTAATGTATAATAATCGCCCACCTTGAATGTGTATTTGGCACTAAAGCCCGACTTCTTGATGTGAACCATCTGCAGTAGGCCTTGGTACTTAATTTGCTGTAGCACAACGTCGGCATCAAAGTGTAGATCCTTCTGCAGAAATAAAACATTTCCCCAAGTGATGAACCGCGTTTTACGCCCCAACAGGTAGGTAGTTTGCATTTACAGTGATGACGATGTGCAACGGAATCACACGTGACTTTACCTTTACATTGTTGGAACGAAGGCAGAAAATAAAGAATGGCTCGGCTTTTCCCATCGTCTCCATCAGTTTCCCAAGTGAAGTCTGTGAGACACAGACGTGGAGTAAGTGATGTTTGATTGTTTTGTTATTACAATAGAATATTTATTTTTTCTAATAAACGGTTTGGACTTTATTTAGACCTTTTTCATTTTCTCTACTGTAGTACAGTAAAGTAACGCTCAGTAACTGATGCTCTTAATGAGTTAACAATCACCTTCAAAAAAAATTCTCTTTTTGAGACATTAATCAAATTTCTCCCTCTAACATACAGGTGAAACTCGAAAAATTTGAATATCGTGCAAAAGCTCATTACTTTCAGTAATTCAACTTAAAAGGTGAAACTAATACATTAGTATATATATATATATATATATATATATATATATATATATATTATATTGTATATTGAACGTGACATGAAGTCATGATTGAAGTCGCCCTTCAGTAAGCGGAGCCATAATGATCAGCAGAGGGGCAGAGTGACCTCACCTGGAACTGAGTGCTCACTGTCGGGGGCTTTGCCCTCCGATGAGGGTGGAAGATGAACTTGCTGGTTCGGTCGTGTGCCGTGAGGCCCACGATGTGTCTGAGGGACTGCAAATCCATGAGGTTCTGTTTGATAAGACATAAATCAAGTCTGTGAGCTTTTTGACAACAAAAAGACTTTGGACGAACCCATGGAGGAAAGGATGTGTGTGTTGTGCTGGTTTATAGCGTACTCAGCTCAGCACACGGGTAGAAAAAAACCCATTTTAACATCTTTTCTACTCAATACACAAACAGATCATCAGTAAAAAATCACCTTTGGAATGAGCTGCTTTCGTCGACTGCCTCGATTTTTCCTGCGGGAAAAAAACCCACAGACAAAGTGAAGCTTCATTCCACCTGTAGCGCTGGAAAAAGAAGAAAGCGTAACGCAGCAAAATCAGGGTGTATGAAAGGCCTCACTTACTTTCTCTTTTCGTAATTGACAAAGATGTCTTCAAACACATCGAGTGGATGTTCATCGGAGCGATCGAAGGAGAAATCCAGAGTCAGGCTGTTGCTGGGAATGTCAGAAGAACTTTAACTTGAGTTTTCCTTTGACATACGCATACGTTAACAGCCGTTTTTAAGGCAAACGCATTACTCCCTGTGGGTCACCATGTTGTCTTGTGCACTAGTTATTTAAGGATAAATGAATGGGGAAATGAATGAATGAAAAATAATTAAATGTAGTATCTGGGCCTGTGTTTGAGATGAACTCTGGATGCTCGATGGCTCCAGCTGTTAATTGTTAAATCTCAAACAGAAAAGGCAACATCAGGTTGTCGTTTTGAATCCATTTGTTTATTTCATAAGGGAAATTGAGCTGGAACAGAGACATGCGAGTGGCAGTGAGTCCACTATAAAACGCATTAATGCAGTAAATTTACCCGGAAAGTCTCTCCACAGCAGTGGTGCCACGTTTCTCCATGAAGGTTTTGTGGGAGCTTCGTCTACCAGATACTGTGGTGACAAAAACACAAAACCAGCTCAATATAATAATCAAATGGAAGCTGAATGAGGAAAAAGTCAGCCAATAACAAACATGTCATTCATGCAAAGACCCATGTTGTTTTTTTAATTGTAGCTGCTGAAAAAGTGGCTCGATAAGCTACTTAGAGCCGCTTACTCGATTCTGCCCGCTGGCGTCCCAGTTTCTTGAATACTGAGAGGATGCGGATGGTGGCTCGGAGGACTCCCCATCTGAACAGAGCTTCCGGACTGGATGCGACCAAGTGATGAACAAACGCCCGCCCACTGCTCCGGAGAAGTGAAATGACTTCAGGGCGAATGTGCTCCGTGTTCTTCTGACGAAAATCCTGAAGAGCGAGAAGAATCACGACAAACATGCTTGGTTTCTTTCTCCTCTTTGCAGCGGCACATGGGAGCCCTACATGCACTACCTCAAACCTCACTGTGCAACAACAGCCTTCTTGGGGCGAGGGAGCAGCATTAATCATCGACTAATTTCAAAAGGTTATCCGGGTTTTTCTCACGGTGGCTTATCTAACAAGGCTACTGCAGGCCCACCGCCGTGTCGCAGTGTACTTCTACTGAATATCAGTGTCATATACTTTGTGGAACAAAAAATGCTGGCTTTGAGGGAAATATACCCTACCTTGATGTGATATTTAACCCTTCCGGCAAAGTGTCGAATGATGAAAGTGGGCTCTCGGAGTGGGGAAGGAACAACTAATGGGTTGTCCCCATGTTGATGCTTCAACTTGTCCAACAGGGTTTCATCCGTGGCCCGAGGGAGGCTGAAGACACAGAGATAAGAAGGACAGAGAATCAATATTAGTTTTCCTAAAAAACACGTATAGACGTGTAAAAAAAGAGAGTAATCCCTCTGAATCATCACTTAAGACCTACCAAAAGGCAGGAAAACGTTACATGTTCACCTACTTGCTCTCCTCATCCAGCAGGGCAAAGAGCCCCTTTGACTCCTCGCTGATCAGCCGGATGCAGCAGCTGTTGTCCGTGTAGTTGATGGTTCGCCAGGCGATGCCCTCGGAGACATAATCCTCCTGTAAAATATTTCAATATCAAGGAACTAATGAATTGGTTTCTCTGGGGGGGCAAATGTAAGTGAGCGCTTCTCTCTGGCACCGATGAAGAGACTTTAGAAACGTTTAGAAACCGAATGAACACTAACCGCCACCGAATTCAAAGCAAGATTCAAATGAAGCAAACACTGACTTGCTCACGCTTGAAGACCTGCCGGTTGATGTAACACTGAACTTTCTCAACAGAGAAGTTGATGCACAGCTGCTCAAAGCTGTTCGTCCGGAGGTTCTCGAATCCAAACATGTCCAGGACGCCGATGGACAAACACTAAAAACACAAGGGGAAAACCACACTATTCATGAACACCATCTAAAACAGCGGCACACTTCAAACATGGTTAGGTCATTTCTTTTCATTGGTATTTTTGGATAAATTCCCCTTTCAGAATTTGCATACTTTCTTATATTTGAATATGTTTGTACATACATTTTGAGGCAAATAAACCTTAAAAGTCAAAACCGCTGATGGTTTTCTTTGAGGGGAAGCATTGAAAATATTTGACTACAGACGTCAGCTGCGGTGGACGTTGCACTTTGCGAGACTTACGGGGACCGACTCCTCCATGTCCCGCCGGTTGAACATTGCGTGGTTGATGTGAAGGATGATCCAGTCGAACAGAGCGCTGTATAAAGACTTGGCCATGGAGTCCCGCACCGCGGTGGCCTAAACGCGCAGAAACATCAAACAAAGCAAATCACGACTCTCTGTTGAAAACTGTTATTCGAGGGTTTTCATAATTAAACCTAAAGGGCCAGCTGTGCACTACATTAGCTTTCATACCTCTTGTAGTGAGTAATGAGAGAGTACGGCGGCGCCGGCCCTCACTACTCTCCTCTTGGTCAAAGTCTTGACCAGTACCTCCTTTTTCACCTAGAAAAACCGTTACACCAAGAGATGGAGACTGTGGTTATCAACTCCAGCAGGGACAGCACTCGAGCGTTTCCCTTGAGGAGCATACTTTGAGCAGGGTAGACAGCGTGGACAACACTTCAGCAGGTCCCACATCCAGGACGTCAGCGTCCTCAGGCTGTGTGTACATCACATTGCCCAGGAGCAGGATGGCAGAGAGGATGGAAAATATGCTGCAATGTAAAAGACACACACACAGGGTTTTTTTTGGTATACCTTTAGACTTTTGAAATGTGCCTTTTGATCCAATATTTAGGGCGCTGACACAGTTTGATGAATACTTTAATACCACCTAGGCTTGTTGTATTTGTTCTCGTCAGCCAGATGAGGCAAACAAACCAATAAACAACCTTAACAGAGTTAATTACAAATATATATAATTGAAGGATATGCCTTTTTGTTTAATACCTTCCCTGGATGTCTATGGGAGGTGCTGCTTCTAATGAATGAAGCCTGCTATTACAAAATGATGAAGGCTGGAGGACCGAGCTGAACGGGTTACAAACTATGCGTCTGAGGCTTCCTGAATTTTACTAGTGCTTTACTCGACAAGCTGGGACTTGTCACAGACACCAGTGTAGAAGAGGAGGAACTTTTTCCGACAGCGTTCTGTTAAAAATCAAAACCAACTTTGCCTTTGTCGATGACAAATCTCACACGTCCCACAGTAAGAGAACATCATTATTATTTACAAATAAAGCGTTTTGTGGTTAATCAACTCTCTTCATGACTTAAAGGCCAGTAAAGACTTTCACTTGCTTATTATTAAAATCATACATACTGATTCTTGGTGGAGGCGAGGAAACCAACCATCTCCATAGCTTGATGGAGCCTCTTGTACTCATGCCCAAGTTTCTCCACATCATCTAAGCGGAGGTCTTCCTGCAGGACTCGGAGAGAAACATTTGCTTATGAACAGAGTTGCATGGAGGGAAACAGATAAATGTCCACACATGGCGAAACAAGATGGAGGAATTGTTTCTTTTCTTCTTGTGTTTTAAAAAAAACTTTTTAGGTATTTATTTTATACAAAAGCAAAAAATGAATGAAAATAACATAAATTAGGAGGTCAGTGGTCTCTGGTGCTGTGAAGGGGGGTTTGGATCAACGGTACCTGCTGCAGGTAACGATAATCCTGCGGCTTTAACAGGTGAAACTCCTGCTGCTCTTCCTCGGACGCACCCACCAGCAGATAGTAAAAAACGTGGTAGTTCCTGCGGGTCAAAGGTCACACTCAATAAATCAGTTTTCATTTCAACTCTCTTATTTACTCAACATGCCACTGCACAGAGGTCAAAGTTAGGGCCACATTTGACGACAGTGTGAGCAGTGCTGATACCAAACAACATCAACATGATTTTTATGAATAAAACAACACATGTGAATGATGAGTGTGTGTGTGTGTGTGTGTGTGTGTGAGAGCGTCTTCAACGTACCTCTCCCCTAGATTCCTGGACACCAGGCGGAATTTTTCCAGTAGGTACTTCTCAATAACTGCCCTGCAAGAGACACACCAGAAGAGAACGTCAACACAACGTACGAGGCGGTGGCGCAGCCGCCAACATCGTGCAGTTATGACACAGGAAGGAAAACAAACTTCAAGTCAAAGTCAAATAAAGATAAAAAATATTCACTCTGCGTGAAGCCTTACCCTCTGATCACGCCGCTCTCCAGATAGTTGAGCTGGATGAACTTCCCGAAGCGACTGGAGTTGTTATTCTCTGCTGTCTTAGCGTTGCCAAAGGCCTGTTTAAAACAAAGCAAAGACACAATTCACTGAAATAAACAGACCAACGTGTGGGCATGTTTCCCATTGATTAATTAACACAAATGCAAATGTTTAGGATTTGTTTGTTAGACATTGAAGATCAAGTCAGTCCAAACTGTATTGTTTCGATGAATTGCTTTAATCTTTTCTCGTATTTTTCTTTAAAGTATCAAAAACTTCTCAGAACTCTTTAAATTTCTTGTTTTGCCCAACTAAATCATAATAAAAGCCAGAAAAGCAGGTTATGCAAACTGAACAATGTACTGCAAATATGATTTTTTTCAACATATTAGATCAATGGTATATCCTACTGCTTATCCTATTACATACACATATACAATTACACGTTTACTAAAAATACAACTGATGTGGAGGTATTCGCATTATGAAACTATTTGACTTCTCATGCAGAGAGGTTTCCATTACCACATGATCATCATCATCATTATCATCATCATCGCTAATTCACTGGCATCTCTGCGTAATATTTCTGTCCCCCGCTGATGAGATACATTCTGAACGGTATTCTGGCCAGTGATCATTTATTCACTTGATTAAGTGGCCACAACAATTGAAAGCTCCCATAAGGCTTCATCAACAGTGTGGAGTTTATCTCTCACTTTGACATCTGCACCGCTTCCCTTCAGGGGGTTGGGGGGGGGTTCTGTTCTGCTAATTCCCTGTGGTTCATAACAGTTCAGTGAATTTCTTTTTCTTTGTTATGAAAACATTAAATCAATCAGCTGATGAGAAGGGCAGTGGTCGTTTGTTGATTCGTCAACTACCACAAAATTGATAGCGACCCTATGAATTTATCAATTAGAGCTTTGTGTAAAAAATGCTAACATTTGTAGTTTTACACTTTTTGGTGGGGTTTCAGCACTTTAACTTTTAGACTAAAACAAAGACTTACAAACTCCCAGGAAAATTGATCATGAAGATAATAACTAGCAGCAGCCCATGAGGAAACGTTAAGAGTGGCATCACTCTATGGTATTTCAGACTCCGCCTCCTCTGACTGATCCATACTGCTGACTCTGGATCAGTTTCTACTTCTCAAGTTTTACCCCTTCCATGAGGAAAAATGTAAATCCAAACAGAATCCATGTCAGAAGTGCTGTCCTCCCCCATTCCAGATTGAGAGAAGGTCGTGTCTCAACAGGCGGAGCAATGCTTCGGCTACACCTGCAGACTGTACCGATATCACGCTATCAGGGAAACCTTTGAATCACCCGTTCACCTCCGTAACTACAGTGCATGGTTTCATTTCAACCAGATCAATCCATCGTATCTAAACAAACGTTAGAAGAACGTTGGAAACAACACGTGGCGAGAATGGTATGTGGAGGAGGTCCTAGTTTGAGGGTAACTATTGTGAAGACAAGCCAAGTAAAAAAAAAAAAAATTTGGCCTTGAAAACACTAGTGGGAAAATACCTGATCAGTTCAAGGAATGAAGGAAACCTGTAAAACTATTTAGAAAATGCAAACGTTTAGAGGAAGGTAAAACAGTCGTCTTTGCCTTGAACGGGTCACAGTCCCCACGTTGGGAACCAGTGGTTGAGTCCATATAATTAATTTCAACACTGACCAATGAACACTTTATGACTATGTGACATCACACATACTTTGATTAAAGCAAAGAGAGAGAGAGAGAGTGAGAGAGAAAGAGGGAGTAGTAGAGAGATTTACTCTTTGTGTCGTGGGCTTGCTGAGCCTGTTCTGACACGTTACCGCCTGGCTCCTCTCTCTCTTCGGTGACCCAAAGCTCGAAGACAACGCCCTGCAAATTCCCCCCGCGGAGCTCAACTTACTGAGCACCAGCAAGGAGCACAAACCACCAGAGACAACCAACACCCCCCAAACCCCCCCTCTCCTTCTCCTCTTCCTCGTCCTCATCCTCCTACTCATACTTCATGCAACAAGTGCAATCACCTGCTGGCTACTCTGAGAGGGGGGTTTTCACAATCCTCCTTCTCCTCTGGCGTATCTGTGCCTGTTGGAGGCCTTTCAGGAGAAGAACACACCGTCGCAAAGATCAGTTACGTAGGAAAAACAATAAGGAACTCGTTGGACTCGCTCGGAAGGAAAGATAAACCATGTGTAGTCAGAGGCCGACCCCACGGAACAGTGTGCGTTGTGTGTAGGCGTTTTTTTTTATAACACAGCGGGCCACGATCCTCGGTGAAAGAGGTGTGTGCACATTCACCCTCATTAGAAGCTGGAGCACATTTAACTAGTGTGTAAAAACGATTAAAAAGAAAATATTTTTAAAAATATTTTTTTTATATACTAATGCATGGACTCCCACTTGAAGATCTGCCCTCAGTTCTCAAAAAGTTAGTGCCGAGCAGGCGAGCACTTCCCTAAAAATAAAACTATTGTGTAATTCAGTAAATGACTGAAAGCACAGGGAAATGTGGGAACCGGGTCTTCCTCTTACTGATTGACAGATAGTTACTGCAGCACTACGCTCACGAGGCCCCCAACAAAGACTCCTTTTGACCGAACTCATTGATAGTGAAACTGTAGAAAAAAAAAAAGGAAGAAAAAAACAAAAAACGTCCATGTTATTTTGGTGATAAGCAAAGCCGCGTCCGTAGGACTCGATGACAATAACTGCAGCAACATTTGAGGTTCAATAAGCTGCTTGTGCATGCAAGTCAGTGACTGGTTTGGTAAAAGATTAAGGGGGGGGGCGCAGTTTAACTGAATACGATCAGACTCGTTTTTAATAGTACATCTTTTTGAATTCATGTTATAACACGGGAAAAAGGCCAATAATAGTCCTTATTGTAGCTCTAAATTGCACACTGGCCTCTCTGTGCTTGGTGTGTCCTCTTATCCATACATACATTTTCCGCTGACTGTTTATCCTCTGGCCTTGAGACCTTTAACACACAGACACTTGCTCTCTGATACAGACCAAAGTGTCTAGCTCCCTTTCACTAATACCTACACAACGTCAACAGACTGTTGCGTCAGAGTAGGTGCTAAAGTTTCTTCTTTCCCTCCCCAGTGACCTACCTCTAGCACCGGGCCGGCCCCGAGGACGGTGCGCTCCAGCCCGCCCGAGTACGTCTTCTGGCTGAGGGCCGTCAGGCAGTGGACGAGATAACTGCAGCTCTCCGTCTTCCCCGAGCCGCTCTCCCCGGACAACACGATGCACTGGTTGACCTGCCGGCCCAGCATGGCCCGGAAGGCCCTGTCCGCCACGGCGAAGATGTGGGGGCTCAGTTTGCCCATTGGCTGGTTCTCGTACATCTTGACGTAATTGGGATTGTAATAGAGAGGAAGGAACTTATTGGGATTGATGGCGAGGAGGATGTTGCTGGCGTAGGTGTAGATTTTGAGCCTGTTGAAGCGCTGGCGTAAAGCCTCCAGAATGTTCTCCTCAGTCACAGTCTGGAGGTTGCATAGGTCATCATAGCACAGGCTGTTTTCGACCTGGTGGCCTCCATTGTTGGCTTGCTGGTCCTGCAGGATGAAGTAGTACCCGTTGGTCTGAAGGTGCCACTTGTGTGCCAGTGGCGGCCACAGCAGGACTCTCTCCAGAGGTCGTTCCCCGGCCTCCAGCAACCTCTCCTCCCTCCCGGGTCTCCTGACCTCCAGCAGGCTGTACGTCTTGCCGGCATCGAGGCCCAGGGTGACCACGGCGTTGTCGATGACATCCCTCGCCGTGTCCCCGGCGCCGACCTGCAGTGGACAGTAGGTGACCGTGTCCTGGGAAAGCCTGGGGTAGATCTGCACCACGCGGGCCTCTCCATCTGTAGAGCTCATCCTGAGGTGCCGAAGGGCTTCAGCATAACTCGCTGCTGGCGGAATCTGACCGGCATCCACTGCAGGAAGGGACACGCATCACGTGATGCAGGAGTCGATTAAGGTTGAAAAAAACAAACAAAAAACCTCTGGAACAGGCACATCAAAACGCATGTCTATGACGCGCCCCCGCCCCACCCCCCCACTGTATTCACACCAAGATCTCCACTTGCCCACCCCTCAAAATAAGTGAAAAACCAGACCAAATATTTGAAAAGATGTCTCACCTTTTGAGAAAAAGACAACAATTGAATCTTTATAACAGAAATACTCCGGAAAGCAACGAGAAGCAGAAGATATCTGGCGTTAAGGAACTCCTGCCTACGCAACTTAAGGAGGGAAAAAAAACTTTGTTCACCTGCTTCTCAAAAAAAAAAAGGTGAGTCCAGAAGCTACCTGCGACGCGTTTTAAATGATTACAAAGCAGATTTAGTTACACAATAACGACCTTCAACGTCTTTAAGACATCGAGATCTAACGTGTCCGCGTCGTCCCCGGTCGAAGAGTCGGGCGCCGAATCACTTCCTAGGTTTCTGCGCGCGGACGAACACACCCGTCAACCAGGTGGGAATAAGTGTATTTCCCTTCACTCACCTGAGTGATGTCACACTTTAGCCAACAGGAGAGAGAGAGAGAAACCCGCTGAGAAAAGAGGAAGAGAAAGAAAGAAAAAAACCCCACCACCGCGCGGCCGTGTGTCAGAGCGGGAGAAGGGGAGTCATTCGGGGGAAGAAGTTGTTTAATGAGAGCGACGCGGACGGAGCTCCTCTGTTGCTCCTCTGTTGCTCGTCTGTTGTGACGGGTGAGCTGCGGGTGTTTAGCGCCCCCTGCTGGGCGGGTGGAGGCATCACAGCCAGCTCACGGCACACCACATTGGCACACCTGCTTTATACCTGGAAGCAGTACTTACTTTTGGCCACTTGTACCTTCCTCACTCTACTTTTATTACACTATATTTATTACTATGCTAGACCTTGACACATACTATTTTACTTATTATCTTTTCATTTTATAGTATGTTTCTTTCTGGAGCTAGGCACATCATTTCACAATATCATTTTATGTTAAATTAACGGCTATGTAAGTATTTACTTTTTAGATTAGGATTTAATATACAAACAAATTGAAGGATCGGTATTAACTGTCAATAAAGAAACACTATTTTAAGAGGTTAGAATATGTATGTATGAGCTGAATAGAAAAAAAATACAGCTGTATTCTGCCATGTGAAGAAACTTGTATTGCTTGCAAAAAAATGAATTGATAAAGTTAAAACAATCATCATCATGCAATAAAATTGCAGTCAGAACCAAATCATCAGCTTTGTTAGTGCAAAAGCTAAAGAAAATCATTTAAATGTCATAACTTTGTAATATTTTAGTGCTGTTTGTAAAGATCCCCTTATTTTTCTGAGGGTTTTTGTCTTGTTGTCCTGACTCCAGAAGGTATTTTCAGAGAGGAGGAGATGTTGAGCATTATTAACCTCAGACAACGTGCTTGGTTTGGTGATTAAACATTTTGTCTGCACTCTTCAAGCTGGTCCAGAGGCTCCAAATCCTTTTGAAAATTTTAATTAACATTCTGGCCTCCAACCATCTTGAGAACGAAGCAGCTGAAAATGAATTGGGTGTTTGGACTTGAAAAACATAAATGTATTTATTTGTTAGGGGAGTGGGAGGTGCATTATAAATCTGCACAAGGACTCAGACTTGACTGAGTGGTGAGCATATTACCTGACTCGGTTATGTTCTTTGACTATAATATGACCCTTAATTTAGATCCTATTCTATGTAGAGTATGCACGATTCAATAAAAACCTGCATAAAAAATGAAAATCAATACAAGTGGACAGATTTGTTCTCCTCTTCATCCCGGTGACCACAATCTCCCTATAAACTGTCATTGTAAAGCACCCACACAAATAGAGAAACAAGGCTTTTCTATGCCACAATTTTACAATTTAAAGAGCATTACGCAATCGTTGAAGAAAAATGCAGAAAGCAATATTTTAATGCAAATGAAAGGGATACAAATACTTATATAAAAGTATAAAAAATAAACAAGTGAATAAATGAAATAAAAGTCCACATTAAGACGGGCAATAAAAACAATTGTTTACCAATGGAAGATATGCCAAATCAGAAGCAACAGTTTTGCTCATGCCAATGCGGCACCGGTCCATTCACACTGCAGAGGTGTGGAGCCGGTGTCTCCCAATTCCGTGAAGCGGCTGGCTGACCCCTCGTTAGAGGGCGAGGGAACGTGCTGCTCAGCACAAATCAGATGCAATGTTGAACGACTACCTGCAGAGGCAGCCAGATCCACCCACACAGGAAGACAAATTACACACACATACACACTCACAGGAAGGCAAATTAGGACACACACACATATACATACACACACAACATCATTTCTGATGTGTCAGAAACGCAAATTCATCACTCCTGAAGTTAAGTGCTTTGCTTAATATGTTGGTGGTCATCTGCAGAGTGCTCCTTCTGATTCATCTAATGGGGACGATGATGATGATCACGAGAGCCCCGTCTGCTCTCCCTGGGTCGGATTAGATGTCACTCTTGTTCCTGCTGAACTGAGCCAGTTATTGCAAAGACACACTGAATCCAGTTCAGTAGGCACAGGAGTGCACAACTCAGAAAAGCTCAATGCCAAAATGATTTGAAGTACAGCAGGGGTTCTATTTGAAACTCTGTGAGACAAATTGATCATATTTTTATTGGCTGAAATTGTCGTCGCTTAGAAAAAAGCTGCAGCATTACAAAATAATATTTACCTGAAATTAAGTTCTGAAGATAAACTTTTTCTTTCCCCTCTTCCCCTCGTGAATGGTCTCACCATGTGCCTGGACATGCAAGACTTTTAAAGCATTCCTCTTTTATTATACAGGTGGCCCAGCTTTTACATCGAGAGAATCCTTCTTCTCTCACCTCTCCGTCTGGGGACTAAATGTGAGCGCTCATTTTTTCATGTCAGACACTGAACTTAGCCACTGTGAACAATTCCTGTTTAGTTCAATGCTCACTAATGAACTAAATTCTGCATCTTCAGAAAAGTCATCCCGTGTTAATGTTGCAGGAAGATCTTCTGCTGCTGAAAATTCCCGCTGCAGGAAATCTGAGCTTCCTGTGTCTCGTTCTGCAAGAAACAAAACAATCTTAAAACAACTACAGATTTTATTGGAGACAATGGATTAGATTTATGTTGCAATCATGCCCAGCCCCCTGTTGCGTAAATCTACCGGCTTTCACAATGTAATTTATCCAAATGAGGAATCCAGGTCCACTGCAGGCAAAGACGTCATTAAATATAGAAAAAAAACTGAGTTAATTGGCTAATAAAATCTAATTTATTACAGGCCACTAATATGAAAGTAAAATGTGTGGAGACATAAGATAAAACATTTTTATTGATTCCAATTGCAATATGAATTGCAATTTTCCTACAGTAACCTGCATGCTAATATGCTTTGTAAAAAGTTAATTGCTTCACTTTTAAATTCCAGATGCTGAGGAATTATTTAAGTAATTTCCACTAATATAGCATATTGGCACCAGATCTTTTTATATCACTATAAAAAATATCATTCAATTATTGTAACCAGTGAGACATGCAAGCTGCATTTTTAATGTTGCAAATGTTGAAATGTCTCCAAAATCCAAGCTTCTGCATCAATCAGTAACTATAGGTATCATGTCATTAAAATAAAATAAATAGTCCAGTAGAATACTGTAAAGTTAGCTACTTTCCTTACTGACTCTATCGGCTTGCTCTTTTCACACGGTGAGTACATTCCTCCCCTGAAGAGTCTTCCTCCGTCGTCTGTACTCGGATAGTTTGTCCGAGCCTCAGGACGCAGGCTCGGTTTTCAGAATAAACCGTTTGGGTTCCGTGAAAAAACAGCGGCGCCATGACATCACCGCTCGGTGGAAAACAACAAGTGTCACACGATCCTGTGTGTGGACTCTTGTCGCCTCCAAAAGGACCGAGATGTCATACAGCAAGAATGTGAAGATAATGATACTTATTCACAGTGTTAATTATATCACCATTTCATTTCAACATCACTTCCTTCATCCTCGCTGCCCAAATAAATCACCATCATTGACTGTGTCCACAAAATTACTTGGATTACACACTTCTCGTAAACACAACCCCGAGAGTTGGATTTGTTTCAAGGGTATCGGTGTCAAAGTGAAGTTACCTGAGCTAGAATGCCATTATGTCTTTTTTCACTGCTGCTTCAGGAGAAGAAAGGGCAGCTGCGGCTTTTGTCAATACGTCGCCTCATTCTTTCCTGTGGAGCAGATCCGGGTTTTTAGTGTTAGATAAAGCGGGATAACGAGCCTCCACCAGCGCCTCAACTTCTCAAAGCTCCACTGCTCAGGTTAACGGCCTCTTCCAGGAGTTGTGAGGAGTAATGGGAGGATGGAGAGAGACAAAGAGAAATTGGGCGACCAGAAGGAAAGAATTTCAGCAAAAAAATGCAATGACAGAATAAGTTAAGCCCAAGCGGTGCATCTGGTCATAAAAGGGCCTGTAATAAAGAGTGAATCTAAACTCACCTGCTTGTAAAGAGGAGAGAGAGGCTCACCACTTTCTGCTGGTTTCTGTCGCACGTCCTAATGCAAGAGAGCGCTGCTTTCTTCCCCTTTCGAGCTGTCCGCTACGAGGTGTTGGGTGAGCGAGGGGGGAGAGCATATGTGAAAAGAGAGGAGGCACGAAAGGGGGAGGAGAGACGGAGGGAGGGATTGAGCGAGCGATGAAGGGACAGGTATGGAATTTACACACCCTGCTGGTAGCGCTCAATACTGAGATGTTTGCTCCAGCGTGATGAGTCACCCGTCTAGTGGTGGAGGGAAGAGAAAATTAAATACAAAAGGTCATTTCAGGTCATTTCAATGTTTTCTCTCAGTTTATTCGAGCTGGAAGGAATCTGGAAAAATTAAAGAGTCAACAAGAAGCAACCAATTCCCCACACTCAGTGTAATGCCATCTAAGTTCAACGTTGTTTATTGTTCTCGTACCACGAACCAGAAAATAAAATGTAAAACTTTCCCTCTCCGTCCCACGAGGGCCCTCGTGTCACTCACCATACCCTCCACGTGCTTTCTGCCTTCTCTCTCCATCCGGATGGCTGTTTGATGGCTGCAACCGGATAGCGGGAGCTCCCATGCGTGGTCGCTTCGTGTCGCCGTCCCCTCCACAGCGGGGGCAGCCGGGCTGGAAAAACACAGGGAGGCTGTTTGAGTTGTTTTTCTCTCCCGGCCTTTTTAAGAGCACTCTGCAGCGTGTTGCTCCGGCCCTTAATGCGCCCGGTCCATTTGGCCAGGCAAAGCTGTGAAACTCAAGATCACAGCCACGGTCCAAAACAATTTCACCCTCTGATTGAGCCAATATCCACTTTGCCTTTTTAAGGAGAAACAGTAATCGTATATGTGTGTGTGCTACAAGTTCAGCATTTTGTAAAAGGTTCAGAGGAACACCTACACGTATCTCTGGAACCTCATAGGTTTAATACCCTTTTCTCTCCTCGCCTACATTTGACCTTAAAACCTCAGCTCCTAAATACACAAACTTTCCAGAGAGTGGAAATCTTTTCTCAGCAACAGTTTGTAAAACGGGTTATTCTTTTGGAGCGAGAGTTTCCTCGAGCACAAAGAGAGAAACCGGACCCGGTCCGGAGTGATGGGCCGTGCGTGTCTGGGAGTCCGGGGCGCATTAGCCGAGGCTAATGGGCTAGCTGGCTCCAATATGTGCTGCTGCACGGCTGGACGGGTTTGAAGGCAAACTGCTCCTGATCGCTCTGATGTCCATTAAGTCTATTATTATGCTGATGTATGAGGCTTGAATCTAGAAAAAAACATTCGGCTGGACATAAAGTTTTGATTATCGTCTGTCTGTTGTCGAGTTCCCAAAATCATTCAAACTCTTGGTTATCCTCTGGTATTCATCATGAGGGTCACGTTTTAGGGGAAAAGTCTCAATTACTGAATGGATTGCCATGAAGATGACATTCAACCATCATCCACAACTGTTCTGTAAAACATTGCTCTTTTCTTTTTCTATTTATCTGATATCATAGTTTAACCAAATCGGCCTATAGTATGTAATTATTGATAGCAGTTATATTTAAAAGTTACAGAATCTTTTTTTTTAAATAAATTTTTTTGTGGTCGTTTCTACTTAATTTGACATTTCACAGAAAGTCTTTCAGACCTTTCACATTGGCCCAGTGAAAGCAAAATTGGTCCTTGCTTCCCCGTAAAGGTGAGCGCTTACAGTTAAAATGGAAGTGGATAACAAGGCACTGTTTTCTCGTCAGATCATTTGGCACCAGAGAGTGTGAGATAGCTAAGAAGGCCACAGAGTTTGGCAAGGAGCCGCATGATGAACAGCTCTTTATGGTGAGGGAGTGGATTGATCTGCATCTCCTCCTGCATGCAAAGCCAACAGGCACTTATGAGAGAGAGAGAGAGAGAGAGAGAGAGAGAGAGAGAGAGAGAGAGAGAGAGAGAGAGAGAGTGCTGCAGAGGGTGCTGTTGCATTAATCAAATCTGGGGGTAATAAATTCCTGACTAAGAAGAGTTTTTAGCAGCCAAGAATGAGAATGAGGGACAGAGACGGGCAGAGATCTTGTTGCAGTAAAGCGTCCTTTCACTCAGCCAAAATCCGCCTGAACATCCATAAAAAAGCTCAGCGGCTCTCTCTTTGATCAAAGTCGGGTATTTAGCACACACCAGATTGCAACATTTATAAACACATTATTTCCCCTGAAACTTGCAAATGAAAAAGAGAGAAGGAAAAGATTTACCCGTTGCAGCAATAATTGAATGATAAGTCAAGGATTGGGAGTGCCACCTATTGATCATAATGCATATTTTGAGATAGTGATGTTCAGGATCGATTTCATGCCTGCTGGTTAAAAAGTTAAAAAGGAACGTTGAACAATGTTCTATAAAATGATTTAGCTTGTTAGCAGCTGCGCAATGTGTAACACATTCAGCCCGACATCCTTGACTCTCAGTGGAGTCAGTAGATAAAAGGAAAACAGCATATGTGAAAATGGCTGCGGGCGACCTCTGACCCTCACAGTGGTTAGTGGGAGTCAGTGACACTGGTGCATACCAAGCTGTCAGGTCAGCTGAACCTCTGATTGTGATCCTCTGCGGTACAAGTGCTATGGAACAGGAATTTCAGAGAGCTAATTCAGTTGACACGGATGAGATCTGTTCGGTTGTTTCAGTGACAAAAAATACTCGAAATAGTCAAGTCAAGTTTGAAAAATAGACATACAACAGACAACAGACTCATCTCCCACATACAATGCTATGAGAGAGCTGCAGCACTAAATAAGATGCGGCCACTTAGGGGAATAAGAGAGGTTGCAAAGCTTGGGCCGAATTTGAACATCAGCAGAGTGGGTTAAACCACAGCCTCAGACGCTCCTGCTTCTGGAACGGGGTTCAACCTCGGCCTGGATTGCCGTTTTTCTCTGCTGTAGTATTCTATATCTACAAAATAAAAAGACACAGAGAGCTACTTGAACCTTCCACACAGGATCAGACGAGCAAGGTTTCGTTTGAGGTTGGTTTACAGTCAGTTTGAAGCAAATGTGAAGCAGTGGGACGCCGATGAAGATTTTGACATTAATGGGTTACCTCGGTGAATTTTACACGTAATCGTGACAGATGTGAAATTAAAAAGAGTTCTGTAGATAATGAGTGTCTGTCAGATTGAGTACCTCCCTCCTCCCTCTGTGCACCGATTGAAGTGCGCCGCTATTCATCTGAAATGGGAACACGTGAAGGCTGTTTGTGTTGCATGGCCGGGTCTGAGAATGAATGATTTAGTTTTTATTTGTTGGAGATTTGTCTGAACAAATGGACTGCTGAATGAATTTGAAGGTCACAGGAATGGCAAACAATTGATGATGTGGACCAAATGCTTGCCCAATTAAACCAAATGTTAAAATGGCAAAACGGCTAAGAATACAACCTCTAATTCACAAAATTGTATGTGATCTGTTTTAAATATCTGAATCTTTAAAATAAAAAAATATCCTTCATGCGCTCTGATTAGCACACAGGATAAGTTTGTCTTTTCTGCTTTTCCTTCACCTAAACAAGTCGTTTTGTTGCCTTAACCAAAGGAGACAAGCGGCAGAGGCAAACTACTCCCATGTTAGCTCAATTACTGTAACCAGTGTACCATGAAAGTGGAATTAGCAAGCTAGCAAGCTAACTAGCCAGCCGCTAAATAAGTCAAATTAAACAACTTTTTTCATTCACTGACTATTTTCCTAGTGTAGGAAAGCACATTTCTCGCCAGACAAACCAGTGTAAAGACAGGTCGAGTAGAATTATTACCAAAATTTGACTACGTCATTCAAACCGAAGACCTCTGCGCATCTTTGTTTACAGTCTACAACATATTTGTCAAAGCATAGGAAAATACATTTCAAATTATCTGGCAATCAAAGCACAATACCTTACCTAAATATTAATGCAAAGGTATTCATAATTTAAAAATATGTAATGGGATTAGTGGTTTCACATTCATGGGATGTGCACACTTCCTGCATGTCATACATTTAATAGACTTTGGCAGTGGTCTTTTCAAATGTTCTGTCCTGGACTGAGGACCAAATGCTTAAGCATTGCAGGTTAATGAACAATGTGGGTTTATGTGGGTCACTGCATGTCACTGCTTCTGGTTGGGTCAGAGTGAGAAGGAATCGGATGGTCCGATCCTGTTGTAGAATTAGTGTCCTGAACTGTCAAACGATTGCAGGCCGGGCTTTCTTCTCACAGACCGACGTGTACGTGGGGACCTCGACGTTTAGCTCCTACGTAAAACAAAAGGAGAGAGCCGGACGTGTTAAAAATCAATGTGTTTGTGTTGTTTTTTTTTTTTTAAATTTGGCAGCCACTGGCAGGGTTATAGTGTTAAGTCTGGACTTGTTAACACTTTAGTTTGGATTTGTAGCTGTCAAACAGCATCTTGACTCGCGAGCGACGTGGCTCAACAGATTTATTGGTGTTCAACTATTTAAAAGATTGCTAGGACATTTGGCTCAGATATGCAGCATATGTTCCCCATAACGATGAATTTTAATAACTTTAGTGATCCCTTCATTTATTTTCTTATCCAAGTATCTGACAAAACTGATGACAGCCACAACTGTACGAGGTTCAGTGCTAATATGCTAACGCTAGCGTGCTGCTACAATAAAGTAAGCTGGTGAACACGGTAGACACTGTACTTGCATGCCGATGAAAGCATCTAGTTAAAAGCACAACTGTCTAAAGCTTTACAGGAACCTTAATGTGGATAAACGTCATCCTCAGCCATAAACACGTTAGTTTTTTACGCTTTTGTGAACCTAAACCCATTGATTTATTTAGAGCAAAACTCTCTATCCCTCCTCAATCTCAAGAAATTCTTAGATTTTTCCGTCTTTTGTCTGGAAAGAAACCATGACGTTTCACCTCGATGTTGTGGGTGATAAGATTTCCAGCGCATTTACCGTTCGGCTCACACGGATCTGGTCCTAGATTTGCCGCATATTGATCTGAGGCGGTGTTAACGACAAACATGACCTTGCTTTCGCTGTAGCGGCTCCTTCTGTGCTGTCAGTCCAGAGCTGGTGGAACCACGCTCCCCGTCTACCTCTGCCTCCCTGCTGTCACTATTCAAGAGTCAAACCAAAGTGTACATACGCACTTTTTCTTTAGTCCCAGAGGCAAGTCCAATCTTAAGCCAACAGGGGAAAATAAATAATTTCCTTCCCATTTACTTTTTTGTCGGCCTTGGCAACAGCGCTGTGCACGACATCTCGGGAGCTGTGCTTCTCCCCACTCCCTCTCCTCGTTATTATCCTGTCCATTAGTGCTTTTTAGCCATTGTCATTTGGGTTTCAGGCGTTTTTTAAACAGTAGACCGGGATGGTGCCCTTGATTCTCTCCATAGAGACAAATTAGCTCCACCGCCCGGAGGTCTTTAAAATGCGTGTGCACATTGTGACTGACAGCTTTGAATAGTCCCAAAAGTCTAAAAGAAACAGATTTCGGGACGGAGAATGTGAGTGTTTTATCTTAAGAAGGTGATCTTCCAACCCTCGCACATAGAAGGAGGAAATACAAGCAGTGATCTGCTCTGTTTTAGTGTCCTTTGGAACAAGAACACCCCGTGTCTCTCGGCTTGCAACGCCACACTCAAACATTACATGTCATGTCATTTAGCTGACGCTTTTATCCAGAGCGACTTACATTGCATCATAACCCATGCGTCACATCTTGCCTGGGGAGCAATTAGGGGTTAGGTGTCTTGCTCGAGGACACTGCGACATGGCACACAGCGCGGCCGGGATTTGAACCGGGCCGACCTTGCTGCTCCCAGCGCACCGCACTGCTCCATGCGCCACCATCGCCCCGACCATTTTGTTTTCCCACAAAATAAAAACGTATCAGAATAACTTATAAATTGCGTAACGGAGCGATTTTCTGGCACCATGATGCAATTAGGTTTCCTGACTCGGAAACGGGAATTGTTTGATACTGCTCTTTGGAACAATGTAACCATTGTGTTCCCTGAAAACAGAACATTCATCGACACACCGAGTGCTGATATGAGATATGACCTCGCCGGGTGTTGGATCTAATGTGGTCCGCTGTCACTAGTCACTACGCCGTGATGGAGAAATCACTTCTGACTGCAGTCTTTCAGGCTGTTTCCTCTTGTCTCAGGGAATCCATTCTTGCCTCAATGGTTTTTGGACATTTTTATAATGCTTCTGTGGGGCAAATTGGCTTAATTTATATGATTTTTGGCAAGTCTTTGATACTTGAAATATACCATTTTTTTTTGCATAGAAACCCTTTAAAAGCTAGATGGAAATTTAACTCACATTTTTATGGAGATGGGGGTTCTTCGGGTGATGCAACTATTTCCCCACAATAGAAGAGATTTTAGTGGTGAAATTAGATTGACCTCTGCAGATGCACCTCTCTTTACAGCACCAAGTTTGCACTGAATGTTCAAAATATCACAGATGCAGGACGATGACCCTCACATTTGATACGTTCAGGGGAAAATTCCAAAAGAGATTGTGTGGCCACCAAAAAAAAAAAACTTGCAAAGGGGGAAATGAAAAGCATAGTTTTTAAAATAGTGTTTTGAAGAACTGTACTACATTTTGCAAAATATCAATAGTTTTTGTTATGTTACTATTTAAAAAGTGTTGCCATCTGAAAGGGATAGATATAGGCTATAGACAATTCATACAAAATAAAAAAAACTTTTATAGTCTAACACAAAAAAACTGTGATGTGATGTGAGTAGCAATAACTATAGATTGTGACATTCAATTAGATTTGAACATCTTAGCTATTCAAATATGAACTTAGGTTTAGTTCCAGCAACAGAGCGACAATATGCCATTAAACGCCTTATGCTCTTTAAGCAGTAAAAACTTCAAATCAATAGTACACACTGGGAGTGAGTTTAATGAGGCTTGAACCAGCCCACACAGTAAGGTGATCAGCCAACGCATTCATCACTCACACTTTGCATAGTGTGCAATGTGGGACACTCAAAGTCTGCATCGGCCCTCGCATCTGCAGGAGGGTAAATAGACCACACGCCATCTGACCGACACCATATTGAGCTCTGGTTACACCGGCCGGTTTGGAGGTATCCACATGTGCTAATTGGGTCGTCTTGACCCTGGCGAGGACAGCGGAGCGCAGAGCGGCAGAGTGTGGCTCCCACTCCCCACGTCCCGGCCTCTGGCCGTGCAGCCGAGCGGGAGGTGTGCCGGACGACACACAAAAGACGTAAGAGCTGCCGTAGTTGGGAACTTTCTCAGGCTTACCCCCCCCCCCCCCCCGCCCCACGCACACGTGCTCCACCCTACGCCCAGGCGATGGTGCTGGCAGTATGACAGCCACAGCTTTTGATATTTCTTTTGTGGCTCTGGAGCAAGGATCTGCCCGAGGAACCCCGACTGTGAAATACTGAGATTGAGATGACAGGTTGAGGTTTTGCTGTCTCCCCTTATCGACTTTAGTGTCTTTTTGTCTTTCTCGCTGGATTGCGTGTACATGTATGAGGTAGACGGGGTTGGAGAGAAGTGCTCGTATTCAGCGGTGTAAAATATAGTCCAATTGCCTTCTCAGAGGGAAACACCACAACTTGATGTTGATGATGATTCAGTCTCCTGATGAAAGTATCGCAATATTTATATAGTTCAAATTGCAATCTGGGTGTCTGTCCCATAAATTAAGTTTTGTTTTACAATTGCTTATGAACAAATAATAAAATGCAATCAGTTCAGAAAAATAAAAAAATTTCAAATTTCAGGTGCATCCGAGACTCCAGACGGCAAAACACTCAATTTTATTCTTTTGCTTTTCCCGAAATAGAAATTCAACATCAAGCACGACTGATCAGTCCTGGCTGATGTAGAATTAACTTTTGAATGAAAACAATGGCAATTAATGTTTTCAGAACTGTCTGCTAAATGATATTGTTTGTGTGGATACAATGGAGAAGGAAACGGTAATACCACGTTTTTGTTGTTTGTAATACTGCTAATATACAAGAATACAATACTTCATTGGGCCATTCACTTAATCACCATTGTGTTAGCTCCTTTTGTGATAGTGAGTGACTTAACATACGTTTATTCAAACTGGAATTACCACCTCACAGTCATATGCCTTGGCCAACCAGTTATGTATGTCAAAAATGTCATGTCCTATCATTTGATCCCATTAGACATTGTGCGAACTTGTCATGATTACCATGAGAATTCTTGAGTCTGGCTCAAAAACTAGTTTTGTGAGGTGACAGTGAACCTTGACCATCAATTTCTGAATTCATCCCTGACAAATTTTGACGATTTTTTCCAAAAGGGTTCCTGAGCTTTTGCCCTCACAAAAATGGGACAGACATTAATTGACCTTGACCTTTGACCATTAGAATCTGATCTTTATACTATATGTATACACACACACACACATGTAAAGTCACTACAGCTTTGTTTCATCTACAACGAACAATCTTTCCAAGCAGCTGGGACCCGACTGCATATCCTCTTGCTGAGAGGGATGACTCCCCTTCATCCTTCGTCTGATGTTATTCTCAGTAGTTTATTTTTTCTTTTTATAACCCATTGTTTAAAAAAAAAAAAAGGCTACAGTTCTCGTCTTTGAAAATAAATGCCTAGCTGTCGTCAGTCGCTGTGGATTTACCGCCACAACACAACCCTGATGCTATTCATGAGACAGATCTTGATTTCTCATCCGGCATTTTTTTGTGTTCATCCTGACATCATGACTTATTTAAAGTGATCATAGATTGATTTATGATGAAAAGGACAAAGAGGCTTGAACCAATGGTCTGATTGTTCAGACAGTGAGTTTAAGTTTAAGTGGTGTTTAAACCCCATCGTACAGACTGAAGCGTGCATGGTTTTAAGCACAGAGTTAAGTTTTGCTCAACGTGACAACTGTAGAGTGAGAGAGCGCCGAAGATGGCAAGGCGTTGGTGGGGTGAGGGGTTGAAAGAAGAAGCAGATGCAGAAAAATTGTGAAAAAGGGGGGCATTGGCTCTTTCTGTTTGACTCAGTCTGCTATCTACTCCGTCGTCTTTGTGTGTGTGTGTTTGAAACCCCACCTCCCCCCAGTGCTTCTCTCCTCCCCTCCCCTCACCTCCTCCTCCAGTCTCCGGCTGAGGAATCCCAGGCAGCGTTTAATTGCAGAGTGCAAAGGCTTTAGTTGGTCTAATGAGCTCAGGACCGGAGCTGGGACTCTTCCGCGCACTCTCCGAGAGACAGGAATCCTTTTCTCCTGAGGAAGCTCGCAGCGCGGCTGGATCTTAGGTGGAGGGGAGGAGCAGGAATTCATGATTTCAGGTACAGCCGACTGTGTGAGAGAATATACCAGAGCCAGGAGACGGAGTGAGAGGTGGAGAAACACAGGAGAGAGGGAGAGGGGAGGGGAGGAAACGGGAAATACACAGTCACACAGTGAGAGAGAGAGAGAGAGAGAGAGAGAGAGAGAGAGAGAGAGAGAGAGGAAGCCTGCAGCAGCAAATGAGCCAGAACAACGAGGCGGGAGAGGTAGAAACAGAGCGAAAGGGAGGTGGAGAGGGGCCCCGTCTAGGAGAGAGGGCTACAGGCTGAGGAAGAAGTGGAGAAAAAGTTAGAGGAAGGAGAAGGGGGTTTTAGGGAGGAAAAAGAGCGGTGGCAGGGTTTAACTACTACAGGAGAGGAGAAGAAGGGAAACAACAGACAGGAAGGAAAGGGAGGGAGAAGTCTTGGGTAGAGAGGAAGGAAAAAAAAAAAAAAAAAGAGCTGAAGAAAAGTTTTGTCTTGTGGGAAGGTCTCAGATGAGGAAAACAGAGCGAGTGAATGACCGGGCTAAAGAGAGCAGAGAGGGGAGGAAACCAATTGTTTTCTGAGGCTGTTTTTTCCACACAAACCTCTGGACGTCTTTGGACATGTACACAGAAGGCTCCCAGACCACGGGACACCACCGATTCATTCAGCACATCAACACCGCGGCCCCCTGCTCCTGCCGGCACTGCGTCCGCCACGAGCAGCCGGCGCACGGCCATCGCGGCGAGACGGGATACCAGCCGGCACCAGCCGGACGGACGGACCGCGGGAGAGACACCCGGGCCCCCGGGGTCAAAGACGCAGCTTCGGTGGCGGCCAGAGGTGGGGGAAGCGGTCGTCGCAGCCCACAGAGGAGGCCTGTGTTCGCAGGGCCGGACCCTCGCAGCCGGGCGGACGGCGTGAGGCAGGCGGGCCCCTGGGATTTGGACCCTGCCCAGTGGAGCTGCCCGCCGGAGCCCGGGGTGAGACACTGCCCGCCTGTCAGAGAACAATGTGGCTGTGTGGCGCGCGGCGACACCAGGGCGCACCCCTTCCACGCCGGGATACCGCACCCTCTCCCCCATCTGCAGGTCAGAGGTCAGGGGTACAGGCGCCGGAGGACCGTCAGCTACGTCACAGTGGAAGAGGAGGACTGCGGATGCAACTCCGGGGGCCATCATTCGGAGCCACACGATCCCCGTCTTGGTCAGATACGCGCGGCGAATGGCCACTGCGGTCCGAGGGCCGGGTTCTTTGAGGGAGGGGAGGAAACGGATAGCCATCAGGACCGGGGCAGACTAAAGGGAGGACCAGGGGGGGGCTGCAATGGACACGGCGGCCCTCACAAAGGTTTCTTCCCCACGGAAGTCCCACAAACACACTTGAAGCAGAGACAGAATGGCCCCCGCGTCGTACATCCTGGCATATCCAGTCCGGCGACCAACGGGGACCATCGGAGCCGAGTTTGCGGGGATGTGGCGAAGCAGAAGAGGAGGCAAGACTTGGTGAGGGATAAAATCAGACAGGTGGTGACAGATCTGGAGGATGTGTTGGGGGGTTTGAAGCAAGTTCACGTGGAGATGAAAGAGGTACGAGGGTCCGTTATTACTGATGTTTATTCTTTTCTTCAGGTGCACCTACACTCAGTAGGTGCAGCGTCAGCCTTTTATCCACGCCCCCCCCCGGTTATCGTGACATTTAATGAGACAAACATTGTGTATCAGTGTGTTCCTGAGAACATGTCGCTGTGTCTGTGTGTGTGTGTGTGTGTGTGTGCGTGTGTGTGTGTGTGTGTGCGTGTGTGTCTGTGCATGCTGACGGCATGTTTGTGACTCACCTATCAACTATTACCGAAGCTGTGATTGAGAACAATTTGCACTGACCTTTTGCACAACGCTGCAGAAATTGGCAGGGGACCGGCGAGCACATTAAAAAGCCTGGCTTGAGACTGTTACTAAATGCAGCCTCGCTCTTACACTACATACCTTTTGCATGCAGCTGTAAAATAGCTCTGATTCACAGCTGATTGAATCTGTGCAAATCCTGACATTGTACTGAATCAACATTACAAATAAAATACCGCTTTTACCTGCGATTGTGAAGAAATGCTACTTGTTAAAAAGTAGGGGACAGTTTTATCAGCAAAATGTACTAAAAGTAAAAAACTGCAGAAGAAAGCTGTGTCCAATTACTGACATTTAATACATCATAAGATAAAGTTTCCACTGCCGTCCGGACATGTACCGAGTCTCTTCGTTGTCATTCAGGTGGTCCAGCAGATTGATCGCCTCACAGCCAGAATCGACCTCAGCGAGGAGACGTCCTGCATCACTCACGCCGGGGCCTCCGTTAACTTTCACGGCTCAGCTCCTCCAGACGACCTCACGGCGGCCCGGCGGCCCGATCTCAAGTCCGCTCCTGTTCCGGCGAGGCAGCACGTCGACGAAGACCGCGTCATACTAAGAACTAACTCTCCGTCGCCTGTTCACGTGGCGTCGGTCGTCAAGACGAGCCGCTTCACGCCACCCGGCATCGCCAAGGACGCCGACCGCGAAAGGACAGGGGTCAACGGCCACGCGGCTCCCCCCCACCCCCTCAGAGGCTCCAACCACGTGGGCCAAGCCCACCCTGAGCCCCGCCCACAGAGCCTGGACCCCAAGGTCACCGTTGTTAACAGCACCTCCAGCTCAAGGACTCAGAAGCCTCCTCTGTACCCCCAAAACGGGCGCTGTGGGAAAGGCCCGCATCTGCCCCCCAGGCCCGCGAGGACCCCTGCCTGCCCCGCGAGGGGCTGCCACAACGCCAGCAATGTGTGAGGCAGGGATGTGGGGGGGCGGGAGGGGGAGACAAGGCCGGGGTTGGCTGGGGGGTGGGGAGGGCGTGGGGGTTGCGGTGGGGGGGGGGCCTGAAACGTGAGACCCCCGCTGCAGCGAGTGGAGGTCAGAGTGGGACCAGGCAGGGGGAACGACTCACGGTAAGTTTTCACGTCCCTCTCTGTGTGCTGAACAGCGCTGTTGACGTTTCCGCGGTGGCTCTCAGCTGATGACGTCGGGCCGTGTTTACTGGCAGCGTGGTTCTCAGAGTCGGTAAATGAACTGCAGTGTGTGAGGGGCCGGTGTGTGGGCGGCGGCGGCGGTGGAGGAAGCGTGATGCGTCTGAGCCTCAGACCCGGTGACACGCGGGGTCCAAATCAGCCGGCAGGTTGAGAAAAGGTCGCGTGCCGAAGTGAAACTAAATTTTTCTGGGGAGATTTGAGGAATGTCTTCCAAAACAAGATTAGAAGTTGGTCGATAAAATATAACTCAAAACCGACGTGAGATTTGTCGAAGCAGCTTTTCTCGCTTCAATCTCTTGAATCAGCAAAAACTAAATCCTGAAACAAACTTTTTTTTACAGTGGAATTTAGTCATCACTTCTAGGAAGGACAGTTGGCAGGAGTTCAGTCGTTTTTTTTGGGCAACGGGAAGACCCCACAGACTCCCACAATGACATCGTCACTATATTTACAGGACCATCATGGCTCTGACTCAAAAATTTTCCTCTCTCCCTGTCACAGTCAGATGTTTTATTAATGATTGTGAACTCGTAAAGGACTTATTAACAACGTGACATCTGTTGAAAAAAAAGAAAAAAATTCTTCTCCAGCAGAGTGGAGGCAAAAAAATAGTCCCTTTTTGGAGGAGTCCACCTTCACAGATGCTGCAGACGTTTCTGTACTTCCCTCTTGTGCACAGTATGCGTAACTGCAATCTGTTTTTCTGGCTTCCCCCGGAGTTGGGCAAGCACAATCTGGTTTTAATCATAAAACTCCCTGGCCACGCGCCAGAACGGAGTGAGGCAAACTTTGGTGTATTTGTGACGTCCGCGTAAACATGAGCAACCGGCTGCGAGTGTTATAAAGCAGCTCCTCGTGTTGTGCTGCGGGGGGGGGAGAGACGCGCTCCGAGGTGTCAGAAGAGCCATGACCAACACATGAAATGAATGAAATGAGACGAGAGTTTCATTAGCTTTAGTGTGATGTAGCTTTTCTGCTCAACGCTGTTCAAAGCGTCGACGCATTTGCCGTTTCGGAGGCCTGAGTCGTCTGAATGAATCACCCAGAGCGCGTTCAGTGTCGAAAGGATAGCACGGCAGATTTTTTTAGTACGTAACTGAGACAATCACACACCCACAAACACAAACACACACTAATACATTCCCTGACCTTAGTCTTAACACCCATACAGCTGTTTTTTTTGTTTCTATTGAGCTGCCATTAGCTAATGGGGTGGGCATGCATACGCCCAAAGGGAATAACACAAGGCCGGGATGATTACCTGTTTAACCCAGAAGACAATGGAAAAGACAGGATTTATAAGATGATTCACAATTTGGATATTTTTGTTCAAAACGAGGCTGAATAACAAAACAATGACCCGGGGCACTGAATAGATCACAGGTCCTGTGTCGAGATTTAAATTATAATTAGACTATAATTTCAGTTGTTATAGTCTTTTAACGGCCCACACACACAAAAATAAACTTGTTAAATCAAATTACCACAGACTAATTGGTACAAAGCAGTCTTGAGGCCAGGTATTAGTCCTGATGTTTCTGTAGCTCTGGGCTTAATCTCACCGGCACGCGATGACTGCCTTCAGGTCTGTAAACGCAGAGCCAACAAGTTATGACATTTTTCCTGTTTTGTACTTTTTTTTTACACATGCTGTGGGAATATGCTGCGTGTTTTTGTTGCTCCACAATGGTTTGCCATTTGATTGCCAAATGGAGGGGTGAACGTTGTGCCGCAGGGCTCAGTGTGGTGGGTTAATCCATGAATAGAAGTAGGCCCGGGAGTCACTTGCAAAGACATGTGCTGGCATAATTGCCGCCACGTCCCACAAAGCCTTCACCTTTAAGGTCTAAAACCGCATTGGTCTTCGCAAAGACACACACGCAAACAGCTACTGTCAAAGCCGAAACTTGATGGAGTCTGGTCCACAGTGCTCCTCCACAAGCGAAGCGCCGTGACTCACAAGACCTTCACTTTCAGTATGATGGAGGCACACAAGCTCTGTTAATCTCCAGCAACGAATGAAGAAAAGCCTTGAGGAGAAGCACCGCTTTGAACATATTTCAGTCTGACGTGTGAATCTAACTTGTGTTTTGCCTCTTTTTTTTGTCACGGTGTTTCCAGCAGGAGCTGATGCCACTGAGACAAGCTGTCAGCCGGTGGAAACAGAGCACGGCCTGAAGAGGGGGATATTTCCAAAGGGAAACCCCCCCCCCCCCCCACCTCCAAGAATGGACCTGCGTCTGTACGTCAGCACAGGAGCACACAAACCTGTTCTGAGAATCTATGCATTTTCTTCTTCATGTGAGGTGGCGTAAAATGATGATGAGGATAAAAGGAACTACTATTTAACTAATCTCAGTCGAGAGATTAAAGGTATATTTGTATGACAGTGTTAATTTATTTCATACCAGGCTATTTTTTCCAAATAGATATATTTTCAGGCAGCTTACACCAGTCTGGATACTACCTAACCTTTATAGCATTCAAACTATTGTACAGATATTTTACAAATAAAACGTTTGGACAGGTTTTCTCATTGCTACATGGTTTTTCAAAGTATGTACGATGAATAGTCAGCAAGGAGACTGGAAAAGCAAAGAGCTAAAAATTGCAAAACAATAGATTCACCCCCCCACAATCTGACGATTCACTTAGCCAACTCTAAGAGATGCGCATCGACTGCTGAATGAATATTTCAAGATGAAATAAAAAAAGAATTGACGCCAGCATTTCATTGAGTCTCACTTGGAAATGATTTATGCGTTCACTGAGTCTGACAGAAGAATGGTTGTGCGCATTGTGAAAACACTTCCCTGGCTGATCTGGAGATGGCAGTGTGTGATCTCCGATGGCCTCCCGTCCCGTCAGGGAGTCCGGGCCCAGCCAGGCGTCCTCGTCTCTCGGTTGGTTTGGATCTCGTCTCTGCTCACACGAGCTCCGGCCGCTATCGGAGGACACCGCTTCCCCTCTGACGACTGGTACACGGCGGAGCTGTGGCGACAGAGGGAGGATGACACGGGCAAACGGTTTGCTGTCCCGACCACTTCGTCACTCACCACCTGTGTCTGCAGCACTATAGCAGTTACAGTTATTGTGCTATGATGGAGAGTGAGAGTGAATAAATCCCTGAAGGTTCAATAGAAGGCTGAGGTCAAGTGTCAGAGGCCTTTAGTACTTGTTCAGAGCTTCATGCAAAATATATGTTGTTGTTTCTCGGCACCCTTAACTGGTGCTAATTTGAGCAAATCCAGAAATCCGTTGATAAATGCAGTTTACTACATATCCTGTGGCTCAGTTTAGCTTGTGTTCTTGGTTCTCGAAAGGCTTTTAAAAAAGTCTCTACATAAAAAAACACACTTCTGCAACGTGTGGAGATAAATCAATATATTGACACACCTCCCGGGTGCCTACCAGAGCTGCGTCGGCATGACAACAGATTGTAAAAGGAACGTTGTCACCTTACTTCCCGGAATGTTGGACATTCACAATGAGTTCATCATTATTGTGTTGCATAGAATCTGTGGTGATGCGTTTGTGACCAATTGTGTAAAATATTTTCATATTCCAGACAAAGCGTCCTGCTTTTCGAGAGGTTGGTTTTGAAAAAAAACAGGTGTGAATACGGAGTGGGAGTCTCAAAACAACTTCCAACCCTCAAAGCGATCACTTTAAGGGCTGCCGGGCTGAACCTCAGACGTCCGCTGCACCTACAGCCAAGTGAACTTTGAGAGAGGCCATGTCCTCACGGCTCTGCACGCCGGCCCTATGAATCTCGTCAGACAGAAGGCCCACTGGCTGAGCCTCCAGCCGCGCCTCCTTTGTAAACACTGGAGTGACTGAGGAATTTCAGACGGAGATTCAGACCAAGAACAACACCGACTTTTAGTACAGCCATCTCCCGTTGGACTCATCCACCCAAAAATAACACGCGAGTATGTTCCGATTCTTGTCCAGAGGAGTGTTGCATCCTGGGTCTGTTTTAGATTCTGGATGGAAAACCACAGAAGGCCAAACAAACAACGTCAGTCCGAGAAGCCCGATCCTGACTAACAGCCCGGTGCTAATGGATCAAACCATTTATTTAGTGAAGCTGGAATACGTTGTTATGTATGTAAAAATGTTGATCTGGCAGCACAGAAATGCTACACAAGGTCTAAAATAACATTTTCCACCATAAAGCAAGGCCCCCCTTTTTAAAATAATTTGAATGGTCAGATATACGATCTGTTGCGCAGGAAATGAAAACAAGCAGCGATGGCACGGTTCTTTTCTTAGATCGGCGAAATATTTTAAATGTTCCATTATGCCAGTTTGGCACGAGGAAGTCAGTCGAAACAGTCAAACAAACCCGAGGGGGAACGAGTGAGCAGGCCAACAGCAGCCAGCAGGTAGGAATCTAGCAAGCGGTAGAAGGTAACAATGAACAGGATCAGGTTCATGTTAAAGGTGGAGATCGCTAGAAAGCAAATGCAACACCGACGATCCTGCAGGAAATGGAGAGGTAGTTGATACGGCAAGACTATGACTATGGGAATGTGGAGCAGGGAAGGTCAGGGGGTGGGAAAGGTGGGAAAGGGGCCAGTGAGCAGGGTGAATATTAGGAGGTTAAGAGACATGTGTTTGTGTTATAAGCTTATATCAATGAATGTCATATATACAGTGTGTATATATATATATATATATATATATATATATATATATATATTTACTCCCAGGCAGAACCAAAAATGAAAGATTTTAGATTTTGTGAAGCCAATCCTGAAATACGAGAGATTAGCTTCTCTTCTTCTGATCAATGAACAGTGTGGGTTTTTCATTTTTCTCGATGAACGATTTAAAAAAGAAAATCAAACAAGAGATTCATCTTGATGAAAATCTTCCTTTTGGCGATTAAAAGGGGAACAAAACAGATTAATGGGAGTGTTTGCAGAGCGTCGAGTGTATCAACACTGAAAGAAAAGAAAATGCCACCCAAGTCACAAATACCACCCAGCTTGAAAGAAAAACACAATTCGTCATCGCTCCCACTTGACGATGACTCCTGTGTGTTCTGTTCCAGCACGCAATTTGGGTTTTCTCTCTTGATACTGTATCTGCCCCCCCTCTCTCCGGTGACGAAGTAGCCCAGTACGTCTGCTGGTCTCCGGCTGACCTCAGCACTGTTCTTAATCTCAACGGGATGACAGAACTGCGGAGGAATTTCGCTGCTCCGTGCCAAAACCGAGCCGTCAAGACGCTCATTTTTAGGCCCAGCGAGTTCCTCTTCTGCCCCCCCCCCTCCCCGACCTTACCGACCCCCCGGCTCTCTCACGTGGCACCGGCCTGGAAATACCAGACCCTTGGCCTTACTAACCCCTCCAAACAGTGCCCACCTACGTGCAGATGCATCCGGAAAATGTCTCTCCCTGCCACGGTGTGTTCAGTGAAGGCTGCAGGCAGATGGCGAAACCCGTCCCCCCGTCCCCCCCTCACCTTACCTACCTGCCAGCCGGCCTTCTTTTTCCTCGCCGGCCTTTGCTGTTTCTGCCAAGGCTGCCCTGTGCTTGTGTGAGGGCTGACGAGAGGCTGCGTCCAGATGTTCGGCGTGAGGCCCCACAGCTGAGCAAACAGTTTCTGTCTTCTCTACGGCATGACATGTTTAAAGTGACACGCTGGTCCAAAAAAAAAGGAGGCGACCAGCTGAGTTTTGAGGAACGCAATTCCCTTCAACTTGTGTTGGCTCTGGGGACGGAAATTCTTGCATAGCTTGTATGTGAGTGAAAAAAAGCAAAGTCAACAGAGTGAAAAGTAAGCAGAAAATCGGGGGAACTAATAAATGGTGAAACTTAGATGCTTAGGTGCTGATCATCTCACAGAGATGGAGGACCCTCTGTTGGGATTAGACTTTGCAAATCAGCATTCCTTTAGTCACTGTCTGGGCATTTGGTCCTGGAGATTCAGACAGGCATGAAGGAAGTTGACTCCGTAGGAATCAGTGGATTTTCCACATTCTGGCTGAGAAGCCCTTGGTGACGTCCAACATAAACTAATTCTCTTGCCCGTAATCTTCCCTGTACACTGCTTTTTTTAAACTTACACTTAGTTTCCTTGTAAATACCCAGCACCTGTGCATTGAACAAGGCACACATTGTCTGAATCGCCTCCATGTTTCCACTCAAAACTGCTCCACGATGTAAAAAAAGAGAGATTTGAGATACATCTTTACGTCTAAAAGGCTTTACTGCTCCTCCCGTCATTCTTTTCCTGCAGTCTGATTATTCCTGCTTGAACACAATTGTCCTCAGTAAAAACACCTTTGAAAGAACTACTCGTGATATTCTCTGACGGCCTGTTTTAATCCTCAAATATCCCGGTGCTGTCGCCTTAGACAATCCCTAATGGTGCGAGCGATGTGATGGATGTAGGGCGAGGAAGGGGGAGACACGAGGGGGGGGGGGAAAAGGCCTCCATTCATGGTGCTGTGGCTGGTTCGTAGTGACTGGCACGGCTGTATAAGATCCTGCGGCGTGTGTCTTCACAAAGGCCTGTCAGCAAACATGCCGGCGGCTTCTGCCCCGCGGGCCTGTTTGTCTCGGAGGTCGCGATCTGCACGCATCCGTCAAAGTAAAGGCCGCCGTTCAACAAGACGAGGGCCGAACACAGCGCCACGATACTCTCTCTGTGAACAAGATGCTTTCTGTCCACGATTCAAGACTCTTTCGTACTGGATCTGGACGTTTTATGAGAAAACAAGGACACGTCCTAAATCCAGAAAATGAAATCTTCAGAGCTCAATAGATGAACAACTTTGATGTTGTGACGTCTTAAACGGATGCCTGTGGCAAGGAAAAGGGAAGAATTGTTATGTTAACAAACTCCTCTCCTCGTCATCTTTATTGCAATTTATCCAACATGCCAACACAAGATACTGCGCCTCTCAAGCAACATTAACATTTTTACAAAAAGGATATATTCCCCAACAAACCATCCATAATATTTAACATAATAGGAGATATTTGCAATTTGTTGATGTGACCACAGAGTGATTCAAGGGTGAGTGATATTGTGCATTTTTCGTATTGTCTACAAAGGCACGCACTTTCACTCCAAATCTGCTGCTGGAAATACCCCCTTATGAATGCGCCATTGCTCCCATTTGTGAAATTTGATTGAAATTAAAATGTATTTCACCTCTTTTACGTGGATTTCTCTCGTGAATCGATGGACTTGATAACACTGACTGTAGTAGTCGCAAAGTACTGAGAGACAGATGATCCTTAGCTTTTGATCGATGGGGTCTGATCGTTGTTGTGTCCTATCGAGCCGCACACAGAGAAACACTAAGGAATCATCCACTTCCTACCCCCTTTCTGTCTCTACTTACTTTACATTGCATTGCATTACATGTCATTTACTTGACCCGGACTACCTCATTCCTCTGACCATCAGCTAGCAGAGCCCCTGCATGATGTGTTCATGATATTTATTGACAATAACAAAAGAACACAGAACACATAATAACAAAAAAAACATACCACAAAGGAGACAAACAAGACAAAGACAACGTGAGGCAACAACACATTTTAAGCAATGACCAGCATTCAAGAAAAATCTATCTGAATACAGTACTTGTATTTAAGAATAAAAACAGGGGTCTTTAGGGTCAAGACTTAAGGAACTTTGGTAGAAATACATAAACAAGCAAATGTCATGATCTCACAGGTTTGATGTACAAAATATGTGTGAACGTTTGAATTTATTACCAGTACATGAAATATTAGACTATGGCACAAGTGTGATGCAGCACGCAGTTTGGATTAAACACTTTACCCACGTTTTGTTAGTCATAGAGTCGATGCTGCGGTAGAGATGTTTGTTCAAATGGAAGATTTCAACTTCTGAAAAAGGGACAAAAAAAGAGATATTAAAACACACACACATCCAAATTGAGAAAACACACGGATACACATTGTATTCGTGATGATCCAAATGTTTTTTTAAATTTTGATTTAACAGAATCGGCCGTACGGTACCTTGATACCCGACAGTTGCGCGTCTGCACATAAGTTCCTGTGTATATGATGTCACATCTCACTATGTTGTTGGTGAAGTCTGACTCCAGCACGTAGAAATTGGGATTGACAGTAACCTGAAATATGTTTAAAAATCGTTTGAGAAGCTCTGCAGGCAGATTAGGAAAAAATAAATCAGATCTCCGTGTTGAGGGACAGAACGGTGGATATAAAGCCGACTTGACGTTACCTTCAAGATGTAGTTTCCTGGCGGTACGTCAGTAATGTCGATCCACTGACAGTCGATGTTTGCAGCGTAGGTGTCATGGCAGCCCGGACTCAGTCCCTGCAAACACCAGCCAAACGACCCTCAGTGTGGTTTAAAGCCTCCACTTTGACTGCTTCTTAGTTATACAAAGAGTTTTGCGGAAGTGCAGCTGTTGGAGGAAACCAGCGGTGCAAAGCCAGAATCCAACACTCCAGAGACAACAAGCAAGATGTTGTTGTTTTTTAAGTTATTATTTGGCACATAATGGAGTATAACGTGTCTTTTAACCTGGTTCATATTTAGTGATGCTTTGGATCGAGCCCTGATGTCTCCCTTGCAAACGACAACTCGATCCCAACGTGATCACCTGATCAACATTAAACGACATTGACTTCCTGTACGGCTCCATGTTCACCTGTGTGTGAGACGTGCAGGCGTAGCGCCGCCTGAATCCGGGGTCACAGCCAGTGTCCTCCAGGCAAAAACTGGCCTTGTGTCCCTCTGCCACCTTACTTCCAGTGACGATGTCCAGCAGGTCGTAGTTACTGAAGGCCTCCATGCTGTGGAAGTGTCTGAGGGGGACGAACAGGTTTTAAACCCCACAATTGTTATATTCATGTGCAATTTGAGGCTGTGGAGCGTAATGTCTCAGTCGTCATGTTTAAATCATGAAGCGTTTTCACTTTCATCCTGAGTGGACTCACTGGTGACAGCTGTGCCAATCCCACTGATACCTCGGCTTGACAGGAAGGAAGTCAGCGGTGCCTTGGTTCTTTACTTTCTGTGGGAACCGCAGCAGGACTCTGAAGTCGATGTCTCTCACGGCAGGTCCGTAAGCCGACCTGGGACGGATCAGGAAGGGGAAATGGGCATAAGCTGCGTTGGAAAGAGCTACTGGCTGAGCTCCCGGGGGCTAGTTGCTTTGTTGAAAGCAAAGGGTTTGTTCCATTATTCTTAATGCGTTTTGGAAAAATCCACCCAGAACATTTACATCTTGGCAGGACATTATGCTGGAGAATCACTGCTCCCTGCTCCATAACAGCATCAGGCTATTTGTTAGAGAACGGTTACGCCACCATGTAGAAAAGTTATACAGATGTAATTCAATCAAACAACCAAAGATTGTGCCAAAACCTGTCGAATCAACATTCCATGAGCATCACAAACCAAGGAAATGTGTGTTGAGTGTGCGTATGTGTGTGTGTGTCTCTGCTTGAGTGTCCATGTACTGAGGAAATGAATCAGTTTGGGCTGCACAGATTAACCTGGCGAGACAGTTCTCCTCAGCGGCACAGCGGAGCGCAAACATCTGCATGCGCTGGATGTAAGCACCGGCCTGGATGGCATATGGGTCCGGGATGAGGTCTGGAAGTCCTGGTGGAGAAGATTAAAAGAATAATCCGAGTTGTTTGGTGATTTTGAGAGGCTAGTGTTCATTAGTACTGAGAACAATTTACTCACAGCAGATCATGCCCGGCCTGAAAAATGAGTGATTGCTGGTATGAATAGAAAGTGTTTTACGTTCCTGATTAAATTCTGTCAAAGATTTAAATAACAAATACGATTTTTTTTCCGTTCTTGCCATTTTTCCTTCCTGTCAGTAAGTGAGACCGTGCGCCATCTAAGAAGGTTAAACCATTTCCAACTTACCATTTTGGAAATATCTTGTTCCATATCCTGCGCCGGAGGGACGACGCGTGCGGGCCACCGACCTCCCTCTGGCGGGGTAGGAGTTGTAGAAAACCGAATTCACGTGGTTTTTAAACGGGTTTCTGGGGTCGTCGTTAACCATGTCCTCTCCATTGCCGTTGGAATCGTCATGCTGTCTGGCACCGCGCACCGAAGACGCAGATCTGGTCCCGGCGCTGTGATCAGTCCGCATCTGTCTGGACTCAGTCGACGCCGGTCGGTCAATCGTCGCTCTCCTGTGCGCTTCCGGCATTTGGCTCCGGGTGATTTCCCTCCTGCCGGCGACATAGAGCCTGGACTGGCCCCGGGACTGAGCCGGCGCGATGTACTCGGAGCCGGTGCTCACTAAACTATAAACCTGCCCGTTGTTCTCCCACTGGATGCGGTGCCGCCAGGGGCCAGCTGCGCGCTGCTGCTGCTGCTGCTGCTGCCCAAAGATGAGGGGAAGGTGTCCATTGAAAAAGAATACAAATAAAAGTGACAATTTTGCCATGGCAACGAAACAGAAAACAGTAATAATAATAATTCTGTCAGTAAATCAAAGATACATTAGATTGCATGGAAATTGAGGGGAAGGAAAGGGAAAGGAGTGCGCTCTCCTGCACGGCATATCAGTTCTCAGGAGGACTGACAAGTGGAGAGGAGGGGAGGGGAAGAAGGGGGACTTTTTGTTTATCGAATTCAATTCGATTACGCAAAGTCAAACTTCCGACCAAGAAGATTTAACCCGCGCCTCGCCGTGGCTTTGTTACACTAGATTTACACAACAAGGACGTTTGCTTGGCAAACTACGCACTGGTGTGAAGTCATCTCAATGTTACCCTTCAATCTGGATATCGTTAATTAAGAAGCAGTGCGCACGGTGGAAGAAAAAACAAAAGATCATCTGACTTTCATTACGCGTCAGTTCTTTCACTGAAACACTGTTGCATGTAAATGTTATTAAAACATTAAATGGTCATACTTATCAATATAGTTCATCGTAATGTTTTCATTGACGTACCTCACATGGTCAGTTTACCAATATGAATAAACACATCTCAAATCCACTATACTAATATTAAGCCATAAGGACGTGGCTTCATGGCCCCCGTGTAGGACTCGACCTCCACCACTAGGCGGCAGGATGCCTCTGTGCCTCCACCCTGCAGCCACTGATGCTCTCGTAGGTTTTATTTTATTATGCAGCATCATCCTGAGAGTCTAAGTCAATTAAACAAAACGCTTTTTAATCATCATGTGATCCCTGAATTTACAGAATTTCAAAGTGTGTACTGTGTTACAAAAAACAAACATGCAAATGACAAAAACACTTAATGTGACAAAAGTAGAAGAAGCCATTATGCAGAACGGCTTTGATGTTTTACATTGACATTGTGAGTATGTAAGGTTACTTACTGACGCTGTCAAGTTAATATCTACGATGCACAATGTTGTACAAGTAACTACAAAATGTTATCTAGATCATGAGTAAAAGTTCTCAATTACATTCAACCGCTGGTTACTGATGATGTAAAACCAGCTGATTGCATTCACTAAAAATCCTTTCAAGCAGTAAATTCACATTGAAATGAGCTCAGCAGCACCAATATGAAGTGAGTTCAGAATGGATGTGACAATGCACGTAATGAAAGTGTGCTGCACTTATTCCACCCTTATTCCTCGGGCCAAATAGGGCCTGCATTCTTTTGTATTCCTGGTCAAAGATCCTTCCCCTGCTCCAAAGTGCAGCCCCGCCCTCCGCTGCAGTCTTTATAAGATTTATAAGAGCCACAGATCCTCCCCACTGGTTTGGCACAAGACTTCCTCAGCAGGACGATTTAACCCACACAAAAAGTGGCCAGTAAGTCTTAACGTTGAATTCAGTCTTTCTTGTGGGTCTGACGTGGAAGTAAACAAATCACAACAAATGTCGCAACAAAAAAAAAATCTATTCTTTACTGTAAACTCTGAGTGCTTTACATGGTCTCAATGTGAAAGAGATGCCTGTTTGACCCTTTTACCTCTTTAATTGTCAGGTTTATCACAGCGCTGTAGTGTTAACTAAAAGAACACGTTGCATTGTGGGGAAGAATTTGGAATTTTAAAAAAAGCGTCCCATCTAGGATCCGACGTTCTGTAGAGCACTAAAGCAGGATGCACGTGTTGAACATACGTGAATCAAGAATCAGGAAACGTTTATTGCCATAATGTCAGACATACATGGAATTTGACTTGGCTGTTGGTGCTTGATGGCGGACAGTAAGACAATGACAACAGACAACGTAGTGCTATAAGATAAAAATAAAAATATAATAAAATAGAGTGAAATATATGCCATGGGTTAGTAGTGAATTTGATTAATAGACCATACGTCACAATGGTAGAAATGTCTACAGACATGCATTGGAAAGTCCATTTTATTATGTGTGAATGCCTGGTGATCACAGTGTTTACGTGTGTCCAACATGTAAAAATAGAGAACGGTCACTTCGGAAGAATTATGTGATCCTCATGAAAAACGACTAAGGACAGTCAGAAGACACGCATTATTCCCCTTTATAAGTCATCAGGACCAAACTAAAATACATAAAGATGAAGATAAACTTTAAAAAATATGAAAATATGAGCTGTAATGTCTGTTCTGTGTCAGAAGTCTATGTTGGACAAAAGGGCGGGACTTATGAAAAGAACTTAGACTTAGTTCACTCATTCGTTTATTTCTTTCCAAACATTAAATGGCACATTTTTATATTTAACACTTTTAACGATTAATTTTACTCTCTCTTTAAATATATTTGCAACAATGCAACAATTTTATATATTTTATAAACATTTTATAATTTCCATCTTGTAAAAGTACATTTTGAAACATGAGAAAGAACAAAATCAATTTGGTATAAACAAGCATGCCACCTGCATATCAAACTCTGGAAAAGTTGAAGACTGTAACACACGTTTGCATCGGTAACATCTACTGTAGGAGTAAGAAGACAATATCATTGCACATTAGTTTTCGGTAAACTCCCATAAAATCAAACAATAACCATGCCACTCCTATCAAAAAAGAAATATTTGTGCAAACACCTTTCTTGAAAATATCTATACAAGTATGTACACTTTGGAACGGATGATATTCTCAGCCTTGTCTGAATAAGATGGAGTGTTCATCAAAGTCATTTTTTATTAATTGAGCTAAAGTCATGCTGTAAATGAAACTCAACTTGACATGCAAATACTTTTTTGAAGCAAGCTCATCAACAAAAATATATTATTTCAGAAGGGATTGTCTTGCAGCTAATGGATCCAGTCAGGAGATTAAATCCAGTGCAACACGCGTGTGATGTTGTGTAGGCTGGTGTCCATTTCAATGAGGCAATGTCCCCCATTGGCTCTTCATTTTAAAGCTCTGTAATGCAAACACAGACACGTCTTTTTACGTCTCCTTTAACTGACAGTCCGAATGATATCAATCAACATTCGTGCACCTCCACAAATATTACCTTTCTTAAATAATCCTTTCAACTCTAAACTAAATCCAACTTGACACATTGCAGCCGATTAAAGATAGAATTGATTAGTTGTGTGCAAGCAGGCTTAAAGAGATTAGCAGCTGTGCGTTATGTAACATGAGCACTAAGGGAATGTTTGAGATCAGCAAACCTTTCTTGGACGCAAACATACTCCTAATTTGAAGACCGGAAACATGACTTGGAAAAAAGATTTCAATAGAAATCACAAATCATTAAATGAGGTGGTTGAGCCTTTGGTCGGTTGCTCTATGCAGGTTTGATTCTTGACTTCTTCTACTTTAAATTTCATTTGAATCCTGAAACAATACATTTAATTGATTTCCGATTATGATTATTTTTTATTATTATTGGAATAATTGTCAGGGAAATAAAAGCTTAAAAAATTGTGAGAGATTTTCAACGACCAAAAACAACGAAATGTCCAAAGAGACAAAATATTTAGTTCACTTTAATAAAAAACAAAGAGCAGCAGGTATTCCCCACTTTTGAGAAGGTAAAATGTTTCTGTGCTGTTGATAATATACTCAATCTAATTATGGGCTGTTTTGGATTTAAGTCTCGGGTCTGAGTAACATCATCCTCGTGGTCTCCTCTGACCGGGTGCGATGCTGTAAATCTGAACTTGGTCCTCGCTGACTGGAGACGTGACCTTCTGGTCCTTTGCTCCTGGACCCAATGCTGGACTGCAATGCTGCAGACTGGTCAACTTCCAGCATTTAGTTGATTCACGGTATCATGTCTCTTCTGCACACATAAGCGTGTATGTCAGAGGACATTACAAACCAGCCTGGTGAAGTTGGTTGTAAAGGAAACTCTTACCTTATGAACAGATGTCATGACTAAGCTCTGCTATCATTGACTTTGGCCTGCAAATGACAGATTCAAATTAAGACATAATTAAATGTTTATATTTAGCATTTCTATTAAGCATCAAGCTGATGTTGCTTTCTGTTGCCAAAATGTATCCATATGCTTGGAGTTGCTCAAACTTTATTAAGAGTGAAATGGTTTCCAACTTCCAGCAGTTACCAGTTTCACATAAAATAACTAACAAAAAATAGTGTAAAAAATGGCAGTGGACTGTATGTACTGTAAAACGAGATCACCTTTCTTTAGCCTGCGTAGAGTTGTTCTGCTGCTTCTCTTGCTGAAGTCTGCAAGTAAGACATGGAATCAATAATAATTCTACAAGATACGGGAAACAAAATTAGTATTACAACAAAATGAAATTGGATGGAGATCTACTGCTCACCTTTCTCTTTGTACTTGTATCTTCTCATCATCGTACCTTCAAAATAAGAATATAGATTTCTGATCTCACTGATGTATGGATTACATCAACATGCTTCTCATCAGTGGTACAAAGTAGCAAAAACTCTAACTGCGTGTGATTAATGCAAATCACATGTTTACTACGTTTAATCATCAATAATGCTGAGAGTTACACTTGCTAAATATCAACAAATGAAACACCAACAGCTTGGATTAGGTTTAGTTTGATCGCTGCACGGTGAGCATTATCTTAGAGGTCTTGTTACTTTAAGCCTGCAACACACACAAGACCTGATAAGCGTCTCAGCAGTGACCCCTGGTGGCTCAGAGTACTTACTGCAGCACACACTCGGGGATCTGCACATGCTCCATCGGGATGATCTGGCTGAGCTCGTCCAGGGTGTGAACGTAACGGATCTTATCCATGAACTTCACGCTGCAGGGAAGCATCCACAACATGCAGTTACGAATGATCCATTCCGAACATGTGTCAACAGCTTTTATATGTTGTTAGATGGTTCACATTGTTATGTCCCCTGTCTGTAGAGAGCCGCTGTGTAACTCGACGGATAGACTGACGGACTACAGGCCACACTCAATGAATTCTCACCTGATGAAAGGTCTTGAGATGGCCAGGACGGTCCGGATGAACCACGTTGGGTGAGCAATGATGAGACACTTAAGATTCTTCCTCAGTCTGCAGGAGTAATTTCAAGTGTTTCAGATGGATTGGAATTGTACATTGGAATCATAATCAGTAGATATTGTGTGAGTATCTTTAGCATTGACAACCTCAGTTTCACTTTATTGACTTCATTTGTATTTCCATCACAGTTGCCCAAACCTACTTCCTGTCGATCATCTGGTAGCATCTCTTCAGCCAGCCGATGCCAGGCATCTTCCTGCGAGGCGTTGCTCCGTTCAGGTAAACAATCATGTAATCTTCTGCCACCAGCAGCTCCAGGCTGCTCACAACGTACCTGAGGACAGAGCAAACAAGCTCGGATCTGACATGTGTTGTCTGGTAACATATAGGATGGAAATAATATCAATAGAACTGATCCAGATTTGGACTTGACAAAGTCAAATTTTTAAAGTGAAAGTGAAAATGAACATGTACCATTATGTTTTCAAACATGATTTGAGGCGCGTGTTTATTTCTCCAGTAATGTCCTTTGGTCCAGTAAACAGTGCAAATTTGATGCGACAGCAAAAAACTGCCTTAGGGGAACAGAATGGATCTTACAGGAAGAGATTCTCCATGATGTACGTGTAGTCCTCGCAGCCACTGTCAGGAAGGTAGCACGCGGAAAACACGATGATGGCATTCAGACCCTCACCATAATAACCTGGAGGAGGGAGACACACATTCAGTACGATGGCTTTACTATTGCAGTCCAACAGCATAACAAACTACAAACATCGCAAATGTTCTTCCATTCAGACAGGCAACGTGCAGAGCAACAGAAAACACATTCTTCTCACACAATCAGGGCATTCTGAAAGTGAGCACAATAAAAGAAGGCTGTTCCCTCCTCATGAAAACGTCCACATCTGAGTGGAAGTCATAGAAGAATCGCAGAAGAAAACAACGAGTACAACACAATCACGGCAGAAGAGAATAATCCTACAGGTCACACCTCTGCTCATGGGTTTGTAAGGGGTCATTTGGCATGTGGATGAGATGGCATTTTAACATATCCAAAAAACTGTCCTGCACACTTTTTGCTAGTGTGCCATTGGTTATGGTTCCTGAACCCTATCCTAAAAATAGTCACATAGAATTAAACTATAACAAAAGGGTAATAATTACGGAAGTTTAACCGTAAAACTACAAAATAAACAGCCAAGACTTTTCATTGATTTCACTATAGCAACATGCCAGGTACATTTGGATGGTCATCTCTCTAACTAATATTTGCATTGAAAAAACGTCTTCCAAAATCCATATTGATTAATCAAAACATGCACCCGGGCCCAGATGAACAGATACTCCCTGAATAAAAGCTCACACACATACACACACACACGCGCACACACACACACACGCACACACACACACACACGTTTGCTAACCTCCGTGTGTGACGACCCTCAGGTACGGTCTGATGACCAGCATGTCGATCCTCTGCTCCTGGTCGCCGATGATCACTGTTCGCCACAGACGACCAGATGAGTCTCTTTCCTCTCCACTTTCACCTGGAAGACGCTTAGCCGTGGCTACGGGAGTGTCATCTAGACACAAGGTGAGAGGAAAATAGATGTCGGTCGTGTTCTTCCCTTCCAGAATATTTTTTAAATCACAGAAAGGGGCAAATAATGAGAAAACGTTATAACTGTTTTCTATAAAAAAAAACTTTCACATGATTCCTAATATAACAATAGTTACAGTCTAAGCCAAGCTCGATCAAACTAATTAAACAATGAAAAAAATTCTGATGCTTTGCTGTACTTGACAGCTGGTAACATGTTTGACCAAACAGATCGATTGCAATAACGCATCACCGCTAAGGTGGAACGCAGCAAGAAGTGTGACTGGCTCCTTCAAAAAAATGTGTGCCAATATCCTTTGACCTTTCTCTGACCTTCCCACTCCAGGTCGTTGCCATTGTTGATGAACTCCAGAGAGTCGGTTTCATCAGGAGTCTCCATGTCGTCGACATTGATGTCCAGGTCGTCGGGCGTTTCCAGAAACTCATCAGAGAGCACCGACCCCTCGCTCTGATCCAGGGAGAGGTTCATGTCGGGCGCGACCAGAGTGCGACGCTTACGGTGGGCCAGGGACTCGCCGACGTTCAGAGTGGTGGGAGGATCTGGACACGGCACGGCAGGAACGTTTAGATACAGGACATTTTTAGAAAGTATATACTTAATGCGGTGTATTGGACCTACTGGTTCTGTGGTCAGTGAGGCCACATGAAGAATCAACTCCATCCTCTGGTAGCGGCCTGAAGAGAAAGATTAATGCATCATTCATATAATATAACATTTAGTATTAATACAACAATAATGTACAATACAACTGGATAGAAATGATAGTTAATGGTGTTAATTTTGGGTTGACATCTCTCAACATGGCAACATCTGAGCTGGTGGCTCGCAGCTAACATGGCTAGCTGTGCTAACACCGTTAGCTCAGCTAACATGGCTAGCTGTGCTAACACCGTTACCTCAGCTAACATGGCTAGCTGTGCTAACACCGTTAGCTCAGCTAACATGGCTAGCTGTGCTAACAGTGCAAACTATGAAAGCGGTGACAGAGCTGACACTGTTTACCTGAGCTTCCACCTTGACGTGAATCCACCATAGCTTTAAGTATTAAATTGCCAGGATCAATGAATTTTTATAAAGTTTATAAAGTATGAGCGTATGTCGTTTGTAGTATTTTGTTTTTTTTTAACGACAGTGTGACGTCGGATAGAACACGTGTTGTTAGAGATAGCAACACCAGTAATTACCACCTCCCCTCTGACATAATAAGAGAGCCGAGCCCTGGCTGCTCAGGGCTCAAGAGGACAAACTCACACAAACACACGCAGACACATTAACACAGACATGCCTGCGTAGACAAACACGCCCTAAAACACCACAAGCACGGGCGAGCTGATGGAGCTGTTTGCAGTTTTGCTGTTATTGCTGTTATTATGTTGTCAGTAGCTTTGTAGATGTAAGTAAAAGACAGCCTCGGATTTTCAAGAGAGGATTAAACGGCGGGGCGGAGAAAAACAATTTGATGTCTTAATTTGAACTCTTAAATGCTGCTCCTCTATCTCACATTAAAACAACCTGCCAGTATATTCATTAAACTGTACATGTCCCCATTATTCCTCCTTTGTCTATTTACATTTTTTTTCTTCAATAAGTGCTAACCAACAGAGCTACCAAATTACCATTGTGATATTATTATACATTTTAGATCAAATCTGGCAAATGCACTGAAATCTTCCATCTTCCCAATTTACTCAAACACATTTTCTCTGTTCTAGAAATAAGTCTTGCCAGTAAACGAGTGGCTGGACGCTGGGACGTGTTTGACATGCCGTCCTTTTTATCTCGGACCTTGCTGCTATACACACACACACACACACACACACACACACACACACACACACACAGACTACCTGGGGAAGTCTTCGTCCTGCCACTCATCTTTAACCTCCATGCTGTCCATGCGTAAAGTGGCCTCTGTGGTACCCATCCTCTGCCAGGGAGGACAGGCTTCACCTTGCTGTGGTTGACAAACAAAGCAAACAATGAAATTAAGTAAGACACAAAGAGTTAAAATAATCGTTAAAGAGGCACTCCACCCAGTTCGGAATTTTGGCCCGAGACTCATAATTGCGACAGACAAGAAACAAACAGATTTAAAGATATGTGTGTTCATCAGGAAGAGACGATTTCATAGACAAGATATTGTCCCGTTGTATTATGGGAAATGTAAGATTCACTGTTTTGGGGGTTTGAACCACACTAGGAATGAAAAAATAGGTTTTTCCTTTGGCTTAAATTTAGACCATTGTTTAAGTAACACTATCGTCTGGGTGGGGTACACTAACGTTATCCTTAAAACGCTTATCCACCAAATACAGCTTTAAAGAGTTGTAATTGAGTGCTCTGCAAGGCAGCAAGAAAAAAGACTGAGGAATCAAATTGATCTTTTTCTAACAGACATGATACGTACCTAACGTAACATGTGAGACAAATAATCTGTGTGTTGAAACACTAGTGCTAGATTGTCATGGTTAATAATATTACTGTTATTCTAAAAACAGTATATTGGACAAACTAGGTCTCTACATTCCTAGGGGAGAGGGAGACAAAAATAAACCCACCATTGCTCATACAGCCCCTCAGGGGGAGACAAGAAAATCACACATGCCGCCACAAAGCAGATAGACATCTGAACTTCCATATTTTACGTAACCAAATTAGAAATGAAACACAGTTTCCATCCAAGGCTGCGTGACATTTTCATGTGTCGGTTGCTGCAGGCTTTTGTACAAGGATCAGTCGCCCTGTATGAGTCCCGTATCAGAAGTGAGCATAAGGGGAAGAAGCGTCCATCCTACGTCACTATCCCAGCCTGAGTTAATGCTGCAGCAGACTTAACCACAGTCCATTTGTCCACTGGGACGGCACTGATGTGCTACAGTGACACACATCAGAGCCTGAAGAAAAAAAAACGACAGAAAACACGGCCTAAAACGGCACAAGTCCCTAAGGCTACATGCTGCTGGAGCTGCTGTGTTCTGATTGGATCCAAATGATGTTAAGTGTTTCCACTGTGCTATCCCGTGAGGAGGTTTCAGTGTTTGATACGAGCTTGATGGGGAAATCCTAAACACGCCTTTAAAGATCCTCTGGGTGCACTTTGCTTCGCCTTCCTCTTATCTTTTGAAAAAAGGCTTTGAAAAAAAGATTTATCATTTTCCCTGCTAAATCAAGAATGAAAGAGGGGCGCGACAAGCTGAGAATAAAGTGGTTTGTTAGTTGTTTGTGCAGATGTCTATTGCCAAGCTGCTCATACAGTGATCTGCAGAATGATGGACAATAACTAATGTTGCAGCAGCACACGTTGGGTGGGGATTTGAGTCCAGATGGCAGAGCAGCCTTCATTTCCCAAACACTATCTTGTGATCTATTCACTGGGTTGTGCCTATTAAAGCAAACTCTGTATCAGCATAGTCAGAAAATTCTATGCTTGTGCATTTTGTTCAATAAATATTGGTCTTAACATGTCTCTTTCATTGACATATAGTGAGCAATATGTAAACAGAGCAGCAGAGTGTCCACTTCAATATATCCCCTCAGTATTTGTTCCTATTCTTCATTATGAAATTGTTTACATGGCTTAAACATTGATAGAGCCACCAATGCTAAAAGGCGAGGCAATACATCATGATCAAGTGCAGCCTTCCTCAACTTGATTGATTGCAGATTTACAGAAAAGAACAGCCCTGAATATTTGGCTTCACATCTTTAATATTTGATGACAGTGACAATGACATTGTAGGACACAGAAGAGAGCAATCATAGGTAATAACAAATGAAGGTGTAATATAATAGGCTAATGCTCTTCGACAGGATGGGATCGCTGCGGTTTGATCAAATCCTGACTGGTTCACCAACGTAAGTGACCCCCTTGTTCCAAATGAGCCCAGTGAGCAGAGCACAGAGAAAGAAGCATACATATCAATGGGAAAGTGTGTCGGTGGTGTTAAAAATACGGTTGCAAGTGGCCATTTTTGGGGTTTCAACATGTGTGTGGGAGTAGAAAAGCTTTTCTTTCACGTCTGCTATCCTCCTATTGCACGAATGGAAGCGTGTCATCACTTTGAATCATGACACGTAGCCAAATGAAACAAAGCACGGGAAAGATCACTGGTTGAGCATCTGCTCCCTGAAAAGCACTCAGTTCAGCCCAAACCAGAGAAATCCCAGCTCGCCTAAACACACTTACTGTAATCAGGAAGACTCCCTCCTCGCCGGTTTGAAGGCTTCACCCTGTTTGGCGTTCAGACGTCCCTCCTTATTGTCTTCCTGCTGCGTAGGTCTGCCTGAGCAGAGTGAGGCTGATCCTTCTCCACATCTGCAGGTGCGCCGCTGTGAGTGCTGCTGGATGCTTCTTGCTGCTCCCTTATGCCTCCACTGGAGGCTGAGAGAGAAATCGAATCCTCCTGCGGAGAGAACGGTGGGGAAAGTCAGGGCCGTCACACGTCCGACGCCATCCAGCTCTCATGGTTTCAGTCCCGTCTGCGAGCCAGATCCCGACGCTGCGCTCTGGAATGGGGATAAGCCTCGCACTGCGCCTTCAGCTGGTGTTGATGATGCTCACTGTTCCCTGCCTTCTACTTCTGCTCATCTCTGCTGAATCCCGCACACTACCTTCCTCCTCCCTCTACGAAGCACTAATGCCCCCAAGGCTCTAATCCTGATGTGATGATGTCACCCGTATGTGTTTTGATGGTTATGTAATCACACCTGCGTACCTTCTCTTCTCTGTGACTCTCTTTGGCTGCTGGGAGTCAGGATCAGCTGTTTTCTTTTGCCCCCCCCCCCCTTCAGAAAATTTTGATTCCATGATGTAACATGTTTCAATCCCCCCGCAAGCTGGAAAAATTGGACGTTTCTAGTTCAACGCTGTTACCTGGCAACAGCATTTTCCTTCCACAAACACACGCGCACACACACACACACACACAGACACACACACACACACACACACTCACTCTCTCTCGCTTTTTCTCACTATCTCTATCGAGCAGTCTGGCTCTTGCCGAAACCCCGCCTCCATGTGAGTTCCCCTCCTTTTCTCTGTGATGACCTCCCTCCCTCCCTCCCTCCCTGTTATCTCCTGCTCTCCTCACTGCTGCACTGAGCTCTGGGTGATGTCACGACGCACAGTGGCTTCGCTTTGGTATTGCACTCATCGCCCAGTGGGGGAAGCAACAGTTTCCTATTCTTCAAAATGCATTTTGGATGTGTGTAGAATTTTCTTTTATTAATAAAGCTACTTTGCACAACACTGAAATATCTTAACTTTAGGCATTTAATAACAACACAGAATTGTTTGAGTGACTCATTTGGCTATATACGTAAATAAGTAGTAAGTTGTCGGTTGTTGTAGTTATTTGCATTAAAGGCGTGCCTTGGTAAGATATTAAAATGTTTCATTTTTCTGAACTGAATGCATCTTTTTGCTGATCAAAACAAAATCCCATCCAGTACCATGAAGCAGAGGTGTGGACTCGAGTCATGTGACTTGGACTCGAATTTGAGTCATGAATTTGATGACTTGAGACTCGACTCGACAAAACGTACAAAGACTTGCAACTCGACTTGGACTTGAACACCGATGACTCGTGACTTGACTTGGACTCGAGCCTTTTGACTCGAGAAGATTTGCTACTTCCCATGAAAACAGGGGGAAAACATTTTCACACCACCGCGCCACTCTGTTTATCTGCATCTGTCAAAAAGATATGCGCCACCTGTATGCAGAGAGCGCTGCCTGCACGACATCCAATCACTGCAGTCCATTTGACCGTATCAACGAGACAGCTCGTTCATGGTTACAAAAATCGGGATTTTTGAACCCGGATTCAGACTCCGATGGAAATCCTCGCCAACATTATGTCAACGTCCGTTTTAAAGTAGTGTAATGAGCTGAGTTAAAGTTATTAGTTAATCAGTTATGCAGATGTTGCATGTGTTCACGTTATGCTGTGTTACCAGCTGTAGTTACGCGAGACAACCCGAGTTTTGGGGGGCCGTGTATGCGGAAGTGTTCTTTCGGCGTGGTGACGGCCAACAGTGACCGAAGTTGGGTTGTTTTATTTAAATAAATGCAGCGGAGTTGCAAGCCAGTCATCGCCTCCTTATTTACGCTGCAGCATTGGGGTGAGCGTTACAGTACTATAACACAGTCACAGTCGATCCACCATTACCCTTCCCTTCGTAGTCTAGGTCTGTGAGGCAGCGCACCATCACCCAGGGTTCCCCGTCCCCACTATAATAAAATGACTCGAAATGACTCGAAAATAAAATGGTACGACTTGTGACTCGACTTGAGACTTGTTGGCTTTGACTTGTGACTCGACTTGGGACTTGCTTCGTCTTTGACTTGACTCGGGACTCGAGGGCAATGACTTGAGACTTGCTTGTGACTTGCATAACAGTGACTTGTTCCCACCTCTTCCATGAAGTATTTAACAGTTCTACGGATCTTTATGCATCGTGTGCAACTAGGTCACTAAGATAATTCCTCCTCTTCATACTGCTGTCCTGCCACCAGATGGTGGTAGAGTGTTCCTTATGAAAGACACGCGCTATGCTGCTAGGAGAGGTCTACTCATCACATCTATGGGTACATGGACTGACCTCCACAATAGCACCAATAATATGGAGTTCAAGAAAAACGAGTATAGTGTTGTGGCTTTATGCTCTATATATATATATATACTGTTATAGTTGTCTGGTTCTCGTGTAGGTTATCTAAATCACTGTTAGATACAAACTCACGGAGACGAGGATGGGGCATGGTCAACGTACTTTTACTGGCGGTAAATTCCAACACAACCGTCAGACCCAAACCAACGATCACCGAACTCGTAGTGACAGTCAAACACAATCGAGCACCGAGTGTTCGATCCAACATACCACATCCCTCTTTTCCGACTGAGAGGTGGTATACGTATCAGTTACCTGAACAGTTAACTCTCTGCTCGTCATTAACGCTATGGCATGGACATTAAACAAGTCTTTTCTACTTGCATACTTCAAAAGGTTAATAACATATTTCCAATTCGTTAAACATTACAAACCACTTTCCTGCTGAGGATTCTGGAGAAACATTCAAACATTTAGAACATTAAACACTACTGAAACATTTCAGCCTGAACGTTCCTCATTCTCTTCTTTTTTTTTTTTTTTTTTTTTTAACACATTAGAATGAGAAATCAGTCATTGAATCTGGCAGGGCGTCTGACCGCTCTGCCACTCCTTGTGTAGCATGTGGGTGGACTACTCGTAGTCACAGGAGGAGGGTTGTGTGGTGGCAGGTCATGTGGTGGTGAGTCCACTGACGCAGGCGCTTGAGAGGGTTGCACCTCTGAGTCCAGCTGTTCATCGCGATCAGTGTCTATGAACAGACTCGGGTGTATCTTCCTCAGATGTCGCCGGTTTCTCCTTTGCGTTCTACCTGCCGGCGTCAGCACAGTGTAGGAGCGTGGTTCATCTCGTTGTCGGACGACAACAGCAGGCTCCCAGCCACGCCGTGTGTGCATGTGTACGGTGTCTCCTGAGGTCAACACTGGCAGGGGCTTTGCACGCTGATCGTAGTGTTCCTTTTGGCGGAACTGTAGGTTCTGTATTTTGCTGTGAAGATGCATTGGGACTGACTGTGTCAGCACAGCACTGGAACATGGAAGTGTGCTCCGTAGAACTCTTCCCATCAACATCTGTGCAGGTGACTCTTTCAGTCCTGTCACCGGTGTGTTTCTCAGTGACAGCAACACTAGATGTGGGTCGGTGCCGGTCTGCCTTGCCTTCTTCAGCGCATGTTTTACAGTCTTTATGGCTCTCTCAGCCATTCCATTTGAAGAGGGAAAACCTGGGCTGGAGTGTGTGAGTTTAAATTCCCATGAAGCTGCAAATGACTTCATCTCATAACTCGCAAATGGGACATGATCACTCACTATCTCCCTAGGAATCCCGTGCCTGGCAAAAACAGACTTCATCTTCTGGATCACTGTGTAAGCTGTCTTATCAGGCAGGTTAAGCACTTCAGGATATTTGGTCAGGTAATCAACCAACAACAGATATGACTGACCATGTAGCTCAAAGATGTCGGCTCCGACTTTCATCCAAGGCAGCTCTGGAATCTGATGTGGTATGAGCGGCTCAGCCTGATGTTTGGGCTGTAGCTGCTGGCACTGCATGCACTTCTCCACCATTGCCTCGATGTCTCGTGCCATGCCAGGCCAGTAGAGGGATTTTCTTGCTTTGGCTTTTGTGCGCTGCACTCCTTGGTGAGCAAGATGCAGCTTCTCCAGAATTATACTCCTGAAGCTCTGGGGTATGATGATTTTGTCTCTGACCATGACAATGTCATTCTCAATGCTTATATCGTCCTTGACAGACCAGTAGCCGTGTAGTTTCCTGTCCACACTTTTCTTTTTCGTGGGCCAGCCTTTCCTGTGTTTCTCACACACCGCTTGTAACACGCTATCTGCTGCCGTTGCCTTTTTCAGTCGGTTGAGTGTTTCCTCGCTCAAGGAATCAGTGGCTTCCAAGGCATACACAACTCTCTCATCACAGGGGTTCTCGTTAAGGTTTTCACCTTCGCTGCATGCAGTTGCACGTGAGAGTGTGTCGGCAATGTGCATGTGCTTTCCTGGTGTGTATGTTACGTGCAGATCATACCTCTGCAGTTGTAGAAGCATTCCTTGCAGCCGCGCAGGTGCTTTGCTCAGTGGCTTGCGCACAATAACCTCCAGGGGCTTGTGATCCGACTGCACATTTCCTGGCCTTCCGTAGACATACTGGTGGAATCTCTTAGCGGCAAACACTATGGCCAGCAACTCTTTCTCTATCTGCGCGTACCTCTTTTCTGTGTCGGTGAGCGCTCGTGAGGCATAGCACACTGGGTGGCCATCCTGCAGCAGACAAGCTCCCAGTCCGTCTTTTGAGGAATCAGCTTGTAGAGTCAGCGGCTGCTTGTGGTCGTAGTACCTCAGCACTGGGGCTTGTGTGAGGATGGACTTCAGTGTCTGCAGCGCTGAGCTGTGGTGTGGGCACCACTGCCAAACTACATCCTTCTTAAGCAGCTGTCTGAGGGGTGCTGTGAGTGAGGCTTCATTCGGGATATACTGTGCCAGGAATTTTGTCATTCCCAGCAGCCGTTGGAGACTTTGTTTGTCTTCTGGGGTTGGCATATCAATTGTGGTGGTGGTGGCCTGAACTGCTCCATGTTCGCTCGTGCTAGCACTTCTCTCTTTTAGCTAACCGTAAAAAAAAAACGTCCTCGAATTATTCCGTGACTCCGACTTCTGACACCATGTTGTGGCTTTATGCTCTATATATATATATATATACTGTTATAGTTGTCTGGTTCTCGTGTAGGTTATCTAAATCACTGTTAGATACAAACTCACGGAGACGAGGATGGGGCATGGTCAACGTACTTTTACTGGCGGTAAATTCCAACACAACCGTCAGACCCAAACCAACGATCACCGAACTCGTAGTGACAGTCAAACACAATCGAGCACCGAGTGTTCGATCCAACATACCACATATAGGATTATAGCATTTTGCTCTAGACCTAAAAAAGAACAACAAAAAACAGATTTACCATGAAAAATTAGACAATTCCGATATATCCATAAAGAATGGATGGTAATATTTTAAAGGAATTTGGTCTGCTCGGACTAATGGCAGCCAAAAGGTTTATCAAAAAATGTCAGTATCATTGGCGTGAAAACAACAAACATCTTTGAATAATGTTGTAACTTTAAGCGGAGTAGGGGTGGAAAAGGGGAACTGCCACCTTCGTAACCTGTATTCCATCAACGTCAGGGCATTAACCAAAATGTATTAAAAAAATCATGAGTTGAAAATGGCTCAACATGCTATCTTTTTCAAATGAGCCACTTGCATGTTGTACCATGTTGAGATAGAGTTGACAGGTGGGAGCTTATCTAGGTAAAAAAAAAAAATCATATTTAAAAAAAAAGAAACACATTGACCACCTCCATCAGTCACTGAGTAGACTCACACATCCACACCATGAAGCCCATAATCTGAAACTGATATTGATCCCATATGGACTTGCAGAATCCAATGAACACATGTTACGGTATCAGCTAATATAAAGCAAACATATTCATATTCAGCTGCATACAGCTTGTTTTGATAAAATCATCTTTTGCAGAAAGATAAATTATGTGCATGTATCACTCAGACAACCAGATATACGGGTGTATGTCCATTTAAAAAATATCCTGTGAAAGTCGTAATGTCCATATAACAGGGAGATTATTAGTAATTAGGTTATCTTATGACCTATTGCCCCAATGTCCGGAGCCTGCTAAGTTCTGTGTTAGGTAGAGAGGTTTTAGGTCACCGAGGAGTTAAGATGAAAGCTTCTTTAAAATATAGATTTTTAGGAGGAGAAAAAAGGTCTAGTCTGGGGTGCTTTTCATGTTTTCTTTGATAATGAGATTTCATTTGTCTGTTAGCAGCTATTGTTATACCACATTGGCTGACATTTAATTCAATTTCCGCCATTTCTTTTGTTACTACAATTTTCCCGTTGACACATGAAGTTAGAAACTAACTGGTGAACATGAAGTTGATCAACGATTATTGTTCTAGGTCTAAAAAAAGAGTGCAAATATTTGATTTTCATCCCTCATATCAAACAATGAATGAGTAGCGTAGCACTGCTTAGAATGGTCATTGTGCCTTCTGTGGAGTACGCACACATCACAACAATGATGCTAAATGACGGGTCAGATTGCCCACATGATTTAGTGTGTGTCTGGAGGCACTTTTTACAATACCTAAGACGGAGCTTTATCATTCTACAGACAAAAGCAAGCTTCATTAATGTACAGTGTTTGATGCTGAATTGATGAAGAGAGGGGAAAGCGTGAAGAGAAATTATGACCTACATAGCCATTAATCAGGGATTAGCAGGCGTGATTAGCACGTCTTTAAAGTAGGCTCCCATTTTGTCGGTCTAAGAGGCACAGATATTAACACACGTACAAAACAATAAATCTTCACATAACGGCCAAAGCCTGAATTTGAAGGGCAACCAGGTCCACATTTATACTGCTTTTTATTGGTCATGGTTATTGGAAACAGAACAGAAGCTGCCATATCTGTTTATAAGTAACGACACCGGCCAATGATGATGATTTTACAGTCTTATGGGGTCTTAAAACTATTCATGGAAAAAGATTTGGTTTGATCAGTTGCTGATTTGTGTGTGATTTGGGGTCTAGTAGTCAATTCAGTGGTTAGCACAACTCTTGATTGATTTATTTGATTTATATAATAACACATGAATGTCTTTATACATGCATCCTTTTGAGTTTTATATTACAATATTTTGACATAAAAGTTAATCAGATCCCAGGACAGCTTGTTGCAAACACAATAATCTCTGTTCAGCTGTGTTGAAATTTCCTCAGAGGTTAAACACGGGTGCAATTAATACCATTAACAATGTCTCTCTTCTATTTAAGTGGGCCAAGGAATTGATAAAGCCGCGAGACGCCAAATAACCGTAATTCGTTTGATCAATTACATACGTGGATAGCACAACTGTTGACATGTGAAAAAGGCTGCTGTGAAAAGGGTCTAAAGATCAAAGTTTATTTCTGTTTAATCTAACGTGTGCGTGTGTGTGTGTGTGTCTGTGTGTGTGTGTGGGTGTGATTTAGGCAATTTGAACTTGCTTGCTTGTGTGGACATGTGTGATGCATGTGTGACATCAACGGATGAGAGTAGGCTTACAAGGTAGCTTTAGGTAGGGGTTTATTTCATTGATGCTCAAATTAGCCAGAGAAGGAGATTAGGCTCTGTGTGTAATAACTCGTCAGGGCTCGATTTCAAAAAGCCACCGTTAAACACGTCTCTTAGCCAGTGTGCAATCAAACAATAATTATTTAATCACCTTACATTCTTAAGTAATACTGATGTGTTAGTTATCTTTAATTAAGTCAAAAGGCAAACCGTAAAGCAATTACGGTCCTCAATGTCCAATTGAAAGTGTGGTTTCTTTGTGACATGTCAGCCATTTCTTTAAATCCAAGTGGCATAAGGCGTCTGAGAAGTCATTTCCGATCTTTAGTTGGAGTATACTAGCTATGTTGTACATCTGTCAGAGTATAAAGTAATATATATAGTAGTCTGCATATTTAATATTTCACAAGATTCACGGAATTTAAATTGAATAGAAATAGTGGCTATCTGTTAAAACAACAGATTACTTGATCCTGTTATTTAGGATAAGCTACAAATCCTAATTGTGTTTTGTCCACGTACAGGTCAGTATCTAGGTGTGTGGCGTAGTCAATGTTGCAGAACATGGCAGTGCGTCAAGAGGACGTGGGTTTGTGCCAAGCTGCAGCTCTTGTTGTGGAGGTAATCTTATTAAAATAGAGTCAGGGCCTGAAGAGACCACCCTTAAATAGACACAGTTCAGACCTATCAATGTAACACCGGCTTGTAGAACTGATGACATTACTGCAGGAATACTTACAGACGTGTGCTTAGAGACAAATGACGTTAGTTCAGCTTTTCCAGGCCAGGCGTTTAAATCTGGACAGAGGGGCTGAATACCCCCGCTATGGACTTTGTTTTCTACAAAAACAATTGAAACCAGTTGAGGTTTCTTTTGTGATTTGTCTGTTTTTCTTTTCCACACAAACAGACATTTGGTAATATTTTACAACATGTACTGTTGACATGAGTAGAACACGTCATTTTCCAATCAAAACACAAGGACAAATTGTTCAATCCTTCTTAACTCTGTGAGGATGAAGTAGGATCAGAAAAGAAAAGCGACTCAATTCTCCCTGATCAATACGAGTTTGTGTTACTGTCCATGAGGTCAGTTACAGTGTTCAGTTTCCTTCAAATCAAACCGAAACAGTGCAATGTGACTGGTTGGTTGTTTGAAGAAGATGATGCCTCATAGAACCATCTGACGGACTCTGATCAGGCATTCCGATGGGAGTTATTACTAAAATTATTATTATTCCCTCTTGTTAATGACGAAGGTTAACTTGACTTAGCTTACTTAAAGCCACCTGTTTCTTTTTCTAACCTTTAACCTTTTAATACATGGTCCTTCTGCTAGTCACATCCTTTGGCATATACTGTAACACAGTAAGAGATTTCAATTTTACAGATTTTTAGTTCAACATAGTCCTTCGCCTTTTTGAAAGTTTGAAGATTTTTAGTCCTTTTTAAAGTAAATAAAACAAACCTCCTTTTTGCTAACCGTGTAACACAGATCATTAACCAGCATCTCCACGACTGCACAACGAGTGTCATTGTCAGCTCTTCCTTCACATTTCAGCTGGGGCTGATCATATGATCAGTCTCTCCGCGTTTTACCCTCCCTTTCCGTCATCGTCCTGTCGTCCCCTGCTGCTCACCATCCCCCTTTCCCCTGTAAGCTGACACAGCGCCTTGAAACATTAGCAGCTTTTTTCCTAATAGGATCTTGTGGGCTTAAATTGTCATCTGATAAAACTAAGGAGCTTGATAGCTATGCAGCGCCCTCTTAACCAATTTGTACTCAATTAGGATAATGGAGAAACAAGCAAAGAAGGACAGCTTTAATATATTAATGTGATAAAATGATTATCAATTTCCCTCACCAGCGACTTGGTATTAGGAATAGTGTCATATATATATAAGCCATTAACGGGGTGGGTCAGAAAGTAAAGAATATCCCAAATATTATAATTGGTAATGTAAGAATTTTGGAAGATATTATCCGTGCGCAGTGGCATAAATAGTGTGTACAAATATCCCGATATAAATGTAGAAGCACTGTATTTGCATAAAGGTGTCTAGATGCATGGGCCTTGCATGCATTGGCCTCTAAAACTCAAAATCATATTATTAATTCTCAACTGTTTTTTTTGTGGTATGACAGGTCAACATGTTTATTCCCCGCAATTTAAAGAGCTACACCATTTTTAGTACTAGTATTTAGTACTTGTAAAAAAAGTACTTGTAAAAAAGAATGCTCAAACAGAAGCAGCAGAGGCCTTTTTGACCCCGGTATGGGTTCATCATCAAGCCTTGGGTACTACATCTCCCACAATGCAACTGGAAAGCCTCTTTCTATCAGGCTCCACCTGCCCACTGCTTAACTCTCCACATGTTTCATGCTTCTGCTCTAGCTTTAAATGCAGGATTTGTGTTAAAAATGGTTATTTTAATATTACTCCCATTGTTTATCGCATCTTATCTTTGGAGTGCCTATATGTAACTTATTTAATTTTTTGGTGGAGATAATACATGTAATTCCTCAAACAGTCAGTGCCAGTAATATTATTATACTATTCTATGGATAGGATTTACTAGCAATGAATCTTCTCAGTGGCACCACTAATTAATGGGAGTAATTTTCATCCTTTAAGTCAATAGACTGTCTTATGGAATCAGCTTACTAAGGCAATTAATGCTGCTTTCAAAGTCTTGCCTTCATTGAATGTTTGAAAATGCTGTTATATGATATTTATAATGGAGGGACACAATAACAACTCCCATTAACTGCATAAAATGTCAATGTCTTAAAAATCAACGGACACAATTTTTGAATAATAACCTTTGTTTTCACACATGCACTTAAAGTTAGAGAACAGTGGATCCCCAAAACATTACAAACATACACTGGGCTGTCTTTAGTCATCATATGACAACATCTTTAGATGTGTTATTATATTGTATGTATTATACTTATAAAGTGGAAATATTGCTCATAGAAAGCATTGGCAATGCAGCCCTGTTAATAAAATCCAAGTACAAAATGTGTTTTATGTATGTCTTTATGAAATAACTGTAAGTGCCTGTCATGTGATGTATGTACATCTGCATATGTATATAATACATCCTTGACTCTTCTTGAAACTATTATAAAGAATAGCCTTAATTCAGGGTAGATGTAGAAATACAAGTATTCTGACTACAGACAAACCCACACCAAAAGACTGGGTGTTAACGGAAGATAATAAATAATAAAGTAAACCACTATGCTTTACTTGTGGCTTGCTTAATGCTTGAAAATACCTTCGGCAGAAGTTTTCCATGTTGGATTTCTTTCGTCTGGCGTGCGAAGAACTCCTAAATATATCATCAGATAGGAAGAGTGAGGTCAGAGAAAATCTCTAGAGAAGTCTTTAGACCGATTAAGGATGGGGTTGATCTCTGCAACACCTACTGTAGCTGCCCAGCTTTGGTTGGGCCAGCTGGCGGAGGAGAAACTTGCATGCTTGCATTCACAAAGTCTTGTCTGCTATTTCTGCTTGTGTTTTAGTAAATTAGGTCAAATTGAGTATCCCTTCTTTTTTATTTCATAAACTGTTTTTTGCTTTTAGTAGTAAATAAAGCATCAGAAGTCAGATAGTTATTTTGAATTTACTATTGTCAGTAATTATTTTATCTTAGACTATTCCAACAATGTTTTTAATTGTCTCCCACAAATAATGTAATGCAATGAAACATGCAATCAATAGAGAATTTGTATAGTTTATTAGTTATTGCATTCACACAATAAATTGAGCTAATTCAAAAGCAATACTGCTTATAAAGAGTTAAGTGCCTACTTGAAGAAAACCTTTTTTTGAATACAAGTCTTTACAGTGTGTACCCATTCAAGTTAAAAGTCCATCTCTGTGTCTTTTCTCCCTTATATTGTCTATAATGAAGGGATTAGCGAAAACTCTGAGTACGAGCCATTATCTTTCAGACAATAGATTTTTTGAAAGAAAGTCTTGTTGAGGCTTCATTAGCAATGGCCTCCCTCTGTGGTCTGAATGCAGGACACATTTGGAGCAATTACTTGACCAGAAAACAACTGTCAGTCATTCTTAAAGGGGCAGGATTCCAATTAATAAACCTCTTAAAACCTTTGGTTTTACTACCATTCCCCCGCAGGCTTTAGTGTCCTGTGTGGTTAAGGAGAGTTTTGTCAGGAGAGAAAGACGCTACATGTGCTTGTTGCACAGGAATCCAAAGGTAGGTGCTTTGCTCACTTGTGTGCAGGGGATTTCAAGGATTAAACTTCGGGGTAACAAGTGCCTCCTGCAGATAGTGTGTCATTGCTCAACATATGGACTACAGAGACACCATGTAAAGTAGCGTAGCCCGTGGCAGAAATCTGAAAGAAGGTGAGATTACTTTATGGACTTATGCACTGTACATCCTGTAAAACATTTCCTGATGCAATATTGTTCAAATACAGCCTTTATTTGGTGCCTCTCAAGATGTTCCCGAATGTAGCTTGGTGGATTCCAGACCAAAATAGCTGCATGATGATGAAAAAACTTTTTAGATATTTATAGTGACACTTTTCCTATTCTAGACATTATAAGCTTGACGTATTGTTAATTTTCTCACTTTTGAATTCTTTCTACATCTTAGTTTTTGTATGTGTGTAGTGAAAACCACATGTAATTATTCATCATAAATGAGTCATTACTATTAACATACAGCGATGAGATGTTTATTCTGGAGGGAAAAGCAAGAGTCACGCTTAATGCATAAAGTGATCAAGCTTGATAATCGAAACCAGGGAACCTGCTCACTATTGCAGATATCACATGCTGTCTGATGTCTAACACTTTGCCTTGTTTGGTTTTCTCTCATTCTCTGGCAGACATAGATGTGAATTGGTAGGTCTTTTGTGTAAACAATATATTCCATCTCCTTGAAGGATACGGCCCTAACGCGATCTGCTCCATTTCACGTAAAGCCGAACAATAGCCTTGTACAGCAACCGCCCTGCTTTGACACAATTGGTAGCGTTTAGAAGGGAAAAAAAGGTGTCTCAAAAGGCTCGAATGCATTTATCAATGGACACCCTGGGAATAGTGGACGATAGCTGCCTGGACAATTATGACATTGCAAAAGGTGCTGGGTCAAGCATTGGAGGCCGGGTCCACAGCATCGATGTTATACTGGGATTCACTAAAGACCAGGACCCTTTACTCCATTCTGAAGGGGAGGATGACAGCCTAAAAGCCAACGGAGAGAACGCACAGCACCCTGAGAAGCAGGTCCCGTCTGCTGCTTACGGGCACCTTTCAGAATTGGCTGAGAGCTCCCAACATTCTTCCTACCATGGTGAGTCTTTTCAGAAAAGAAAACTATTAGGCACCAAAACGCTCTAATACAGAGATAACTGAGATTTTTAGGAACTTCTGCAAGTAGAGCTCTGAGTTTGTCATAGCGGAATATTTTAACAACTTTATTGATTGTCTGAAATGACAATGCAACGTATCTTAATATAACTAAACAAAGGTTTGATGAGCGGAAACCAGGAAGAATTGTACAACACTTCTGTGAACACATCCTTTTTCAGGAATGTAGTTTTAATCAAATCAGACTACTTAGCAGTACGACAACAACAACAGAAGCAGCCAAAGAAAGACAAAATAATAATAAAACTTCTCCTATTGCCCTAAGAATGTCTCCCAGAGTCCCAGAGTGTTGCAGCCACTATGCTGCAAACCTCATTTTTGCTGTACCCGTATGTTGCTTTTTCAGTAAGAACAACCTTTTAATCTACATGACGCTTGATCTTAGGTAAATTATTAGGAACAAGTTGGGATTTTTCTGTACATGTAGGTAGTGAAAAAGAATGGCTGAATTAAAATGGCCTGGTTCATGGTATATGAACAGAATACACAACAATATACAGAAACCCTTCTAAAAGTGCTTCATACACTGAATAAAGGCTTTGCAAGACGTTTAAACTGGTCAAAATGATATATTAATATATATTTTTTAGACTCCATCAATCTGTAAGAGTTTGATTTTGGTCAATTCAGATATTAAGCGTATTTTTTGACTGGTGTCATAAACTACACACATTTATTAGGTTCCTTTATACATGTAACTTCATTACAGAAATAATGGCATAATATACCAAACGATAAAGCCAAAGAGCAACTCCTTTGCCTTAAGATACTTAATCCAGAATTCATTATATATATAGATTATGGGGAGCATTAAGTATTAATTGGTATTGATAGGCATCTTACTGCTCTGTCTCTATTCATGGTGTACCCTTTAAAACAACCATGCTCTAAATATTTCACAAACAAGCTGGAAAGTAAAGATTTATCTGCCTGCCATTATTATTTCAGTAGTAACATATTGCCTTAAACTTTTTAGTATGGTTAATTAGCCTTTAGTGCATCTTACTATTGGCTGGCTTGCTCTACATTCATGTTTTGGATGACACAATCTGGACTAAGACAGTTTACTTAAGTTGTGTGGAGGCTAACTTAAGTCCCTTGTTAGATTAGAGGAGGAAGGGAATCATAGGTTTAAGTGGTAGCATCTGTTAGTAGGGGAGGGAAGAATCCAGTGAAAGACGGGATGTCAAATGGACTCGGTAAACCCCTGGTGTTTGCAAGTCCTCAACCGTATGAAAAGGGCATCGTCATTAAGCTGTTTTGTCATGAGGAGAAACCTTAAGATTTCCCTTTTTGATCAGGCTGCAGAGTAAAACGTTACATCCATTTGGAAATGATCATCACACATATGTAAAGGTGTTTCCTCCTGGTGAAGTATCTACTACCTAAATCTAGACAAAAGAGAACCTGAGGTAGATCAAGTATAATGCATTCACTGATAAATGAAATAATACACAAATCTTTCGGAAAAGCTGTGGAATGTGATCCAAGGTCATCAGACATTTCTAATGCTGGTAAATAAATCATGGCTGACACAAGTTGAGGATTTGAGGTGTCACAGATTTTAGGTATCCAACTAAAATACTCAACTCAACTCAACTCAACTTTATTTATAAAGCACTTTCAAAACCACAAGTGGAACCAAAGTGCTGTACAGAAGGTAAAATAAACAGTAAAAGAAAAAACACACAAAATAAAAACAAAGAATTAATACAAAACATACGATGTACAAACCTTACAAGGCATTATCAAATAATGGTGATTGCTAGAAAACAAAGAGATCGGATGGAGCGAACCCCCCTCTGCGGAAACAATGGTTAGAGACAGAAGAGAAAGAATAGAAAAAACTGAGACTTTGTTTGAGATTGGAAAAGCACAGATGAAGAAAAGTGGGTAACATGGAACTTATCCAACACACAGTTTCTAAATGTATTTGTTTTATGATTTGTTCCTTTATCTCATACACCTTACTAAATCCTTCCACGTTTACTTTAGAATCTGACCTATTCTCCGGAGACAAGTGTGATGAAGGAATGAGTGACCTGCAGAAGGAAGTGGACGCTGCCGAGGAGTCTCCAGAGGCCGTCACAGAGGAAGAGCACACCAAAAAAAAACACAGGCGAAACCGTACCACCTTCACCACCTATCAACTCCACGAGCTGGAGCGAGCATTCGAGAAGTCCCACTACCCGGACGTCTACAGCCGCGAGGAGCTGGCAATGAAAGTTAACCTGCCAGAGGTTCGTGTCCAGGTAAGAACTGCAGGATGTACACCGATGTGTATGGAGATTTATTTCAAATGTTTTATATTGTATAGATTTAAATACTTCCTTGATTTGTTTATCAAGTTTCACCCGGAAATCAACGTATATATATATATACGTATATATTTTTTTAAGATGAATGATTATTGCTTTTGTGTTCCCATCTCTCACTGCACCAATCCTTAATTAGCTGCTGAATTTCTCCAGGTGTGGTTCCAGAACCGGAGAGCCAAGTGGAGACGTCAGGAGAAGATGGACACCAGCACCATGAAGCTCCACGACTCCCCCATGCTGTCCTTCAATCGTCCTCCGATGCCTCCCAACATGGGGCCGGTCGCCACCACTATGCCCCTGGACCCCTGGATGACCTCGCCCATCTCTGGTGCAACACCCATGCACTCCATCCCAGGGTTCATGGGCTCACCGCAGGGCATGCAGCCCGGCTATCCGAGCCACGGCTATCTCAACACCCCACCCGGCATGGTGCAGGGCATGCAGTCGATGGGCCCCCCTCCATACCAGTGCCCACCGGGCTTCAGCGATAAATACCCGATGGAGGACGAGAGGAGCTCGAGCATCGCGGCCCTCAGGATGAAGGCCAAAGAGCACATTCAGTCGATGGATAAAACCTGGCAGCACATGTGACCTGATGCGTGGAGGGATCGTTGAGCCGCTGAATGTTTACAAAATGTTTTTTCCACTGTTTGTTTTTTTTGTGAACCCATGGCACGTGACACAAAAGAAGTCCGTGTTTTTGCGCTTGAAAATAAACTCCTTGTGTTTCTGAAAAGAATTACTTTAATTATTTTAACCCCCGATGAAAAATGAAGAAATCCTTTTTTTTTTAACACGCTTGTCTCTACATTCATTTAGTACATTTTGGATACATTTGAGATTCTGGCAAACAGAAATATAAAAGGCTACGAAGAGCCATGTGGTCAGACGTTGCAACGTTTTTCAGTCTTAAATCATTTTAATTGAAAAGTGTAACACAGTCTACAGTGCAGAACTCCCCTGAGGTGACGATATCTTTCTGGGGTTTAATATACTGTTGTACATATTGTCAGAACTAGACAATACTAGTATAAGTTTGTTTCATACCTTTGTCTGTTTTGTTGTTGATTTTGTTTTTGTAATTGCAATGTATTATTTTTTTCCTGGACAGTGTAATTATTGCCCAGAGTTTTCTAGTGTATAAGTTTAGGTTCTTTGTAAAATAGCACAAATGTTTATTTAAAAAAAAAAAACACTTCTCCGGACTAAATGAGTTTAATTTGGTTCAAAAGTGATATGTGTCTTATTTAAATCATAAACTGGCCTTTTGGGGAGCATTGAGCCCTGATGATGGAGGTTATCGGAAGTCACAGAGCGTAATCTTGCTCGGAGGCTAATTTAAACAGACAAGCATACCTCTTAACACCTAATTACTGCTTTTAAAGCGATTAACCCTGGATTCTCGGCCAGAATGGCCTCAGATGCCCCTCAAAAATCCTTTTCAAGACCTGCTTAACTTTGCCCCTCCCCTCAAGCTTGAACATTTATATTATTTCTGATTTACATACACGGGGCGCATATCAATGTTGTATTTTATGAAGTGCTGTCTTAATCTTGGTACGAGATGCTCCTCATTGCGCTGTTGACTAAATATTGATTAAAGCCAGGTGGATTAGGAGTAAGGAAGTTAATGGGTGCTGGCAGCCTCTCTAACCCTGGGAAGTAGCACAGTTTGACATTTTTCAAAGATATTGCTTGTGTGTTTATGCTGTATGTGTTTATGTGTGTGTGTGTGTGTGTGTGTGTGTGTATGTGTGGATTCAAATGATACAGAAGGGTCCTTGCCCGGGAAAGTTTTCCTATTAACATTTTCTCTCTGGCTCCTGAAAGACAAACATCATTTAATGGAATCGAGGGACGAGTATCTTGAATTGTGTTATCATTCTTTAGATAAAAATTATACTTAGTGCTGTGGCAATGCCTTGAGGGGAATGTGTCCCCTGTGGCATAATAAAGTGTAAGGAATATATACATCAGAAGATTATCTGTATATCATGGCCTTTAGAAATGACAGCATCCACACTGTCACTTTGATAGTTTCTTTTGTTTATACTGCTATAATCCCTGTAAACAACAGTGGACTAAAAAGCCAAAGACATCTAACAGAACTAGAAAATGTACAAATATGTGGGCATGTTTATTATTTTAACATTTGTTTTTTTGTTTTTTAAAGTTTTTCGCATGAGATTTCTTTTGTCCAATTGCAAAACAGAATAAAGTTACAGCAGCACCACTGTAGAAGCACCTTGATTGTGGATCTTGTTTTCTTTCATTTTTAAAACATGCATTTGCGATCCACCGACATGACTTTGTGTCCTTAATGAGCGCTTATGTACAATGGGCCACGTAAGCTGTGACAGAGAGCGCTGGCCTGATGGAGGCCTGTTGTGTCCGTCCAGGCCTGTGGAGCTTTGCCAAGCCGTTAGGCAGATGAAGCTCCACTCCATCAGGCCCATCCAGGGGTGTCAGGAGGCCCGCCTGTTGGGCTGTAGAGCCACAAGGGCTCGACTTCTAATTGCCCTCCAGTAGCTTGCACGGTTTAAAGGCTCCAGTTTATTTCTGGATGCAGGTTTGTATAGAGGTCTGTTTGGCATTTGAGTACTTTTTCAACAATGGATTAGTGGGCAGACGACCAAAACTCAAGAGCGTCTACATCACGGAAATTGTTAGATACTGAAATAGGTGGCTTCATAGGAGGTGTTTAAGTTCAGTATATTACAAAAGAAAAAGTGTGTGCAAATATTCTTTATGGGGCAAGAGCTGAAAGTCTCTGTGTGCGATGAACTTTCGCCGCTCAGTTTACCAAATTAATATTTATGGCCTCTGCAAAACAAAAATAATTGCTCAGGATAGGATTTTATTTGCACTTTTAAGGTATTTCTCGCCATGACCAGCTTTGCTACTCTTTATTTTTGCGGCTAGAGCATTGCGTAATATTAACATAAAAAAGGATGTTGATTAAAAGTTTCGGAATAGGCTATATTTAGAGATAAGCCTTTCTCACCACACCTTTGTCAAAAAGACTTAGTGTAAAAACACCCAAAATTTGCTTGAGAGGCCTTCAGAACTAGTGATTCATTGCACACATTGTCATGTTATTTTGCTCTGCCATGCGTGACCTTCGCTGGGGCCCGGGCTCTAGTTAACAGGCTGAGTAGCGGGACGTGGTCTACGGTGGAAATAATGAGGGAAAGGAGCGGAATTAATTGGGTTTGATTAAGAACACTTTTCAAAAAGACACCCCTTCATCCGTTGACATGATTGTAGATCACTGAAAGGGTGGAGGTGATTTTGCTGGCTGGCGCCAGTTGCTCGTCTTGCCCCAGTGTTCACTTTTCCCCAAAAGTGTCACTCAAAATGATGTCCCTCATCAAAAACTCCCTCCACCTCACGCATCTTACACATGTGCATAGCATTCACCAGGAAACATGTTAATGGTTGCGCTCTGTGTTCATTGCATTGACTGTCATTTATTCCGTTACTCAATAAAACCGTAAGCAAATAATGGGTGAATTTTTAAACTAACTTTTACATTTAAAAACCACATTAGTGAGAGAAAAATGTGCCTGAGGGAAACACAATGGTTTAGTTTAGTTTGGAGCCACTCGGATGCATCCGGTCCTGTGCACACAGAACAGGGATGGACATCAATCAGTGCTATTTGATCATGTATGCAAAGATCATTTTCCTGGTTACTAGTATCTTAACTTGTAGTGTGTCAGTATACCTGCCAACACTTGGGTCTTTTGAGTTTTTGTTTGAGACTGGTAAAGAATTTTACAATCAATTTTTTTTCTTCTTAAATGTGCTTTTTGTGACCATTTTTCTTCCACCTCCTTCCTGCAGACTAAAAAGAACTGGGAAGAGAATGTATTAATGTGATCGTTTTGGCAGAGTGATTGTGCATCAACAATACAATAAACATAAGTTATTGATAACGTAATTTGAGGGATCACTCATCCTATCCGGTCAATTCACTGCTGGTACGTGGAATTAAATGCATTAACAAAGAGAACCTCATAACCTTATACCCCGGGATGATTTGTCATATACCAGAACATAAATTCTTTAGCTTGTGTAAAAATACTCATATTTATATACAGTTATGCACAGGCATTTCAGATTAAAAATATTTTTATTTTTCATTTAAGCAACATTTCAGATTAATAAAGACGGGCAGCTGTATTTTATTTGATGTCACAGAGCAGGGCAACCCCACGCATGATTCAATGATCTGGGGTCTGGGACTTCATGGTCGGCAACGCCACTGCTGTGATGTAATTCAGGTCTGTTCGCCTCGGTTTCTTGTAGACGGGGCAGACATACAGCTTCGGATCCACGGGGGCAGTGGAGTTGATGGCAAACATGTGGATGACAGGCAAGGCTGTGAATAGCACTTTGGCTGAGGACTCAATGAGATGGGTGTTCTTCTTGTCCCAGCCAGCGCCCTCCAGGTACAGACCATGAACATAAACTCCCTCCTGTTGAATAATGCACATTTCCTTGAAGCATGAATATCAGTTGTTCACTCTTTTCAAAATCAAAAAGAGCAGATACAATTTTTACCATATAACAAAATAATATAAAAATGACCACACTTATTGCAATATCCCTCTAAGTACATTATAGATGTAGATGCAAGTCATACTTTATATCTGCTAGAATTATTGCGGTGATGCTGTGATCTCTTCCTGTGAATGCTTTAGCACTTTGTTGGTCAGCGTGACTCTGTCCAGAGCCCATCCTTTGTTAGCCCTTGTTACTTCTTGCCTCATAGCCGTCAAGAACCCTAAAAACATCCCCATTGAAGACATTAGCACAAAATTCTACCTGACGGCTGGAGGTCTTCATTGGATAACACTGTAACTGTATTGATACAACTAATGTTGATTCTTTGAATTTGAGTGTTAATATAATTTACTGGTGTGACACAAACATAATAATGTCTTTCTGTTAAAAACCCAGTTTCTCACCTTGCGGGTTGAAGAAGCCTGTCATCCAAAATGTTTTAGGTCTGCCAATAAACACCCAGCTATTGAACTGTTTGTTTCTCTCCTGAAGCTCTGTGAACCAAAAGCCCAGTGTGGACGACTCCCAGGAGATTTTCCTCCACAGGTTTGGCACACGGGCATCAAAAATATTGTCCAGGGCATCACGGAGGTTCTAAGAGCCAAACATCAGCAGATTCACAGCACAATTAATAATAATTTTAGAATTAGGAATAAAAATGACTTTTGCACTTTACTTCAAATTAACATGTTCAGAAAATATTTTCTGGTGCGACCAAATGATTGACCTGACCTCGCTCATTATGATAGTGCCATCAATGGCTAGTTTCAGCTCAGTCAGACTAATGCGAACCACATTGATGATTCTTTGCATTCGATCGACCTCCTGACGTGGGAAGATGTTCATTGGGTTCATAGCTCCTGCAATGAAAAACACCCATTGTCATGTATTCTAATAAATCAATAATAAATAAACGGGTTGATCAAGGAGAATGAACAAAAAAATGGTGATTATTACACGGGCAAAACATTTGAGTAGGCGTTTGTCATAGTCATCGGTCACCCTTCCTCCATATTGCACTTCGGCTAGCATGTATCGCACAGTGACCCAAGAGACATCCTGTGGGAAAGCACAAAATGACAAGTGAAGGAAGATGATAAAGACATCTTTAGAGTCAGACTGCCGTCACCTCATTCTCACCTTCCTGGGTCCGCAATCATCCAAGTGTCTCTCAACAAATTCGACACTTGCAGTGAAATCAGCGGAGTTAAATTCATATGGTATGTTCCAACCCAATGGTCCAAATTTACGTCGTTCTTCAAAAAAGTAATAAAACACATGTTTAAGCATAACACTTAAACAGCTAACACTTCTATGTTGTTTCATGCATTATAAACATGTGTTGCAGTCTGCTTGTAGCATTTTATAGTCATGTTTAAAGGATTCTTGCATTCATTTTACTTCAATACTTCAAAAACAAAAAACATAAGTAAAAAATATTTAATGAAAAGGTACGGCAACTTGTTGCCCATTCAATTCATTCAGTATAGATTATCTTCAATCACAATATACATTACATACAATATAAAACCATGAGTTACAATGTAATTGAATTAACCTCTATGAAAATAAAAATGATCATATGATGTAAAACTATGTCAGGATTCCCTTTAGATTTGACTTCACTCTGAGTCTTAACTGTCTCAATAGGTACACGTGACTTCATACCTGTACAGCGGTGTGGAGAAGGAGGCCACACTGTATACGATAGGCTCCCACACCGCAGGTTACTGACTTCCAACTGGTTCTGGGAAATTCCGGCAAATGTTCGTTTCAAGCCAGCACGCACTCCTTGGGGTGGATCGTTGGTAAACTTTATGGAGGACTAGAGGTAAAGAGGTAAGAAGAACGTGCTGAGAATGTACATGTAATGTATTGTGCACACTCTATTTCAAAAGGTTATCTCAGGGAACTAGTCAAGTAATACATGAGGTAAGAATGTCTTCATTCAAAATACATAGCTTTGTAAAGTGTCACCTGTAGGAGTGTGATGGAGAAATGATCGTGTGGTTCTGTGGTGATCCAAACCCTGACGGTATCATGCATGGTCTCTGCTGTTGAGATAGTTTCCAGCAACTCATTCATAAATTCCAGGCCCAGGTGGCAATTTTGCAGAAGGACCCAGCCGCCCTTTACATATGCAGATCAGATCAGGTGAAACAGTCATCACTTGTATTCTACACAAGTATTCATTCATACAGTGTAATGGTTCATTCACGTATACATATATACATACCTGCATCATTGATGTCTTAAGAAGCTTCCTTGCATGCACCTCCTGCCCTTGGCCCATGGAGACAGCTCTGCATTCTATAAGACAAGCCAATGTAGTGAGATGACAGCACAATTCATCACATGCAGCACAATTGTGAAGAGGCAAGATGAGAAGCTTGTAAAAGTTCTACGCTTTATAGGGCAGTAAAGCTCACCAAGGTTCAGTTTCTTAGCCAGTGCTTCAATTTGGTCTGTGGGATCTGAACCCATAGAAAGGAAGCAAATTAAAGGCGTGCAAGGATCACTCTCCTCCCATGTGCCGTGAAGGCTCAAGATGACCGGCTCGGCAAACTTCTCGCCCAGGGATTCTCCTACATACTTTTTGGCCTGAGACAAGGTACGGTCAGGACACCAAGACCTGGGAAATATTATTGTGTTAAACATCATATTGTCTATTTGTCCATAAGCAACATAATTAGCAGCAGGATCCAACCTTATCAACAAAAGTTTAAGGAAGACATCGAGGGAGTTGTATCCATCTGGGATCACACCGTCCTCTGGGGCATCAAGATTGAGCCCTTTTGCGATACCTACAAATAATTAATTCAGTCATTGGTAGCTTGTAATGACACTTTTCAAATGGCAATTCAGATTGTAGGGACCTCAAACTCACCTGGGCTGTGATATTAGTGAACTGTGGCAATTTGCTGAGTTCCACTAAATTTAGCCATACCATATCAAGGATCCAACTGAATGGTTTAGTGGGGCAGGTCTTGAGGTCAAGAGCAGCGCCACCTATTTGAATGTTCAAAGGAGTCATCATATTATAAGATGCCATAACAAAAAGAAAGATGCATTCATTTTTCCCAGCAGTGATAATCGTCTCACCTTTAATTAGTATTTGAAAATGCTCATGCTCTATTTTTTTATTTTGCAAGTCAATCTTGAGAGCCAGCAAGAGTGTGAAGATGAACTTGTGGTTTTCATATAGACCTCTCACTGTGTATCTGAACACCTCATAGGTCAGACATTCAATAATGTTTGAAATCCGCTTTTGGGTTTTTGACGACTTCTCCGACCTGCAAAATAATTATTGTGAGAGTAACAATGGCAAATAGGAGTGTGACACAAGCTGTCTCTCGAAGACACGGTGACAACGGTGCAAGGGGCAGTTATTTACTACAGCAGCACCCTTGAGTGTGCATTACAGCACCTATAGCCTGGTCGCTTTCTACCCTTTTTACCAACTGAGACATAGTGGGGTTTAGCGCGGAGTTAATTTGCCACATAGTGAAATAAAAGATCCATTAACTCCGAGATGGTTTAGACATATTTCTTTAAAAAACTGTTTTGGTGAAACCATACCTTGCCAGTGACAGGTCAAAGATTTTGAGGAACTGACCGAGGGACGTTTGGTACATGACATTGACCATGCTCATCTCTGTGATGAGGAAGTAAAGGATGCTGCCTCGGGAGGCAACAGGACGATATTCTTCTTGAGCTATGTTGATCTCGACCTCTGCTTTTGCTGCCACACTGAGCTTAACACCAACTTCTACTGCAGTGTGCTTAGTTGTACTCAGGATGCCGATCATTGAGTCATCATCGACCAAGGAACCTTTATTCACACATACAAAAATCATTTTATTTGTAGAAATACATAAATACATTACCATCAACTAGCTCTGACCATCAACCAGTTACTGTTGTGTCACTGTACCTTTTGTGCTGCTGAGTTTGTACAGCAAGTTGTCTTCCAACTCCTTCATTTTTATCTTATTGGCAGTTACATCCTCAATTAGTTTTAATCTTTCTGCCTCCAGTTCCTGTCAAAATGTGTAATCATATTTGTATCAATATCTTACAACTGTTTTCACCATTTGCTGTTATATTATTATATATATTATTAACCGCTAAATGAAGTACAACATGGATACTGACATATTTCTCTCTGAGGATGACGCGTCCAAGTAGTTGGTTCTCGAGGCCCTTCATGTTGACAGTGACTGCACTACCACCAGATCAGGCCTTGTAGTGAAGCCTAGAGACATATTGAACTTGTAATACCCAGCAGAAAAGAACTGAAGGATATGATTATGAGGAATAAAAATGTTTACGTTTGATATACTTGAAATGCTGTTTAGCATCAAACTGTTAATACATGTTAACTGGTAATTGTCCTTATATTTCCTTCAGTCATGCAATGTTCATGTGGATTTGGCATGTGTAGAAGCCTATATGTATTTCTTCAGAAATGTTTAAATGGACAATGTTTATTATCCCGTTTGGCAACTATAGCCACGTTTTGTTTCAAAAGAAGGGGGATGTAGTATCTTGGATTGGCCGTCGCGAGTTGATGACGTCACGGACGTGCGCGGTGTGTGAGAATAATACAAATGTATACAACGTTATACAACGGTAACGTTAACGGTTTCTAAGAAACGTTAACTGTCAGTTACTGTTAACGTTTCTTAGAAACCGTTAACGTTACCGTTAGCCAAGGTGCTAGCCGTTAGCGCCAAAGTCGTGGCGGTTAAATAAAAAGTTAGGTTAGCAGTGGGTTAACTCATGAAAACATTGCCTGGTCTATGTTAAATAACATCGAAACTAAGATTTCGTTAGTTACTTTGGTTTTTGTGGTTTGTACGTTAACTTTTAACGTTTAATGTTAACCGTTAACCTTTACGTTAGACGAGCGACGATTCAGTTGATTTTAGTGTTGACGTTGACATATGTAAACACTAGCATCAACTAGCCTTAATGCAATTCAACTAACGTTAATAATATTACTAATTTCATTAAGGCTAGAGGTAATGTTAATTCAACGTTACAGAAATAACTTAATAACTTAACCGTACCGAAAAGGGCGTCAGTGTAACAAATGCGGGGTGAGAGTAACGTTAACGTTAATTCAACTTTTAAGTTACGGTTAATTTTACCTTTTGTATAACTTGTCTAAAATTATTTCAACTCATATTCTGCTTACCTAACTCAGTAGACCACATGCTCTCGAAGTGCTGTTCCTTTTCCCCCAAAGGCTCGCTGTTTTGTGTTTGTTGGTTGACCGCTGACAAATGAGATTCTTATTCAGCCCGTATCAGGTGAACTTCACTTACGTTAACGGTTGAGTCATAACCGTTATCGTTTACCGTTGAGGCGCCGCGCGCTCCAGCCGTTAGCGCCAGAGACGACGCGGTCATAGTGATGTTAGTGCACCTATGTGCTAACAGTTACGGAATTAAACGTTAAACAGGTGTTACACCGAAAGCTGTGACCCATCAGGAACTGTGACCGCAGAGGGCGCTGTTTCACATCGTCTGCTCGTGCGTGCTAGACAATGGAGGGCGAAGAAGAGCGCCTAAGCAAACGGCGTAAAAGAAAAAACTACATATTTAGGGGAGGTAACCTTGCTCGCAATTAGCCTCGTGGTCACACATTCTGACGGCTGCTACTTGTCAGATATGGTAACCTCTGAGGTACTGGCTCTGTGAAGAGTATGTGTCCAGAGTAATGTGACGAGATGAAATAACAACCCCAAACAATATTTTGAAGTTTAACTCCTTTATTAAGTAGTTACAGTGGGGTCACACATTCTGACAACTTAGCCAATGTGCTGGTCCATATGATGTTTTCATCCGTGGACGTAATGTATTAACGTTTACGTTTGCGTAGGCGCTCTTCTTCGCCCTCCATTGTCTAGCACGCACGAGCAGACGATGTGAAACAGCGCCCTCTGCGGTCACAGTTTCTGATGGGTCACAGATTTCGGTGTAACACCGTGATAACATCTATTGAATCAATAATTCCAGACAATGACTGAAATATGTGTGTGTTCAGGACATCTAACTACTCTTACAGAAAATCGGTTTCCTGTGTATGTCATTGCAGGTTCAAAAAGATAATATTTCAATATTTGAGCTGCAATAAAAACATTTTTTTTTACAAACAATGACTAACAAGGTAAAGACCTCTCTGGCTACTATGATACATAAAATTAAATTTTATGTATGTACTATATGTAAGTTTTTGTAATGTGATTTCTCCAAAACAATTAGGACCAAAAGCGCATAGGTGCACTAAAATTCAAATGTGTGCTGAGTTGACCGCAGTCTACACAGGAGTGATAGGGGAGAGCATATTGTCCACTTTGATCTAAAGTGGGCCAGTCAGTTGAATACTGATGCTTCAATAGAAGATATAGAAGTAGATCTGACCGGAGTAAAGATAGGTTATTTCTATGGTTTTATTTACTTCCCGTCATTGCCCTCAGTCTATGCCAGGAAGGTTTTTATGATGACACAGTCGAGCAACGGTTGAAATAATCACTGATCCTGGATCGGGTTTCCGTGAGGCCAGAAGTTTCGTGGTCTATTCCTATTGGTCCAGACACACCACTCTGTCGTCCAATGGCAAGCATACATCTGTTCGCTGGAGCGAAATATCCTCTCCTCTTCCTTCTTCGCGAGGAATTCAGTATTTAGCAAGGACGTTGTCAGCAGTGGAAAGTTGAGCCGAGATGGGGAAAATGCAAGTGTTGGGTGTAGTTGCTCTATTGTTAGCAGTGTACTGCGTCCATGCAAACATTTACTTTCGGGAGGAGTTTCAAGACGGCGGTAAGTTTAGAATATTAATGTCACGTTATAACACTAGCATGAGGTCAACGTCGATTCATTGCATGCTAGCTTGACTGTTAGCCGTCATTTTGTCACACGGATCATTTAGACTTTCCGTTGAAGGAAATAATTTTTCAATATGTTCTTGTTAAGTTGTCACATTTCAGTCTCCTAACTTGTAATGGGTTGGCAGCTGGTCGATAGCGTTAACATTAACTACCACGGCCCTGAAGCCAGCCCCATTCCCATGCTACTGGCATCTCAATGCTAAGCTTGGCCTAACGTTTAGTCGCCGTAAAAATGAAGTACGGTAGCTATTCAAAACAATTTAGCCGGTTTAACAATTCCAACCAGCATTTGGCTGACCCCAGTTGGGTAACATGATCTTAGGAATGTACCTTGATGTTTGCAAAAAAAATGGCCCCAAATGTTTAAACTTCTGCGAACTCTGCTGGTCTCCTGTGCAGATGAGTGGAGAAGTCGTTGGTTGAATTCCAAACACAAATCTGACTATGGAGAGTGGAAACTGACGGCGGGCCACTTCTATGGAGATGCTGAGAAAGACAAAGGTAAACGTTGTGTGTTCTAACCCACATAATCCTTAAAATGAACAGTGGCCTTTCTGATTGACCTAACGTTACACTATTGAGCAGCATTGATCATGCTCTGTTAATTCTGAAGTTATATCAAGGCGTTTGTGATGTTAAAACAGTTTCATTTTGATGGTCAAAATAGGTTAGTAAAACTTGTTCCACAGCTTGCATATTTTCAGAGGTAAATAACCCATTGTCAAACACTGCCACCGTATCGCTCTACCTGGTATTGTCCTCAACACCTGACTAGAGTCTAATTCATTTCCTTGACAACATATTTCGCACTATTAGCCAAACCCTATTTGTCTTGTTTGCTAATATGCACTTTTGCACTTCTCTTCAGGTCTGCAAACAAGCCAGGATGCTCGTTTTTATGCTACGTCTGCCCGTTTTGAGCCATTTAGCAACGAGGGCAAGCCTTTGGTCATTCAGTTTACAGTAAAGCATGAGCAAAAGATTGACTGTGGTGGCGGCTATGTCAAGGTCTTCCCTGCTGACTTGGATCAGACTGACTTGAATGGAGAATCTTCATACTACATCATGTTTGGTAAGCAATACTGTTTGTGGGAATAAACAATTATAAAAAAGATATGGTTACAAGGATTTTGAGCATGTATTTAATTACTATTGTGATTTTTTTCACCCAGGCCCTGATATCTGTGGCTACAGTACAAAAAAAGTCCACGTCATCTTCAATTACAAGGGCAAGAATCACCTCATCAAGAAAGAGATCAAGTGCAAGGTAATTCCGGCATTTTATAATTAGAACTCATATATAGTGTGTGTGTGAGTTCTAATTATAAAATGTGTTTTACTTCTAATATATAAAAAAAAATGCACTGTGGCTTGATTCAAACCATTCTGTTTTTCTTTCTTCTAGGATGATGAGCTGACCCACATGTACACGCTCATCCTGAATCCAGATCAGACCTATGAGGTGAAGATTGATAACGAGAAGGTTGAATCTGGCAGTCTGGAGGATGACTGGGATTTCCTTCCCCCCAAGACCATTAAAGACCCCAAGGCCAGTAAGCCAGAGGACTGGGACGATCGTGCCAAGATTGACGACGCTGATGACACTAAGCCAGAGGTGAATTAGCATACTAATATAATAACTTTATCAAGATAAGTATTGTTCTCCTTTGCAATGGAAGTGGTTGCTGGTATGGAGGTTACGGTTTGTCCATAGGAAATTTCAACGTGAGGAGGGTTTTCCCTTTTAGTTCTAAGATTTTCACAGCAGTCTTATTTTGTGAGTCTAATAGAGGGATTTTTTTGTTTCTCTTTAGAACTGGGACAAACCTGAGAACTTTCCAGACCCTGATGCTAAAAAGCCAAGTGACTGGGATGAGGATATGGATGGGGAGTGGGAGCCACCAATGATCCCCAACCCAGAGTACAAGGTAAGCTAATGTGAGATGGTCATGGCTTATGCTTTGTATGATCAACTCTGCCTGAGAAATGGTTCATATTTATACAGCTTCTGCTCCCTGATGATACATACATTTTTTGTATTGCAGGGAGAATGGAAACCCAAACAGATTGATAACCCCAACTTTAAGGGAACCTGGGTGCATCCTGAGATTGACAATCCTGAATACAGTCCTGATTCAAACATCTACAAGTTTGACAAGATCGCTGTAATAGGTCTTGATCTTTGGCAGGTGAGAGCGATAAATCTGCGTTAATAGTAATGTTGTTGCCATACTAAGTAATGCCTGAACTACAGTCTAACATCTAATGTCTGATTGTCAGGTGAAATCTGGTACCATCTTTGACAACTTTCTTATCACGGATGATGTGAAGGAAGCAGAAGACATTACAATGGAGACATGGGGTGTGACAAAGGTGGGCTTGTATTCTTTTTAAGCCATATCTCGTCATTAATACGCGCAATTGTCAGTGAAATCCTAAATAGATCAGGTGGCATGCTTTGATTATCAAACCTTTTCCAACAGGAACCTGAGAGAAAGATGAAACAGGAGCAGGATGACTTGAAACGGAAGGAAGAGGAGGAGAAGAACAAAGAACAAGACAGCGAAGTTGTTGAGGAGGAGGATGATGATGACGACGACGAGGATGATGAAGACATGGATGAGGAAGACACAAAGGATGACATGGAGGAGGCCCTTTCAGAAATGGATGAAGAGGAAGCAAAGCTTAATAAAGATGAGCTTTGAGGAGGTTTGGCCAGAGATTGTGTGTGTGTCCCTCCTCTAGAAACTGTCCTGTATTTCCCAGGGGTATTGTGGCTGCTGTGCATCCTTTCCCTGAGAGATTTAAGATTTTGGACACAAACCAATTTGTGGGTGGGGACAAGGGGATTTTAATCGACATACTTTGTGACCAAAAATAATTGCCCCAAACTCCTAGATTTGTTCTAATCCCCCATCCCCATTCTGTGGTGACAAAGAATACGGATAATAAGACATCCACTGTTTTCTTGATTTTCTTGATCTACACATCAAATTTGTATGTTGACACATTTTCAGAGATTATGAATTAGCCATTATGACTACCTTGATTAATCCTATGTAAAGGTGTTGTGCAATTCGGGTAAAAAAATAAATACACATAACTGAACAAATACAATCCAATGTTGTAAGACTTGAGCAGAATATCACCAAATACAAACAGACATCAAGATTGTAGTGCAACTTATTTTGGTTGTCTGTAGCACTGACTTTTTCTTTTCTTTTCCACACTTGTTTTCATTCCACACAATGTTTAATATAAATTAGTCTTCATGTAAGTGCAGAAATGAAATTGTTTTTTCCTACATGCAAATGGCTGGGTGTGATGGATTCTGTGTTATTTCCTGAAAGTCTGGATAAACAGATGGTGAGCCCCTGGTGTGACCCCATGACATTGCTATGGGTCACACGCTTATTTTCATTGGACAGAATGTTATTGATACCAAAGTTTTTATTAAAAGATTATAACCATATGGCCTGGCCTCTTTTTGTATGACACACATTTTGTGACTTGATCTACATTCTCTTAACAATAAACAAGTTAGAAGATCCATTTCTAACTTTAAAGTTAATTGCATTCTCACTAAAGTGAAAAGCTCTCAATGCTAAACTAATTTAAAAAATGCTTTTTGTTGTCAGCTGTTGATCTAAACAATGTTAATTTGCAACCAATCTGAAATAGTAGAGGCTGGTAACATGGTATTATTATACTTGCGGACAAAATACAGAAACCTGTGCTAAAAGTGCTGTTTCTGTGGGAAAGCATATGGTCCATGTCTGTAGCATCCATACAGACATGGACCATATCATCAAAAATATCAAATAAATCATGCATTAGAAATTCACAATTTGATCTTGACATATGGACATGCAGGGCCTCACGTTTGGGTGAATGCTGTTTATACAATGATACGAGGGTGCTTATTACACAACGTTGTTTTCATTGTGTCTTCAATTAAAAAACAACAAAAACAACCTGTGTTAGGATATCTCCTATCCCAGCACAGGGATACGAGGTATCCCAACACAGGTTGTTTTTGTTGAAGTGTACTACCTTTAAATCATCAACTCTGGTCATAAAACCTGGGAGTTTATTAGGGGGACCATATAGGTGTAGTGAACGAGACGGTTCCGCCACCGGAACCGGGGCTCCTCCCACCTGACGCCGCTCGCCACGGCCCGGTCAAGGGGCGGATGCGCGCTCCCGAGACACCGGAAATATGGCGGCGCTCATGACTCTCAGTCAGGTAACAGCTCTCGAGAAGCTTGAGAAAAGTGTGAAATTGAGTTATCGACCATGTTCAAGTGGCAGTGGCGGTGTTGGTTTGGCCTGATCACGTGACGTCGCTGTGATCCGTGGAGTATATTGTCCAGCGGAACCGTTGGTAGCGACTGATCGGTGTCCACTAAGTTAACATGGTTAGCTAACGGCAGGTCCAGTGTGGATAGCGAATATCATGCGCGTATTAATCCGAAAGGAAAGCTAAAGTTCACGTAACTATTGAAGGGAAAGTGCTAACGTTTCCGTGGCGGATTTGGCAGATAAAAATAACAAAAAAGTGACTAATTAACAGCTAAATCGGAAGACGATAGTTGGTCAGCTAACGTTAGCCGTCCGCGGTGTGTTTACCTACTGAATGATGAAGCTACAGCCCGCCGACGTTTATTAAATGTTTAACAACTCAATCCGATGTCTGTGCTAGCCGATCCTCTCAACTGCTGCTATATGTCTCTCCCTTTCTGCTCCTCCAGTTATCAAGTGGAAACCCAGCCTACGAGAACTACTACCGGCAGGTACGGTCGGGGTTTCCTCCTCATTCGGCTGCTCACGACCCGGCACGTGCAATCGTTTGATGAACACAGGTCCGTCTGCCTTGTCCACTTAGTATGTGGTTTATTTCCATTCATTTTGCAGCTGGATTCGGCGAACACGGGCAAGATATCGGCTGGAGATGCGGCTCAGTTCCTGAAGAAGTCCGGCCTGTCCGACAGCACGCTGGGCAAGGTGGGCCACGCAATCCCCTGCATGAGCACATACAACACACTCCGAATTGCAACAATACTATTTCAACTCATTTTGTGTGTCATTTTCTTTTAGATTTGGGATTTGGCAGATTCCGAAAGAAAGGGCTATTTGGACAAACGGGTAAACCGGGATTTCTCTGGGATTTTGCTGTGATTGGTGATGCCGATGTGTGGGGGGGGGGGAAAACCACTAGATTTGACTTGCTTTCTTCCTCCTCTTTGTAGGGTCTCTTCGTTGCCTTGAGACTTGTGGCCTCAGCGCAGAGTGGAAATGACATCAGCCTTAATAATCTCAACCAACACTTGGCTGCACCTAAATTTGTAAGTGATGAATTGACTCTACTGTTTATAACACTATCCAATGATCTGGTGGGGAGCACACTGAGCTGGGAGAAGCTTTTTATTGCTCATGTGAGGAATGACTTGGCATTGAATGTCTCAGAAAGTTATATTATATGGGTACATGGCACCCCTAACTCTATTTACTCTCTATTTGTGTTCCGGTTTGCCTTGTCTTCTTGTTTTGTATCTCATTATCACTTCCCTTTCTTATAGAAAGATACCAACAGCCCTTCAATAACTGTGTCAACGACGGCACCCGATTCGGAATGGTCCATTAGGGTGAGTTGATTAATTTATCAAGAATGTTCTTGAGAGTATTAACATGTCGCCTAAACTTGTTTCTTCTCTTTCCCAGCCTGATGAAAAGGGGAAATTTGAGGCCATTTTTGAGACTCTGGGCCCTGTAAATGGTCTCCTCTCGGGTGATAAAGTCAAGCCAGTTTTAATTAACTCCAAGCTACCTCTTGACGCCTTAGGAAAGGTGATTTTACATTTTTAGTTAGATTTATGTAACTCACAACCTTATTGCAGTCTTTTCAGGCATTTAAAAGTTAACCATTTTAAAGACACTGCAGCTCAGTCGATTTGGCGTTGACATAATTTGTCTGTAGATTTGGGACCTGAGTGATGTGGACAACGATGGACAGTTGGACAGAGAAGAATTCACAGTGGTGAGCTGGTGCACTTTTGTGTGTTTGCTTAAAGCTTCACTGTTGCTCCAGAATAATTCAGTAAATGTTTCTTTTTCTTTTTTCTTTTTTTAAAATAAATGATCTGATTTCCCATGTTTCAGGCGATGCATCTTGTGTATCGTGCCATGGAAAAGGAGCCTGTCCCAACTACCTTACCCACCTCCCTCATCCCCCCTTCCAAAAGGAAGAAGAAGTCTGCCGGTGCGCTGCCAGGCGCTGTGGCTGTGCTGCCCTCTCTCCCCGGGCTTACTGCCGGCCTGGCTCCTCTCAAGGAGCCCCTGCGAAGCACTCCTCCTCTGGTGCACGCGACTCCCTTCAGCACCAGCACTGTCAACCTCTCCCCAAAACACTCCTTTAAGTCCAGCTCACCGGTACGTCGCCTCGCCTACATTGCACCTGAGGTGTGGCGAGCTCACCGTTCGCATCGATTCACCTGTAGATGATGGAGTCCTCTCTCTGTAAGCTTTGCAAATGATTGAAAGGAATATTACAACTTTATTAGGAACACATATACATCTTAAAATTGAAACTATATAAAACATTCAAAGATGACGCTACATAACGTCAACCTACTTTTCCTTTTTCCATGAACAATTCTATATATAAAAAAAAAGCTCTTATCAACAATATACTTTTTAGCATTTTGTGAAATTATAACATACGATATTTTGATATACTTAAACGTGCCAAGAGTTGGTGGATGTTAATATTGCATAAGCGCCCACCCTACTTTCATCATTTAGAAATATATTCCCTGTAGAAGAAAGTGTGTGTCACTTGATCTCTTTTCCTCCCTCAGGAGGGAAACGGGACTCTCTGGGTGCTTTCTTTGGTAGTTTCACACCGCTTCCTCCCCAAATTTGTTTCATTGATTCATCTATTGCTCTATTGTCTCAGCATCAACTGGTCCAAGGTATTCCTGCGATGCAGTAGGATGGCGACCTTCTAAATGTGGCTAGTTATTTTTAAGAAGTACAAGATGAACGATGCATTCAATCCCTTTTTGAAGAAATCCTTACATGTATTTTCTAAGTATCACAAGGACACAGCCTTAGAACCAGCTTTTCCAGTCTTGTTTCTTTTCTGTTGCTAATGAGTGGACTGGTTTTCCCACATGTTTTGGAACATTGTGTAAAGGGCGGTGTGTTCCTCACTAGCACATAATGGCTGCAGTGATTGGTTTGGATTTACAGGTTCCCCTGAAAACCAGGATCACCTGACAGTCATGACACGTGTTCCGATCCTGTTCCTGTTGTGCCACTTCTCGTGTGTGTTCTTTTGTCCTTGTTAGTTCAGTGACCTTTTCTTCAGATTTCTACTTGGGTTTGACTCGCCCAAGGCAAAGAATCAGTGGCCTGTCAGATTTCTTAGAATACATTTGTTCTTCATCCATTACATTTAATTAGTGTACAGCATATTTAATTTGATCCAGTATGATGCGCAAATGCCACCCGTTATTCAACAAAAGCAAGCAATTTCTCCAGAAGTGTGGTCTCCCTTATCTAAAATCCCATAAATGTGGTGTTTTGTTCATTCCAGCCCGTGGTGAACTGGGTGGTACCGCTGGCCGACAGGGAGCGATATGATGACATCTTCAAGATAACCGACAGCGACAATGATGGCCTCGTTAACGGAACCGAGGTCATAGAGATTTTCATGCAGTCCAGTCTCTCCCAGACGATGCTGGCGCAGATATGGTGAGACCACGGCTCCGATTAGACCGCCTTCATTTGCACAGGTTTTTCCTTCTTGCACACGCTAATGTAACACTAGTCTCACTGGGCGTAACTCCACCTTGTGGACCGTTTGAATCAATACAACTGTAAGAGGGGGGGAAAAAAAACCAATATTAAAGTGCAATACCAGGGCGTTGGAAAACGGGCCTTTTTTGAAAGTAGGTGAGCTCACGTTGTTTTCATAAGACGCCTGGCATCATTTCTCAGGAAGAACACATTATCTGAAGTCTCTCCTCCGTGCAGGGGGCTCGCTGACACCAAACAGACGGGCAAGCTGACCCGTGAGCAGTTCTCTCTGGCCATGTACCTGATCCAGCAGAAGGTCACTAAAGGCGTAGACCCTCCCTCCACCCTCACCCAGGACATGATTCCCCCATCAGATAGGACCGCAGCTTCAGCAACGGGCCCCGTGAGTCGCGACTTCAGCCACGGCTCCATCTTTCAACTGCTCCATTTATGGGATTCTTTCTTCCTTCCAAAGCAACTTCTTTGTTGCTTCCGTTAGCGCGCTGCTATATTCACTTTAAAGGCTGGGCTCTGCTTTCTGGCCTTTCTGCCTTGCGAAACAGTTTTTTAAAAAAAATGCTTTTTGCTTCTTTTCTTCTTTTCTCGCTTCTATCCTGTCTGACAGAGTTATTCAGGGCTTTTGGCAGCCGTGAGGCCGGAGGTCGCTGCACTAGCTCACATGCGCAGAGTGAGTAGCGGAGCTTTGTTTCACTGTGTGGCGCTGTTGTTCCGTCATACTCTCCGAAGCACAAAGGTGCAGACGGGACCAGTTCTTCAAGGGGAACGAATCATCATTTTAGTCATTCTCCCATTCTTGTGTTACAAATACCTCTTTTTTGAGGTTGATTAGGAAACTATAAATAAAAAAAAACGTAACATATATGTTGGGGATATCCTTAATTGAGAGGATTCTGGGGCACCGCTTTGTCGACTAAGTGTTGACATGTGCATGCTTTGTACTCTCTTCAGACTGTGTGCATTTCTCCTCATTCATGTATTGTCTGTGACTACTACCCCCCCCCCCTCGTATTTCCTTCCTGTTTCTTTTGTTTTGTTAACATATCGACAGGGAGAACCCCCCCCCCCCCCCCCGCACTCCCCCATACCATTATTGTCCCCTGCACGCTCTTTCCCTCCTTTCTAGTCCCATTTCCCTTCCTCAAATCTCCCGTATTTGTCTCTCCACCCTCACTACCATCTTTCGCACTTTCTCACCCGACTCTCTCTCTCTCTTGTCCGTCGCTGTGTCTCGCCTCAGGACGGCAGCAGCTCTGTGGGATCTGTCGAGCTGACGGGCATCAAAGAGCTGGATGACATCAGCCAGGAAATAGCTCAGCTGCAGAGGTGAGCCCCTCCGTAGCAGGGGGATAGCTTTGTTTCTCTTCCTCCCGAGGAAAAGGGCGAGTGGCTTGAGGTGAAATGAAACCTCAAGATATTTTGTATGAGAAAATGTTGACTTCTCTGTCACCAATGCCAGAGCATTAACCGGTGCTCTTGTTAGATGTTATTACTCCAAGGCAGAAGCTGTGTCCCCATTGAGCCCTGCTTGTGGCCTTTCAGAGAAATCCAGAGCCTTCGGCATCAAGTGGAGTCAGAAAGCTGATTAAATTGTTGCAACCAATAACCCGACCCTTGTTGTTGCAATTTCTTTTTTCAGTGATTTTGCCACTCATCTTTCAAAGTGAGAAAAACCATCAGTCTAGATTAAAAAAAAAAAAAAGAACAACATTATATTAAAATATCACTATTCCAAATTGACAGAGTTTTGTCTCGTCAAGCTCCATGTTTGGTTAGAGCTTTGGGCTTTTTTGAGGAAGTAATAACTCTTTTTAAAACTTACTGTCTTCCTCTCCCATGTTCTCCACCTACAGAGAGAAATTCATTCTGGAGCAAGAAATCAGAGAAAAGGAGGAAACCATCAGACAACAAAATAGTGAGGTTCAGGTAAGGCTGAGCTGAGACAGATTCTGACTGACTGACACATCTGTCAACAAGGCAAACGTATGAATGTGCGTGATGGACCCGCAGGACATGCAGAACGGACTGGACAGGGAGAGCAGCAGCCTGCAGGACTTGGAGTCGCAGAGGCAGGAGGCCCAGGAGCGCCTGGGGGAGATGGACCAGCAGCGCTCCAAGCTGGAGGGAATGATCAACGACGTCAAGCAGAAGTGCCAGGAAGAGTCGCACATGGTGAGCGACATTAGGAGGCACTGTATGCCTGGATCTTTTGAGACCAATTTGGAGTAAGCACGTTTATTTGGGTCCACCGTCTTACTGTTAACGGCTAACCTTTTTTTTTTTTCTTCCAGATTTCATCCCTGCAGAGCCAGATTCGCTCTCAGGAGAACGACCTGCAGAGCCAGGAGGACGAAATGAGCCGCACCAAGTCGGACCTGAGCAGGCTGCAGGATGAGGAGGCCCTTCTGGAGCAGAGTCTGCTCTCTGGTCGGGTCCAGCTGGACAGCATCACAAAGTCTCTCAAAACCACTCAGGAAGAGATCCACCAGGTCAGTGCGGGCGAAGTGACTAGGCGTTTCGACCATAAAACTCAGAGAGGCAGAGAGGTTTGTATGTGCTCAGGAAACATTACGTTTACTCCTTTTTTGTGTTTTGGTCTTTATCAACTTACCAGCTAAATCAGGTGCATTCCTCAATTTGCCGAAGACCTTATTGCATTCAAGTAATTAGTGATTGTTTCCTTTTGAAAACCATTTTTTGCTTCTTGCTGTCGCAGTAGCTTACCCATTACTACTGGGTGGGACCTCGCAGGTGTTCTTCAATTAGACGCTAAATCCAATCATGTTTTTATGGAGTCCCAACATGAATGCAACTTTGATGTTTTAGGCGCGCAGTAAGCTGTCGCTGATCCAGGACAGCCAAAAGGAGGTGACCAAGACCATTGAGCAGTACAACAGCGCTTTGAGCGACATCAACCGAGGACAAACCGCCAACCTGCCGGACTTGAGTGAAGGCTTTGCCGAGAAGGAGAACGGAGGGTTCAGGACTACGGTGAGGAGATCAGGAATACATCCTCCTTCTCACTTCAAGAAATGATCCTAGACCTTTTACTCTTACTTCATTTTGGCTTTTCTTCCGCATTGGGATCATTTTGCCTGGTCATTGATTGGTAATGTGTTTGATGGCTACTCAGACGTCAGAAGAATGCAAATATACATGGAACCTTTTTTTCCTTGATCTTTGCCAAAGATGGTTTTTTTTCATGACTGAAAAATGACCAATGTTTTGCTGACTTGTGTTGAATTCATGTGTAATCCCTGTGTTGGTTTTAGTCATTTCTTTCTGAATTCATTCATTCATTCATCAGGACGACTCTTTCAAGTCAAGGATTGCCATGTTCAACAGCAGCAGCAGCAGCAGCAGCAGCAGCAGCAGCAGCCGCGCTAAGGAGCCTCCAGCAGACCCCTTTCAGACAGAGGACCCCTTCAAGTCCGACCTTTTCCAAGGTCTGAATACCTCTTTTATCTCTTTATTATTTTCTCCTGTATTTCTGAAAAGGGTCACGGCCATTCCCTACTCTACCAGCTTTCATCTGCATTAATGTGTTCCTGTGATTAGGCATTTCTACTAAATACCTGAAATGTACTTGCGTTCTAGATGTCAAGTTGTGGAGTTTCCTTGAAATGGAAATGTATGTTCAAGCCTGTTTCATTTATTTATTTATTTTTATACACTGTGGAAAAATGTCTTTTTTAGTGAGTTGATTAAAGTCCATCGGCAGTTGAGCTCTCAATGGCTTTTCCTTTGTCCAGATCCATTTGGAGCGGATCCCTTCAAAGAAAGCGACCCCTTCAAAGGAACCTCATCTGAAGATTTTTTTAAGAGAACTGACCAGTCGAGCGTGTTCGGATCCTCGGAGCCCTTCATGAGAAGACCCACCCCACCGGCCAAGGTATCGCACCCCGCCTTCTTTTTACCGCTCAAATGGTGGTCCTTGATCCTGCTTCTCTCGTTTGTTCTTTTGTGAAAAAGTAAAACATTAATAATGTTAATAATAACATGTTTAATAATACTTACTGCTGATGAAAATGTGACGACATCTTCACTGGATGTACTTGAAACGCAAATCGGTGCCACAAAGACACATCTGTAGTTGATGTGCTGACGTCTTCTTTGTGTAAGTAGTTTAATGGCGATCTGACCGCCTTACTTACATTACTTGTGCTCTGTTTCATTTGTTTTCCTCAGCCGGGAAGCTTCAGCAGTGGGGATTCTTTCAAATCCCACAGCCCAAAACCAGGTACGTTTCTGGTTCGCAGACATGGATCAGAGCCTTTTATTCTCCCTTCTCAGCTGTAAATGCAAAGATTGAAATGAGGTGCTAATTTCCTAAATACTTAACTCACCAAATTAAGGTTGATAAGGATTGCGTTTGTTCTTGTCAATCATCTTCTTGCGGCGAAGAAGGTGATGGCTCTGCACACAACTGTACTGTCACTTGACATCATTTAGTCAACTAAAAGGAAAAACACGTCGTCGTCGTCTCATTCCCAGAATGCGACACTGAACTCTTATTAGCGGCGCTCCAAACACGCTGGAACCTTTCGGTTGTGAAACGGGTCTCAAAGACCCATTCTTTGCCTTCCTGGATGACGTGTGGGAATTAGATTTTTATTTTTGGTGCGAATCGGGGGCAAACAATTTTTACTCTTTTGCGGCTTCAATTTTTCCTGCAGTTGGGGGCTATTTTTAGACAAGTACCTACGCATTTAACTGCTGGCCAACTAAAAATACCCCCCCCCCCCCCCTCCCTCCACCCCCCTCCCCACTAACCCTGGAAAAACAGGAGGCTTGCAGCAGCCAAGCATAACAGAAACTCTGTGACTGCTGGTCCTTCTGTACCAGAAACACACTGCCACTCCTCTGACCCGTTCTCTGCTGCCTCTGTCCCGTCTTTATATCTGCTGCTATTGAGTGGCTTGGCCCCCACTCGCTGCGGAAGTTGTTTTAAGTTAGTGGCTAACGCCGGTCGATGCTCCGCCGCGCTACACACCTTCACGAGAACACAGGGGCAACTGTAGACCTGAGCCCAGTTACTGTGCGTAAAGCGTACTTCACATGAATGGGGTCTCCTGTGGTTGCACACTCACAACAAACAGATTCTATTACAATATTTTGTTTTTTCACTGTAACCATGTGCAGTTTGCTTTTTTTTTATTTTTTATCATTAAGCGGCATACCACCGAGCTTCAAAACAACCCGGGCACAGTTTTGTTTTAACAGTGCGCCGACTGACCCCTTTAATTATCTGATCGTATGCGAACGTCAGCTTAAACAAAGAAGGCTCTGCTTCCCAGGTTTGTTTTTGCGAAATGACATGGAAAATGAAAAGGGTCATGCCACAGTCCCCCCCCCCCCCCCCCCTGCTGAAAATAACATGCGGGCCATGTCAGGATACATTTCAGGATTCAGGTTTTGAGTCTGAACTTAATTTCCCTGGCCCTTTGCAGTAAATGTACTGAAATGTTTTAATGTACTTTTTGTCACAGATGGGTTTGGGACCGTGGACCCCTTTGGGAGCGACTCTTTCGCTAACAAGGGAGGGGGATTTGCTGACTTTAGACAGATGTCAAAGGTAAGCTCTGGAGACTCTTGGTGTTATGAAACAGTCGCACCATAAAACTCTCATTTTCCATTTAGCTGCAAAAAGCTGTGTCTTTAATTTGACTCTTATCAAATTCATTTAAATTTTATTCTACTAATGTATCACATTTGTCTCACAAGTCCCTCTAGTATCGGGTCAAAGGCGTTGGGCTAACATTTCTGTTTTTTTTTTCTTTCTTTTTTTTTTTTGTCTATTTCCTTGTGTGTGAACAGAAGATGGACAACCCTGTCCCACCGTCAAAGAAAAATGTGCCTACCCGACCTGCACCTCCCTATGGTAAGCCTTTGTGTGTGTGTGTGTGTGTCTGTGTGTGCGCATGCAGCTCATTTTAAGGTGTTCATATCGAGTGCTGGATTGGAAGTGCACCGCATGGTTTAAATACAGATGTCAAATTTGGGTCTGTACCGTCACAATAATGATTAATAAGGCTTTTCCCCACTTTCGATGGTTGCAAATTGTCACAGAAATGGTGGCAGTAACGTTTTTAGCGATGCTCATTGTGATCAACCGTTTTCCTCAACAAAAAAAAAGAGGTGCAGAGAAAGCGGTTTCTTTTTGAAGAACTGTGGGTAGAGGTACGGTACGAGGGTTTTTACAGAGTGAGGAACCTTCGTTGGCATTTCCCCTTTGTTGTCTTAACTACATTTGGATGAATTTAGCGCATTTAGTGTGTTTTAAGTCACACGCTATCCACAAGCCGTGCCCTCCTGCTGTGACCTTGCACTTATTTCTTTAGCAGAAGCCGCAGCGTGAGAAACTCTGTGTTCCTCTTTGCTTTACCGCACATCGAAGGGTAGAGGCGAGTAACCACAGTTAGCCAGCAAAGCTGCCCCCGGCCATGTGCCCCTTCAGGGATGGAGAAGTGAAAAGTCCACAGTGTAACTGGAATTGCAACTGTTTATCTATTGTTGCAATAGTGTCACTTGCATCTCCTTCATTTGTTAAATGCAACCCTTTTTTTTTTTTTTAGTCATTGGTTCAGAAGGTTTGAGAGATGAGTAAACAGGCGACATTCAAAAAGGGCGACATTCAAAATAACGCGTTCAGGGCTGACATGGGTGTGTCAGTTATTTACAAAGCTTCAGTGCATCAGTGAGCCTTACTCAAAAATGCGGTTAACACCTTTAAAAAAAAAAAAAAAAAAAAGTGTGTCAACTCTGCATGCCATGAAGTCAACGCTGTCAGCTCTCTGTGAAGAGAAACGTCGCAGCATAATAATGCACATTACTCACCAAGGTGTGAGCTCATTTTCCCAAGGCGGCTACCTGTTCGTAGCTTCTGAAGTGAAGGCCCGCGTTTGGTGTGTCTGTGTGTTTGATTTGAATTCCGCCCTCCTCCAGTCACACTTCTTGTTACGAGACACTTAAAGCACAGCATCAAAAGCTTTGGCGTTATTTTTTTATTTATTTTTGTCGGAGTCTCCTCTCACGTTTTCAGATGGGTCTGCATGACCTGCTGATCTCGGCCCTCATCCCCGTTACCCCCCACGCCCTTAAATGTGTCTGCGTCACGGCGTCAGTGCAGTCGATGCTTGCTTCAAACTTTGGCGGAAAGTCAAGATTTACACCGTTTCAGTCGAGCGGTGAACTTGCCCGCTCAGGTAGCACTTTGAGGAGCTTCTCTTCTTCTCTTTTTTTTTTTTTTTTTTTTTCTTGATGTAGAAGTTGAAGGCTTTATTGCTGTCAAAGCGTGATGTGCCCCAAAGGACAGCCCGACCGAGGGGAAAACTGCCTCTTTTGTCCTCCTCCTTCCGCTGCTTTGCCATCGCGTACAGCCCAGCGGCTGTGCACGCTCTCAAGTGCAGTGGAGATGCACCGTAGGGGTTTTTCAGACTGGTTTGTATCGTTTGACTTGACAAAAAGTAATCTTATCCCTCATGACGGTTGTGAAAGAGATTTGTGTTTCGCTTTCTTTTTTTTCTTTTTTTTTAATCGAGCTCTGCGTTGTAATTCTTGCAGGATCCGAATGTATCAAGGTAAGATTGTGCAGTACAAGGGTGTGGTGGTCGGCCGCTTGCATGTGAAAAATCTGTCCGCAGTTCATGAGCATGTCAATTTTCAATGAATCTCCTCTGCATCCCCGGCGCAAGCACTGAATGTGTGCGGCATGTGCCGAGTAATTGACGTCACCAGTGTGTCACTGCGTTGTTTTAAGATGCTTTTCGTGTCGCTTTCAAGGCCGTCCGAGCGCAATCTGAACGTGTGTAGTTTAGCAGTTTTCTTCTTCTCGCTGCTACATATGAAATCCTTTTGAGTTGCGTTCTTAAAGTCCTGCCTGATGAGAAGCATAGGATTTCAAATTTGCACCCATGTTTTTGCTTCTTGCATAGTGCCATCTCTTTATGTTGACATTTCAGCCTGCCCTTTTGCTTTGTTCTGTTGTTTTTTTTTTTTGTGTCCACATCTTTTTATATCTTCACATATTTTTGCTTCTTAACTCTAGTTTGGAAGTGAAAACCAGCAGCTGGAGTGGGTCAAACGGGAGAGCGAGCGTGAGGAGCAGGAGAGGCTACGGAGGCTGCGGCTGCAGGAGCAGCAGGACCTGGAGCTGGCGATCGCTCTCAGCAGGGCCGACGTGCCCAGAGCCTGACCGGCTACTCCCAACCACATCGTTTTTGGACCTCCTCCTCCTCCTCCTCCTTCTGCCTCACAGTCCTCCGTCCGCAGGGTCATGACGACGGCACCAACACTGGCCCGTCGGGACTAGCGGCCCCTGTTACCAATTTGTGTAAAGAGACCAGTGTTTCTCCAGCCATGGCTTGAGTCAAAACGACTCCACATTTAGACACTAGTTACGGCTCACGGTGACCCAAACTACATGGCGACAGTAGTCGAGGACAAAATGCGGAGGGACTTGATTTGAACTTTAACGCCAGCCAAAGCCAGCAGGCTACTCGGCTACAACCTACGTTTGGCGTTATGTCGCGTTACGGCTCATAACCCTGCCTTATCCAAAAGCCTAAAAAACATTTTTATAGAATATTTTACGGTTTTATTTATGTTCAAAAGCAATGACTCTGTGGTGTATGAAGTTTTTGTAAAGTGCATTATATGATTTTTTTTTTTTTTTTAATATATCCTGTAAAATATAAGAAGACATTTCTTCATTTAAAGTCAGACCTGATGCGTTAATTCCCAAGTGCGCTACGCTTGGTATGTCTTAATTTTGGATTTTTTTCCCCCCCCTTAGTTTAGGCACCAATCATTGGTTGCTTCTTCCATCTACATTTAAGATGCTTGCGATAATCATCGAGGTCTTCCTTTCTTAAGTCATACAGCGCGTGCTTGTCAGAAACGTTTGTGATTGGTCGCCTTGTTACGCCCAAAACAACTTGCTCTCCAATACAACTAAGAGCCTCTATAAAGTGGGAGTGGTGTAAATCGACATTGTTTATACTGGTGCTGTTACGTTTACTTCTATTCTGTACTGCTTCACACTACCACTAATGCACAAGGACATCTGCCTTCAATTGTGTGCTTTTTCTCTCAACACTCAAATCAACCATTGGATCTTTTTTTATTGTGGATTTTCTTTCCCTCGTGTTATTAATGTCTTACTACTCTTAATACTCCATTTGAACGGTTTAAATGACTTAAAATATTGTATCCTTGTAATTATATTACATTAATCAGGGTTATTTTGGCAGATAATGTATGTACTGTATGTCCCACACCTTACAGGACATGTACAGGGATGGTGTGATATCGACATTGTAATGTTTAACTGTATGTATGTCGTTATTAAAAAGAAGCTTTTAATTTAATAAAAATGATTTTTGACATTTCTGGAACAAGGTAAGTATCACCCTTTTGAAACATGTATGCTTTTATAAAATGCAGGATGCAGTTCTACTGACTCCAATAAAAGATGTTGTTCATATGTTGTTCATATTCTGCATTGGTATTGTGGGGGAGGTGGGGGTGAAATGAGGGATACATTTGCATCGCCCACTGCTAATATTTTTAGAATGTGTACTTCCTCTTTTAATATATCTGCTAAATTCAAGTGTCCATCAATACATTCAAGTCAGAAAGATAAGACAGCTGTGTGGCACCGCCTTTGAGGGTGCGAGGAAGGGTGTGGTATTATCACTTTTTTTAGTTTTTTCAAATGTCATGCAGAGTATTGCGTCCATTACATAGCATATATTTGAAGACTAACGTCAAATATTGATCTGACTTTTCAAAAGGCCGTCTGGCCATTATGCATCTACTCAATGCAGCCTTTGATGCTCACTGACACCATGCAGTCATGACATGCACGCACTCGGATACTTTGAAACTGTGCACAGTGACTGTGTGTAATTGTAGTATTAAGGCCCTTTGATGTCCTTCTATAATTTCTACCCATCAGAAAGGGAGTCTAAGGGCTCCCTGATGAGGGTTCGCTGTGCCCCTCTGTCCAGACTGCTCTCGGCTCACTCTGTAATTATGGAAATGGAGTGTTTGTATTTATAGGCTAAGCCCACAAGTGGCTGTCCTTCTGTGTCTTGCAGCTGCAAAACATCACAGTGGAAATCAAGTGTCATTTCGAAAATTAAAGTGGGGGTACGATGGCCACGTGTATAACCCGTTTAGTGTAAGTGAACTGATGGATTGCAGCCTGCTTCAACCTACTTACCATGACCTGTTTGATACGCATACGAAACCTGTCGACTGTTGGATGTGGTTCACTGAGCGGAATGTGTGAACAATATGTGATTAAAATGACTGCATGAATAGTAAAGCGCTCCGGAGTCAAAGGTTCAATTTCATTGTTTTTTTTAATATTTACAATAAATATACATTTTACAGTATAAAAACCATGTACATATTTATATAAATTTAAGTGAAAAATAATGCACAGGGCATCAAGCCCTGATAGCGAACAGAGGGACTGGATCCAGGAGTTTCACACGAGAGAAGACAAAAGCAACTCCAAATAGGAATGATCAATAAAATAAAGCAGTTCAGGCCATTCAGACATTGAGGCAGTTTAAATAAAACATTGTCCCTGCACATGTTAATCAACCATGTGCATTTCACCCCTGTCCTTAAGAACATGTACTGTTTTGTTGGCCATGTCGTTCTATCACTACAAGTTTTACAGTAGCGCAGTCGTAGAAAGGCACTTTTGTGTCAAACACAGCGTTCCCGATCTGTCAAAGAAGAGTTGTATATATATATATACAGGGCCAGCCCCTTCTTGGTCTCCTTGTTCTAAAGCAAACAAAGCTTTTCTAAAGCTTGTATTGAACCAAAGTAGTACCAGCTACATTATTAGAATATAAAAGCACCAAAACTTTTCCATTCAATATTACATATAAAAAAAAGGCTTTGGTCATTTGGACAGCAATTTAAATTAAGAAAAAAAAATCACAATAGATACGAAAATAACACAACCCCTCCTCCCCCTCCACCAAGTCCTGATGTGAGCACCTTCACATGTGTCTCTTCATGTGAAGGGCCAGGTGGTCAGACCTGGAGAAGGCGCGTTCGCACAGGTGACACTGGAAGGGCCTGTGACCGGTGTGTTTGCGGAAATGACGGGTCAGCTCATCGGAGCGGGCGAATTTCCACCCACAGCCTTCCCAGCTGCAGTGGTACGGCTTCTCACCTGAGGAGAGGACACAAATGGGACACTGTTAGTCAACGGGGAGACGCGGTTTTGAGCTGTGCCGGCCTGTGCGTAATCGCGCACATTTTTTTTTTCTTCCACGATGGATATGGGCTCCGACTTACCGGTGTGAGTTCGGAGATGCGCCTTCAGGTGCGAGCTCTTGGTGTAGGTTTTCCCGCAGCCCGCGTAGCTGCAGGTGTGCGACGCCGTGCGCTTGCGCGGCCACGTCCGTCGTCCTCTCTTGGGTTTGGTGTCCAGCAGCTCGAGGGGAGAGGAGGGCGGTGTGAGCATCACCCTCTGCGCGCCCGGCTGCAGGTTGAGCCCTTCGTCGTACATGCCGAAGGCGGTGTGCGGAGCGTGGTAGGGCATTTGCATGTGGGGAACCTGAGGGTGGTGAGGGAATGCAGCCGGAGTGTGATACTTCTGTGAGTAGTTCATGGGCTGGCACAGCTGTGCCTGGCAGTCCGAAACGCCCTGGTCCTCGGGGCTGAGGGGAGGGGTCATGTTGCTGACCGCCCGCGGAGAGATGGCCACTCGCGGCTGCTCGAAGGACATCATGCACGAAACGTTGCCTTCTTGCTTGATTTTGCTGCAGCTCTGTGGCACCATGCCCAAAACGGGGCCGTAGCCGTCCATGGGGGGCTCCACTTTGATGTCCTGGCGGGGAAAATGCGCCGCGTTGACGTAAAACCTCCCCTGGACGCAGGGGTTGCGCGTAATGCCATAGCTGTTGTTTCCTTCGGAGCGCAGCAGCTCCGTCATGAGGCTGGCGCCGTACGGCGGCGGCGGGGAGCGGTGGTCCTCCGCCGCGTAGGATGGAGCCGAGGTCCCCGCGGTGTACATGCTGAAGTCGGCTGTGCCCGCAAACTCCCCCGGGCTGTCTGAGCCGGTCGTGTTGGCGAGAATAAAATCCAGATCCAAGTAATTGCTCAGATCCTCGTCGTCTCTTTTGCTGTGAGTGTCCAAGTTTTGTACCATTTCAAGCATGGAGCAGCTGGCGGAGACTAGCTTGTCCGTGTCTCCTTTCCATCTCTGTAAGAATAAATATGTGTTATTAGATATGATTTTTCTGTGAAATAAAACACCGTTGCAGTGACACATCATTCAGCCCGACACTGATCTTTAAAGTTAGTGGTTTACCAATTAAATCAGTGAAACAAGGTGACGTAAAAAAAACGCATCCACAGATTTGTGAAACATATTACAATATCATGTTTAACTTACGTTTTCCCACGTTTTCTCTCTCTGGTTCGAGAATGTCGAAAATGACGGCAGCATCACCCCGGATAAGGCCATCGTTTTGTTGAAATAATAACTAAATCTCTCAGGTCAAAGTCGTTTTCAGATTCCGTGCGCCTTATTTCACTGTCGCTCTCCGCAGCCGCGCTCCGGAGACATGAACGAGTGTAAAAGTGGAAGGAGGTCCTCCGAACTTTATAAGTCTCTCACCCGAGTGCGCCCGTCCAATTGTGAGAGCTCAGGAAACAACGTAAAGTTGGGTAAATTTAGCTCTTTATAAAGCGTTCCCTGCAGGCAGCGGGGCTCAGTGCTCCTTATGACAGTGGACGCGGTGCAGAGGAGCCTATAAAGCGCAGGACCTCCCCCAAAACACTGACGCATGCACTCCACAGACCGCTCCTCCTCCCCCCCCCTCCCCCCCCCCCCCTTCCCTCCCTCCTTGAGCTGGAGGAGCAGGCAAAATACAAACAGCGATATAGCAACCAAAGATACTTACGTAATACGCCGAAAAGAACACGGCTAATGAAGTTGCCCGAGGCCAAGCCGCACCAACAACTTAATAGCACAGTGTCGTTGGTTAATTGTCTCAAAGACAAATAGCGTGTGGACTTTTCTAAGAAAGATTGGCACAGATATAATTAGTCCCACGTAAGTGGGTTAGGGACAAACGCAGAACAAATATATAAAAAATACAGTCCAGGCAACACACGTGTTAAATAACACGTGACGAATAACGCTCAAATAATCCGCACGCACGGGCGACATTGAAATGAACGCGGCTTGTTGCATCCGAAAAAAAGAAAAGAAAAAAAAACCCTTCTGATGCATTGTAGGTACACTGCCTTCGTGTGGTATTTTCTAAAAATCCTTAATAAAAAAAAAAGATCAAGCTATTCTGCCTCCACCTGTTCGGCGGGTCTCGCTCCCGGCTCATTATCATTAAGGGAAGGCGTTTTGTTCCCTCGCAGCAGGCTTGTCCAAACAGGCGCCAGGGTCGTCTGAAAGGCATTAACTACTCTTGATGTAAACATGATTTAAAGGGTGACGTCCTGTTGTTTCATGCATTCAGGTGTAAATGGGGGACGAAGGTGGGGGGTGGGGGGCTGCGGTGTCGATTGGGGTCACATTTACATCACAACCCCCCCGGTGCGCTTGTCGCCGTTTCTGCTGAGAGATCTGGTTTCTGACGCGGAGACAGTGGGGTTGTTTTCTCAGCAGGATTCCTCTGGCCCCAGAGGTCATTAGGCCAGCTCGCAATCTATATTTATGTATGTATCATTTGCATGATTGCTGATTTGGGCTGAATGTGAAAATGATGTATTTCTTAAAGTAAAATCCCTTTGATACCACCTAACTAATAAGGATAACATCTCAAATAAAAATGACATATTTTATATGATGTGAGGGTGAAGCATTCATTTCTGCTGTATTGAATCTCACAATCATCAGCAGTGGTGGAATAAGTTCAGCTTATTCACTTCAATAGAAGTGTAAATATATTCCAGTAAAACCTGTAAAATAGGTAATATTGCTGCAAGAATGGTCAGCAATGTAAAGCACCATACTTTTTCATAAGTGGATCACTTGATTGGTTAATCAAGTACATTCATTATTTCAACCTCCTGAATAAGACGTCTAAAATGTACAATAATGACCTCTTGTGTAAATAGTTTGTACCTGTATAGTGCTTTTCTAGTTCACCGAGGTCACTTAAGGTAAGTCTCAAGGACGTTTAAAGGTACATTTAATGCTCCTTACCCGTCAGGACTATAGCTAAACATTCAGAGCCATTGAATTCGGAGCTCAAGTACACATCAACTTGGACTAGGAGGTGGGGCTCGAACTGAAGGGCGGCTCTGCACTTAACCTCAGTCACCCTGTAGTGTAAAAGGATGTAGTCACTGTATGAAAGGGTAAGAAGATGAAGTTCCCAAGTAATGTGTAAGCACCGGAGAATTCTACTTAGTGTAACTTTCACCAAATATTTGCTGGATCTAACTCTACATTACACATCATTTAATGCAAAACCCCCAGAGAGAGAAACACCCTCTTTCCGTAACAAGTGCAGTAACAAAAATGAAGAGACATGAAAGTGCTCAGTGTGATGACGATCTGAGCAGAAACAGACAGACCAAGTGCATCACCTTTCAACAAGCCGTCACATCCATCACCAGTGAAATCTGTCACTGCAGCTGTGAGGTTTCCACTTCCTGATCCTGTGTGTTCAGTGGAAAGTGCGTCACACGGCCGGCGTCCAGCAAAGGCCGCAGAGGAAGCGACCGGCCTGATGTGTGAAGCTGACCTGGGCCTGTGTGCAGCAGTCCTCCGCTCTGCTACCAGTGAGAGTGCTCCGACTCTCACTTCCCCAGCTACCAATACCGCTTTGTAAAGCTCCAAAAGTTCAATTATAAGTCATCCACTAACTACCTCCTGGTAGTTCTACTCATATTGCATCGTAATTTACCGACATCAAAAGCCTCTTATGTTGGAGGTGGTCGCCTGGTGAAAGTCAGCTGCTGATTGAGCTTCCATAAAACCATTTCTAACAGAATATCTCATGTGTCCATTCTAGTTGCTAATGAACTTCTCATAACCACTGTTTAAACCACTGGTTTGAATTATTTATCAAAAGCAACTTACCTTTTTCTGAGCCATTTCAGTGCCTTGCTCAAAGGAATAGTTGGACATGTTTACACACGATGGCTCTCCTGCTCGGATTTGTGTTGAAATAAATCTACGACCCGGTACCATCTAGTTTAGCATAAAAGGCAGCCAGCCAGAGGCAAACAAAAAACAATCCGCCTAAAAGCTCACTGATGAGCATGTTGCATTTTGTTTGTTTGATCTGCATAAATCAGCCAACAAACAAAACGTGTAACGATGACAATTTTGTGGTGTCATGGGAGGGGGACGGGCGCAGTAACAACAAAAACTGCAGCTCCAACGAAAGCAAACAAGTGCCTTCGCCAAAACATCCAACCGCTCTTCAAGTACACTCAGGCATGTGGACCTTTTCCACCCGATGGGCCACGGCCAAAGCTTCTCTCCCTTTTACCGTGTCCAGAAGGACGAGGAGGTTACCCACCCAAGCCCACGCTGTTTCACTGTTATCACTTGCATTCAACAACCTTCACTTTAATACTGGTGACCAAACATTTCTGACCAAAACTCCCAGCACAATGGAGGCCTTTTCACGCGGTCAGTCGAGCTGGTTTCTTTGTTATTTTCAAAACACCCGGTTCGATGTCAAACCTGATTAATAGGAGATTTGTAAAGAACAACCGTACTCTGCCTCCTTCTATTTAACTCGATCAATGGCCTTGATCGATGTGAAAACGTGTCCTGTTTTCACATTGACAGAGATTTGTAAGAAGTTGATAACGAAGTTTGGGCTCAATTCTCCTTTTGCTTCCCCTCTTCACGGAGAGGTCAGAGGTCAAACATAGGATAAACACCTCGGCGCCTGTAGGGTTTCAGGGACGTGTTCAGATTCTTGACCTTGTGTCCTCAAGTGAAAACACGGTCTCGCAACCTGCAGCCCCGTGTGTGAGCTGCACGTCTGACTTTCCCCTCAAAAGAGGAACTATTGAAATGCGTAGAACGTAGATGAACAGCGTTTCCTCAGAAGGCTCATTTTTCATTCCCCGAGTTGACATTTACACAACAGCTTTATCATTGGGTAAAGCCACATTGTCATTTCACAATTTGCAAAGCTTGATGGCGTTTTTGACTTCTTTTAAATTGACCAAGTTGGTACTGTGGTCCACCTCACAAAGACGCATCAGCATCAGTTCTGTAACTTTGGATAAAGACACAGACAGATTTACAAAGAGAAATCAACCCTGACCCATAGAAAAAAAGTTACTTACTTAGAAAAGCAATACAAAGAAAAAGTACAAATGAGCGCACGTTAAATTAAATTTATTCTCACTTAAACAGTTGATGAATATATACATGCCCCACTTGAGGCCAATCCTTAAAGAGACCTCACAGTCTCCTAAATCATGAAGTCATGGAGAGAAAACCAACTGTAACATATATTTGCTTACAAAGGGGGGGGGGGGGGGGTGGGGGGAGGGGGGCACAGCTCGTCATGTAGACGTATGCCTCACATTCTCCACGTTAAAAAGCCCCATGTTGTCACGTACGAGTTGCTATTGGGTTGTTGAAACGGTGACATGAATGCTGGCATTCATTGCGTCTATTTCAGGCCCGTAAAGTGTTCCCGCGTTGAGTGTTCGGACACATCAGCGCTACCTCATGTGGCTCCGTTAACTTCCATGGAAAAACAGTGTGTAAGTGTGAGAGTCAGTGGCGTACCAGCACGGGACGTCCTGCCCGAGAGAGAGTCGGTGAGAGTTTAAGAGTGAGCGGGATCCTGCTCCGGGCTTATATAGTCCAGTTATTTTTAACTGCCCACCCCTTGCTTATTATGAAGCCCCCCCCCTACCCCACACCCCCACACCAGGACCTCTCAGGAAGCACGTTTGGATCCTTTTCCTGCTCACACACGGCCAGATTCAAACAGAATCAAAGAATGATAGCATTGAGGCTCTCCACCCCCCCTGTTGGAAAAAAAGAGAACGGGGGGGGGGGGGGGGGGGCGAAGGGGGGAGAGAAATGTTCAGCAGAAAAGGTTGGCACGCGCCAACGGCACGACATTCAAAGAGCGGGCTCTGGTCCTGCTCCAATTTCAGAAACCCTCAAACATTTGTTAAAAAAACAGCACAGGGCAGGCCGTCCTGAACACATATTTGTGTGTGCTGGGGAAGGGTTCTACAAGCTTTCTTTAGCATGACTAAAGGACAGTTGAGGATTACTGTAAAATAACACAAGAATGAATAATGTGTCGTATCACACCGCCTTTTTCTGGGTATTGTGGCTGAATGGAAGCAGACCAGTTGATACTTGAGAATGCAGCGAGAGTGATTGGACGCCCTCGTTGTTTTTTTTGCCATTCGAACATTGTGTAAATGAGTTTGAGGAAACCTTTTCTATGAAAAATAATATCTTTAATTTTGCATCAAATTTATATCAATAATTATTGACAAGAAACACTTCTCATTAAACACAATACATTTCAACAGCATCTCAAACTACAACTTTACCATGAACCTCACTTAAAGAGTTGAATGTTAAAATGTTGTAGGTAACCACCACAAAGGATGGATGGTGCATTTAACTGCATTTCTCTTAACTTAGGTGTACAAATAAACTAGCATCTAAGTGCATGTCGGGTATTCTGTAGAACATTTACAGACAAAAACAGTAAAATACCTGATAAAAACACTACAGAGAAAAGTTTGAACAAATAATACAAGTTGTGTGCGCTGGTCAGAGCAGCTTGAACCTGTTCATTGTCTCTTCACACATAACTGAGGCGAGAACTTTTGAAATCAAAGCATACATACCCGCTGCGTGCCACAACACCTTTGCATTAAAACAGCCGGTGTCTGGCCTCCATAGAATCGTGCATGTGTCTCGACAACCAACGCAGCTCTCAGCAAGTGTTATGGAAACCTACCTTTTAAAAATATGCAGCTCACTCGGGCTAACATGGCAGGAATAATGGCTACATGTGGATATAATTGAGCCAGTAGAGCACCGGGGGGGGGATGGGCCCCAATTTATTAGCTGTTAACACCAGGAATCACACCGGTCTCACTCGTCATACCACACACACACGCGCGGCTTCACTGGCTGTGGAAATGTTGTTTTTTCCCCTCTAAAGTGCTAAGAAAGGTGCTTTTTATTTGATAAATGAGAACGGGCAGGCTCTGAGGGGTTTGTAGTGGGCCACTCTGAAAAGACTGGAAAATTTCAGAGAGGCCTTTGGACACATGACAATTCAAAGTGCTGACCAGACTCAGTGCATGTAAAGGAAATAAAAAAAAAAAGTTATTACACATCTTTGTCATGCTCCCTTGAAGACTAAATAAAAATAGGCAGACAGCAGCAAAGTGAAATTAACTCTCAATCAACCCGTGTCGTACAATCACAGTCTCATTTATTGAGCCACATTCTCACTACTTTGCCAAGCACATGCAATTTTATAAATATAAATGTTCTATCTAAGACTTGCCACAAAGAGCTAGCACACCTGTGCAAATGTGAGTCTGTTTTCACAAAAGTGTTTTCCATTTCTTGCTCCCCTTGTTTTCCAGGAACTCGCTACTCCGCTGTGGATCGTGATTACATTGAGGGGTGCGCTATCTTCTCATCTAATTCCCGGCAAAGAAAGAAAAGTAGCGTACTTTCCAAAAACGCCGAACCATTAAAAACATTTTGAATGTTTGTTTGCAGTGATTTCTGACACATCGATGTCAGAGGGTCAACTCAGCGGTCCGATCGACACTTTCAGCCTAAAGGCACTGTATAAAGTGGGCTATCCTGATGAAAGCTCGGCGAGGCCTGTGTTTTTTTCCCTCAGTGTGGTACGACAGCCTTGGACCTGTGCACATTTGAACATGCCGAGCTAAACTGTGCCAGCTGTTCAAATAGCATCACCCCAGCTTCAACACAGGTTCCCCATTGAAGCCCCGCTCCGCTTGATGGAGTGATCCGGCCTGCAGTGCACTTTATAGTGTACACACCTCGAAATGGCGACATTTGTAAAAAGGCTAATAAAAACATTCCAGGAGCAAGGAATGCTCCAGGTATTTCCTCCTACACCTGGTTACGATTCCTTGAGTGCACTCGTCTGTTTTCACAGAACCGCCGCTCTTTCAGAGAGAGGATATTGATCCCGGACTCCTGAATTGTGAGTTGTGTTTTTTTTTTTTTTTAAAGAATGACGTTGAAAACAAGCTTGATGCAATTTTCGACCTAAACTGTCATTGTTATTGCTACGTTTTTTTAGGGGAAATGAGTGAGTGTGACTCGTAATGCGATGGTGACATGGGTACATGTCAATCGTAGTGTGAAATCAAGGGGGAGGCAGTGACGGGTCAAAAGCTGAAATAAAAGGGTCAATCTCATTCATCTGTTGTACTATATGACTACATGTGTATGCGGGAGCTATGTCCTTCTCACATGGCTCGTAAGATATAAAAGTCACGTGTTGCTCTTTCACCATTTTACACGTGACGTTTTTCACAGCACGGCTACAGCTTCAACAGTAGGAGATGATTCAGAAGCTATCTCCACAGGGAGGGCCTTCTCCACACTGCTCAAACAACACAGAGAAGCTGAATTTTGGAACACTGGAACCCAAATTTCATCAAATCCAGTCTATATAAGTATAATTCTTAGAGTCAAAAGCCTTTCCCAAATATCTGTCTCAGTAGGAATCACTTAAGAAACTCAGACCCGCGCAGATGAAGTCTGTCCTCCCTCTTGTCTCAAGACCAAAGGCCTCACAGGTTTGCAAGAACATCCTGCACTTACTCAGTCAAAATCTCACCCCGCTGTGTAAGTGGTTGTGTGTGTGTGTGTGTGTGTGTGTGTGTGTCGGGGGGGCAGATTCCTCTGCACACATTACAGATGCTATCTCAAAGGAGGACAACATCATTAACCTCAGGTCTCGGCCATAAAACACCCAATTTTCTAGAGGGGGAGAACGACTAAGGGATGAAATGGAGTGAGGCGTACATGGGCACACAGTGTGATGAAGATTCTCATTGAATAATGTGACGATGTGAGTTTCGTAATGACAGAAGTACAGCTGAAGAACGAATTTCTGGGTGGGACAACTGCTAAATCAGTGTCTTTTCTGCAGTGGACAGTTAGAACAGTTAAAGGGAGGATTCAAGTGCCGAGGGTGCGCGTACAACTGAGTAATTTAGATTTTGGGGTTTGGCTGCGAAACGGCAGAGCAGATATCAGCCTGTGGTTGGCTGAACAAACGAGATCCGGTGCGCACCGAACACTTGGCACGCGTAGCATTCGTATTTTGAGGTGTCCCTCTTTCATTCTGAGCACGCTGACAGGAATCAGTGTTTGTAGTGCGGTTTTGTCAGCCTCCCAGGTGGGTCCACGATGCACAGAGCGAATCCAAACCAATGCAAAAATATTCAGTTCATCTTTAGCGAAGTGTGCTACCTCAACAGAGAGCGTGGTTGGCCGCATGTCGGTTTCCTCTCCAACTTTCAGCAGTTTCTTTTGTGGCTTCTGATGAAACTTGGTTTTAAATCTTTACATAGTCGTTAACAGTTGGAGGATTTTCACTTTGAATACGGTATTATTTTACTATTATACCACAAGTAAAAATGCCCACCCTGTCCCCGACATAAAGTCAAAGGCAGCTGAGAAAACTCTCCCAAGAAGCAAAGTGACTCATTACTAGTTGTTGCTGCATACCTAATTGATTTATTTACTACACCTGGCTTCAATAAAAGGGCCCCAAAGAGCAGGTTACTGGTCTATTTAACACTTCAACTGGGGTATAATTAACCTACTGTAATGGCTCAGGGGGCCTCCCCCAACTGGATAACTTCAACCCCCCCCTCCTTCGCCCTGCTGCTCTTTAATAAACGGTATCTCTGGTGTCATCTATTCCCCTTCCCTCACTTCCTGAAAGGGCCCCTCCATTGATCAGGCTGTAATTTATGGGCGGTGTGTGGTGTGGAAAGAGATGGCTGCTGGTTTTTATCATAGCTGAGAAGCTGTGGAGTAAAAAAACTAAATGAATAGTCTAGTTGAAATATCTCAGAAGATGACGGCATCAGACATCTGAACGCCGTTTTTTTTTTAATACGTCAAAGCAGGGTCAGGTTTTTTTTGAGAATGGACGTTATGGAATTTATTACTGCAAGGACGGACTGTTGACGTAACAGCGCCGCATTGTTTCATGATTCTTTTATTCATTGAGCGACCGTTCCCGAAATATGGGATGATCTTGTGCTGTCGCAGTGGATAATGAGTAAGCAGGCACACACACACACACACACGCACACACACAAACACACACCCTGTGCTTAGCAACGGCTTGTGCTCTGACAAAGTGAGGTAAGCCGACGCGGAGAGCAACTCTCACTCCTCAAAAGCCCAACCTGTGACCGACGTCTCGATAGGTCGAAGGTCAAAGGGGCCGCTTCTCTTGAGTCCACGACCTCTGGAGAGCTCGAGGGTGCCTAACCTCTCGACCTTGACTGACCACTTAAAACTCCCCCCTGAGCTCTGTCTTAAGCACTTGTTAGGCCCGTCTTGTTCAAAGCTGTGCTCAACTGTCAGAAGCTTTACTCGCCGCGTCTCCTCACCAGACCCGCTGCCTGCGCGTTGAGCCGTTGACGCTAAACGCTCAGATAATGACTCTCGGCTCCCTGTTAGTTCCCCTTTTTGTGTGTGTGTGTGTGTGTGTGTGTGTGTGTGTGTGTGTGTGTGTGTGTGCGTGCGTGTTCCCTTCAAAGCCCTCGCTGTAATCAGCGTGCCCGGGCACTCCTGTGCAGCGGGACAGGCCCCGTACTTCACCCTGCTACAGGCCGAGGGGATAAACACACTTGATCCATGAATGCATGTGTGCTCATTTGGAAGGGGAGCCCCGCAGCTCCGGGTGACATTCTCCAATGCAGCTGCTCGATTTTAACCTGAGGCACACACAAGGTGCAGGAGAATAAGCCTTCGCTAATCTACCTGCTCGGCACTGTTACGCACTTCAGACATTCTTTTGTCAAAGGGACACAGATGTCCATTGACAAAAGTGAACGTGAGTTAGTACAACTTTCGAGCTGCTACTTTGAGGAACAGCATTCCAGCATACATTACAACTTTTATAATGTGCCCGTTATAAAATATATCTCTCATGCAAATCCAAATTCAATTGGGGCATGCGGTGGAACAGTATTCTCAGTTCTGCTTCAGAGTCAGATATGGAAGGTTGTCAGTGTATTTTGAGTGGTATTATTACAGAGGTATATTCTGGTTTAAAGCAGCTGGTAACCGCTTCCTGTTTTTTGAATAGTGAATCTTCTCACAGTTTGGCCATAATTTCCTGAAGTGTGTGTTTCATGTGTAAGCACAAGCGTTTGACTGTTGAGGTGGCCTGCACGTCTGCAAAAATCACAGTTGGTCTCTACTTTCTGTGAATCACCTTTGAGCTGCAAGTTTCATTAAAAGAACACACCAATAACGTTTATTTCCGTGTGCTTTTTTCTGTGTGTAAATGCAGCGTGTAGTTTCACGTGTGAGTGGTTGTCTCTATGGGGGATGGTGTAATGGAACAAAATGTGCCTCCCTTTTTGTCTGGTTGATATTTGTTGGACTGATGGTCTTAAACTTTATATGGAAACCGAAGCCAATTCCTTTTCCTACAATCATAACACATACGCTCACATTGTCTCCTGATCTCAGCTTCTCTCCTTTTGTCCTTTGTCTTAAAATCCGCCCATACCGAAAGTTGTCTTTTAAAATCAGGGATTCACAGGAACACATGCACACCAGTTGTGTTCATAACGCGTGTCTCTGAGTGAGCCAGAGAGAGTGCATGGCTATCATTTGTTCTTCCTGGCTCTGATATCAATCATGCTAAGATTTATACTCATGCTAAGATTTATACTCATGCTAAGATTTATATGCATTGCACAAGCCTGACTGAAACAATATTAGCCTGGAAGAACGTTTTCTCCTTCGGTTCTCAGCATTTGATGCTCTGATGAAGGATTTGCATTGTATCAAGTTCATACTCATTTTCAACCACTTATTACTCATAAATTCGGTAGTGGTTTTATATCATACACACACACACACATGCACAAACACACTCAAAAACTAACAAAAGAGAAAGAGAAAACATATAATCTGGCAACCGCATCACATAGGTAGCCGCATGCGCCACAAATTAGAGAAGTGGGCCTGACTTGTGGGGTAAGAGGTTCCCCACTGGTTTTACACTCAGAGATAAACAGCGCATTTAGCTCAAAATAGATCCCCTTCATCTCCACTTGACCTAGAATTTGTGCGGCCACATTGAGGGTTTTCCTCCCAACCCTGTTGTTACCTGCTGCTGAACAATCTGCTAGAAATCGGAGACATTTAGCGGCTAGACGATCATCATTCTTGGCTGAAGATCCGTCTTCACGATGGAAAAAAAATAAATCCACATCACTCTCTGGTTCATTCACCATTGTTCAAAAGCCGAATTTTTGTATTTATATTGAAAGTACTTACAATATCACGCAGAAAGAAAAGGCCCCTATGACTGAAATATATGTGACTTTATAATCATTACTATCGTGATGCATTAAACTGTTAATCTAGTTTCAGTACTACAATACAGTTACACATTATGTTCCGTGTTAATGGGAAAGCAACTGAAAAGGATTCTTTTTTTCTGGTTGAAATTAAACTTGAATTGACACAGGACAGGGGTCCTCAACTAAGTACAGTATTTGAGTGTACTCACTACTTATATGAAAATAAAAGTCACGATCAATTAACAAGCTTCTTTTAGAACTAAACCTCTCCAGCTTAGATTCAGAGGCTCTTTCCTCCATCAAAAGAAGGGCACGACTTTTTCAAAATGATGTCAGAGTAGCTTTCGTCTCCGAGCGGCATTCAATCACGAAGAGTTGGTATGTAAGTGACGGTATGTCAGCCCTAATGAGTTTTCCTTTTCCAAATCCGTTGGAAAGCAGTTCAATCATCTTATTTGACTAATTTTGATTACTCTGATGTTAGCAAACCCCTATACTATTATATGTGCTCATTACAGATTACCGTTGCATTCAAGAGCACTAGAGCTGATGTCACCCGGCAACCATAAAGTTGAGAGAAATTGGTGAGACTTTAGAGGTCAAAGGTGAATGAGACTGTGGTCGGGTCCCATGTGGCCGGTGAGTGAGCCGCGTTGAGCTGCGGCTGTGACTCGTGTTCATGTGTCACACAGGAGCTCAAATGGAAACAAAGCTGCTGTTAATATTAGTTGACCTCAACGTGATGATTCTTACCATTGCAGAAAAGTATTGTGTTATATTTAATTCAAGATTTTTGGAAATATTAGGAAAATATTATTTCAACATCAGAGAAGGAAAGCATCTCACAGAAGCTGAGAGATACTCAACAACAGCTCATCAGCGAGGAAGAGAAATACGAAGACCTGGAGATAAGAACCTTCAAATAACTGGACCACAAAAAACAGATCTTGGAGACCAGAGTAACTGCACCGTGCTCCGACAACGTTGATCTGGAGAAGCAAGTACACATAGTCATACACATAAATACATGTACACATAGTCATACACATGAATACATGTACACATAGTCATACACATGAATACGTGCACACATAGTCATACACATGAATACATGTACACATAGTCATACACATAAATACATGTACACATAGTCATACACATAAATACATGTACACATAGTCATACACATAAATACATGTACACATAGTCATACACATAAATACATGTACACATAGTCATACACATGAATACATGTACACATAGTCATACACATGAATACGTGCACACATAGTCATACACATGAATACATGTACACATAGTCATACACATAAATACATGTACACATAGTCATACACATAAATACGTGTACACATAGTCATACACATAAATACATGTACACATAGTCATACACATAAATACGTGTACACATAGTCATACACATGAATACATGTACACATAGTCATACACATAAATACATGTACACATAGTCATACACATGAATACATGTACACATAGTCATACACATAAATACGTGTACACATGAGTGAGCGAGCAGGAACGGGATCAGTGTTTTTTTGCACTGTGGGTTTCCCCCGTCTTCTTTTGCTTAGTCTGTTATTTCATGATGTGTTATAGGATCCATGAAACAACAATAAAACCAGATGTGCTTAGTAATGCGTCTATGTACAGTCTTAACAACTTTGCAGAAGTTGAGGCGAGCGCACACCGCGTACTCCGTGCGTGAGAACTTTGTGCCGTCTAAGCTTTCTGGAAGGCCCTCTGTTCCATTTTATACCTCCTCTTAAAATAAGCCTCCTCCCATTGGCTGAGAGCAGACTGGTCATTGAATCACATCAGGCCAATTAGAGAGTAACACTTCCTTTACGGTGAAAGATGTTTCCTGTCGATAGTAAACGTGCGGCCTGCTGAGGAGCAGGGAAAAGGGGAGGGGAGGGGGGAGCTTGTTGAAATGCTGTCAGTGTTTCCCTGACCTTTGTGGCCTCCATGGCGGAAAAACTGATGGTGTTGCTGAGCTGAGGTGTGTTTATGTGTTTGCGGGTGCACAGCAGTGGTGGAAAGCTGTTAGTACATTTACTCCAAAACAATCTCGAACCTCTTGTGCTTTGAGTATTTCCACAGTATGCAACTTACCTGGGAAATTAGGCTGTTTTGACATTTATTTGATGGATAAATTTACTTTCTTTCGTAAAAAAAATGTCCGAAATCCATCATGTTTCTCAAACATGTTATATGGACATTGAAAAGTTTCTAGCCCGCCTTTGTTTCAAAGCACAGAACATTGCAATGACACAATGTGATAAAAAGTCAAGAAAAAGTCCTCTCTTTGTGGTCCTTGTTCCTTTAATGCAACCTTCCCCTTGACCCTTTTCAGATGGGTCCTTAATGTAGGTGAACTAGTCCCTTTGGGGTGTTGTACGGCCTTCACTCAAATATCAAATGTCAACAAAAAAAGACTTAAAGACACGGTGAAAAGCTGTCCAAATAAAGGGAAGACACACACTTTTTCAGAAAATTTCTGCTGGAAGATATCAGTTTGTCTTCTTAACGTAGTTGTGAAAAGTGAAAGGAAGTAAAAAGAGTTTTGTCAAGAATAAGAAAAAACCCGATCATGTTGGCACGAACGCAGACAACATTGGACGCGTTTGTGCCATGTCACGGGTCCTGTGTCCTAAACGTGAAGTAATGTCCTCCCAGTGGGGAAAGGCAGCTTCTCTCTGAGATCACATTCAAAGGCTGTGTTTAGGTGAGCAAAGATGTTGTCTTTCCTCAGACATCTAAATAAACAGAAACCGCAAAAGGCTTTTTTTTTTTTCTCCCTCCCTTCTGATGTCAGATGTACAAAAGGTTAACAACCTTTGATGCGTGACGCCTCGTGGTGTCCCTCGAGAGACTTCCTGTCCGTTGACCCCCCCCCCCCGACCGGGTTTTTTGGCGACCAGTCCCCCCTCCCCCCCCCCCCTCCTTCCTCACGCCCACCTGTTTCTGCGGCATGCATAGACTCACGCTTGTTTAAATCTAATGGGACTGCAGGGTTAAAAAAAAAACAAAAAAAAACGAGGGGCCCGACGGTTGCGGCCGCAGGTCGGAGGAATGTCTACCGTCTGGACGGGAAAATGTAATCAGCTGAGATCAGCGAATTAGAGGCAGGTTTCTCTTTCTCCCTCCGCGCTCTCACTTTCCCTTCATGTGCTTCTCACGCATGCGGCCCGCTCTCACTTTTTCTCCCTCACCCTCACTGAGTTGCGCACAACACACACACACACACACAGAAATTTGGAAAAATGACACCTTTTCTTTCAGCCATTTCCTCTGTTTTTACATACTTGAGCCTGGTGTACAAGAGGCAACCTTGTGTTTTCAATGTGACAAAACACACAGGGGTCTGTGTGGATTTGGGAGAGGTGAATGGCCTAATTCATCATTCGGGTGTTAGGCCTGTCTAAGCTTCATCGGGGAATATCTCTATCTACACTTAAAAAGTGGGACTGTTGGCGCTGTCTCTTGAGCTTAAGGAAACTACAACTCAGTCCTGTCCTCTGTTTGACTGATGACTTCTCTGGAGAATCCAAAATTCCACGGTTGAAATGTGGTTTTTACCTAGAGGCTAAACGCCTGTGTTTCTCCTCAAATGTCCTCCCGTCTGACACAGGAAACAGGATTTTGCCTAATCCTATTTTTTAGGCGGCACCGACTCACAAAAGCAAACATTAGCGGTGGAAGAAATATGCAAATACCCGATTGAAGATCCTAACATTCACAACACCATCACAAAGAAGATGTTTGTTGTGTTCTACTTTCAAATCTCAAAATACAATTCCTCACACTTAATCAAAATTACACGGGCGTAATGTGTGGTGTGATTTTGGACTTAATAAAGCAGCGTCAACTCCTGCTACTGACTAGAAGTAAATAGATGATGTAGTTAAAAAATAGATTGCCGTGTTTCATACTGGCACGGAATAACACAGAGTGATGATATTTATGAAATTTTGTTCGGGGTAAAAAAAATATTGATATACTGCACTCTCCACAAACTCACAAAGTGACCAGCAACTCCATCATCAAACAGGATTCATGTAAACAACAAGAACTTTAAACCTCCCCTCGGCCAGACTTTTAAAATACAGCAAATGTATTTCGTTATTTTCAAATGCCTGTCATCAATGCGATCGTGTTGCACATTTTCTAACCCAGAGAGAGATTTCTTTCTGATAATTGAGCCTCCGCCGTGGACGTTAATGGTAAACAGGTCAACCACAGGCACCGCGCTGCAAGTCATCTGCTGCCCGTCACGTGCACTCACCGTCACACGTTCTCACTTGCTCTGGCACACACGCCGATGAACCGCGCTCGTAATGTGAACCGTACCGCTGAGGAGAGCTGGCCTGATATAATTACAGAGCAATGGTGGGAAAGCCATAATCACAACGACTCAAATAGAAATCTAAATCAACAGATGATGCCAAATTGTTTTGTTCCCTCTGTTTACACAAGGCCGCTTGGATTTGTGTTCAGGCCCCGGGAAAACCTATTGTCCTCGGACCAATGTTAACAATTCCCTAATTGAGCCCATGAGAAACCCGTGCGCGGTGAAATGTCCTTTTTTTGCTTTTGGTGTTTTTTGCTTTCACTCAGAAAGCCACATGAAAGATGTGTTTTCTCTATCTTCCCAGTCCACAGAAAAGGACCCCGTTTGAACCTCTGAAAGAAAAAAAACATCAATTTGAATCGGTGAATCGCGCTCCTGTGTTCGCCCGCTTGTAACAGATGCCTCAGTGTTCCTGTTTCTGCACACGCAGAGCGCTGCGTTTCCACCATTTCAACCCAGCTGGCGGAAACCCGTTAAATGAGCAGAAACTATGACACCTCCGCGGAATGAAAATTGGATGTAATGCGCATTTTCTTTCATTACAAGTGTGTGTTGTTTTAACTGGAGGTATGGTCACCTGTTTATAGACTTGTTGATCATGCGTGAGCTCAACTGTGCAATGAATAGCTGGCAGGTTTTTTTTTTTTTTTTTTTTACCCTTTTCAATGACTCATTCTTGAACACAACTTTTCATTTCCTTTTTTTTTTTTAGTACGGCTAGTTCAGGGACATTTGAAATAAATATCTCAATAGTGTCCTGTCATAGCGTTCAGAAAGTTCCGCCATCTGTTGAAGCATCATTCTGCATCACAGATGAGTGTTTCCGTCCATTTAGAGTTCAGTAGACTGTGAACAGGTCAAAGATGTGCTGCTCGACGTAATCGTCCTCCAGGTCCTGTGGAGGAAATACTCTCCACAGACCGGAAGCAGATTCTGCTCGTTGTTTTCTTTCTTCTGTTTTATTCTCTCCATTTGAGCTGAATGTTTTCTTTCACTCTGACTACTTTTGTATTTTATTTTGCAATGAAATGGCTTTTTCATGTTTTCCATCCAATTGTTTTCAGCTGTCATTTTGTAATAATCTTTAATAAGAATCTGGCACAATCATTTATTTTGGGATGAATAAAGTTCTTATCATGGTTGAACTGAACTATTCCTTTTTTCATCTGCATCCAAACTCCGCCATTCGTTACTGTAGCTTTAAAAAACATTACTGTCGTTGCTCAATGGCAATTGCCTAAGACACCCCATTGCTGGGAAATGAATACATACCCTTGTTCTAAATTTAGTGTTTTGCCCGCCACCATGGGCTGCTATTTGTCTGCCATTTCTCAGGGTTGTGGGCTTCTTTAATGAGCACTTTGATCCCACTCGGGTCTGGAGCTGGTGTTTACGCGACCCTGGAGAAAAAGAACGTGTCCTATTCTCTGCGAGAGACCTCTGAGCTGTGGTGTCCAGTGTAGCGAGCGGCCGAACCAGGACCCCGGGGACCACGTCTTCGTCCTCAGACCCCCGAGTGACCGCAGGAGGAGGCCATGACTCGTGACCACAGGACTTTCAAGTCACGGTGGGGAGAATTTTCTGTGTAAATACGGTAGCAGATGACACATCTACACAAGAAACAATGAAAATGATTGTTGACCGTTGCGAGTCAACCTTCCTTTGGCTGAGAAGTTCACATTGCAGCAGTTGGGTTGTTTTTTAGGTTCATTCATGTGTTTTTGGTTGGGATTTCCCTATCAACTTAACTACAACAACTTCTTTTTTTCCAACATGGCTTCGACATGGAGCAGCTGTGCTGAGTGCATTAAGACTCAAGTACTGTTTACTCTACGTGTTTTTTCTAATCCGGGACAAGCAGGTGAGACAATAAATACATAAAACCCTTACAAAGACTTTGTGGAATATGGAATGAATGTAATTCTGAGCAAGCCTCATTGACCTCAATTCCATTCTCTCTCAAACCCCTCTTCATCTGCTGCTTTCATTTTTGATATGCCTACACCCAAATGTTGCAAAATGAAGGGTTAATATAAGTATAAAAACATCAGAATATCAAATACATTTAAACCTTCAGTTGAACTTTTTTTGTTGTTGCTCCAAGTCTGCAGAGAATGAATATTTCTCTTAATCTTAAGATGCAGCTGGGGTACACGGTACCATTGACTGCAACCCATTACTCTTCTTGTTTTGAGTCATTTAATTGAGGAACATTCTAGAAGCAGGAGGAGAATTTACACTGAATACGATTTAAATCCTGTCACGCCACTAAAACTCAGAAGCCTTAAAGCCTTAAAGGACAAAAGATGAATTTCTTTTCATTTCTGCAAATGCATCAGCAGGAACGGTCACATTCCATCGAACAAATCACCATGTGTCCCTGTTTCACTGTGCCGGAGCACCCTCAACCAAACCAACCAGCCCCGCCCAACACTTCCCTTGGCAGTGGCTCAAATGGTCGGAGTCACGTGTGACATGTGACATACAACTCTTTAGAGATAATAATCTTTAGATCCCGTTTAAAAAAAAAGTAAGACAGGATATGCAAAGACTGCATCCGCAACTGCCAGGGTGACAGGTGTGTTTGTGGAAGCGTTTGTTTGAACTCTGTAACCAACCATCAAAAAATAAATAACCACGGTTAATTCTCGGCTGGTGCAAGGCAGCATTGGACAGTGTGTGATGGGAAGTGTTAAGAGACAAGAGACAAGAAGACAACCTGCACGTTGACTCAATGACTCACAGCGTAGGCTGTTAATCACACCAGTACATTGCCATGTGAACTGGTGAAGGAGCAGGATCCTGCTGCAGGCTCAATGGACCAATCGGACACAGCGGAGCAAAAAAACAAAAAACAAAGAAAAACGTGCGAGGAAATGCAAAACGCACGCAAACACGTGCGTGAAGACGTTCACAGCCGTTGGGGCGGAGAGGTTGGTCCAGTGTGACATGGGTCGAAGGGTTTATCCAGTTGTACCTGGCTGTCAGGCTGGATGCGGCCCTTTGCCCGGACTTGAACATTATTTGCCCATCCACGTGTTGTGGATACCCGGAGTCATGAGTCACCCCAGACAACATTGTTTGCCAAAGCTGCCATGACTCACTGCACGCTGGCTCCGATGGGATCCAGTCTGAGAATCTTTTCTCATGCCTTAAGTTAGGTGTCTCTTTGAATTGAGCGTCTGACAGGTTATTGTTTTTTTTTCCTCCTGCTACGACAACAGGTCACCTCCCTCTTCTGTGTATCCTCCACGTCTGTGTTTTTTTTTTTTCTTTACCATGCGCTCTTCTGCAACGAATGCTGCTCATTTGGTTTTAGCTGTAAGGAATGCCAGTGTGAGGTTTTTTTTCTTCAACATAACACACTTAACACAACAAGACACATTTCTAGACCTTAGAAACATGCGTGGGCGACTGTTAGAGTCACGTGCCAGCGCCTGGTCAAGGGTTACAGCCTGACAGACATTATAGATGTCTTATCTCCTCCCCTGGCTCCTTAAGTCAGCTATATACCACTTCAGCAACGGGACTTTATAGCAACAGAAAAATGGCCATAAACATAAAATGACTGACTGATAGCTGCACTTTGCTGAAGGATGCCCTCTAATTAGCGTGTTTTATGAGCCCAGGATTCACAGGGAAAACATGTTCGTGCTGCGCCAGAGAGCAAACACCGCTTGGGAGGTCATGTTACCCGCAGGAAGCTCCGGAGTGTCCTCGGACCAAGTTCAGGGCACTTGGGAAGTCCCATGGAGAACCATCGGGGAACACATCGTACTTTCTAATTGCATGGTTAATTACAAATTAATTCAACTGTTTGACCTGATACGTTTCTTTTTCTTGGAAGAATAAAAAGATCGATATTTGGATAACGTTTCATACACAAATCCCAATGAGAATTAAACAAGAAGGTGGGACAACCCACAAAAACAGGAGGCAAGCACGCTAACCATGCACTGTGTATGAGATGTGGACACCTTGGCATCAACCATTAGCTTAAGGACTCCAGTTTTTAATCTGTGACATTTCTTCTTTCCCTTCTTACTTTGGCTTTTTGTTACCAAAAGTGAAACGAGAGGGTGCAGCGTGCAAACGGACGCTTAACAAAACATTCATCACCCAGCCAAAGAATAGAATTACATTTACACTTGTAGACAAAAACACTCCAAGACAATCAATCCTGAATCCTGAATCCCAGGTGGGCCCCGCCTTAAGGTTTACCTTGCTTTAATATAAGAATATAATTTACACATCACACTATGTGAATACATTTCTGATAGACAATTGCACATTGCCTTGCAGCCAGAGAACCTGCCCCCTCTTGGCCATTAGAAATAATGCAAGTTATTCAGAAACGAAGGTTGTGGTTCCTGATGCAGAAAAGCGTATAATATATTTGTTGTTTATTGATGCAATATTCATGTAGCCTGTCAACAATATGGCTTTTTTAATGTTATCAAATGTTTGATTCATGTTAAACCCATATTAGTAATTGATATTTAGATGTTCCCTTTAGCTAAGTCTCACTGACATATATATTTGTGACCTGAAGTCTTCACTGATGAAATGATTAGAGATACTGTTTTGCTTATATTTTGGTGATTTGGTAATGCATCCCTAAAGAATTTCTCCAGCATCGACACCCCCGACCCCCGATCGTCTTCTGTTTCACCTGCCGATGCACCAGGGAACTCCTGAGCCCTCGTCCACGACAACAGAAAAGCTCTTTAAATGATTGAAATATTTCAGATACTCCCGCAGACAAAAGAAGTAAAAACAAGGGAGGCGAGTGCGAGGCAGGCGAGTTCCCCTTTTACCCTCTGGTCACCCCGAGAGTGGGAAGGGTTAATCCTGGCCTCACTCAGCAGCTCCTCAGCACTGGAGTGGTAAACACGAGCGTGAGGAGGATTCTCCTCTCACCTGGAAAAAGACGCAGTGCCCCGGGCCTGAACCCCCGCAGGTGACGAAAGACTTGACATGACAACATTGTTGGAAAGAGAGAGAGAGAGAGAGAGAGAGAGAGAGAGAGAGAGAGAGAGAGAGAAAGAGAGAGAGAGAGAGAGAGAGAGAGAGAGAGAGATTTGAAGAGATGATAGGCAGGGTGAAATGAAGTCAGAAAATACTGTGAAGACAAGATCCTTTCAGACATCGAATGCCTGAAATTGCTGGGTTTGTTTATCTGTCATGTTAACTACAGGCTTTAAGGACATGCAGGAAATTACATATCATGAAAATAAAGCAGGTGTTGATCTTTTTATGTAGTTTTTCAACCTCATACTAATTTTTGAGCTTTAAAAACTCTCTTTTTTTCCGCAACTGTTGCTTATCAACAAGAAGTTAAAGCTTTTTTCTTCTGCCTTGTGGTTGGTTTACATCCAGTCTACACAAAAGGTGTAGACTGTGGTCGCCTACATTCACCCCCGAGTCGTATCAAAATGTTATGGACGTTACGACGTTACTACGTTTTTCAGCGGGTAAATCAAAAGGTTGAGTTTGTTCGACTTTATAAGTTCCTCAAGGGAAGCATGTCTGTTTTTAAAAGACCAAAAAGATGAAATACAATTTTAATACGCTGTATGTCAGCCAGTATGAAAGAGACATCAATGACTTTTATTTCAATTTCGGACACAAGTGATCTTCAGTTTTTACCTACCTGATTAATAAATATCAGGTAAAACATAAATAAAATGGCCAAACTGAATGGAGAAGCAGCAATGATTGGAGAAAGAAGAGGTGGAGAGAGAATCAGAGTTGAAATTCCACCTTCTATTCATCAACCCGGAGTTTTGTTCTCCCCCTTTTCTTGGTACTTCTCTTGCAACTGATTAAACTCTTGCTATCGTTCAAGGTAAATTCAAAGTTCAATGGATGTCAAACCCGTTTGCAAAGCCTTGGGCGTTAACATTAGCTTTTCAGCGTTATTCTTTTTTTTTTCTTCATTTTGGACTTATCTTTATTGCTGTTGATAAGGTGGAGCTGATTCATCACTGTCCACTTGTGATTTCTCAAAGTGATAAATGTCTAAACAATATCTTTTGTACAATAGTGAGTTTTCTTTCGGGGAACTGTTTTCTTGGTGATACCAATTAGTCAACCCTGGACATGTTTTTGTAGCATTGTAACCGTGTAGGTGTGTTTTGTGTTGAACAGGCTTATAAAACCATTACAACATTCCATGTGTGTGTTTACCTGTCTGCTCCGCTCTCATCCTTCAACACACCCTCAATGTTCTGTAGAAACAGCCACATATCCATGTATTCCTTTTTGCCGCATTAAGACTTTTGAACACCTTCATATTTTTACAAAAATGTTGCTTGTTTTTCACACGATCAAACTGAGAGCCATACGACATAATACAAAAAAAAATGGACACATATTAAAAAAAAACCTGCTTTGTTTACATCTTACGGCCCTAATAATTAACCGATCTAAAGAGGAGCTCCTTTAACGCCACCGGCCCGTAAAATGTTAGCTGAAGCTATTTTAATGAGCACATCATAAAATAACTGTGCACTTCTAGTGACAGGAAAAGAGGAGAATAAAAGAGCACCGACTTTTCTGTGCTGTATCTATTGATTACTTTGTAATTATTCACCTTTTATAAGGAATATCTACAGGAAAGGACAGTTAAGGGTTTGATTTTTCTCACGGGCAACAACATAAAACCCCTTTAGTCCACTTACACTTCAGAGTGGATGTGATTTTTATGTTCAGTTTAACTCCTGACTGCTGGTTCTTTGTGGAGGAAACTGCGTAGGATTCTTCAGGTGTTTGTTAGCTTCTTCACTGCCTTTATCTCCTCCTTTTCTTCTAATGAATTACTTCAGTGAGACGGCTTCTCATGCAGCAGCGGCAGCTCTTTCTGTCAGACTTTGTTTTTAGCTGCAAGGGGAGTGCTGTATTTGATGGATGAAAGTTACATCAAGTCAAACCCGGACTATCAGCGGCGTAAGTTGGGTGTGCTTCACACACGCAAACACACTCACTTGAATACATACACGCACACACACAAATACACACACACGCCGTGCGCCTGTGCAGCGTTGCACTGAAAAGAGCTGATAGCAGAGTGAAAGAACTTGACGTTTGTTTTCTAAATCACCTCCAACACCTCCGTTCTGTTTGTGCAGAGTATCACACGGCGCTACAAAGGCCCCATTTACTCAACGTCCACATTTGTCCAAGCGGGTTTCCCTCCAGCTCCCTGGAACCGCGAGCCCATTATTTCATCCTCTGTGAAGTTAGCTTTTAAATCCACATCAGCACACTCATTTGGTTTGAGATGGTAAACATGTCCCAGATACAGATACACACGTCCAAGCAAACTTTTAACACCCTGTTTGTTCAGATTTTCAATTTGAGCTGGAAAAGCTTTGTTTTTTGAGTGTTTCTTTGTATTACTTAAATCTTTGTTTACTCATGCAAAGCGGTTCCAAAGGTATTTGGGTATGCATACATCATGCTTTTAATTATGATGGTTGTGATCATCCAAATTCATATTCATGTTATTGTGGTCTGCTGCGTGTTCTTTGTACTCCATATAGTGTGATTATGGTGGTAGTTGTGTTTGAGTGTGTAGCGTTCACTAGATGAAATCTTTTTACAATATGATTTGCAACTGTATTAAACGTGTACCGCATCTAAAAGATTTCTTGCTGTATAATCAATATCAAGGGATTCAACCTCTCCTTTAAATTAGAGTCTATAGGCTCTCCAGGAGAAATGTTAACAATCATTTCAAGTATATGCTCTAAAGCTGACTCCTTGGGGTCTTTGGTCTGAGCCCAGGAATCCATCCATGCACTCCGTTGTGTTACAGGCTCCCAGAAAGAATGCGTGTGTCACCGAGTCGTCTCAAAGTGGGAAAAAACAGATAACAACTATGTCCCTGCAAGAGTTAACAATAAAGGTGACTACAACCCATCATAGGTGCTATTCACATCTGAATGAGAGGAGATAATGTGTGTGTTTGACCAGCAACAACTGGGCCACCAGATGCTCCGGTAAATCACAAATGCTTTAAACCGTTTTCAGGTAGATATTCTTTTCAATTCATTCATCCCCCCCCCGCCCCCCCCCCCCCCATTCCCTCCCCCTCTTCAGCTGTGTCTCAGGTTGCCTGGAGTCAGGTAGGATGGCCCAAGGCCTGCGGCTAAGTCTGCAGACCAGACGTCTGCTTAGCTCTAGTCTGCCTCATCGGGAGTCCTGCATTGATTGTTGCTCGAGTCTTTTGTCTCCCCTCATTGTTAAGGGGGGGGGACCCTGCATTGTGAGGGGCCACTTGTATTGTGAGGGGCCTCTGGTAGTGTTGTCCTCCAGAGTGCTGGAGTAGGCTGTGTGGGCACTGGGCAGGCCGGGGGGGACTCCTGTGGGGTCTTGTTGGGCCCCGATGAACGGAGCCACCTGAGAGTCGGCCAGGGCACCAAAACGGCCCAAAAGCACCGGAGAATGTGAGCAAGCAGCTGCAGTCTGGATTATAAAATACATTTCAGATTTGGTTTTTTTTTGGTTTATAATCCTAAACCCTTTAAGTAGGTTTTTAATGTCTCAAAATCTGGTGCACAAATCTCTATTGACAATAGATACCCCTATTTAGCATGTAAATCATTATACGTATGTACTAAATATGGTAAATAATACCTAGTGTGAAGTGTTAATATTTAAATAAACACACATTTGCACTCATGGAAACGTGCGATAAAGCACTATACTGAAATAGTAATTCCACAATCAAATGCCCTCAACTGCACAGTCAGGAGAAAGGAATGTTCTGTATTTATGTTTGGACTCCACAATGTTCCTGCAGGATGCCGTAATTAAACCCTTCAAATCTATATCTGCTCTCTCTCTCTCTCTCTCTCTCTCTCTCTCTCTCTCTATGTCCATGTTATGATTTGTCTCTTGCACATTGTTTTGCTTAGCAGACTCTGCTGCTACCAGATCAGGAGAGATTTTAACGTCTGTCAGCAGACGGAATCAGCGAGCTCTCCCTAACAGCGACTCCCTGCACACCGCCAGAAGAGAGGAGAAAGCTGTGAAGTAGAATTTGGGATTTGGTTTAGTTTCATGTAAAGGTCTGAGGAGGATATATGCAGTTTGCATGACATGATCTAAAGTTCAAAGATATGGGAGCTACTCAGTGTCCAGTTCACTTTCGTGCCAAATGGTCCACTCTCTCAAGGGACAGACTGGGATGAAAGCTGCGTCGAAAAATAACAAATGCTGAAAAGAGCCTTGACACCGAATTGAAATGCCATTTTAGCAAACGCGTAATCAACTCCTCGCAAAATCCTTTTTCCAATCGGCTGTTATTTCTTGTTTTCAAATGTACGCGTAAACATATTTTGCGTGCGGGGGTCATGTAACTGAAGCTCACAGGGAATCTCCGGGGATAATGAAGGGGACTGAGCCCGCTCCCATTGTCCGCCTGCATTGTGTTACATGGGAATGAGGACGGCTGGTGAACTGGCTTTTGTTGAACTCTTGCATTTTGTGTTACCACAACCAAGTGCTGGTGCTATCGCATGCCGACACACGCACACCCACAGACCGACATCTATGTTGTATGCAAGAGAGCTTCCCCACTTCAAAGGCTTCAATCTGCGCACAAAGCAAGTGGCAGGAGGAAGTAAATTAGAAGGGGAGCAACGGGTGCTGCTTCAGAGGGAGAGGAAGCACATCGGAAGAACCTTTAATCTCCCAAAACTCTGCCAAATTGAACACCCGGAGGAACGGACATCACGTGATGTCGCTGCGGCGACGTCTCACTGCAAAATGCAAAAGCCATCGCTGTCCCAGATGTTATTGTCCCGGGTCATGTCTCCTGCGTCCTGGGGAGCTTCTCAACAAGCAACTTCACATGATAACATGGCTAACCCAAGCTGACAGTAGAAGGAAAGTAGTGCACTAAAGGGATCAAATGATGTTTCCACTTCATTCTGGGCAACATGTCGGTTGCTCGCCCTTGACCTTTGTGCATCTGTTGGTGGTGTTTACGCCTGTAAACATTGGGTTTTCACCGATAAAGACATCTAGCATGCAGTTGATAATTCAGAGCAAAGTACCACCGAACTGCAAAGGCAAGCGTGTGTTTATGTTAGACTCTGTGATTACTGTGAGCCGAAGGGGACATGGACCCTTTTTTTTTTATTTGCAGTTACGATCTTTGTTCTCTGTTTACGACATTATCAAAAAATGTCGAGGAAAAAAAACACAATTCCAAAGTTCTGAATTGAAACGGATGAAGCTCAAGAACATTGTTTGATGTCAATTTTAACCTTTCAAAGAAGCCCGGGCCCAGCTTAACTCATCTCTTTCTTGGTGACAACCTATAATTGCAGACTTTTTTTTTAAGCAGCCCCGGAGATGTGTTGTAGATAAGCTGTCCAGCTTAACGCAGCCGAGGCTTCTCAGTGCTTTCCTTCAGGCATGGCGTTCCCGCAGTTTGCGGAGGTGGTGGTGCGGCGGTGTCAAATTTCAAAAGGTGTCATTATTCAAAAGGCGCTCAGACGAGTAATTTATTTTGTAATTAGCGACAGAGAATTTATGATGAAATTCGGATGTCACAATTCAAGCGACAAGACGTGTGTGTTCGAATGCTTAGGTGGAGATGCTGGAGAGGAGGGTCCATGAAAAGGCCGCTGCGGGGACAACGGTCCTCCAAGTGATTAGTGGTCACAGCGTTTAGTGAAGACCAAACTCTTTAATTCCAGAAAACTACTCGGGCCACCTGATAGCATCTCGGGGCAAAGCTCCTCCCTTCTCTCTTCAACACCAAACACTAAATCCAGCCAACGAAGCTGCAGCCCCGAGGTCCCTCTGTCTCCAAACTAATCCAGAATGACAATAGAAGTGAATCTAATTTCTATTGTTTGAAAAATACGAAACAGAGGTGTTTCTCGAGTAGGGTTTTTACTCGGTTAAATCCTGTGACTTCTTTGCACATGGCAGCTATTTCTGGTCTGACATAAAATGAGGAAGAACTCACCTCTGATGAGCAGTGATTAAACCCAACATTCCGGATGGTTCACTTTCACCTTTGATGCTCCAAATGCTGCAAAGAAAGTCATACGGACAAATTTCTGAGCTCATGTTGATCAAAAAAAATAAAAGCATTATGATACGCCGTTAAAGTAAGTGATTCGTTTTCTCCAGCTGTTGCTCCTCAGGCAGGTCTTCCACAAGGCAGGTCACCTTTGCTCTTTGACCTTGAATGTCAGGACACTTCTGCCTGAAGGTCTCCGTCGAACGAGGCAAAAAACAGTCCATAGCAATAAAACAGGTGTCAAATGAAGCAGCAAAGACATAACAGTGAGGGATGTTAAGTTTTTTTTTTTTTTTTTAAGATATATGCCGAGATACTCCTTTCGGTAAGATACCCCTTTCGTCTTTGAGTCTTTGAAGTAGATGCAGCATTTGTTAAAGGCTGGAAATGCATTGGATGTTCTTTTTTTTTAACAGTGCACTGGAATCTTTAGGTAATAAATCATTGAGGAATTCACCAATTATGTGCATAATTAATTGTGTGAGAAGATGTCACTGTGAAAATGCCGCGCCGTCGTACCGGCAGCTTTCATCTCTGAGTCACAACAACTGCAACCATGGGTGTGCCGTTGGATAAAAAGAATCTGGCTAAAACAAAAGAGATATTTGTCCTTTCCATTTTGTCTTTTTTTTAAATGTCCCTTCATGTCGATGGCTGACACCATACTGTAACTATGACTGTACTTCTCATTGTCAAACATTAAGATACTGCACCTTCAATTTTTCCTTTATCAAAAATGAATATCATCAATTGTATTCATACAATTTGGTGGTGTAAAGCTTTTGAAAACATATCAGCTCCAGCAAATTTATCTGACAATGGGATACGTGAATTAACCGTTAGATAAGATAAACCACGCGAGGAGAACTGCAGATTGTTCCTCCACAGCCTTAGAAAAACCTCCTTGGCACGGATTCAATCTCTTCCTGCTGAAGATTAGATTTAAAAAAAAAAAAAAAAAAACTGGCACATCACCAGGTTCAATAACTTCTGTAACAAATGTTTTATGTATTCTAGATAAGGCCTTGACTTTTGCAAACAGTTTGCTTAGGGTGATCGGATTGGAAAACAAAAGCCAGGTGTAGCCTCGCAGCTCGCAGCTCACGCACGAAGCCGGCAGCAAACGACCAGCACGCCGGGCACCGCGTGAGCCGTGAGTCGTCCTGCACGTCAACCCCCCCCTCAGAAGACGTGATGGACAGCGAGACCCGGCGCAGCGGCGGCAGCAATTGTCTTCAGTGTTGAACTTCTGATGAGTAACAAGCAGCAGCAGAAACCATGTGCGGTCTTGTTCTTTCAGCTACCAGCGATACTGAATACTGATGAGCTTAACGACTCTCTCTCTTTCCACAATGAAGTTCTAATCCAGTGGCAAATACAGGGGTCAGTGCTCTCGAACCCTTCTGCTAAATGCTCAGCGCCTTTGTAAGGTAACTCTTAAGAGTTTACTCTCTAAAAGTCCAAATGACTCAAAGGGAATGACAAAAACCAAATATATAGAGGCACAATTATAGGGATCTTTTTTTTTCCTGCTGCACAAAAATGCCAAAACCGTTGTAAGGTTTGGATGAAGTTTTTCAACCAATCCCAATTAGTGATTACTTTTCCAGCCTTTTCGAACATCGCCCTCAGAAGGAGGAATCCTCTGCAGCAAATCAGAATGCCAAGAGGTCGTAACCGCAATAAATAGCATAGATTAATGCAAATGATCATAAGTTAAAGGAGTTAAAGGAACATGACCTGGCAACCGAAGAGATGATTATGCTTCTCTTGCTGTCACTTTTGAGAACATTTGGCTTTCGTGTTCATGTAACTGAACTCGTAGATGTCATAACAATCCAGTTTTTTAAATTGCTCTAGTTAGACTAATTATGCGCATTAAATCCCTAATGAAGGTATCGTGATGTACCGTGCACTTTGACGATCCTCATAAAGCTTTGACTAGTTACACCTGTTACACAGTGAACAATATGTCCTTCCAGTCTTTGATGCTGAAACTCAAGTAAACGCCCACAAGATCATAAAATACCCAAACTGGACATGAAGCTTGACTTGTAAAATATTTTATAGTAAAATCCCCCGGCCTCTTTCCCCCCCCAACCTCGTATACATACAAGCTGGAGTCAAACATTTACTGACCCTAAAAATAAATGTTTTCTGCCGATTGTATAATTTGGTGGCGCAGCGATGTTAGTGTGTAACGTGATGCCGGGTTGTGTGTGTTTGTGAAGGGAAGGGGTTGCGGCAAAGAGGGGAAGGAGATGGGGCGGGGGAGCTTTGGTACAATATAATTATAATAGGATGGCCTTCGCAGGGCCCAACTTGTTATTGTCTTTTCAACCTCACAAAGACGCCGCGCAAAAAATAGACGAGCGGGCCGAAGGATTTTTTTTTCTTCTACTTTGTCCTCTGTCGGTTTTCCAGAGATGCGGCGAAGGAGCTCTGCTTTGAGGCGGTGACTCTGAGCAACATCCAGATATCTAAATGACAGTCTCAGTGTTCCCTCAATCAGGTTTTTGTACCTGCGCACACCAGTTGCGGTTGGTGTTCCCCGAGCTTCACCCCCCCCTCCGAGCCAGCGCTTGCTTTTCTGGCTTATGCAATTCAATCCTAGAGGTATTTTATTGAAGTGGTTGCCTATTTGCCCTCACATTAAACGCCTGAGGAATTCGTCCCCGGGTTTGCTGAGGTTGTTTTGATGTGAATTCAAAAAGCCTGTGTGTGCAGAAGGAGCTCATTCACAGCTCACGGGGGGACTCAATGGCTTCATTTGTCCCTGAAGGTAAACACTCGCGGAAGAGGCCCTCAAATACGGCCTTTTCAAAATGCCAAGGGCCCCCCTCGGCTCTCCATCATATGTGACAATGAACAAATTCCTATTCAAAAGCACTTACTGTGCAATGGCGTAGCATTGTGGTGTCTGCAACACACCTGAGTAAATGAATGAACCACATCTATACGCGAGACAAGGCATGCGTGTAGTTTTTCGACTGTAAGCGTGACAAACATTTATGACGCTGTAGGACAAATGGCTTTTTTATTCCTCAAAAAACCTGTTTGACACATTGACGTGAGGTCAAAATAATGATTTCACTGGTGGTGGTTCGCTGATGGTTTCACTGTGGATTAAGGAAGTTTAATTCAAGGCTTTATGCAAACTACCTGCTGTCACTGTCAGCTAATTGTTTCAACTATTTTATACTATATTTTGACCAGAAGGTAAATACGCACCTGCCTTGGACACCCACGTGACACCTGCTCGGGGTCCAACAACATTGCGTTCTGTCAAGTAAGCTAAAGCGCTTCAGGGAACACATCAAAACAAAACAACACTCTTCCTTCAGGTTCCCAGAATTGTGCACAGACTCGTTAATTCTCACGGCCGTCCCGAGATGCCCCACACCGGGCCGCGCAGTGCGGTGGTTTGAGGCATTCCCAGGTGAGGTGTGGGTGTCTAATTGTTTGTCGTGTCTTTCAATGCACCGATTAAACAAAGACGGCTCTTGTGAGTTCCTGCTGCGGCGCTCTGTCAACGCGTCAAATGAAAACACAAATGCAAAAATAACTTCACGTCCAACATCAACAGAGGCTGCGTGTGTATGATCTTGATTATGATCTTTTGTCGGGGAAAGGAGTCTCACATTCAAACAACACCTGTGAAATTCCACTCGGTAATATTATCATTGATGCAGCCAAGTGACAGCGTGTCTAAGCAAACACTGCTCATACTTAAGATAAGAGCAGTGTATTCTTGTGTCTCTAAAACGCTCAGTATTTGAGCCCTGATATTGACAGCTTGTTCCTCCAGCACATGGAAAGATGAATCTTCACAGACATTGTCATTGTCAGTTTAAAAAGTCAAACTGTAAATGACTGAAGTGATAAATTCTTATTTTCTTTGGCTTTGTGTTTGTTTCTAGGAGTAAGTCTTTGTTTGTGTCACTTGTTTTTGCTCATTCACAAAATAGTTGCTCATTCATACGCACTAATTAATTCAGCAGGTGACACTCACTGTTTTTGCCAGCCATTCCTTTGTGACAGCGATGCTATTTTATCTCTGCACCGATCAAACGGTTCATCTTTTCCTTCTCAACCAGCAGCAGGTCCCTTATGTTTCTGTTTTACTTCGCTGACCTGAACAAAACAAAGGAAAAGAAACTTCCTCAGTATGCGCTGCATCATCATTGTCTAAGCTCACGTGCAAATCATGTTAATTGCAGGGAAGGGTCGGTATGCGTACTGTAATTTCAATGGGATACGTGTGCTTAAATTAGAGCGCGGCGTGGTGAGGGGGCAAACTGGTGATTGGCCCCGTGTTGTTCTAACAGACGGGGCCTTTCCACTGGTCGTGACGGGCGGTTCTGATGTGGCCGACCACGCGGTCCTGATGACGGGGTTGCGTTTGTTCCTTGACCCTGACCATAATGGACAACTTTTACCAGCCGGAAGAAAATTACAGCCCCTCAGGAATGTTGCTGTTATTATTTTTCCTTCTTTATGGAAGAGTACATCTCAACGTCAAAGCCATTATAAAACCATTGCAGCTAACCATCCGCAGAGGGAAATTGACTTTCCTGTCGTTGTTGTCCATGTAGGAGGGTAATAGATCATTAAGAGGGAGTGCAGATGAGTTTATCGGGATGTTCTGCTAAATTAGAAAAGGACAATTAACACATTTGACTAATTTCTTCCTCTGTAACCCGCCTACTACTCCACTAATTCTCTAGTGTGGCTTAAATGCATCTGTCACTCAATTTCAGCCCGATGCAGAGGGAGTGCATGCTGCACATTGTATAATAGTTTGAGTTTTTCTTTCTGAGGGAACGTGTGTTTGAGGACTTTCCCACACAAGCTTCTAACAATATAACTCAAACACTTTAACATCTCCTGTGGGAGCAGAGCAAGTTAAACTCCTTAATCGTACTCAAAATATATATCTTGGAGGATTCCTTCAAACCAACCTGTGCATGCTGGTAAAACTAAAAGTAACCCACTGAAGTCAACTCCATATAAACTGAAATTGCATTTGGCTCGAGTCATTTGGGTGAATTTAATGGGGTCTGTAAGAAGCTAAATAGAATAACCACATGGGTCAACACTAAAAAGGAGGCTGGTTTGGCTACAGTGGCTCCGGCATCTGTTTAAAAGCTATATGAGCTTCACATAAATGACAGAAATCTGGCTCACCCGAATAACACACAAACAGGTGGCAACGCTGAACTGGTAGTAAAACTCCTCATTAGGATTCAGGTCAAGAGATTCTGTTGAACAAACCTTTTGGTTCTTTGGTCCTTTTTGAAGTGTGAAGATAAAGATCACTGCGATTAGTGCATTTTGCATTCAGAGAGGTGACTTTGAGGGTCTTTTTTGGGGGGATCATATCTGCTGTGGAGGATCAAAGGAGAGGAGTCTGAGCCCTGAGGGATGCTGAAGCCGCTTGTTGCCCCCCTCGTGTTGCTTTACCTGTCCTGTTAGGTGTGTATGTAGAGGACAGGGGAGGAAAAGAAAGAGACAGAGAGGGGGGGGGGGGGGTTTACAAGTGGCCGATGACAAGAGAAGGGAACAAGGAAGCAGGTGAGGCATTCCCATTAATCTTTACAGTGTGTAAGGAATGAAGTGGCCTTAACGACTAAATGGGTTTTTAATGGATGCTGCAATATTTAAGGCAGCCAATCCTTTCTCTCCACCCATAATTCCGCGTCTCTCATTGACTTCTAACTGCTGCTGCTCACAGGTTTAAAGTCAGAACCCGTGTAGACTTATGACACCGAAGTAGGATTTCCTGTGAAGTTGACTGAAGACACCGGCATGTTGACCCAAGCTGTGACTCAACAACGTGTACTGTTGGGCACGGCAGCCGGGGGATTTGCAGCATTTTTTAACAATTATCTCCCGTCTATTTATTTAAGACAACAACACCGATGTCGGCGCTGTTAGGCTTGAAGGATAGCTGTATTCTTGCAAGAAAGTACACCCTATTGTGAAAGAGACACATAAAACAGGAATAGCTGTGAAAAATGTCCACGCTGCTGAAATACTGTCCAGGACACACTGTTTTGAAATATTTCAAGTTTACACACATGTAACCGCACTTTGATTCGATCTTGTAATTTATCGCTTGAGTGTCTTACGATCTCCTGTGGGCATGCAAGTAAATTGCCCTGCCGTGTAGATGGTGAGATAGTGATCACGGCACTACAACCTCCTCTTCGGTGTGCTGACAGACGGCAGCTGGAGCTTTCTCAGTCACTTGTGGAGCTCTGAGTCGAGAAGTCAATTAACCGGTGGTTGAAGAGGTCGATTTTAAAAGGATCTTTTCACTGTCGAATAGTCGTGTCAGACACATACAATAAAAAGATACATTTAATGAACAGTTACTGGTTTCATTTGACCAACTTTTAAGAATCTCCTTTTGTCAATTAAGTGCTGCTTGTTCTTTATTGCCTTTAAGGATTACAGATACTACAGATTACAGGTACTTAGCGCCATGCAGGCTAAATTTCATGCGTCAGAACTCATAAATGTGAATACTATGATGTTCCTGGAGGAAGAAAGGTAGAATTCCTCCCCTGGGCACCACAAATGTCCCTAAAAAGCTGGTGTGCCAATTCAAAAAGAGATTTTTGTTAGTTAAAAAATAAGATGTATTCATGTGAGAGTTTAAAGAACCGAATAACGGAATATACCATCTGCCTTTAAATCTCAGGTTGTCTCCACATAAGCATTTGAGCTGTTAATTAACATATGTTTCAATAGTAATTCTCCGTTGTGAAACACTAACCGTTACGGTACTGTGTCATAAATCGGTCCCAATAATTACAGAGTAATCTCTATAATTGCTCAGAAGTGGGCAAAGATCGTGCCTCCATGTCTGCATACCTCGCACCACATCTACAGGTTAATCAACGTGGGAGGGAGGGAGCCGCACCTCCTCATACGCAGCACTTACTACATCAGACTGCGGTATGAAGACATGCAGTGTCTGCTGAAAAAATGAGGAAAGAACATCGGCTGACCTTATTCATTTGTTCAAGGATTAACAATAAGTGCCATCCTCGACACGAGAGTTTATTTTGGGGCCGCGGAGGCTTCGGGATGTTTAAGTTCTTTAACCCCGTCTGTGTCTTATGCAGGAGCACACAGCGAGCTAACCATGTGCGCAACCACCCTCCCCCCCCCCCCCATCATCATAAATGAGGGGGAGCTTTTTAAGCTCTTTGGAGAGACCCCGTCGTTGCACCACTGAAATGTATACCCTTCAAACAAGCTATTTCGGATCTCCACTCCTTCATGTGGTTGAATGTCTATTTTTGCCTCACCCTTGAATTTCTCACTGATTGATATTGTATACCCTGACCGTACTCCCGTCGCAAATTATATGAGGGGAATCATCTGCAGATAGGATGAATCACAGTAGGTTATCGTAACCAGCTCAAAGTCAAGCACGAGTCGTACCGAGGGCACATTCAAACCCCCCGTCCCAGGATGCGTCCCAGAAAGGGTTATTTTTACTCCGCTTTGAATGGTTATGGCAGCAAACCGCCATATGGCTGTAAGATTGAGTGGTCTTAGTGGAAAATGGGGAGGGAAATTATAGAGGGAGAGAGCTGGTGTCACACAGGCCTCTCATTCCTCCTCTTCTCCACGAGCTGATTGGGTAAATACACTCTGCGACTGGGAAACAATTACTGGTTGGGTTCATGAGGATGCTGGTCAAAAGCATCACCTGCCTTTTTTCAACGGGAGAGCTTTTTTTTTTTAAAGGTTCATTCAGAGAGTTGTTCTGCTGCTCTCTTTCAGATTTAGAAAATAGTAGGAACTTCCAAAAAATCAGCCTTAGTGCCATGGGCGTACGACGAAACAATCATGTGATAGGCAGCACAAATGTGAAAAGATTGATTAGTAACTAGTTATGAAAGTTTAAATGACAACATACGGTTGGAGCGATTTAACTGTGTGTTGTTTCGATAATGAGCTCCTCGACAGTAGCTGTTTGTTGCAGAACGGAAGCTGTCGTTCACTTTCACCTGCCTGAGTAGTCCTTGTGCATCGGGTTTCTGACTAATTCGGTGATTTGAAGCTGCTCGCGACTTTCCTCTTTGATGTTGAGCATGTCGCGCGCGCGGCTTGATAGCGCCGGAAGGCCTCCTCGTGGGGCCGGACACGCTGGGCTTTGTGCGTGCGTCGTCTCTCCAGAGCCCCTTTGCACAGAGGTAGAACAAACAGCAGCCCGGACGGGTTCAAATTGAGACACAATATTGGATCCAGGAACCATTAAATGTAAGCAGAGCCGTACTCAAACATTGATTGGACTGTAATTACTCGTTCAGATCTATTGTCACCCGTTTGTTCAAGTGGAGTTCCTCTGAGGGGACAATGAAGCCCCACTGTGAAACTTCCATAGTGAGTGACACTGATGTCAAACACATGTTTCCCCCCGCAGCCCAACAGAAATAGACAAGCCTATTTCGAGGGCTGGTTTGCATGCAGGCTCCAAGGACTGATGTTTGCAATCTGGGAGCCACAGCGGGTTTTTACATGATCAGTAATTCAGAAAGTGGTCGGCCTAAGAATTCATCCTGGGCCTTTTTGTTTTGCTGTTGCCATGCACTTGTGCTAAAATATGATTTGGTGCAGCGGGCCGGCATTAAGACAGCCGAAAGTATGTCACACGCCGTCCAAGGCCTATCACATGTCCAGACGAGCGAGAGACGGGGACAACACGAATATTTTCAGTAACCAAAAGGCGCTCTTGTGGACTATCACGGTTTAACTGGGGAGTTTCTGATTAAGTTTGTCAATGTTTATTACGGCTGTTACCGTCCAGATAATATCCAGATGTAGCTGATTAAAAGAGCAATTTGAAGAATAGGGAGCAGCGGTTTGTCCTCTGCCGTGCTGCTGCTGGAGGTCTGCGATGGTCATTATCCAGATTGCAAGGTGTCTTTGTGCCCACTGTGCACTTGTCTTTCTCTGTCCAAATATAACAGAAGAACAGAAGGTTACTGAAAGCTCCTACGGGCCTTTGAACTTACATCTAACAGCCAGGTGTCCCGTGCTTTCTCAAAGAGGACGAGGATTTCACGATCTATTGTGCTAACAAGAAAGGATTTCTCCATCAGCATTCGGCCCCAAGCGATATTAATTTTTGATGCCTTTGTCCGGCGACAGAGAAAAGTGAAAGACTTCCTCCTCTGTCATAAAATATAAATGATCCCCAGTGACGTGTGAACTCACTAAGTGCTCTTTCTCTTTTCATGTATTTGATAAAGGAAGACTTTTTTTCCCCCCCTGCAAGACAACTTCCTTCTCACACAGACCGGACACATCTATGTTTGTTTAGTGGGGACGGGGGGGACGGCGGGAGGGACATGTAGATTTTGCCTCAGGTTGCATAGAATCGCCATTATAGCTGTGTAGTTTTCACATAATCCTCCAGCAGCGTTGGGGCATGTCGTGGCACTGTGACTCCACAACGCTGAGGAAAGACAAGCATGTAAATATAGAGAGAAAGAACCAACGGGGGTATATTTAGAAAGCCGGGCCTCTTGTATTGACATTTCAGTTTGAATAAGTTTAAGAGAAGATACTAACTGACAAAACAAACGGCTGACAGAGAGCAAAGCAGTTCCATTTCATGTATTGGATGCCATTATTGTATCCCGGGTAGTTTTCCAGGGAAAATATTTTAAAAAAACATAACTCTGAAAGTTTGTCAGAATAAAAAGGAAGTTGGATTTAGTCATAAACACCACACATGTGTTAGTTTCATGTCTCAATTGTAAGCTGTTTCTGCATTTCTCTTTTTAATGTGGTTGTAAATCCGTATAATATTTCTGGGTTCTTGATGGTTAGTCTGACACAGAAAGCCTTTTGAAGACCCTCACTTTGGGCTCATTGGGATATTTTAAAAGAATTTGAAAAAAAAAACAATTTTAACACATTTCACACATTGTCCAAAGACTTTATCAAGAAAAGAACCATTAGTTGCAACTTTCAAGTGTCTACCTGTGATCTCTCATCACAGTTTATGGACAGTTTGTGCGAGAGGCTTTTAGAGAGGATCCAACTCCGGAACTTCTATTTAGTGGACCGTTTCCCCTAAATTTCTAGCTACGCTAGTGGGTTTTACAACTGCAAGACATGAGGGTGATCTTGATCTTGCAATCTTAATCTGTAAAAAAGCAACAAAAAAAAGCCTATTTCCCAAAATGTCTATCTTTTTTTTTTAATCATCTGCTGACCTCTGTGATTAATCTCGGAAACACTTGGGGGGTCCGGCGCCCAGTTTGGGAAGCCTTGCTCTGTTGCTCCATAATAATATGTTGCGTGTGTGTGTGTGTGTGTGTGTGTGTGTGTGTTATGAAATGAGGTTGATAATAAGGTTGTACGTGCCTGACTGTACATGCTGATCTTTCAGACTTTGGACCCCACCGCTGATGAGTCAGTTTCCAAGGCAAAGACATAACAAAACACTTGTTATATGAGACCTCTTAATGGTAGGTAAATATAACAATTGTGCCATATGTTTGACCGGATGTGCACTTCGACCTTGCGACTGACCCAAAATGAAGGCCTGTATCTGTCAGCGATGTGTGGGCTGGAGGCCCCCCCCGAGGGTTAACAACGGTGTTTCAAGGCCAGCTATGTTGAACACTGGGCTATATACAGTACGCTATATGCTCTTTAAACCAATATTGTTCTAAAGTCTACACAGGACGATGGAAATTTCCCCCACACTCAAGGAATAGCCTACTGTAAAGCCAGCGCGGACCACACACACTGAGCTCCCGGTGTTGTATTAACCAGTGTAAAAACTATTTCAGGTTTCTGCGGGAGGAAGTCCCTCAGAAATACCTTCTCCTCCAGTTACTATCCCGCAGTGACTCAGCTATTTGTGTTTCACAACTGAGGGTAGGAGGCTCCACGCCGGTGATCACAGGGGGGGGGGGGGGGGGGGGGGGGGGGGGGGGCCTGATCTGCGTGCCTGTGAGGGGAACGACGTGTCTTGACGTCACGCCGGGGATCAGAGTCCTTGCGCGACACGAGAGGGCGAGGGTTTCCCTCGGTTGCTAGGCGGCGGGGTTCCGTGTGTGCGGGTAAACACGGGGTTCCTCGTGGCACACCTGGGCATGAGGGCGACACTGCCACGCTGTGAGAAATCAGAATCTGTTGCTTCATCACGCTGTTGAGTAACCGTGGTTATTTTCCATAGACAATAACTACAGTGAAGCATCCGCCGTTAAATCAGTAACAATGGGGTGTTGTCACGGCAACTCCATGAGGGGAAAGGTGAAGCTTTTGTTTGGTTCACCTGTTGGCATAGTCACGCATTATTTTGTGTAGTAAAATGAAAGTTAAAGCTACATTCAACGACTTTATAACCCTAAAGTTGAGGCAAAAAAAGTTTTTTTTCTTTACAAGCAGCCTATTATTCCATTTTCCAAACTATGAAATGAAATTACCGTCAATGCTTTCATTTCGAAATACCATCAAATGACAATAACTGCATTGACAGAAGTGTGTGACTATATTTTAAAAGGTATGTGTGAGTTAGAATTTGCAAGTTAGTATTTTATTGTCAATATCCAATATTTCCACATTTATTTTATCAGTTTTTTTTCAACACTTTTCAAACACCATACTTCAAAGTAAAAGCTCAGTTTAGGGCTCAACAGAAGCTATACAGAAGCTGGTTAATGAGTTATTTTACTTTTGATACTAATTACATTTTGTTTATTGATATTACTTTAACTTATTAATTATTAATATTCTGCTAGCAGGACTTTACCTTGTAAAACTATATTTATATAGCCGCATTGCTACTACTTGAGTCAACAATCTAAATTCTTCTGCTTATAATGATGATTAGCTTTGCCTCCAAAAAACATTTGATCATAACCCTGCGGTTACTGCTAGATAAGAGGGTACATGTTTATGTTAAATATTTGTGAACATAAGAAGGAAACTTGAAGTAAGCGATCGTGCAACGTGAGGTGTGGGTCTGCCCTCTGACTCCCCACAGCCCGAAATGAATGCAGCGTTCTCTTCATGCGCCAAACACTATATTCACACGCGCTACCAAGTATCCCACAGTGTCCCCCCGGCAAGGAAGCGTGGATGCAGACAAGATAACATTTAATCTGGCCCGAGTTGTTATTACCGGCCTCATACCTGTCATCCAGATCACGGCTGGATAGGACAAGTATGCACACGCCAAACTGCACTCTAATGAGGGCGCTCGCTGGAGAGATCAGGTCTGCGAGGCTGGAAAAAGCTCAATGAGCTCACTTTGCTTTTCTCCAAATTCAGCAGATTTACCGACTTGTTATTTTCACACCCTTAAGTACGGCTGGAAAATGCCGCTTGAAATCTTCTTATATTATTGTAATATTTGATACGCTGTCCCAGAAAAGGGTTCATGTGCTGGTGGAAAAGAAAGACAAGCCAAATACCGTGGCTGAAGATAAGAACATAACTTAAGCAGCTTTCATGTTTCGGTTGCAGGCAGCTTCACGCTGGATGACCATCAAGAACATTGACAAGCGTATAAGATAGCGCTATTTTAAAAAGTGAGTCATACCCTGCTCTCAGACATGGCACACCTGCTTTGTGTGTGTGTGTGTGTGTTTCACAACAGGTGCTTTTAAGAAGAACAAAAGTGATAGAATGGCAACCCTGTGCCCAGCTGAATATGATGAGGCCATGGCCACCTGCTTTTAATCACATGACTTAAAAGTATGACAGTCCCCCCCCCCCCCCCCCCCCACCCCTTACAAGCCAAACTTAAGGAATGACCTCACGCGGGACCACGGCAGTCTGGCTTGGCACGAACAACGGCCGGCCTGTGCGGGTCCATCCTACGTTTGTGTGTGTGTGTGTGTCTGCGAGCGCTGACCACAGCTGGAGTCACATCCTCCCCGGCTCCGCTGCCTGTTTACGGAGTGCTGGCGCTCAATTGCCCGTGATATCACAGGACTGAGAGTCCCACCCTCAGACCTCCAGGACGGGATGGAAAGAACCAACTACCGCCACACCACCCCCCCCCCCCCCCCCCCGATACAGGAAACCTCCCCCTGTGCAGTTTACCCCCCCACTCCGCGTTGGACAGGTGCCTGCAGGGGACACAATCCCGGCTCACAGAGACAACGTCACAAACAAAATGACCCGGTGACACGTTGAAAACGTTTTCTCTAAATAGACATTTAATGATTTAAAAGGTGTGTGGTTACAGACAGGGAAAAGACAACGACCGTCAGGTTGGAAAAGAGGGATTTTCTTTTTCAACTGGCATTTCTACCGTACGACTCAAAGTTCATGTTTCCTACAAAGCCGAAATGTCAGAGGAGTCAATTTGAAGAAAAGCACGACAGGGCAATGCTCTGGCCTCACAGGTGATAATACTACACAAAGAAAAAAAAAAAAAAAAGAGATATAACTTTGCTTTACCATTTATAATTTGCAAACAAATAACACTGACGTTCATCAACATGTAACAAATATATACACATAATCAACAAATTGGAATTGTGGCAGAACAAAGCAGCTTCGTATAAAAAGATATCCTACTCAGACATATTTTATTAACCTGCGTGGATGCGATTACATTAACTAAATGACAATTGTAACATAACTCTTTTAAACCGTTTTGACTCCTTCTGTAATAACTTTGAGTACATCGGTGCGTGCTGGATGTAAACATGACTTCTGCTACCCTTGGCCTCGTTCACATTAAGAGCCACATAGTAGTAAAACAAAATTACTTTTGATTTGACAACCTTACCTAACCGCAGGCTCCAACTATTATTTGCATTGATCAGAAATCAGTAGAACATCAACAGATACAAAAACTAAAAAAAAAGGAAAAGAAGAGTCCTCTCGTCTCGTGACTGACACCTGCCATTAATAGCGCATTAGCGCCGCCCCCCCCCCTCCCTCTGATTTCCACCTGCCCACGGAGGACCGAGGCGCTGCCTACTGGGTCCGGAGCTGGTAATCTGAGGAGGAAATGGGACACAACTTAATCAAGTGGACAAAATAAATCAGAGAATCGGGAGAGAAATAAAGTGGCGGCAGCTGATGCTTTCCACCCAGAATGAATGGAATACAAAGGAAATGAGATAAGGATGTTTGGCAATTAGTGGCAACATTAGCGAAAAGGCCGACATGTGCAACGTTTGAAATTTTCGGTATGAAGATCGGGGAAGGTCGACAGTGAAAGTTCACTTTCTCACATTTCGCAGGACGTTGCCACATTGCCTCATGTTCTAGCGCGGATCCCCTTTTTTCACAAAGCGGCATCAGTTCGAGGCTGGTTCCCACCGCGTTGCACCGCATTGCCCAACTGTTGCCTAAGAGCCGCACATGCGGGGCCCTCTGCAGCGGTATTAGTGAAATCATGACCTACCTCCATTCTGGGTGATGTAGCGCACCCACGGCAGAGCCTGGTAGCCACTCTTCTCGATGATCTTCAAGTATCGCACCTGTCGCGGGAAAACCAAAAGCTCAATGACTGGTGTGAACACACGAGAGAGAAAGGATGCTTCCTGCACTCGATTCGTTGATATAAAACGTTTTAGGGTTTGCACATTATTGCAGAAAATGTTGTAAGTGGCTGGTGTAACGCAACTACTGATTTTTTCCTCCTGTGCAGTGATACAGGGAAGGCTGGAGTTCATCCCAGCATGCACTGGAACGGTTTGTCACACAGAGAGAGCGGTGCAGTGCATTATGGTCTGAAAGGTTTCTATGAACAGTATACTATTTGGACCTCCTTTTAAACCTACAGCAAATATTTGACACTCAAAGACACATTTTAACTGCAAGTTGGAGTAAAAGCAGCGTTGACGATGAGGAAGCAGTAGTATGAGTCACAGTGTGAGAAAGGAAGCACATACAGCTTTCAAGGGACTCTAAGTTCATTTACATAACTGTATTTTTCAGGCTTGTGAGAGAAAAAAAAATGCACATCAGCACTATCGAGATACAACTTTCACAAGCCATTAACTGATATTTCACCAGAGCAGTGTTACAACAGGGTTGATTTTCGAAAAACACACTAAAAATACCAAGCCATCGGAGAACATGATTGCACATTGTATTTCTTTATAAATGATGAAATATTATTGTGGTGTATAAAAAATTAACCGCCACTGCTATTACCCATACTTCCGAAGCAAAAAAAAGAAAAGATATACACATAAACAATTGCAACGAGAGCGAGCGCTTAAAGGCTGACACGACCCCTTTCTTCATCACGCCGGTTCCCAGCCGAAAGCCGGACAGACGGGGCAGGAATGTGTGGGTCGAGCGGCGGTGAGGCCTCGGTAGTGGACCGCCTTGTCATTACCTTCCACTCCACCGTGAGGTCAGATGGACGGGGGGGGGGGGGGGGGGGAGCGACAGACAAGACGCATGACGACGAATAAAAACGCAGACGCGGGATCAGCGAGTCTGCCGGCACAGCACTTCTTCCCTGACCCCCCCCCCCCCCCCCCCCGGCAGCCAAACATGCAGTCGGTCTGACCGTGGGTACGCAGTCAGCAAAACGCCATCAAAAGACGTCCCCCCGCAAAATATCATTATGGCTTGTAAGATGAGAAGAGCACCGGAGGATGTTTGCTGTATCTCGTTTGGTAAGTACAGACTGCATGTGTGGTCTGGATCCATCGGGGCTTTTGGGCATCTGCCGGCGTTCCCTCTGCATCACCTTAAAGACGCCGCTTCTGCCGCCGCCGACGCCGCCAGTGCCGGCGTGCTCCAATTCTCTTTAAACTTATACGGTGCGTTTAACGTGCATCGTACACACTTCCCATGTGCGGGCCCCTACACTTAGTGGTGAAGTTAGGAGGAACTTTCTCATGCTTTGAAAATTGACATGTGTCTAATTAAGCCCCACGGGCTCGTCTCACACGTAGAGCGGTGATCTCGACTGCAATCGGGAGCCTGAGGCGCAGTCTGCTGTCGCCCTGCAGTAAGGGGAAGGTTAGCGGCCTGAAAAAGGTTGCCTTTGCGATGGTGACTGCAAACGCTGAGCGAGGAGTTTTTAAGCTTTTGATTATACGATTTGGGAACTGGTTGAAGGCTCTGAATCATCCACCAATCCAAAGATTCAACAGTGCTACCAGGACTCTCGTACTTAAAATGAAAAAAATAAAAATAAAAAAATAATCTTATTTCCAATATTGAAGCCATGAGGACAAAAGGATTTCTATCACTTTTTACATTTCATGGACATGAAAAGCTGCACATGCTGCGCTTGCCTTTTATTCAAGCATCTGTTCATTTATGGATTAGTAAAGATGTGAAAAGGAAGGAAGGAACAGAAGATTACTTCTTTCAGCTGTCAAATTATCTAGGAAAATGGCAGGCATTCTTTTACTGCCAAAAACACCCCAATTAAAAATATCACATATTTGAATTATTGTGGGTTTGAGCTTCCTGTTTCCGTGTGGGCTGCGTAATGTCCACACAACTTAATAAGGTCTTATTGACTCATAGGAAATGTGGAGAAGCAGGAAAATATGACCTCTTACATATTTTAACTCAATCAAACAGAACGCATTTTTCAAAAGTAAATAAAACTGTAAAAAGTAGAAAAAAATCAGTTGAGAATAATAAAGTTGATCAAGGAGCTTAACATTTGTCATAAGATGGCTGTAAGTTGCTATAAAAGTAGTTTATATTGGGTGTTGATATACAGTCTGATGGAAATACTGTTTTAGTAATGAATGAATGCGCTCAATAACAAAGTTATTCTCCAGCATCCCATTAGAGCTTTTAACGGCAGAAGTATTCATATTGTCCCATATATTTAAATAAATGCACAAGTATATTACAACTTCGGGTTGAAAAGATGAGATTATCGATCTTTAGCTCATGTAAATCCTTGTGGAGGAATGGAGTTTTAGAATGTTTCCTCACATCTGTGCGCTACCTTGATGCTACACATATGATCACAGGACAACTCGGATTATACAGCATCTCAAACTGTGGTCATTCAAACATTACTTCCTCTCTCATTTTCATGGGAATCACCATCAAATCCCAATGAATCTACTTACCTGTAACTAAGAATGACATTTTCTATCACTGTAATTGCCCTGAATGCAGAGGGCTCCAAACTGATGAGCAGTTGCCTTCTGGCTTGTTCCAACTGTAAAAATGTTCTCAACCACAAACGCTTTCTCCCCGTTTGACGGTGCTATCATACTGCCCCCTCTGGCCAACAACAGGACAAAATAAGAATTGTTGAAATTCCTGCTCCGGGGGAGTGAGAGAGTGAAAGAGCACAAATACTCCGCACCTTAAAACTCTAAATGCAGGACGACAGGAAAACAAACGAGCAACGCATGATACGTGGACTATGCATGCGTGTAATCCGGCTGCAGGTGCAGACGAGCTGCAGCGATTCCTTGAACGTGCTCTCAGACCGTTTACTAAGTAGGAATGATGAGCACGTGCTTGAACCTTAACCCGATTTAATGCGTTTTCCCTCTGAATTACTTGAATAATGTTAGACACATGCGTGTGTGTGTGTGTGTGTGTACCTGGATGCCTGAGGTAGTGAAGTACGGTATCTCAAACTTGACACTAATTGGGGGCTTCCCTTCCTTGTCTTCAGCCTCGACACTCGGCAGACCGAAGTGGGCGCGCATCAAATACTCCTTTCCACCCTGTGACGAGTCAAAACACAGAGTCTCCCTTACAAAACGGAAACTTGATATTCTGGTGCCCGAGTCATTATCCACAGTATCTACAGCACACACGACCCGACCCACCCTAACAAGAGTCTAGTGAAGTCACGCAAACATCAATCAAGATCAAACAATCCCTCTTTTTTTTTCCACATTCGCACGCTCCTCGTGAGTCACAACTTATGCTCACAGGGAAGGACTTGATTGACCAGACGATCTCGCTGTTCTCGGGCACCCACTTCACGCTGCCCACGGTAGTCTTGAATTTGGGAGAGTCGGCGTCCGTTGGCACGGGAATGTGGATCTCCACGTTGTTGGCCGTGGAGCGCCGTTTGAACTGACTCTTCGCCTGGGACGGGAAAAACAAGCAGGTCGAGTTTTAAACAGCCACCGGGGGGGGGGGCGACACGCACCGCGAGGGGGAGTCCACGGCCCTGCCGTCAAAGCAGAGGTCTCCTTCCTTACTTACTTCTCATTTCACCACGATCAAACCTATGGGACCCAGATTAGACAGCAAAAAGAGCGTTTCTAGGAACGACACGAGTGCTAAAGGGACCTGCCTTGATCATGTACTCGATGCGACTGTGGGAGTGCTTCTCGATGACAGATTCAATCCAGATCAAGGGCTTCACCTGACAAAATAAAAAAGAACACACACACACACACACACACATAATTACCCACCATTAAAATCATTTTAAACAGGGTCTATTACGCTCAGCGTCCATTGAAAACGTATGACGGAGTCACCGCCTGGTGGATAGCAGATATTACTGCAGCAAGAACAAACACTAAACCTTTCACCAGAAGACATTTAGGCATAAATACATTTAATACAAACAAAGAACAGAAAAACATCAGGCTCAAGGTTTGCGTCGTGTGAAATCGGTGGTGTGCGCGCTGAGTGTCTCGGAGGAAATCAAGGGAAAGACACAGATTGCGCAAAAGCTGGCTCACGTGTTTCTGTGATATAGCACAAAGCCCGGCTGACACTGGATTTTAGAGGATGATGTTGAAACTGAATCATTTTAAATAAAATATTTATCAGGAACAAATTGTTTTAACGTGAAAAAAATCTCTAACACTGTGTGTCTTTTTCATATATAGGAACACACAATAGGCAATACTTTTAATGAAGGAATATGTCACTTTTAACTTGCAGTCATGCATTAAAATGGGGGAGGGGCATGACAGGTATGATTTAGCAATATGCAACTCAAGAAGTCCCAAATTTGACCCCTAGTAGCTGCAGCTGGAGAGACCTCTGCTCCACTGTGCTACTTCCCCTCTGACAAGCTGACTGGCACTGTTATTGTGAAACACGTATGGAGAATTTGAGGTCACTTTGCATTATCTTAACCGCAGGTGCTTTCCTTTAAATCCCCCCCCCCCCCCCCCCCCCGTCCTCCTTCCGTTCGATTCTCCACCGATTAGGTTTTGGGTGCTTGAAAAGCTCCTGGCCTGCTTGACAATGGAGCAATTTAGCTAGATTTGAGCAAAGCGTGGTTTGCATTGGCCAAGATCCTGTTGCGTAGAATATTAGCTTACTGACTGCGCTTCCCGAAAAAGCAAGCAACGTGCAGGGCGAAAAAAGAACACTAAAAACTGATAATACTCTCAGGAAATATATTAAATTAAATAAATACAGTGTGGCGGGATTTGGTGCTTGGCAGGCATTCATTTGTCAGTGGTAGGTCTACTGGACCACCAGGGTACTCACGTGGGTGTTGAGGCGGTAGGACATGAGCTCAAACTCTCCATCGGGAGGAATGAAGGAGATGGTGCGGTCGTTCTCAAAGCGAGACAGACGGACGCACTGGTGGAACTTCACATCTTCCAACTCTACAGATTTACTCTTTCCTCCTCCATGAAAAAGCAAGAGATAAAATAAGAAAAAAAGACAAGGAGAGGCAACAGTGCACCAGCACTGCATGAACGGGTATAAATTGGGTAAAATTGCCTTTGTGTACGACTTTCAGGGGTTTTCTGAGGAATTACAAGTGAGATGTACGACGCTGAGTGCCCGTGAACTATTGTCTCATTTTCACATCTGTATAGCTTGAAAGTGACACTTATTATGAACACATCGTCCAGCTCCTCCCACAGCTCAAATCCTGCTTTAAACACAAAAATAGACAAGAGTCTGTTATAAGACAGCACTCACTTCCAGTGTTTTCAAACAAAACCTTGTCGTTAAGGCCGAGCCGCAACTCAGGCATCCCAGAGAGGAAGACGCGCATCTTGATGGAGCCAACGATCTCACTTCGCAGAACGTTGCCGTTGGCACTGACCTGAGAAAAAGAGCAACAAAAACCACCTTTAACGCCGTTTCAAGAGAGCTCTCACAGCAAACCTACGGACAATATAGCAAGTACATATGGCCGCTGTGACGCACACAGAGAGGAAGTTTACCAGCACTGTGACGGGCCAAACACCCTTAAACAAGGAGTTCTTACCAGGAGGTTGACCGACTCAATGACGTCCAGGAAGACCTCGTTCTTCCTGTACTTGATGCCCTCTGATCTCCAGGAGACGGCATTGGTGACTGTGGCGGGGGGACGCGGGGCGCCGGTGTCTAGCTTGTGCCCTTCCTGGGTTATATATCTGAGAGACGAAAAAATGTAAACTTTGAGGCAAAAGGGAAGGGGAAATCAACGGTCTGCGGAGGAGAGTTCCCGAAAGCATCAATGACAAGCGCAGACTCTTAACTTAGGGAGGGACTTCTGACCGTCCTCATTCCAGAGTTAGCTCACTACATGTCTGCAGGCAACCCAGACAGGTCATGGGAGTTTAAATGCTCATTTGCAGTTCTTTATGTTGAGGACACAAAGCTCACTTTGACTTGCAGATATAGAGAACAATCTGAAACCTCATTAACACAACAACCAATGCATAAAAAAAACATTACATCAAATAGCTGATGTTGTTCTGTGTGATAAACTGGTCGGTAAAAACAAGAGGAAATGTCACTATGAATATTAGCACCTAAAGAAAAATCAACAATGGTAATTTTAGTTGATAATCAAGTAGCGATACAAAACATCAAATCTTCTCAACAGCTTTTTTTCACTGCCAGACTCTTTTTTTATGGATCAATAATGGCAGAATTCATTAGTTGCGCCTATAAGGAATGAGGGTAAAGTTAACTGCAGTCAAACTATGGCAAAGAAGATACTCACTCCTGCAGAATTTTGCTATCGGTAGTCTGAGGATAGCCAAAATCCATCAGCTCATCCATCAGCTCGTATATGATGACAAAGTTATCTCTAATGCTCTCTTCCTCCAGTTCTTTGAAATACTCTGAAAAAACCTGGGAAAAAAACAAAACAACTGTTTATTTGTCCATTTACAAAAACATCAAGTATATGGTTTTGTTAGCGAAAGTAAGTCCCGCCCTACCTGGACAATTTTGTACAGGAAGGAGAAGACCAGCGAGACGCTAGCATTTTTCTTGGACGTTGCGACCACTGACGTGACGGGTGTTGAGAATTGTAGCTACGAAAGTTGAAAATACCAGCACTAGAGACGTAATACAGAAGGTGGACCAGCTGGTCAGGTGCCCCGGCACACAGTGAAGGATACAGTAGAGGTTATTGTGTTTGATCCACATGAAACGAACCCCCCCGTGGGCCAGGATCGGGGAGAGGGTCCCCTCCTCCTCCTTGTCCATCAGGAGGGTCATGAAGTGCTCAATCTCAGACATGTCCACATCTCCTCGGTAATTTCGGCACACAAGGACCTGGAAGGTACAGATAGGATTACTGTTGGTCTATCGAAGATATAAAAGTGTAACAATGTATAATGGAGTCAATTAAACATATTGTCACATGGGTTCATTTATTTGTATTCATCTTTACCTGTTCATCGTGAGATGCTATGGGTTTTGTGCTAGGACAAAAACTAGGTGGAACAATGTGACACACAGTGAGCTGCCCTGTCTGTGATGCACCTGCAGCTTTTACCTGTTCTCTACACCCCTGAAACACAGCTGCGCGTGGCAGGAACGAACAGCTGTTAAAACCGTTTTTACTGGATGCAAATGCATCTCGATCAGTGGCTTTTTTACGGCCGGGTCTTCCAGAAGATGCACACGTGTTGAAGGATCATCACTAAATGTAACGCTGTGTAAAGCTACGCAGAGAAAGAGACTTTATTTGGTAACCGTTAACATTTCCCTGCAGCTAACAGCTGGAAACCGGTGTGTTTTCGTGTCGCTACGTGGCCTAACATGCTCCCGGTTAAACCATCACATGTGTATGAATGTTCTTGTGCACTTTACCGGCGTTGATTAGAAAGGGAAACCCCTTAACGCAGCATATCGATCCGTGCCGATGCGTTAGCTACTCTGCTGCGGATTAGGCCACATCATGATCTGTCATCGAAGAATGCGATAGCATTGCGGCTAGCTAAGCTAACGCAGGCTAGCAACGTCGGGCTCTTACCTTTCCTTTTAAGTCCAAGACATACACCGCACTCGCAGACATCTTGAACTAATTTACGCGAGCTTAGTTCCGCTCTTAGCTCAGCACCTTATTGATAACGTTTGATAACTACTTCAGTGCTGAAATTAAAGAACAGACTTTCATTCATAATACTGAAGGGAGGAAAAGACACCGTTAGCTAGCGAGCGCCCCCGCGTGGTACCGGAGGGCGTGACGTCAGTGCGCCTCAGAGGTTAGAAAGATTGTTCCCGTTTGAATGGATGGGGTTATTTGCTAATAATTTGCTAAAAACTGCATATAATCGCACAAATGCATATAGAGGTTTCCTGTTAAATAAAAGTGTTTTTCTGCGTATACACCCATGCAACGAGGTGAATATCAACAGCACAGCTGTCTTGTGCCATTTATATTGATATGGAATGGATTGGTATATAGAACAATATGGAATGTCCATACATTGCCTTTTGTTTTAAAATGTGTAATAAAACACTTTCAGATATTATGTGGAGGCTTTAAATGGTGAAATGGTATATTTATCTATTTGAGCATAATGCACCAAAAATATTTAAAAAAATAATAATAAAATTACATTTGACAAAGACCACTGTAAATACAGAGTTGTAGAGTTGGCATCTCCTCCACGTAAGCATACTCTTTAATCTTTGAAGTTTGCATGTTTGTGAGTTATGTTACACAGAACTGCTTCTCTCTTTTTTTTTAAAGACCTAGTTCCCTCTACTGGATGAACAGTTGATCTGCACTACACAACTTTTGGTCTCTTTTCTGATGAAATGAAACTACTAAAATCAGCTCTTAGAGCTTTTCAATTGAAAAGTCAGTATCATCTAATAATCAATGGCTGCCTGCCTATGGAAATTCTGACGTTTGCGACCAAGTGCTAGAAACAGACATTTTGGGGAAAAAAAACTTAATGCACCCCATTGAGAGTGTCTCAGCACGTAATTGTCGATGAAGAAATGTAACTATCATTACAGGGTCATCATGATCATCATGTTTCTTTCTCTGTGTTTATCTGTATATCAGTTTTTTTCTGCTTTTTGTATCCTTATTTATTGTGAAATAATATGAAAACCAATTTAATGTATTCAACAACAACACAAAAGTACATTGAAGAGCATGTTCACCTACTTGTGGCCATCTTGCATAACGAGCCACTCGTTATGTATTTTTCATTTCAATTGAACTTTTTGTTCAACTTCTCTGAGCTTGTGCGAGTCTTTACTGTCATAAGTGCTGAAAGGATTCCGGTATATTAAGTTCATACTGGAAGTTAATAAACTTGATCATTTCACAGACAGGCAGTCTTTTACATTTAATATTAAAATGATACCGTTTTTAAAAGCCTGCTCCCAAAGCCAGTAGTTTTCACCTCTGTTTCCAATAGAGACCGAGATGTGAACAGATAGTGAAGAGATGACGTGTAACTACAGCTTGGTAGTTCTAGAAGTGAAACTATGACATTTTATGAAACAGAAGCAACTGAAAAAACGTCAGTAGTAATGGCTTCCTTCTGTTTTTTTTTTTATTTCCTACTCTCTTGGTGCAAAACCTTTCAGCGCTGGGCTTATGCGAGACAACTGCGCCTCATTAATGTGACAGATCTCTGGTCCCTTGGCTGTGAGATGCAGTCTAGACATTGTCAGAAGTCACAGATACAAATGGACTGAGTTACCGAGCCAAATATAACAGATTGCCACTTCCCTCAGCTACTTGCATGCACTACACACGGTGGTTGTGTTTGGGGTTGTAGGTAGGAGGGATCACTCGATGTAAGCTGCGTATAAAGACGTGTTTGTACAGAAGCCGCAGAGCGGACGTGTTTTACTATTGTTGCAGAATGGGCCTGCCTCGGTACACAATGAGTCAGTGCATCACTCAGGTGTGACATACTTGATGAAGTCACATTTGCAGGTGTTGCCACAGCAAAGTTTCTGAGTGTTGGTGGTTGATCCTCGTCGCCAACGGACTGATCACTGAAATAAATGTGTTTTCGGTACGTTAAATTGATCAGTGGCAACGATTAAACCCAGAATTGTTGTGTCAGTGTCCACGTATCGTTTGCATGACATCACGCACTCATGGCTCCTAAAACTGTACCGGTTTAAATTCGTCATGGTAGCGTTCATATACACTGTAATCTGTTCCATCGTTCCCATGGCTTTGGGATTTATACTTAGCAGGACTTTGACTCTGCTCCCAAGGCAATCCTGTGGCTTTTGGGGGAGATTTTACCATACAAGGAGAAGAGGAGTTCAGCTTGGTTTCCTGTGGGAGGGTTCTGATTTCTCTCACTCTGCATCTGAATGCACTGCGTCTCTATTTCTCTCTGTGTTCTCCTCCCCTGGTTTGACTCCAAACCTGCTGCTCACTATATAACCCAAAAAGAATTCTATTAAAAGAAAACATTACCGAAACACCTCCAAAATAAATACCTGTTACAAAGGAATCTCAGGGCTGTATCTGAGCATTCTGTTATTATTACATTGTGTGCAGACAACTTTCTAACACACCAAGTAAGACACACTTGTGTTAAACCCACGATTGTAGAGTTATTCAACTTTCACCGTTCCGTAGGGTTCAATACCAAAAAGGTAAAGAATTACAGCAGTCTCTGTCTATACCACGGATCACATATTTTTGGATCAAAAGCTTGGATGTCAATTTGGCAGATTTCACTTAAACACTATATAACACACAATCATTGACATTTCTTTGGATGCGCTATCTGTCGTACAGCTGGTTTTGACCTCACAACAAATGATCCCATCTGATATGTTATGACTACCCTGTGGAAGCCATCACAAATCTCCAAAATGACAACTTTTAATAAAACACAGCTTTGCAACAAAGCATTTCTTATATAATTTACGGCGTTTCTAGGATCAATGTAACTTAAACAGAAGAAAGCTTTTCTCACATAGACGGCAGCAATATGCTTCTCAAAACATCCGAAAAGCTCTTCTGTATACGGAATGAGATCCAATAAGGTGATATACATTGTACATCATGAGATGCATGTGTCCAAGTTCATCTTCGGATGTCCCTTAAAGCCTCGCTGTTCTTTGAGTTTCCTTGTAATTGTTATTTTTAGCCTGGGCAACTGGCACAGAAGAGTTGAAAGCAAGCGGACAGGTCCATTAGGGCTGATGTCATCAGCGCACACACACACACACACACACACAGAACTATTCAGCTCCCACTCACTACAGCCATCTCAAAATGAACACTGTATGCACCAAGATGAATCAAAAATAATAATAATAATCAATATCTACTTCAAATTATTTTTTCTTAATTCTGTTTTCTATTATTTGAATCTAAAAATAAATCAATTTACTGCACTTACACTATTTAGCTTAAGTGCAGTAAATGAAATGACCAGATCTCAGTAACACAAGTTATCCTCCAGTCAAGAAGTCATGTTGTGTGCCTCACAAACAACAGAAGACGGCTCTAAATACAGGTCCTTCGGACATATCATAATTGAGAGGTTCTTAATTGCAGTCGACTTGTAGCTCGACTGGAACGCTCCAGCTGCCTGCTGTAGATCACGTGCAGACAGCTTTCTCTTCGGCGAGATCATTTTCCAAAAGCTCTTTTGTTCATGCTGCGGTAGAATGGAAGTCCTGAAAGAATGAACGTCCTTCCTAACCAACTCTGCTATTAAAATCAATTTGAACATTCCTAAGTAAAAGCCCAGGAATATAGATATGCAGTCCAAAGTGTGTGCGTGTGTGGGGGGGGGCGGGCAACTCCAGTTACTAATGTGAACAATGTCCACTGGATGCCTGAGTTCTGGATCATTCTCCTTCTTCTGATCTGCTGTTTCTCTCCGGTCCTGTTCAACACATAAGGGCCGTGGTCCAAATAAGGAGATGTGCACCATGTTGGACCTCCAAAGAGCCTCCAAGAAGTGATGTTAATGTGAGGGGGAGGGGGGGCGGAGGGGGCACGGTTCTAGAGCAGCCAACGCGGGGAGTGGCGGAAGGGGTAAACAGTGGGGAAAGGGCTGTCACTGGAGACTGGGGCAGTCTCCGAACCTCCAGTCAACTCTCAGTTTGCATCCTCCTCTCTGCCCCTCTCGCTCTGAGCTCCCTCCGTCTCTCTCCTCCTCTCTGCATCTGCCGTTTCCCGTCAACCTCGTGCGGGCTCGTGTGAGGCGGCTTCCTCTCTGTAACATCTGCAACACCCATCGCCTGGAGCAATAAAATAAAGTATTTCCTCCGAAACCTGCGAGACCCCGAGACTCAACTGTCACCATGGAGGCCATCAAGAAGAAGATGCAGATGCTGAAGTTGGACAAGGAGAACGCCATCGACAGGGCAGAACAGAGCGAGTCCGACAAGAAGGCGGCGGAGGATAAATGCAAGCTGGTGAGACGAGGCTGATGGAGGGGACGGTCTGACAGAGCACTATTATAGTTAGATGGAGAACAATGAGATTTCACGATATATTGACTTTCATATTCCTAAGATTGCTTAATTGAGCTACTGCAACAATATGGGTAAACTTCTAATGATTGTTTAATCCAAGCAAACTGTGATGAAACTTTGTTGAATTAGTTAATGAAGATTTTTTTGTGATGTACTCCATAATAGTGTAATATTGACTGGAACATTTTGTGTACATTTCCAATGTCATGAAATATCAAGATAAAAAAAAGGTAATGTTTTGGTATGGATTTGAACTACATTGCCAACTTTACAGCGCCTTTTAAAAAGGTAAGAATCTATAAACCTTATTATCACCGAGTTAAAAACAGGTTAATGTGTATTGAAATGATTTCTCGTATTTTCAGTCCCTTTAAATCTTTGATAAACCAACTGTATTTTAGATTATTATGAAAACACAATATTAAGACATTGTCTTTTTTTAAGGTCTGGTCTTAAACAAAGGTATAAATAAATGCCAAACCTCTTAGGCAGACTCCATTTAAAATGTCAAGTATTTCCCAAGGCACCAAATGCTGAATTACAGAGATCAGCTGACACTGAGCCCCTGAGTCTCGTCTCTTGGTGGGCAGGCGAGTATCCACAGTGAGTCAGGGGCATCGCTACCAGAATATTGCCCAGGGAGATGTTGTGTTATCTTAGTGGCTGTCCTAGAGGAATGCTGGAGACTAGGGAGTTGGAGAAAAAAAATGGTTCCTCTCTCTAGTCTCTAATGCCCTAATCCCACTTGCGGACTGACAGTTGTCAACGCCACTGCACACATGGACCCCCAGCAAGCATTCCTAGTCTATGCCCAGTTCTTCAGCTTTGTGTGGATGGCACTGATTCAAGAAGTGCAAGAGATGCTTTCTTTGCTATTCTTGGTCGAAGGCAGAAACATTAGAGGGCAGTGACGCTGACGGACGGCCTAAAAGCAATACACAATCCCAACGCACATCACACTCTCCAGCAGTAATTAAAGGACTTTGGTCCGGCACAAAATATTTAAACATCCAACAGGATGGATTAAACCATGTTCAGATGTTCATGCTCCTCAAAGAATGAACACTGGTGATATTGGTAGTTCTCTGACTTTTAATCCAGGGCTTCAGGCCAAAATGCTAATTTGACCAGTCCTTTAGTTTATGATCAAATACAACTTCAGCCTAAACTGCACTTGTTGTTTACTAATTCATTAGTTAGCATGCTATATATTAAACTAATATGGTTAATTTTGAAAACATTACACCTGCTTGGGGGTATGTTGGAGGGTATGTTCTGGGGGTTAAACAGGTTATTTAAGTGGTTTTACTCTGAAAATACCACAAATTAACATTCCCTCCCTGTAATCAAAGCAAATTGGATTTGACAAATCAGTGTTTTATTCAGAGTCGTTTGGTTTGGTTTTGCTGAATCCTTTCTGACTCGCTGCCACCTTTGCCTTCCTTCAGCTGGAGGATGAGCTGCTCGCTCTGCAGAAGAAGCTGAAGGGAACCGAGGATGAGCTCGACAAGTACTCGGAGGCCCTGAGGGACGCTCAGGAGAAACTGGAGCTGTCGGAGAAGAAGGCCGCAGATGTAAGTTATCCGCAACGGCGGCATCTCAAACACATTATCCACATTGCAGTGGGACACCACAATCCACTGAGTTTCACTTTTGAAAAATATCGATTACCACTCCTTGAGAATAAAAGACCACTAAAAGAGGCACGTTCTGAATTTACAGACCGATGTTCTATTCCATTAAAATGTATTCAAAGTCATTGAATGAATTACACTCTCCGTCTGAGTGACTCCACTGCTTACGCTCCCAAAAGAGGCCGTGCCTGGACTCGCCCTAATAGTTTGATTGCTGACAAAACGAGCAGCGGAGTGACGCTCGGGTTGTGCAATAATCAAAAGCTGCTTTAAAAGTTGTCTGGTTGTAACCAAGTCCTCGGCTCCCTTGGCCTCTGTGGTTTTAACAGAGTTGTTGGTGTCCTTGTGAGGTCTGTGAGAGACTTTTCGCAAGCACAGACATAACTTGTACAGCCTGTAGCCGACCAGGAATCCCAGGAATGCCGCCTAAGCAAACAGAACTCCATACGGCAGCGTCTTAGGAAATCAATGCTCGGGCCTTTCTTGGGGCGGAGTTATTACACTCTCCTTTGTCTTGCCTTGGCAGCACATACCTTATCTGCAACAACGGGGAGTAGTCATTTGCCTTCAAAGATCATCTATTTTGCATGATTTGTCTCTTTTTCTAGAAGTGTCTGAAGAAGAGATTTACAACAAACAACAATATGGTGATGAACAGACTTGTTTGCTTTACGCAATGGTTTTCAATATTATTGATATTACACCCGAAATACTTTTCCAATGTGGTTTTAAAAGTAATGCATATTGATTACCTTCTTGTATCATCTCGTTTTTCACATTTTTAGGGAAGATCCATAGAACGGCAGAAATGAATGAAAAAACATTCTCACACTTTTTAACCACTTTTTATTGAAGCCCTACTTGAGGTCTTTTGTAGATATTTTGTCCACTTTTAAAAGACATTTTAAAAGCTATTTTATCTAAAAGGGAATACAATTCATAAACAATTAAACATGTACAATTTTAATGAAACATTTACTCCAAAATGGATTTGAATACACGGCGTGAAATAGAATTAGGCCCCACCGTGGATTTAAAATAATGAAGCCAGGGACCCCCGAGGTCAAAGGTCAGACAGCAAAGAATGCTATTTATGTTCGTCTCAGCTGACCCACCAGACACCCACACAACGAGCCTCTATTGAAAATTCAAAAAAAATCCGGGTCGTGCGCTGAACAGTGAGGAAGAAGAGGAGCAATGTGTCGCCACCTGATGGCTTCATGTCGCGCCTGCAAACACATCAAAGTACATTCCGAAACTGCTGCAGGTCAACAACCCGCATAGAGGGAGGTTCATCCCCCCCCTTTTAAAGTTAATCTTTGGATATGTCTCTTTCTCACACACACACACACTCACGCGCACACACGCACGCGCACAGCAACAATCGTACCAGTGCGTCATGATTCCCACTGGATATGATTCATCTGCACCTTCCTTTCTTCGTCTCTTTTCGCTCCTCCCTCTGATAGGACCGTTTACACCTTACATTTGCCATATAAGTCCACGATAGACAAACACGCGCACTAACTTCACGCACGCCTTCCCCTCCCATATCCCGTGACGTCATCTTAGACGGGCTTCTGCACTGGATTGGAGGAACTCGCCATAAATTTCCTGAAAACTCCCAGCCCCTTTTTTTTCTCTCTCTCTCTCTCTCTCCCCTCATCCCAGCCCTGCACGTCCCTGACTTCCTGCCCGAGATTAAAAAAAAAAAACTTTTTTCCCCGCAGCCGCATATCAATAACTTTTAGGGTCCCAGCCAGTCGATCTCGACCAACATCACCAAAGGCTCGTTTCTTTTTCAACACCTTTCCTTCGTTGAGAAAACTCAAGTAACCGAGGTCATGGAGGTGGTCAGGAAGAAAATCCAAAGCCTCCAGCTACAAGTTGATGAGGCGGAGGACCGGGAACAGGCGGTACAAAGGGACCTGGACACCGAACGGGAACTGCGCGACAAAGTGAGACAATTCCCCCCTTTTTAACTTGAGCGGCGCTTTTCCTTTCAGCCACATTGTAGCGCGTCTCCTGCTCCGCCATCGGCTTCTGGCGGGCCCGCGGCGGATGGTGGAGAAGTTCCACCGCAGACCGTCGGGCTCGGACCGCAAGGGCGGCGATGCCGACGCTCCCGTGGGGATGGCCCGGCTTTGCCCTGCGACTCGTCTGATGTAACCTCGCGAGCGTGCCGACGTGGTCGTGTTGCTGGGTTTTGTGGAACTTCGCGGCGAGCGACGTTCCTCCAGGGAGGCCGTAGTTTAGTTCGGCCGCGTTATCTAAGTTGAAACCCGCCCCAGATCCCGTGAGACACCTCCAGCTCCGGCTCAGTCCTGCTGCTTTGATTGTTAAGGTGTGGCATTCTTGGACCGTTCTAAAAAAGCTGGTTTAAATGGAGGTCAAAAACGCTCATTGTGGTTGGTTTTTCCAGTAAATTCTTTGCTCTGCTGGCCGTGTGGTATGTTTTGCTCTCAGTAGCATTTGACATTACGTTTGAAGAGCGGACTATTATCCGTCTGCAGCCTTATGAACAGGAAGAGGGAGCCTGGGGGGGGGGTGGTGGTGGTGGTGGTATCTGTAGTATTATTCTTACCGGAAACAGACCCTGAAGAAGCGATCTGTCCCCCTGAACATGAATGAGTTAACATTGCAGTGACAGTCCGACCAGCTGTGCCGCTCCAGATAGGACGGGGTTAAAAACAACTGCCTCTCTAGTGACTTCCTGCTTCAGCAGTTTTCAAAGGGCCTGGTCAAGCTGCAAAGTCCACTCACAGGGGTTGTTGCAAATTAAATTTGATTTTCATGGAAGAAATCGGTCGGAACGTGTGAAAAGCAAACCCACAAAGTGTTTCAATCGGTTCCAAAGAAGACTTGTGCACGATTGAACAACTATCACATACCGTTTCTGATATTCAGGTCGTTTGACTGAAATAGTCCTGAGACAATGGGACCCATAGGGCTGGCCGTCCTCAACAGTATCCTTCCTCTTGTGGGAGCAGCTTGTTTCCTTGCTGACCTCTGACCCTCATTCTTCATGTGTGTGTGTGTGTTGCTATAGGCAGAGGGCGATGTGGCATCTTTGAACCGCAGGATCCAGCTGGTGGAGGAGGAGTTGGACCGCGCTCAGGAGCGACTGGCCACAGCCCTGCAGAAACTGGAGGAGGCTGAGAAGGCTGCAGATGAGAGTGAAAGGTGAGTCATCCATGATGTATTGGTCCCACTCATTTGAGACATGCCATCGAGTGAGATATTGGAAAATGATCACCTCATGACGCCTGCCTGTGTTTTCATACGTTTGGGAGGATTAATGCAAGTCAATCTGTGGGGTTTATGTGTTTTTAACTGAAGATTTTCTGTTTCTGATCTTCAGGGGCATGAAGGTGATTGAGAACAGAGCAATGAAAGATGAGGAGAAGATGGAGATCCAGGAGATGCAGCTGAAAGAAGCGAAACACATTGCAGAGGAGGCGGACCGCAAATACGAGGAGGTACGACCCGGAAGATCCCAGTTTCAGCCGAGTTATGGCTTTGCTTAACTGTGGTTTGACATCTTTTCCGATACCAGGTTGCCCGTAAACTGGTGATCCTCGAGGGTGAGCTGGAGAGGGCAGAAGAGAGGGCCGAAATTTCAGAACTGTAAGCACAGATTGAAGAAGTTGCGCAAATGTTCACTGATGTCATTCAGCCGGTATAAGTCATGGTTGCACATATCTACAAAAAAAAACACATCATTTCTACTATTCATGCAGCAAGTGTGCTGACCTGGAAGAAGAGCTGAAGAACGTCACCAACAACCTCAAGTCGCTAGAGGCGCAGTCCGATAAGGTGAGAGTGCATTTTAGTTCTTTTTATTAAAACAACTTCACAACCGCGGGGCCAAGGACGACCAGTCAGCTGTAGTATCACATTTTATAAGGCTGATTAAGTGTTATCCGCAGCTGACATGAACATATGCATATCCTCGCTGAATGAACTTCAAAACTGTAAAAGGCTAATCTGACTTGATCTGAAATGAGGCAAATGTCATCCCACGTGTATACTACATGTCCTTTATCTGACTCTTTAATCAAAGCAACTTACAATAAGTGCGTTTTAACCATAACTATATGATATTAACAATAAGGATATTGCGCACAGTAGTATGTAGTCCCATGTAGTAACATTTCAATATTTATTGTTTTGGCCATAAGATCCTTTTTGTCATCTATTAAATCTCTGTCTCGATAGTACTCTTCGAAAGAAGACAAATATGAGGAGGAGATTAAAGTCCTGAATGACAGACTCAAGGAGGTAACTTCATGCTTACTGGACTATATTCTCTGGTTTATGCGGTGTCGCAATGGTTAACACGCGTGTTATCTTTTAAAAGGCGGAAACCCGTGCAGAATTTGCGGAGAGGTCTGTGGCTAAGCTGGAAAAGACCATAGATGACCTGGAAGGTACACTTCATTTGATTGCTTTTTTCTTTTTCATCCTTCAGTGATCCACTGTTTCCTCACTCAACCTTTTGTTCCAAGCTTTAACATTCTCATGTTTCTTATCCTTAATCTTTGATTTCTTTCTTCCCGTTTTTCTATCATGGTCTGCACATTTCTGCCTTCTCTTCGGATTCTCCTCCACCTGCGCTCTCTCTCTCTCTCTGCCCTTCCTACCTGCAGACGAACTGTACACTCAGAAGCTCAAATACAAGGCGATCAGTGAGGAGCTGGATCAGTCCCTCAATGATATGAACACCTTGTAAACCTTGCGAGTAGTTTGGGATATTTCCACTTTCCCTTTCTCTCCCCTCAGCCGCTTGGAAGCACTTTGTCTTTTTTTTTCCTTCTTCTCCCTTTGCTGTCACACTGCCCCTGGCTCCTTTTGCATTACTCTTAAGCTCAATAAAGATATTTATCTCCTTTATTCTGTCTTGTCATTTGAGTTCTGCCAAAATACAATAGTATTGTACAATGTAGTATTTCTGCTGTAACCATATATTAATAGATCACTCATTGTTCTTATAGGATCAGTTAATATGTTCACTGATGAAGCGTTGTACTTTATAATGTGCTTTTTGTTGCAGAGAACCTATCGAAAGAAAAAGAGCAAAACGTTGGAATGCATCAAGTCCTGGACCAAACACTGCAGGAGCTGAATAGCTTGTAAAAGAAGAACATCAAGCAAATAAAAAAAGCAAACATTTGTTTTGCAAACTGTTTTCTACATGCCATCCATTCTCAGTAAATTCCTCTCGTAATCTTTGATATTAAAACAAACGTACCCCTTTTATATATTTATGGTTCTTTTTTGTTTTCCTATTTTTAAAAACGGTTTTGGGTCCATTTGCTAATTAGTGTTGGTGCTGGAAATTGTGTTGTAGAATGAACTGAGCACAAATTAAACTGATTAAGCGAGTTTTGTGTTATTCTGACTTTGTACAAGTTCCGCTTGTGTGTTTGTGAGTCCTTCAGCTAATTTCAACGCTTCAGTTTACGTGTGCTTACATGCAGTGTTTACTTCGTGCTGTTTAAAACCGGATTCTACAAACGGAAAACTGGAGATGTAGAAGAGCTGCAGGCCCTTTGGCCCCATAACCGTCACTGATTTCAACATTTTTCACGCAAGCTTCAACACATGATTTTTTTTTTTTTTTTACACAAGCTCAAAGTTATTAATGAATAAAACTGAACTCATCTTCTTAATACAATTCCACAATATAATGTGGTGGTGCACTCTAAATTAAGTGCACATAAAGGACTATTATGAATGGAACACAAGACATGAAGAATAGACCCTACGTGTCTAAAGCGGCCCATTTCACAATATGTAATTGTAGATTACTAAAGTAGCGCAGTAAAAATAATAGCATTTAGGTCACTGATGTGCAGTGTGAACAAGGGCCTCGAACGTATAATTTAGCAGACACTTGGGTAATGGAAACTAGAGTTAGAAAACCTGAGTGAACGCCTACTGGTCCCAGTTCAGTATAAACAGCTGGTGAATTCCGAGCCATCAGGGGGCGTAATATCCCCACCTCCAGGTCGCTGTTCCGCCGGGCGGGATTTCCGCAATAATATCAAGTATGGCGAAGACATACGACTATTTGTTTAAATTACTGTTAATCGGCGACTCTGGTGTCGGGAAAACATGTGTACTCTTCAGGTTTTCGGAAGACGCCTTCAACTCGACGTTTATCTCAACTATAGGTACGGCTTTGGTGACGTGACGTTGAACTGTAATATCTGTATGTTTGCGATACGCCAAAGATCTGTGTCAATGGCTCGGTCTACTTACTGGACTGCTGGTTATGCTACGTTTAGGTTTGAAGTAACATTAGTTTCTCACTATCACTAACCTGTTATGTCATACATATCATTAACTCCATTAATACGAGATAAACGAAGTAAAAAGGAAACCCTGTTACTCGTGTGTTTTGAAGAAGTCTATTGTATATGGACCAACGTGTGTGCCTTATTTTCAAATTGATGCCGGGTGGCTCCCCTTCCAGCAAGCTAACGGTTAGCCAAGTTTTAACAGTTAACGTTAGTCCTAGCGTTAGCCATTTGGTGCCGTCTACATTCTGGTGAGACACCGGAAACCGTATGTTTAACACGCCATAGCTGGTTAATATAAACATTATACCAGCTCTACTGTTGATAAATGCACATAACACTGCCGTATGAAACGAAGAAGCCGAGCTGCCGTTTTTCTTTGTCCAAAAGTGTCATTTTTTGTCCCAGTTGCGTCGACTAACGTTACGTTAACGTTTGACAGGTAGCTTTAGCTTAACTAAGCTAGCAAGTTAACGTTATGCCCGATCCTTTTCTATCCCCTTCAGGCATTGATTTCAAGATTAGGACGATAGAGCTTGACGGCAAGAAGATAAAGTTACAGATATGGTAAGTTGATAATAAATATAACGTTAATTCTTGTAAGTTAACTCAGAACGTTTGACATGCTAGCAGTGTGTGGCCAATATTTGGCTAATGAAGAATGGATGACAAACACCTAACGTTAGCTTACCTAAAGCTACGTTAAGTATCCTTACAGAAAAGTATAGTGCATACAGCTCATTATCAATCAAATCACAATCAAAATTATCATAGTTATTGGCCATGAAGTCTGTTTTAATTTTTATAGAATTGAATGTGCATGTTCTTTATGGATATTTTAGCAGAATCTATTACAGACTTTCTTTCCTTTAAATGTCAATCTGATCCCAATCTTTTACGTTAGCCAATATTCTACCAATGTGCGATGTTTCAAAATGTTCCCTGTTCTTTCTGATAAATGATACCCTTGTTGATGTCTAAGTGAAACGTGTTAATTCTGGTGATTTTTAGGGATACGGCGGGTCAGGAGCGCTTCCGAACAATCACAACAGCCTATTACAGAGGAGCAATGGTGAGCGTCTATGTGTTATTTTTATACATAATATATACACATGCAATCCACCCTAACATGAACAGATCTTGACCTCCATTATTGTCTCCTTTTTTTTTTTTTACAGGGCATAATGCTTGTCTACGACATCACCAACGAGAAGTCTTTTGAGAATATCAAGAACTGGATTAGGAACATTGAAGAGGTATTTAATGGCTCAAATGTATTCCTATTTCTTTTGCTCACTACTTTTTCAAATATTCAAATGGCTCCATGTAGAATTTTGTTTTTATGAATGTTTATTCTCTTGATCCAGCATGCATCATCAGATGTTGAGAAGATGGTCCTTGGTAACAAGTGCGACATCAACGACAAGCGACAGGTGTCCAAAGACAGGGGCGAGAATGTGAGAAGCCTGTTTTAAGTTAATATAATACATTTCCAAGGGGTTATATTGGATAATCAATCATAACATTGCGTTATTAGATTAGCATTAGATATTAAGACATGTCAACAGACTTGGTCAAATGTCACATTTTTTTTCAGCTCGCGTTGGAGTATGGAATAAAGTTCATGGAGACCAGTGCAAAGGCCAACATCAATGTGGAAAATGTAAGTAGCTATTCTTTTTTGAGTTGTACTATGCTTACGAGATCCTATGTCAATGTGTCAACATGTGTATTTTTTGGGGTTTACAGGCATTTTTAACACTTGCCAGAGACATCAAATCAAAAATGGACACAAAATTGGTAAGCACAGTTTGACTATACAACTTACTCCTTTGCAATTGGAAAACAGTATACACGTTGTGGTAACCCAGGGGGAGTGAGGCCAGATTCGGGCGTAAAATAAGAAACTCAGACAGCAAATGCAAACAAAAAGGGTCCTTTTAATAACAAAGGTCAAAAACTACGGCTCTTCCAACCGGCTTCCAAACTGAAATATGTGGCGTCTCCTCCTACGTGGCGCCCGCTTCCGTGTCCCGTTAGGAGCAGAGTAGAGTAGAGCGGTGAGTCCTGAGGGTTACCTCCTCTCCGACGTCTGCTCCCGTCCGGTCTCTTCTCCTCTCCTTATCTAGGGTCTGCTCTGATTACCAGATAGGCCGCAGGTGTGACCAGTGCCACGTTCCCAGTGGCTGGAGCACCTGCACAGGATAATAAATCCCCCTTATCACCTCCCCCAACCGGAGCTTGGGGCTCCGCCCCAAGTGCTTTGTTCCTCCCCCTGGTTTGCCACAACGTAATAATACAATATTATATTGTTTAAAACAAAGCTTTAACCATCAATTGCAGCAGGCCTCTGGTTGTTGAAAAGTACTTTTAGGATTAATGACGACGTTGCTGAACCATTTGAGCGCAGCTACTGATCCAGTAGTTCTACATGACCTTATTGACAGGTTTTATTTGTAATTTCGCAGGAGGGCAACATGCCGCAGGGGAGCAGTCACGGAGTCAAGATCTCAGAGCCTCAGAAAAAGACCAGCTTCTTCCGCTGTAGCCTTCTCTGAGGACCAAGGTACCAAGGTACCGATACTGGCTGCTAGCTGGCTGGACATAAATGGACTGTGCTTCCTCATAGCACTTCCTTCCCCTTACTTCTTTCTTCCCGTCCACACAAGCCGTTCTATTCCAAATAAGCAAAGGATTTCCCCTCCCCGCTTCCTCTTCTGAAAGCTTCCAGTGGTGCATCTCTTTTAAGGAGGTCTGTTGTCTTCATATGTCAGGGTGATTTATTGGTAGAGGACTCCACTAGGAGCATTATCCAGATGTTCTTCACAGATGTTTCACACAAAAGACGGGCGCTTACTTATGATGTTAGTCTCTATTTTTTATTTTTTTTAAATTTACGCACTCATATTTCACGCACCCGGAAGCACAACCCGGCTATCCAAGAAGATTAATCTCATTGTTTTGGGCTTGAAAATACATATATGATATTAAGAACTATTTTTACTAGAGCCTGCTCGATTTCTAAGTGGTAAAACCAGAGACTGATAGGCTTCCTAATGAATCCGCTCCACATGCTTTCACTTTCGAGGCTGTGAATCATATGACTTATTGGGCAGACAGGGAATTGGATTCAAAGGTTTTCCATTGGAGTCCTGCGTATGAGATTTCAAGTAGTCCTTGACAATCATGAGATGTGACTAAAAACATCTTCAATTAATTTTATCATTCCTGCCATAGCTTTCAGGTGCTGGAAGGAAATTGAGCAACACAAAACCTAAAAATACAATTCAGAGTTCTCTCAAAGAACATTGATGTGACGTAGTCTTGCTTCTGTTTTCTCTGGTGTAGTTGGCTGCTGAAAAGTATTGTACATTGTACAATATATACTGACACTGCATTGTGGCCCATATGCAAGTTCACAATTTCTAAAATAATAGGGTATGCACACAGTACAATATAAACAATTGTCCCCAAATTTGTAATTTAATTGGGCTGAATTCTTTATTCCTACCTGTTATTATATATATATTTTTAAATTTTAAGTAGCTGGAGCTAGCAAATGTTAGTTTTGCCTTTGACTTGACGGTTTTGTTGCAGCTCTCATTCTTAGTTGAGCTAAATGATGTCTCTGGTTTTTTCATCAACAATTAAAACCCTTTTGAAGTTGCCCTACTGAAAAACCCTTCTGCTATTCATGCAGCTCTCCTTGCACTTTAACAATAACCCGTGTTTTGTATGTAGTCTGTGCCAAGTGATAGATTTGCAATACAATACAATTATTTAGTTAAAAAACGTCATGTATAATGGGACTATTCTTTTTTTAAAATTACATTTACTTATAAATTGATCTCTCACCCTATTTCACTACTAGTGACCCACTGTCCTGGTATTAGTTCACTGAACAACATTACCCTAGTGTACCAATATATATTTATAAAAAACAAACAAATCCGATGTTTAATCCAACATTATAGTTTAAAGTGATGGTTTCTTGACTTATGTGAACGATGGCGCTTTAGTATTATTGTACACTTCCTCTTGTGCCCGTGTTGTTTGGTTGTGGCCTTCCTGTTTTAACAGCTAGGTGGCACCAGAGGCACAGTGTGCACTATGGGTTACCAGAATGACTTTTGCATCTTTGACCTGCAACAGTTCAATGATCGCCTCCACGTCTGAATTAGTGAACATGTACCCTGTATTTAACATTGATGTTGAGTCTCATCTGTTTCCACTGCCCCTCATTAACCCTTCCTTCATTTGTAACAAGTGTGAAAACCAATCTCCTATATGCACATCTATGGGTTACCAGAATGACTTTTGCATCATTGACCTGCAACAGTTCAATGATCGCCTCCAGGTCTGTATTAGTGAACATGTACCCTGTATTTAACATTGATGTTGAGTATCATCTGTTTCCACTGCTCCTCATTAGCACATTATTGAGGGAAGTTTTGCTTTTTGCTTGCCTGCACTTTTTTGTTCTAATGATTTGGGGACCTCATGACTACCATGGCCATTTGTCTTAACCGCTAGTACTCAGTACTGTCATAGGTGAGCTATGCATTGTGAATCTTGGACCTGTGCATCTTTGTGTGATGTCATTTTCAGATGTACTTGTAGACCCGTACAGTTGACTGTGTGGGCTTTTTGTTCTCTTTGGGTCACTCACTGAGTCAAACGCAGGATTTTGTAGAAATGGCATTGCTACAACAATGCCGGCGGAATTAGGCATGGCCGAAGATTAAGTAGGAAGAGTGGACGTTTAAATGTGGTAATTAATGCTTTTGTCTCGTTTGAGTGATACTGTAGCTTAAAGTCGTAGACAACATAGAGAGAAGACCTTTTGTGGAACTCAAATGGCATAAAGTTCAGCTGAAATGATACTCAGATTTTCTTTTCTTTTTTTAAAATCATATCCTTTAATATTTTACTGTATATCCCTTTTTACAGCCATATTTTCATTCCATCGATTGTGAAGTACACAGGGAGAATAATAAAATACATTTTGGAAAAAAAAAAGAAGTGAAAAAGACATTGTAAATATCACATTGAGAAAAAGAGATCTACTTAAATTGTACTGTACTTTCTAAACCCATATGAAAATGTATCTACAATTTGTAGATATGTGTACTTTTGATTTAATAAAATTATAAAAGTTGCTTTACCTCTCCTCACTGTCTTTATTGGCTGGCTGTCAGAGGACACTGTCAGTTGACCACAATGGCTCCTTTTATTGGCCCTCTATGAGCCACTGGAATATTCTGGCATGTGTCTTTTCTAGTCCGGCGTAACTGAACCCCTTTCCATACAAAACACAAATCGACTGTTGATGGTCATAACCAATGAGCCACGTCTTGATTAGTTGGCTTCTACCTCCTTGTGAGGATACCAACCTGCTGCAGTCCCACCATGACCGGTCTTATTTTTCTGTAGCTGCGATCATGTATATCCAATGTGTTTTTACAGCGATGCCCCCGTTAAAGACAAGACGGTTCTCAAAGTATTTACTCTGCATGCTAAACGTCAATGTCAGATCCTCCGATGAAGATCAGAACATTTTTCCAATTTGAAGAAAAGAAATGTAGTTATTGCCGAGATGAGCTGGTTGTTTACCGGGTGATGTGACATTGAGATAAAGAAATGCACATGGTCGCTTCATTTCTTTATATCCTTATGTGGAAGGTGCTGTGAACAGAAATAACAATAGATTGATGTCCTTATTAGTGTTGAAAGCAGATGTGCGTTTTGGCAAAGTGGGTCAATGCCCATTAAATGAGAACATTAGTTTATCGTTGGCCCACCTGAGGAAGTCTGGAGCGCGGACAATCATGTGCTGGAAGTCCTCCAGGGACAGACGTCCGTCGTTGTCCAGGTCGGCCTCGTCGATGACCTTCTCGCACACCATCCGCACCTCGTCCTCCGTCAGCTCGTTGCGGGTCAGTTTGTTCAGTGTCTTCACCAGGTCCGACTGGCAGATGAAGTCGTCGTTGTTGAAATCTAACAGAAGACGAAAAAGGTGTGAAATGCCTGATGACTTTCTTTGTATTCAGTTATATTTTACTGAGTATCTTTGGGGTTTTGTGCTAATTGGGCTTTGCCAGTCATTTCTGACACTAAAGCAAACAATGTAATAATCAGAAGAATCGATACAATCACATAGACATGCAGCTAATGTTTTGCATAGACTCTTTGTCTTTCCCGTAGTTTTATGGTTAAGGTAGAAACTGGAATTTTATCATGTTAAATAAATATCTTGATTTGAAGTCAAGGCACTGACTGAACATAAACGTGTTCAGTCAGTCCTTTCTGGGGAATTTTAGGCGTATAAAACCATGCTCTTAATTTCCTTGGCTGACGACGATGTGAACGTAACTTCATCATCCGTCAGCGTTTGTTAATTAGAGGGTGGGGACACTAGTGCCGGGGACAAACTGTCCTTTGACAAGCTCTCTGCCTCTGTGACGGGCTGCTTAATCTTTCATGACATTCCATGCACCGTCCATCATGCTTACAGCTCCAAAACCCTTCACTGGGATCCCTTTTCACATGCTTGTACCCTACTAGAATATATGACATAAAAACATCAACTGTTATTCAACCGGCTTCATGGTTCAAATGTATATAAGGGATCAGATGAATTGTTTGCTCTAAGCTTTTTTATTTGTTACCTGCTTATAGGCAGAAAGAAGGAAATGAGGAGTTACCACTACAACTATTTTCTACATAAGGATTTTAGATGAAAAAGTGCAGTGGGGGGAAAAAATGTTTTTTTTTTAATGATTTTCACATTTACCATAAATTTTGAAAGCGTAGTAAGCCTTGAGGTCGCGCGGCGCCATCTCACTGAGAACTGAAAACATGTCCAAGAAGTCGTCCAGCGTCATGTTTCCTTCTCCGTCCTCAGAGAAAACCTCAGCGATCCTCTGGCGAAACGGGTTGTCCTGCACAGAGGGGGACACAAGTCCTTCCAACGGGGTTGATGGATCCATACACAACTATCAACTGTTACTTCTTCCATTCGATGGCTCTCCTTTTGCTCCGTGTGTTTTTGTTCAATTCACGTCTCATGTTCATTTTTTTTTTTTTTTTTTTTGAATTCTCATATCTTTTTGGTTTGCATTAAGCTCTAAAAATTTGGAGCAAGGAACAAACGCAAGGGGAAAGTTTCTGTCAGAGATCAGCTTGTTAACACACCTTGCTTGTTTACCTTGCTGTCCTTGTGCAAAGAGGCATATAATTTACCCGTTTTCCAACAAGTGTGCCCTGAGGGACTCACCGGCGTCCTTCAAGTTTAAAGGGGTCGGGTAACATATAATGTTTCAAAGAATTCTGTCGATTAGCTGGCCATTAATTATGGATTGGGAACACAGGGAGAGAGAGCGGGGTTCTGCAGGTTGGTGCGTGGACCAGCGGGGTCTACCTTCAGCTCTGGCATGCTGCCAATCAGCTCATATGGTAACTTCACATCTGGCTGGCTGGTGTAGTCAAGGGGAACAAGCTGCGGTGCCAAATCCCGATACCGGTCGAACAGTCTAGGGAAGGTTTGAAAAACTTTTACTTTCAGTATTAAACTCCAAAATGTCTTCTAGATTATATAGTTGTGTATTTTACAGGGTGAAATGGTTTCTAAGAGAAGTTTAGATTTAAAAAAAAAAAAAATCTCATGCTGTCTCTATTCCTCCACGTCGCGGTCAACACTGGAAAAAAAAGGTTTCAGTGGTGTGACGTTCTGAAAGTTCTGATCTCAATGGTCCCACAGAGGGACAGGCTTCCTGGAGTTTAGAGTTACTACAGAATAGTATTACGCAGAACTAACCAAATTTTAGCCTGTGGCTATTATAAGACGAGGCACCCTTGTGATATTTGTGAAATGATTGGCTCACCTGAGGATTTCTTTTCTGGTGAAATATGTACAGTCCTGCAAATAAAATCAGATTATGGCAGAAAAGTCAAGTTATTGCAAAAAACAAAGGGTCCTCTTGTAGTAAATGTGAGAATGTAAATTTCCCTATAAAATCTAGAGGTATAAAGTAGCGTCAAATGAAAAACATTTACAATACTAATGGCCTCACAATAAGGCTCATATGCAGTAAAGGTCTGCAGTTAAATTCCAGCACTGGTTTTACATTGAGATATATCTGTTAAACAAATAACATTTTAAATATGCTATTCCCCGTCTGCATATCACTGACAGGAAAATGAAGACAAGCTACTTTGCAGATGCCGGTAGGCCCGTATTGATAAGAGAAGCACCTTTTTTTTAAAGTGATTGAGGCTAATCGTCTCATTCAGAAAGGAGGAGGATTAACACCAACCTGATAGGCGTCTAGCTGCTCAGCGGTAAAGATGGTCTGTTTATTCCCCATGTCTGAGCACGCAAACGCTGAGCCTCAGGTCCATCGCTGCTGCTGCTGCTGCTGCTGCATCCAGGGCTTTTTCTTTTAGGGTGTGTGTATATTTCAGATATGAAATACTGGAACAAAAGGAAGCCAGAGCCAAAGAGGAGATCAGGTGACGGACAGCCACGTGGGCCCTTTGGTCCCCATTATAATGGGAGCATTTCATCGTTTTCTCCTTTGTGAATAGCAGACCCTTTGACAATGAATATGGGCTGTCGTCCAGCATCATGCCAAGTGGTATCAACCCCCCTTTAGTGCCACTCTATGGCCAACGCCTCGGCAACAGCTCGGGTTACGGTCTTTAGAGACAGGCCTTTGGAGTGGGCCAAAAGACCTTTAGATGGGTGATGAGTTTTGTTTCCGCTGAGAACTCCATTATTAGAGATTCATCCAATAGCGGTGCATTATTACTTTCAGTTATTACATATCTGACCTAAAACTTTCAAAATGAAAAATTTCAATGAGTATGACTTGGGGAACTATTACATTTTCTTTCTGTATTTATCATTACAAAAAGCACAACATATACTACATGACAATTACATGTATTTTCCCATTGCCCCACACTTATATATGTTACATTTATTATGTGTCATACCCAGAGGTAGATTCAAGGTATACTTTGAAATTAGAACCATAAGAGAACTAAAATAGTATTGATAAAAATCCTATGATTCCAGATAGTAAAAATGATACAACGGGTATAATAAGAATAATTTAGCTTTAAACCTTTTGGCACTATAGAATTGTTGCATGAGAGCTGAGTAGAAAGAGAGATCTTCCAAGTAATTTCAGTTACACAAAGAAAGGTTTCATGTAAAAAAACGCTCACATTTCTTTAACACGGTGCACTCTGCAGTATAATTTCGTAGTTCAATTCCAATAGGAAAAGTAAGATTGGCCAAACCGTAGGAACCGTTATCTGTTTGTGAAAGAATCAATATAACACCGGCGCCTCTATGGCTGACATAAGCCGGTGAGGGAAGATGGCGATTTCTACAAGCTACAGTACATTCCAGGCCATTTAGTCTGGCCTGCCAGAGGAAATGAAGCGATTGTGAAGGTACACCCCAATTCAGCATCATAGAAGGTTTCTTGAAGTCCTTTTTATGCACAGCACTGACACTATTCTTCATTCTCATCAGGCCAGGGAGATCTCCTGTTTGTGCCTCAGCCTCCTCTGCTGGTGAAGTGGGAGCTGTGCAGACTGTGGATCAGTCAATCTACTGCTTCACTGCCTGTACTCAAGCATTCCTCCAACGGACCATTTTTTGTGCAAATACTGCATCACCTGAAATAATCAATTACACCTGAAATAATGTCATGATTTTGAAAGAGCATTTTCTTTGCAAATAAATGAATCCTTTTTTTTAAACATAATTTATTGTGACTGTAACAATTCACAACAAAAAAAAATAAGATATACACATTCACAACTTTTACAGGATATCCCTTCCATCACTGGCATATATTATAATTTATAGATATGTACATATATTACAACGCCACGTATGGGACTTTGCTCATTACTCATTGAAAGCGCGTTTGGCTGTTCGTGCACGAGAGCCATATTTACATTGTATTTTTTCATAAATATCGGTGCCGCCCCGACAGCAGTGAGGAGTCGATGTCAGTGGCAGCCGCAGCTTCCAGCCACCATGTCGTTGTACTGCTTCAGCACCACGTTCTCGTCGTCGTCGAAGTACAGCAGGTTGATGGAGAAGAGCTTGTCGGGCACGCAGCACGGCGTCTCGATGCCCTTGATCAGCTTCAGAGCGTTGATGATGGACTGGACGGTGGCGTGGTTGGTCGGCCTCATGTTCTGACCCAGGGGAAAGGGGCAGGAGCCCTTGCAGTGGTACGCATTGTAGCCCCGCGGAGACACGATCCACCCCGACCAGCCGATCTCCTCGAAGTCCACGTAGAGGGGCTGGCGCTGACAGGGCAGAGACGCCGTTTCCTCCTCGGCGTAGTCCAGGGAGCGGGCCGTGCGGGAGGACGGACCTGACATTGGGGTTTGGGGCAGGCTGGAAGTGTCTGTGGCTGCGGTGTCATTTGGGTCTGTAGAGCAAAAGAAGAGGATTTTGTTAGAAAACACTGCATTTTGACATCACCTCACGGTGGCCATGACCAGTTCGGTCCAATAATATATGTATCATGTTAAATCTCACCTAAGCTCTCCAGAGTGGTGGCGCGGCGGCCATCGTCAGTGAAGAGGACCAACATGGGCTGTTTGCTCTGGTGGTGGGTGCGTCCCGAGGCGAAGCGGATCATTTTCATGTCCATCGCGCTGCCTCCCAGGGTCCGGACCACCACGTGGAGCCCCAGGTTGCTGTCTTCATCCACCATCCAAGATCGCACCTTCAAGAAGAAGTTCACGTCGTTGTGGTCAACTCAAGGCAACACGCGATTCCCAAAAGTCGAGTTCCGATTGCACATACATAAGGTAGTGCTTACTCACTGCTTGTGTGATGGTGAAGACTTCCCAACCAGTGGAGTGGACCGGGATGAGTCGAGAAGACAGCAGCTTCCTGCCCTGAGTTTTGTTGTTCCTGCTGGTGTCCAGCAGTTGATAAATACTGACCTGAGTGAGACACAGGAGATTACAGTGAGGTTTAAGAGAGAGATATTTTCACAGTGGATAAATTGCACCCACGTCCTCATGAAAATGGCACGTACCTGGCAGAAATGGTGTCTGTTGAAGGTCAGCGTTGACTGAGGTCGCAGCTTGAAGAGATGGAGCTCTGCAGTGAGAACCTTCTCAGATCTAGCGACCGAGGACAAGTTGAACCTGAACTCCACCTGTTCACTGTGCACTGCAATTCAAATGGATATCATTAGAGACCACGATAACACCTTCATTGGGTGCAGTATCCAGCGGCAGCACCAGACGCAAATCAATATCTTACGTTTGTCAAAGAAACTGCGCACAGTATTCCCCTCCAGCAGATACGGGTCTTTGGTGACACCGTCGACGTCCGCGACCGTGTTGTACAAATCGAGCATGTACTGAGGGGCCTGTTTGTGTCCATGGACAGCGGGGGGGTCCTCCATCCCAAAAACCTCCAAAAGTCTCTTGATGGCGGCCGAGCGCACTTCCTCGGACTCCGTCTCGGCGGTGAAATGGTTCTCCAGGAGGCCGAGCGGAGGCCGCGCCGCGGCGACGCACGCCACGGCGGCGAGGGCGAAGGCCAAAAGCGTCATGTCTAAAAAAAAAAAAATGCAAAACCCGTGAGGGGGGTGTGTGGAGGTGGTGGATCCGTCGCGATCCCTCGGTGTCCTCGGACCACACAACCGGACGGCAACTTGGAGTACGAGTGACTGCAGGCTGCTGGGAGCGCGACTTTTTATATCAAATGCTCCCCATTCGCTCCGGAGTGCCCCCGAAGCCTCGGCAAACAGGCAGTAAACATGCTGTTTAGTCGCAAATGTAAATCGCCAATCAGCGAATGTAAAGGGAGACTAATGGCGGCGTTAACAAGGTGTGAACCCGATTGTAGATTTCGTTCAAGCCCATTGTCCCCACGTCTGGCAATAAAGGCACAAATAAACTCATTCCAGCCTGTGAGAAACCGGGATGCTTATTGAGCAGGGATGTTGTTCTTGTGGGATATATTTCCTCCCTGACGTATCATGCATAGAGGAGGAATACGCCGGTTTAAAGTTGGGGCTAATCTGTTGAGGAAGTGTACTCTCCGCGGGAGGTTAACTGCTCCTAAATGAATCCATTCATTTAGAATAATGGTCCCAGTGTCTTAGGTGGAAACCAATTACTCGGATAAAAAAGACCGGTGTCGCTGGCTACACGTCGCGATGATTTACATAAACTGTCGGATCATCACTGAATTTACAGTTTTGTGGTTTTAGAAACATTCCGGTTGACCTCGTGATGTCTCGTTAAGTTGATGTGGTTGAAAAGATGGTTCTTGCCTCCAGCGTTTTCTGTAATAAATACATAATTGAAAGGGATATTGCACTCATAATGTATATATTGTTTCTATGTATTATCTAAATAGTATTATCCCGGACAAAAAAACAAATAATGTGAAGTGCTTCATGATTTTTGAATCAGAGTGTCCCTTCCAAAGAAACTCTCTCTGTGCCTTTTGGTTACTTTGATCTTTACGCAAAATTACGCACGAGGTTCAGACTGAAGAAAGTCAATGACCCCACAGTAACAAATATTTCAGAGATCAAAGGTATTCTCTACATCACACCTTGAAAGTTGCAAGTCATAAAACCTTTTATAGTTTGACAGTAAAACACATGAGTTGTTTCACACGTTCATATCAAATACGTTTACTGCTTGCACGTGTTTTCTTCGAAGGGACATTTGCGACATTGGTTTGCTTTCAATGAGCTCCTTTCCAGGATTCATTCTTTGGATAATATAATTTCTTTGGAAACGTTTTAGATACGACATACATTTGTATAAACATTCAAAATAGGGCTAAAGTCTGAAAGGACTGTGTTTCCTTTGCTTTGTATTGTACCTTTTTACAATATTTAAGTTCTATTAGCAGTTTGGTAAAACTTTGTTTTGTGCATTGTTCCCATTGCAAGTCCTCACACATTGTTGTATTAAATTTATTTACAAACTTTTCCTCTTTACATATATTACATATAATACAATAATACTTTAGGGAAAACAAATGTTGGCGGTGGAGTCGCCAGTGGCTGATGTGGCTGTTGTCCAGTAGGAGGCGCAGTGTTCAGGTTTGGCACAGACAGGAAGTGATGGAGAGGACGGCGCGGATCTGACCGTGCTGGTTGAGGAAGTTGTGGCTCTCGTAGCCCTGAGGAGCGCACGAGCCGGGCTGTCTGTCAGCCCATAAGTGGCACATTTCAGGATGTGATTGACTCCTGCAAGAGAAAATCAATCATCGGTACATTGTAACTTCTACACATGGACTCCTGTTGACATGTGTATTCACACTGTAACCGTTCACTTTAGTGGGTGAGGTTATTTCATGTCATGATGTTTGACCAGGGATCTTTTTGAACCTTTTATTGTCCAATTACACTACAGTAAATTGCTTTTGAGGGCGTTATTACGAGTCCGACCAAGAAACTTCTGTTATAGTGAGTTTACAACTGTGCACAATACACAAAATGAATCCCATACATGTTGCTGTTATTAAACCAAACTCATCCCAAAATGACACTTTGCATCCCAGAAATACGCTTGATTTTAACTTAGAGTTGCAAGACCAACGTTTTCAAAGATAAGGAACTTGTCAGGGGGGAATTTAGAGAAAAGCGTTTAAAGAAGCGTTGAAAACAAGGCGCTCTACACACCAATATTCTTAATATGTATTGCTGCAGCCATAAACCATCTCGGATCTTGCTTTTTCTTGGTGTAAACACCACACAAGTATAGGATTGTTCAAACTGTTAAATATTAGTTTAACTTATAAAAGATTCACATTCCTAAAGTAGCACATTTTACTTCATTTTAGGATAAAAAAGGAGGAGAACCGCTACGAACCAATGCGTTTCTTGCACCGTTACAGGTCTGGTATTTCTGACAGGGGGACATTTGGTGAGGGGATTGATGGAGGACAACATGCTGAGTGCAGAAAGTGTCAGAATTCACAGGCAATTGTTTTCCGAGCGAGGCGGAGGAGGTGTGTGGCTGGGTGTGCGTAGCAGCTGTTCGTGCTTACCTGAGAAGGCACCGGTTTCCTGTGGTGCAGCCTCCCAAACATCTGCCCACATCTATTTCCTGTGGAAGATTAGCAACACAGAGAGAGGGCAATCAGCTCACAGCTGGCCACAAATATTGACTCAGTTGAGTTGGAGCCCGGCTGCTTTTTTTTTTTTAATTTTTTTTTTTAGCATCTTAACAGCTCTTCTTCGACACCTGCAGGAGCCATTTGTGTTTGCACTGCGCTCGCACCTTCAGAGCTGAGGGACCCAATGTACAAACTGTGTTCCAGGTTGTCAAGTTAAATCTTAAATCATATCATTCATCCCGTGAAGTCTGATGTCTTATGGAATTATTTAGAAATTTGTGAAGATTGGGAATGAACTTGTAATAAGTGCAAAGTCGGGCATTTGTGAATTGCAAACTCAACATGGCAACAGAGCTGTTTGAATCAGGTTTTGATTTCATTTTCCTAAATACGATCGAACTAGAACTCAAATCTGCCAGTCCGTCATGTGTATTGGCTTATGAATGGGCATGCAACCCATCCTGCAGTGCAGCCACCGGCCAAAGGATTATCTTAATTAAGTGCTGTCTTCCACACTTGTCTCATGAATGAAGCTACTTCTAACTGTCTGGCACCTCGCGAGACCCCCGTTTCCTCTCAACTTTACTGGAAAAGTCAAAGTGTGAAACTGCATCTCAAATGCAACCCTCTTGTGGTGTTAAGTATGTCCTGCTGGCCAAAGAAGAAGTGAAGGTTATTTTCAGAGGCTGGATACAAACATAAGGGTGGATCAACGCACGTTTTTGTTGTGGTTAATAAACAAGACTGCTGATTAATAAGATCTGGTGATGGAACTTCAGCGTTAACACCTACTTTGAGCCTCTCCTCTTTTACTCCATCCGCATGGTGGACCGTTTCATAGTAATACTCCACGTATGCGACCCGGTAGCAGCTTTCCTTCAGCTCGCAGGCCGCCACCGTCCGGACGAGGTGCCCTTTGTTGGGGGTTTCCACCAAGACCGAGTCAAACGTAGTGGGGACGCAGGATAATCCCTCTATGGAGGATAGAAAAGAGCACATGTGAGAGGCGTTAACGAGTTATAACCGGCGATGCAAAGGAACATAACCAGACGAGCAACATTTATAACACAGGTTTAGCTTTGGGATCACTCTCAGACGGACCAGATCTGAATCTGAATACACTAGACACCCACTTCATGAATGGTGTCTTGTTCTGGTGCGGTTACAGGATAGTGTATTTCAGAAAAGAGACCTATAAGAATACAGTATGTATATGTTATCACTGAATCAAACTCATGCATTACATTTAGCTACAATCTGGACAAATGGCCAAAAGGTAATGTAAGGTTTATTTTGCTCAGCATAATGAGAAGCGTTGAGTCCAATACCAGTGAAGTGAGGCTTTGACTGGTCCTGCAGTCAGTATCATTATAACTGGGCCAGTTATCCCATAAACATACAAATACACAAACGCAGTGACACTGTTAAAATATGATGGTTAGTCTGATCTGGTCAATCTAAATAGAGTGTCGGTATTAAAAAAACTGACCCAAAGGAAAGGGGAGTTTTTTAATTTCTCCTTTGACTTTTTAAAAATTGACAGCTTTTCCTTCGTTTTCAGTCATTTTTCTTTTGATTATCTGCTCACTGTTAAGATGAGCCCCTCGTTCCTGTTTTGATTGACAGGCACATGCACGCATACACACACACACACACGCACGCACACACACACACACACACACACACACACACACCTGGTGAGCCCTTGGACCGGGAGCATCCTCCCACGTCGATGACCGTCTCATACGGCGTCTCGGAGTGGTAAGTCCTCACCGCGGGGACCCGGATGCACTGAGTCAGCCTGACGTCGCATTGGCACTCCTGGATGACCTCCACCTCCCGGGGCCCCTCGAACAGAAGCACCGTGTCCACGCGCATGCCGGTCGGCTCGCACACCTGGTTCAGCCCGCACGAGGGCAGCTGGCTCGGCGGCTCCGGGCTGTCTGCGGAGGCAGCTCCGCGCGTCCTCATCTTTGGTGAAGGAGAGAGAGAGAGAGAGAGAGAGAGAGAGAGAGAAGAAAGTAGTTGTTGGTTTTGGTCAGACATGTCTCGGCATATTGCTATGGACATCAACTTAGTGGTACTCCGTTTCAGTGTCGCTACACGTGTAGTTAATGCTTCTGTTCTCCGATTAATGTTGAGTTGCCCCCCGCCCCGTGTTTATCTTAGAATATATATTTTTTGCGTCTTATTTAAGCAAATGACTCGAGGTGCTTCAGTTAATAACTGTATTTACATTATCACGTGTGTTTTCTATTAGTAATTGACCAGGACGACCCCCAGGTGACGATCACAAAGCAACAGCGTGCTCTTGTGGCCACGAGGGGAACTTCACTTACTTTCTTGCTCCTGAGAAATTCCAGCATTGAGGAGTGTTTTGAGTATTCTTGTTGTCCTGCTTCGTGTGAGGGCCTAGATACTCCCCCACAATGTGACCTGCACATTCCCACGTCAACACTGACAGGACTCCCAGAGATGTCTGCGGAGAATGAGGGACACACATAACACTTTTTATTATATCATAGATTATTATTTATTTAAAGTTATTGTCTTGGTTTTCTTCCAAATTTCGCATTCTTTGGAAAAAAATCCCTATATAAGATGATATTTATATAAGATGACTGTGGTGGTGCTTTACCTTGTCCGAGGTAGACAAAGTGGCTTTGTCTTTTGCAGCACAGTCTTTGTGTGAACAGGTTTCTGTGATCTACGTGTTTGCTCAACACTCCAGTCGCTAGAAAAGAGAACACAAACATCAGGGCGTTAACACTGTAGTAGTTGTATGGTGAAGATAACTTTTCTTTTTTCATGATTTGAAACATTATATATTCAAAAAAATTAGCATATTTAGCGGGCTGCACAAAGGTTAAACTTGGGACTCAATAGGGCATTGTCCATGTTCCTAAAGCTTATTTGTTAATGAAATGGGTTAATTAGCGGTTAATTAGCCATAGGCATATACATTTGAGTTTTAAATAAAAACATTATTGAGTTATATAAATTAAAAAAAAAACATGACATGACAATTATAGACCTAGAAAAACCTGGACATTTCTTATTTGGGTTTTCATAAATGGAAGTGCATGTGTTCAACCGCACTCCCTGTGTACACACATGTTTACAGTCCTATCATAAGGAGTAAGTACATTTGCTCAAATCCGTATCAGTCCATTTAGTGAAAGGTTATACTTACACATGTCACACCAGCAGTAGAGAAGAGTGCAAACAGTACTTACAGGTCAGGTGGAGGGCGCACAGGAGGAGAAGAAATGGCCCGGATACATCCATGGCTTGAGTCCCGATCTGCTCCTCAGCTGCCAAATACCGAGTGTCCCTCTGCTCACCGATGCCTCTGATATTTATGTGGGATGATGTTTCAGCCCCAAAAAATGCCTGAAACCCAGCTCTCAATGTGGTGTGGGGTCAGAAAAGAGGGCGCGCTAATCCAATTTCCATGCTGAATGCTTTGTGGGGTGGCGTTCTTACAAGCAGGGCCCACTTCAAAGGAAGTCTCCACAGTTTCTCTGTTTGTGCCTCGAGGGACACGGTGGCTCGAGTGTGTCGGCCGGCCCGAGCTCGCCCTAATGAAGGGCTTAAGTAGCCTTGAGCCACTCATTCAAAGGCATTAATCATCTTTTATCTCAGGGGGAAGGTGTTTAGCACCTCCGACTTAAAACAAAACCCGGCCCAAACACATAAACAGGATCAGCGTGGCCCCCCCCCCCCTCCTGAAATCTCCAGCACCTTTGTGTTTATTCAACAAGACGCCAAATGGCCAGACCTTTCAGAGCTGAGCTTAAAAAAGCTCCTTTTTTTTTTTACCTCCGCAAAGGAAAGGGCCAAGATCAGGAACCACCATATACTTCTTCTCCAAAAACCTAAACATTCATGTCATGTTTAAAAAAAGTCTTGTTTTAATCACAGGAAGCGATTTAGCCATGACGTAACGTTGGCATTGTACTGATTCTCCATTCGTGTGTTGAAGTTGAAGGTGTTAGTCCTTCCTTGAAGTGTTGATATGATCCCCTCATTTTCACCGGGATCATCGTTCACTTAGCCGTCAGCACTCAGACACCTTGATTGAGGCAACGCCCTACGGCACTTTCCATTGTTGACTCATTTCATTAAATTAAAACCAATCCTATTGAAATGAATCATAACGCTGGTGAAACACCGATTTAGTCGTAGTAATTACTTGATTTAATCATGGAGATGGTGACATGTAGTCACAAAAAGATGAGCACAATGTTGTTTTTTTTAAATGTAAGGGCCACTTATTGAGGGGAGGGCAGTAAACAATGCTGTAATATTTGTTAAATCATTTATAATTCTGTGATGTCAGGGGTCAGATGTAAGTCAAATTAAATGCTGTGTTGTGTCTTCCCAGCAAAGTTTTCCTATTTGACACAGAATTGGCATTTTTCTGACAAATTGAATCCCTTAAAAAAAAAAAGATGATGATTTTACCACAAAATGGTAAACAAAATTCCTTTGATGAGGAAGACTGTGTGATAATTAAATTCTCTGGAACAGTTACTAATGGACAATTGTTTGTGGTTGTTGCCAATTTCAGATGTCAAGATTTATTTAGACTGTTAAATAAAACACTTCTTTTACTCCCCTTCGGTCGTCATTCTGGTATTTAGTGGCCTCATCTTTGCGTTTCTAATCGGGAGATTACTTTCATACCTCTTTGAATGCAGCCTTTGCACACATCTACTTCCTCAATGCACTTCCCAACAACCCTCCGGCATTCCCGGTGCAGAGAGGATCACTGAAGGGCCTGATGGGATTACACCGAGCTGCACGTGACACATCGGCGTGCAGCTTATCCAAGACGACCGTCCGATGAGCCCCGCTGTCCCGTCTGCGTGGCAGAGGATGACAGCGGGGGGGGGGGGGGGGGGGGGGGGGCGATTAAGACACTTTAGACACTTTGTCCTGAGACTTGCGGTTTTAGTCTACATAACTTAATGGAAAAGTGTTGCACAGCACATTGGACAAAGCAAGAAACTTAACGTAAACATTTATTCATAAGGGGACAAGTAATTAAATGTCCTGACCGCATGAAACTTAACTGCACTTCATAACCTTTCCACAGTCGCTTGACCCGGATCAGTAATGATGGTCATATGTAATGTAGAAATAATCCCATCAGGGTCCTGATCAAGCAAATTCATCAGGGAGGAGTCCAACACTGGGATTATAGAGGCGTCCTGCAGTAGTCCTGGATTATACAGCAGGAGACATTACAGCAGCAGGCGAAAAAAGAGCAGCGGCACCGACAGCAGATCCGAGAAACACCTGCAGGAGATTTTCCTGATTTCTATTCACGTCATGCTGCCCAATACGTTTTCCCTTTTTTCCTCCAGTTTGTGTTTCAGGGATTCTTACTTCCCTCTATAATTTACCACCTTTTTTTCCTTTATAAAATTTGTTTTACCAAAGAAATCGGTGCCATCTGAGGAAAACATCATGTATTGGAACGGCAGAAATGTTGCCGTCAACACAGAAAGAAGTAAGAGGAACGTAAAAGGGAAAACACGTGAGTGTAAAACGCACACCGATGTATATTCAAGGCCATACGATGCAGGAAATACAATTTAAAAATGTTTTTGCTTCATTCCGTAACAATTTTTTCCCTCTCAGGAGCTCAGTTAAAGACAACTGCGTGTCAGGGGGAGATCTCCTTGACGTCCCCAAAGGAGGGGGGAAAGTTGGAGACCAAGGAGAACATGGGGGTGGACGAGGAGTCCAAGCAGCTCACTGCGTTTGGGAAGGCCTTTCATGACTTGACCCATTCAGAGAGGGTGATTGACGACCTGACGTTTGGTCGGCGGGTGGGACTTTACGAGCTGAGAGGAGAGATCGGATCGGGAAACTTCTCCCGGGTTAGATTGGGGATTCATGACCTGACCAAAGGTGAGATGCTGAGAGCTTTCGGCTGCCAATAAAGTGCATGTGTCCGTTAGTTATTATCCTGAATCGGTAATGATAATTTGGTCTGAAAAGACCTCACATCCCTCGCGACAAGACAGACTCTGTAGGAATCCACAAAGAAGAAATGTACCACTTCCTGACCAAAGCATTGAAAGGTCCTTGTGTTGCTCGTGGCCTCATTGCCCGTATTTGTATCCCATCTGATAGAGAAAGTGGCAGTAAAAATCCTGGACAAAGTGCGTCTGGGCAAGAAATCGAAAGCGCCTTTCGCCTCGGAAATTTCTTGCATGGAGAAGCTGAATCACCCAAATATCGTCCGCCTGTATGAGGTGGTGGAGACGTTCAAGAGGCTCTACCTGGTGATGGAGTACGCCAGCGGAGGAGAACTGTTCTCCCGCATCAGCACCAGGGGGCGTCTGTCGGACCTGGAGAGCAAGCTGGTGTTTTCTCAGGTCACGTCTGCAGTCAAACACATGGTGAGTCACCAACGAGTCCCTGGGAGAACGTTGAGAAGAAAAAAAAGCGATTCCCACAGCAGCGGATGATTGATAGGACTTTAATAGGATACATTACTAGAACTTGTCATAGATCTGTAGAATAATGAATTTCCTGATGCAATGGAGAATACAGCTTTTCTTTTGACCCTGGATTCAACCAACTGTGCAGTAGAGTTGAATGAAAAGGCCTCAAACATTTCTCTCTTTTCTCCCCCCCAGCATGATAATAATATCATCCACAGGGACCTGAAGGCAGAGAACGTCTTCTACACCAACACCTACTGCATTAAAGTGGGCGACTTTGGTTTCAGCTCGATCTGCCGCCCCGACGACGTCCTTCACACGTTCTGCGGCTCCCCGCCTTACACGGCCCCCGAGCTGTTCAGGGAGAAGGGCTACGTCGGCAGATACGCCGACATGTGGGCGCTGGGGATCTTGCTCTACTTCATGGCGACCGCCACGCTGCCATTCAAAGCGACAAACACAGGGCGGCTGAGGTGTTGCATCCTGCAGGGCTCCTACGCCATTCCGCCCTACGTACCTAGGCCGTGCAGGGAGATCATCGCCGGCCTCTTGAGGCCGGTTCCCGTCGATCGCCTCACCGCGAGCCAGATCGCGGACAGCGACTGGATGAGAGGCATCGACGGCCCCGGGGCATACCTGTCCTGTAGCCCCTTGCCCTCCCACCTGGTCGAGCCCGCCCACGGCGTCCTCAGCGCGGATGAACTGAAAGTGAAGGCGGCGCTGGAGGACCTCGGCATCACCGGGGTGCAAGTCCTCAGCAGCCGCCTGGACCTGAAGAGCCCCATCAACGGCACTTATCGGATTCTGCTGCACCGTATGCAAAAGAGAAGGACCGTGGAGGCCGTGGGCTACAGCCCGATGTGCGCCAAAGAGTCCCAGAACGGACCCACGTGGAGGACGGGCTCAGACGGCCGCTTAAACAAACACCACTCTGTGGTCTGCGTCGTCATGTAGTTAAGTGTCTCAGTAGTTTGGCATTTTGGGAAATGTGCCCTTTGCCTCACGGGCCTTTGGCCTAGAATGCGTACTTGATCTTCATGACAGAGGTTTTGCTCTAAATGAGGGTTTTAAAAAAATAATTATTTACTCTTTAAAAGTGTATATCTTGCTTAGGCAAAGCTATACGTGCAGAATCTGATATTGTCTGGCTGTTTATTGTTGACAAATAATCCCACTAAGGCTAAGTAGTTAATGAAATATATATATATATATACACACATACAATATGTTATTTATTCAAAATAAGCAATATTTAGTTGCATGTATACACACAAATATCATAATTATTTTTAATAATTAAGCATTAGTTTTTTGGGGTTATTTTCTTGTTCCATATTTGTATCTTTTAGAACACATAGTAATATATTTCCATAAATTCTGAGCAGGAAATATTGCCTGAGCCTGAACATGACAGAAATTGACTTACTGTTTGAGTATTATTTCCTTTTCTATAAACATATTGAAGAGACGAGAGGGCGAGAGAGAGTTTCATTCTTCTTTCCTGCCTAATAAATAAAATAGCCACACATTACTGTCGACAGAAAAATGCAGTCCTTCACATGGATTTTCCTTTGGGCACAAAAGAGGATGTGGAGTTAATATTTGAAAGCAATTAAAAGCATTTTCTTAGCATGGTGTAATAAAAGCTATGATCCTAAAAACAAAAACAAAATTAAAAAGTAGTTTCCATTCATTTTTGGGGGTAGGGTTAATCAGTACAAAGTATGGCTATAAAATAAACTGACTTTATGTGCGATTCTTTACGAGCGCTTTCATCTTTGGATCTTTTCAAAATCTTGCTGGTTTTGTCGCGTTCAAAGTTAAGAAGATGGCAGGGAGACCAACATCTGGAATCAACAAGTCTGGGTCCAAACCTCTCCTAAGCACATATTGTTTCTCTGACTTAAGTTTCATGTTCAGAGTCTTTTCGGTTTGACGAAGGAAGGCTTAGACTTGATGACGGCAATGCCGACCCTGCGATTCCTTCTGCCTCGACATGCGAAAGCCAAAAGTGCGGCACAACTGTCACTTTTGTTTTGATGTGAAGAAGAAGAAAAGAAAGCCAAATCCTTTTCATTCTGAAACCAAATCCTTTTTACCTCTTGAAGTGTTGCACCTGTCAGTCACACCCTTTATAATTATGAACGCCCATCAATATTGTACATGCTATTAATGTCTTATTAATTATTATATATGTGCCAGGTTATCTATCAGTTACCTTTAGGCAATGTTGGCAACCTGTTGAAGCGATTATCTCCCCAGCATGTGTGAAGGACTCTAGGTGTTGATTGCACAACTTCAAACTTTTTCCCAACTCTCAATCATTTGCACGTTAGTGGAGAGGATGTCTTAATACCTTCCTTTGAATCAATAAGCATCAGATGACTAATAGAATTACAGTGGAAAGGCCTGTGCCGTCTGATAATGTCGCCATCGAGCCGCAGGCAGTTTCCAGGATGAATCCTCGGCGAGACAAACTGAGTGGAAGTCATAAATCTCCAACGGCTGCAGTTAAACACACTGGGGTTACTCAACAGATCAGCTGCGTGTCCCGGCAGTTTGTTTGGAGGCCCCACGGAGATGAGAGAATAAGCGCGATAAAATCATCGAAATCCAGCGCCGTGTCAGATCAGATACTGTAGGTTGTAAATCAGCGTAACGTTCACACAGCTTCAAGTGTGATTTATTTTTGCAGAAGCTTTGGCATTGCAGTTTCAGTCGGAACAGTTACATCTGGGGATCTGTTAAGTGTTTGTTTGAAGTGCCTGGGCATCCTGTGCAGAGCCCTAATTGCTGTGAAAAGCTATGTTTCAAGACAACAGAGGATGGAGAAAACACAAAAATGGGGAGCATAAAACAAAATAAGATGTATGAATTTTAAAGGTTATCGTAGCCACTGAACAACATTTTAAAAGCACCTTACATAAAGGTGATCTGTTTATAAAACCATTTATATACAGCTGTCAAACATTACAGTGTGTGAAATGCCGAATAAGTCCGTTTAACACCCTGCTATCAAGAATGAGTCCAGAATTCTGTTGGTCTTGTCTTTATTACGTTGAATAGTAGACGCTGCAGTGAAGATCACTTGCATATATAAATGTTTTACATGTTACTAAGCTGTGTTTAAACTTTGTTAAGATACTGTCAGCATAATTGAATGATGACTACATCAGGTGATGAGTATTCTTTAGAGGAACCCCACCAATAAACCAAACAGAAATATATGTGTGTTTCATTTTAAGGAGCTTGTTCATTAAGGTAAACATTTAGATTGTTTCAACTGTAGGTTCCATTTTCAAAAGTATTTTATACATATTGTTCCCAGTTTTAAGTAAATATAACGTAAAAATGCAAAAGAGAGGAAATTAATAAGCAATTTTATTGTTAGAATGTGTTATTAAAATCGATACAAAACAATGTACGAAAAGACAGACATTTAAAATATTTAGAACAATTGAAGATGAGTTATATATTTGTATGACACAAATTTTGGAAGATATTCATGTTCAATAATTTGTGTCTGCAAATTAACAAGAACTTAATGAACATTTGGACACATCTTGCACATTATGTTACATATGCCTGAAATGACCATTTAAACTCACAATCACATTATTTAAAGCTTATTGAAAACTCTCCCTCTTAAAAGTCAAGAAAAATAAACATTTGTCATGAAGCAGCCATGATACCGAAGGAAGTTATGAATTCATGTGGTGGCCAGTCGGCATCAGAAGTTTGTTGTACCCAAGCTTTGACCTTTATCTTAGTGCAGAGTGAAAGCAAAAGTAATGCTACAAGATTTCCATCACCAACCACCTCGACTGCCTTCTGGGAGGACACCAGGAAACCTCTGTAGAAGCGTGCGTTGCTCAATGATACGATTTGGCAGATGAAAGATGGCCTGGGGCCGCTGCAGCGGCTCGATCTCCATTAGCTTCTGTGCAGCTGTGGGCGAAGAGCAAAAACATCCATTGGAATATTTCTTCAACAAATGAAAAAAAAAACCATGACATACGAAGGAAACTGCAACTGAGATTTTCAGGACATTGTGTTAGAGATTAAATTTGTACGGTCATGGTTTAAATAGATGGACAATTTTACAATGCAACCACTTCAGAAATCCCCCACCGTCTTGGGTTGGTAGCGATCGTGTTTGCCTTTCTTTTTGTCGATCTTCTTTATCAGATGAACCACCCACGGGGCGTGTGGGTCCACGCACACCACACGCTGTGTTTTTACGGTTCTCGGGGTTCTCAGGATGAGGCTGGAGGACGATTAAGAACCAGAATCAGCTTTACTGGCCCTTGTGTCTCCCGCATATCTCGCTACAGAGAGGTAACGGTCAAACTAATAAGACGGGGCAGTTTTGTACACAAAAAGTCAAAAGTCAAATGATAAATAATTTAAATTTAAATAAATGTAAATAAAAATAAATGATCAACCCAATCCGTCATTATCTGTGCACGTGTACTTACATCGTAGCAGGAATGTTGCAGCCTCCATCGACCACCTGCTGTCTGTAATTTACTGCTTGTCTCTGAATGCGCTGGGTTTTCGTCACATACCTATAACAGCAGTCCTCAAAGGTCGCTGAATGAGAAGAAATCCCGTACAGTTACCATCAGAGGTCCGGCGCAGTCCAGTGCCACCACAGTGTAACAGTATTTGCACCACATAGTCAAACAATCAATTTTCAGGTTATACAATACTGGAGGTCGTGACCAGAGGAATACGACACGATGAGGCCACAGTGTGACAAACGGGCTTTTTACAGGGTCTTACTTTGTGCCAGGGAGAGACAGACGCAAGACAGGCCCAGCAGGACAATAATGGTGTTGGACCTCATGGTGTGGTCTGTAGTTGCAGCACTGAAAGAAGCCAAAGGGAGGCCAGGATTTAACGCTCACCTGCAATTGGCCTTATCATTCAGCGATTAAAGCACCCGAGCTCCTCCCATGCCTTTCCTATTCAACCCTGAAACTTTGAACTTAATATTTCATATCAGCTCTCTTTTTATTGATGTGCATGTAAAGAACTTGATGCTGATAAAAAAAAAGGATCCACATCTCTTCACTGAATCTGTGCCCTTACCTCAAATTAGAAAGAAAAAGAATATAATATACATATAATCTTACATTAATGACCATAACAAATAGTATTAAGGGAGTTCCAAATGAGAACCATGCAGTGTCTCCTTCTACAGAAAGGTTGCCAGCTACTCACCTTAATGCTCTCGATGTGCTTGCTGCCTGTCGTCTTGTGACTGTGCAGGCAAGGCGAGGCCCTTTTATAAAGGACTACCAGGTATCATATTTCCATGAAACGCAATCACCTTTGCACTTCGTCTCAGGTTTCTTTTTCTTTTTCTTTTTTTTCCGAAGCTATATCGATATGCAATTTTATCCTTGACGCTTTTCTCCAAAAAAATTTCACGGTGTGTTGCTCAATCCAAATATGTGGGTCCCACTTAATGTAGGATTTCTCTCAAAGGGGAGAGCTTGTGATACTTGAGTCGGACAATATCATTTACAACTGAAAAGTGGAGCTTTCGCAACTCGACAAAGTTGGATATTCTCAGCATGCCTGTATTTGGGTGTGGAAGATTGATTTTTCAAGTCATACATTGAAATGTGGAAAGAGTAAACTAATCTTGCCATGTACTCAGCTCCTTAGTCGCCTGCAATTGTTGTCATTTGAGTCCGGACCGCTAAACTCTTGAAGGTTTAACTCCCCGTCGACACCAGCTCCTTGTCAGCCTTCCTCAATACAACATACGCACTGCATGTGTGACCATGAATATAAATATGCATATTCCTCACAAACCACTAACCCATGCAACACATTGTTACATGATAGAGATGATGGCTGATATTTAAAGGTTATTATTCTATATTACTTATCCACTGTATGAAAGATAAGAGTGGATGAACAATTTTCATGCTTTTCAACTTTTCACTATGGTCACCGTGTCTGGTTAGCTTTTGAAAAAATACACACTGCGTATTATTTGCGGAACATATTATGATGTGCTGTGTTAAGGTGTGTTGCTGTTGTTCATTTACCTTTGGTTGAGAGTGGAAGTCCCCAACAGATGGAACGTACTAATATGTCTTATCAAACCATAAAGTCTGAGAGTGAATAGAGTTCACATTAACAGATGATAGGAATCCAATGTTGACCCTTGGAGCTGACTTGAAAGGAAAAGTAACAAGTCATCAGTCACCTCATTCATAAATCACCGATGCATGTGAACTACATCTTTGCACCTTAAAGTTGTTACATGATATCACTTTTCCCTGATTATTTAAAAAAACATACACAATTAAATGAAGTGCAAACAGTCCAACTGTTATAAATCTAGGTTGCCGTCCGTACTTAACCCACAAATGTGTGGAAATACACAGTGTAAAGACCTGTTGAGTCTCTCGGTCATTCTTGCCAGTGTTCTCAGAAAAGCATGAAGCTCATGTTTGAAACATCAGATGTCCAGAATCAAATATGAAGTAACTTTCTTTCATCGTGTTGCGATCTGACAGGTAAAAAGCTTTGCATTGAAAACACCTTTTCAGCATCGCCGTATCGCGTGTCAACCCAAAGCCTTTCCTGTTAACCCCCCCCCCGAAAACCGAGAGTGTTGTTGAACGCTCTGTGACAGATATTAATGAGCCTTGAGTGCCTGAGAGGACATTGGATAGCTCCCTGAGTGTGCTCACACACATCCAAACACACTGATGAAGCCCAGCGAGGCATCCGATGAACTTTTTGCAGGATGCCGGCGCACAATCAGTACGCGTCCAATGCAGAACACACTACATTGTGCGCTGTATCACACAGGAGACTTTTGGAGAATTTATAGTTCTGGTCCCCCCCCCCCCAGAACCCCCCCCCACCCCGCTCTGCACGTGAGATCGATCACCGGACAAAAAGAGAGCGCCCTGAAGGTTTGTTGGCAAACCAATCTGCAACTGAAAGGAGAAGAGAAAAAAATACTGAACAGTTGGCAGAGGTCGTCTCTATTCATGGTTGCGATTGCGTATTTAAAAAACACCGTGATGGATTAATGGCATTGTGTATTCTTCAGATGATGGTCCACTGCCAGGGGCCGTCGGACTGTCATGGAACACAGTGTTGTCTTCAGCATTCCTTCCAGACGAATTGAGATGTTGTTTTATTCCTTCGCCGTTAATATCATTCTGCATGCACATGAAAGAAATCAGCTCCAAGAAGCCATTCATCATTGTGGGAGAAACTTTACTTTGGCACCCAGTACAAAAAAACTAGATTAAAACTGAATACTGAGACCTGAGAGTCTCACATGAATAAGACTGAATAGCGATACAGATTTAACATCTTTTTCTTCTTCTGCAACCGTCCATTTCTAAACTGAATGTGCAAGAAAAATGAAAAAAAAATGAAAAGGAACAAAAAGGAAACGGATCAAAAAGCACATTTTTGGGGCGTGATGATGAGAAAAAGAAAGGGAAAGTTATTGCAAGATCAGCCTTTTTTTCTGCTGCTGCTGCTAGCACGAACATGAAAATAAAGACATCTGTGTTGATGTCAAAAGGCTCAGGAGACTTGCCTGAATAGGTGAGAGGATAAGTGCCAGCATCAAAATGGTTCACCCTCTTGAGGGAACTGTAGACTGCCAACTTACCACAACCCACTCATCACTTTTCAGACACCAACCAAAAAAAACAACCTTCAATCCCAGAGAGGTAGGAAGTATTTTCACTGCAATCTTTAGGGTGCCTCGAGACATTGTAATTGCATCTGTAATCGCATGCATATCATATTATGACACTTTTGGACATTTCTGATGACGCCCACTTTGCAGTAAAAAGTCACCAACACAAATATGGTGTCTTCCCTGCCCCCATTTCATCATTCATTTTATGGAATAGCAAGGTTGGCATCTTAAAAGTTTACTTTTCCCACAACTGGTCAGGTATAGATGAGGAGGAGTTATGACCTATGGTCTCTTTCACCTGTGATTAAACTTTTTCTAAACATTAACCACGAGCTGCTCCCCTGCGCTATTGTGAGTGCAGTTTTCTGCTCCAGCTTCTTATTTTATTCCAAGGTCCGCCTTCCTGTATTTGGATCCAACCAGAATCTATGCTCTTCAGATAAGAACTACATTTTACATTTTGACTCAACAATTGAGATGGTTTGGACTAATCCTAATTTCCCTGCTTGTTGCTTTTTTATAGTGAAATTCCACCTAAAACTCCTCAGACACACTGTAACGTAACAGTGTGTCTGAGGTTGTCTCCCCGGACTTCAAAGCAGCAGATCTCTTTATGGACCCACTACACTCACCAGAAGGACTTCATATCAGCTTCTCCAGGATCTGACGCCTACTATTTACAATGTTACACGGTCTGTTTGGAGATGGGCTTCACTGGATGGGAGCGCGGACAATTCGCTCAGGTACCACAAACCTTTTTGAGTATATTCGGAGTTCAGTTTGAAATGAGCCCTCTGGCCTACAACCAATGAAAATGTTGACTGGCTTATCTGCAGCGGACGTTGGACCACGGCTGTACGCTGATGAATAAGAAAATAAACTAAATTGCTATGGCTCAAAGCACAAGCCAAGCTCCCCTGACAGATGAGGGCTTTGCGGCCAAGTGCATAAACACATGCGCTGGCTTGTTTAAGTTCTGCCTGAAGGGAAATTAGAAGTATGATACTTGTTGAAAAGTATGGTGCAATGAAAAGTATTATGAAAGAAGCTCTACTCCTTGTTCCGTAATTGCGCAAAAACATGCATGCAAACGTTATTGTCTGCAGGCCGTTCGACCAGTGTTCTCTGCGTAACTTTTTGCTCATTTATCCACCAGGCCACTTTCAAATGGAATTATTTCCCATGTTTATCGCAGCGTACAAACTGCCGTGAAGTGCAGAGTGACGGAGAGACAGAGTTTATTGCCTTAGCAGAGAGCAACTGTGATTCATTAGTGTTTGAAGCGTATTATCCGTGGAAAAGAGCGTCTGTCCATGAAGCCATTAGCAAGTAGAGAACATGGACATATCCTGCAAGAAAATCAATCTTAGATTGATAGTTATAGTTTTTATTAATAGTAGGTAATAGGTAATAGTTTTCTGTGTGATTGAACTCTGCTTGCCTTTAATTTGACATGACACTTGCTGGATAAAGCGGAATAATCAGTGGAAGATAGTTGCAGTTCTTAAAACCTGATCAGGAATAGCAATGACAGACAATTTTCTGCTCTGCGCTGTTCTGATCTGTTCTGCTCTGCTCAGTGGGGAGAATACGTATCAATAAAGCCATTTAGAATAATTTGACCACCACTTTGAAAGCATGGCATCTGGGGTATGAAAATTCACTCAGCCTGAACATTGTATGGTTTCACTGTAGTGATCATAGTGTTTTGTTTTGTCAACTGGAGGAGGATTGCATCCAGCATTAAGTGCTGTCGCCATCTGGAGGAAGATTAAGGGAACTGTTTTTTGGCTTGAAAATCAAAAAATGTCACACGCCAAACAACTTCAGAAGTAGGCTGAGCTCAACCACCGGTAAAAACACCCACGGGAAAACACTTCATTGGGACATGCAATGCGATATTATTAAGTAGACTGAGATGCGTGAACATTCAAATCAAGTTATTAGAAACAATAAATCAATGCAGGATGTGGCAGAATGGTTAGTGCACAATGAATGAATATATTTATTCTTATTTTCCTGACTTATCTATGACTCCCTTTGTCTCTGACTTCACCCCTTCCATATCTCACTAGTTCTACTTGGCTTTTTGACATTTTATTTGGCTCTTTTGTTCATTCTTGGGAACTTCTCTTCATCAGATCTGTGCAGCATGTTCTCCTCCTGAAAATCCGTTCAGTGGAGGCCTTTGTGCTCCTCAACGATCATTGTGACCAAAATTCTGTGAAACTCGCTTTTTTTTCATGCCAACGCTCTTTAAATCTGCCTCATAACTATAAAATAGTCATATAGAGGTTTGATAGGTTCTTTAATAGCAATCAGAACTATCCAATCAGAATTTAAATCGTTCTTTGGGGTCGGTTTATTCATGTTGTCCATTCAACACATTGTCACACACTGTCAATACTAAGCTGACAGTATTTTGTTTGAGGTTTACCAGCGTGCACAGAGGACAGGAGGGGGGGCCGCATCAGCCGGAGGGGGGGGGGGGGGGGGGGTCACTCTCAATGTGCTCTCTGCGAGTGCAAACATTTCTGCTTCAACTTGTGTTATCTGCGCGGTGGGTTGTGGGTGTGTGAGCGTCGAAGTAAAATGGCGGACTTGGCAAACGAAGGTGAGTAAGTGGCAGTGTGAGAAAAACAATACAGCAACTGCGCCCTTATAAACGATGCCTGTAAATTGTTTGCATATTTGGTAGCTGAAACGGCGCTTCTTAGCCCCATGTTAATGGTGAGTTCTGGTGTGCTCTAAGCCTCGCGGCGTTTCCAAGACTACAGAGTTAGCAAGTATGCTAACAATGCTAGCGGCTGGGCTACGGGTAATGCCTGGAATGCCCCGGAACGCCCTCGATAGATGCTCGCAACTAGCGCCGGCTTACCCCATAACGCTAGCACCCGGCTATTTATAGGCAGCATGTTTAGCTATTTGTGCTGAGTTTTAACAGCAATTGCGCAAATAAATCAAATATTGAGCGGCTTGACCTAACGTTAATACATGGTTATGTCTTTTGATAATAACGCTCAGCGTTAATAGCACAGCCTTTCAGTTCTCTAAAGCAGTTAGCACTGAATTGCGGGTCTGCTTTTCGTTTATTTGGGCGCGCAGAGAGAAACACCGTAGCTACGAAACCGCTTTGGCTGCTTGTTAAATGTTAACGTTATCTTAATTTAGTCAGCTCAGATCTGCTGTTCATTTATGGTGGACTGTTGACGATGGGGGAATTCAGCGGGCTTCTTGGTGACATTGCTTGTCAGGCGAGATGACTCATGCGGGATGGAGCGCATTAGCAAGCTAATCACCATAGCCAGAAAGCTATGCTGCGTTCGGGGCTTTAGGGACCATCCGGTGTCACCGGCTATTTGCTGGGACGGGTCAGATCGTGTAAATGCTAGCTGGTCAACTCATGCCGGGAGCCTCTCGTGCCGCTTGAATTTCTACTGTGAATATCAGTGTTGCATGCCTGGATTCTTGCATACATAATCTAAAATAATGTTAGCTGACTGCGAGCCGCAGTAGGACACAAGCTGGACGTTGATATAGGTCACACAACAATGTCTTATGTCTGCCACTAAATGTGTCTCTTACTCGAACAGCTAGCCATGGTTGGCTGTGTTGGTCCAAGTTGATAATCCTTGGCTGTAGGGGCAATTGCCGCATGCATTTATACCCCGAACCGACGAGGCTCACAGCGATGCTATACCTGCTCGGTGTTTTTAGGCCCAATCCAGACCGAGGAAAACCTTTTGTCTGTCAATGTTTATTTGATTAGACATATTACAGAGGTTATGGTGTCCAGGTAGATTCATTAGGAGGCCCATGGTGACATCATATTATTACATTTCTATTTGTGGTTAGTTGTGATGATGTTTTATAGCAGCAACAAAGTCGCTGGTGGTGAGCTGAAATGAAATCCCTTATTAGATTAGAAGAGTAGCTAGAGTTGCTGTTTGGCTTGTGGAATGACTTTGATGGTGTTTACATACAGGTATTAAACATTTGTCTATATTGTTTGGTGTCAAATGATTGTTTAGGTCCAAATAATGTGATTTGTTTATAGTGGTCAGCCTAATCCTAAAAGGATTGTGTGACTAACTAGTTATTGTTTGGTTATCCCTTAACTAGCTGAAATAAACTGATATTGTACATTGTTGAGCATTAAACAATTCTGTTTTTCAAGTGGCCTGTCTCATTTCCCCTTTTAAATGCTTTTATGTACTTGCTAGACCTAGACCTCTAACCAGAAGTGAACCAAAACATTTATCTTCCATACAGTCTCAATTATATGATGTCTAACTGCACCTCCCCGTATGTTGTATGGCTTTTGTTACCATGTGTTAGTTATTTTGATATGTATCACTGTACATTAGATTTTGCTGTTTTGATTTAGTGCTAGATGATTATGCGGATGAGTACTAAGGCACAATGCCTTCTAACGTTAGCTTTGCCAACTTTGGCTCCTGGAGCACAGTATCGTGCAGGCCACAGCGTTAGCCGCCGTTCTCTGTACCATGAAGAAGAATCAAACAGACAGGGTTGTTTACGTTAGTCCTCGGATGACTAGCCTACATTTTCTCTTAACAGACAAGCCTGCCATTGCGCCACCTGTGTTTGTTTTCCAAAAAGATAAAGCACAGAAGGTACGTGTGTTTTCTTGTTTTTGTTTTTGTTGAAGTATCTTTTGATGCCATATTTAATACCTTTTGTGGACTTGTTTTTATACGGACATTCAGTGGACGGCATTCTTGTAAAACACTCAAAGCAAAAGAGTTGTTGAGTTTAAATCTTTCCCTTCTCTTGCAGCGATCTGCAGAGGGCTCAAGTGCAGAGGATGGGGAAGGTAAATCCACTGTTTCAATGTCTTTTATTATTTTCTATCTCATCTTAATCACACAATAATACTAATATTTTGTTGGTATTTCTAGATTCAGATAAAGATGAGGGAAGTTATTGCCCCCCTGTGAAAAGGGAAAGGACGTCATCATTCCCACCCCCACATTCTGGTAAGGGCTCGTGGTGACTAAGCACAGAATCTTTTTGTTTTTGTTTGTGGTGTACACATTGATTTGTATGCTGAGTGCAATGCTTGTTTGCTACTTTGCAGTTCCCAAGAACAATGTATTCATGCCCTCAAGTTTCTGCCAGTCTCCAACTGGGAACTCTGACTCTGAGCCAGGTGAGGCATCCAGACCACCATCCGTTAATCTTCACAGCATCAAGCCCCCCTGCAGTCAAATGTTTCATAGGTTAAATGTGATTTTCAAAACAATTTTAGGCAACAAATAGGATTTGCTAAACGATAACTTGCTATCCTAAAAAAACATGCCAGAAATACTGTTAGACCACAGCTTTATATTTGATGAACATTGTGACAGAAATAGTTGGAAATTAGATAGAACGTTCTGTGTATTCCATGCCTGCAAACGCACTCCATTCCCCCCCTAATAGCTGTAGTCATATTGAATGTGGCACTTTTAGAGCTATCCCTTCAAGTAACTACCGTGGAGGGCTGATGTTGTTCATGGGTTGAGTGAACGCATGCTGTTGGAGACGGCAAAGCACATCTTCCATAGACGGATACATTTGACATGCATAAGTGGATCTATTCTAAATGAAGAGTGTATGTGCAACTACAAATCTTTAGTCTTTATTGTCTCTTTATAGATATATCAAAATTTCAGTGTGCCATTTCAGTGCAGTCAAGTTTGACGTTTGTGCCTCGGTTCATACTGTTATCTTTAGCTTGTAGTTGAGGTTTGTTGGTTTTTGCAAGAATGCAAGAATTTGGTCCTCCCTCCTTTTTGTGTAAGGCTGCATAAATGGTTTGTTTCAGTTTTTTCATGTGTTGCAATATACCAGGCGGGTATCTTATTTCTTGCATTTATCTGGTAAGTTTATAGTCAGCATTACATAAAATAGAAATTGCTACATGAGATGAGCTTCTCAAAATCCCCTACAACTTAGAGGAGGCTTCTTCACTATCAGACCGTTGTGTCCTAGAATGACCGTGCTGGTAGTAGAGCTTACCTGGCTGACGTGGAGGGATAGCCCCCCCTCTCCTTACACCATTTCACTCAGTTGGTAAGATAAACACATCTTAATCAGATTTAAAGATTCCGGTAAGGTTTTTTTCTTCCTCTTGTAACAGTTGGTGTCTTGAGCAAATAAAAACCTGCTTCTGTTGCGTTTTACGCATAGTGCATCCTGTTGTGGCCAACCGGTTTGAGCCCATGCACTAAAACAACCGCAAGAAGGGAGAGACATTTTAACACAACTGTTTTCAAAAGTTGTTTTTTACTCTTATTGTACTTTATTTTGCTTTTGATGTAGGAGGACAAAAATTAGCCCTTTTTTTTTCTTTCTTTCCCCCCCCCCCCCCCCCCCCAAAAGTGCCACTGAACTGGAATGGTTTACAGGGCATTACTGGTGTGTTTGGTGCCAGTCTTATTCGGTATTTACTTTAGATGTATAATGGCTGTCCTCAGATGGGTTATTTTGAGAGGAAGGTTTTCCAGTCTTTTAAAAAAAATAATATATATATATATAAATAAAACGTACCAAATTTGGCAGTGCATTCAGGCAGCTTTTGTAAAATATTCAGGTACCTGATTGTTTCAGGTCTCAGTTGCTGAGGTTTGGGATTCCTGTAGTTAGAGTTCACCTTGTGCATTTCTTTGAATGGAGTGACTCAAAACTAAAATGACACTGCTGGAGACATGATCAGGCTCTGCTTTAATAGCCAGGCTTGAGTAACATACCAGGAATAAATCAAATACCTGGCTTTGTTAGACTGTTTCTCGACCTCAGTGCGGTGTTTCAGCAGTGGCAATGCAACAACGCAATGTGTAAGACTATTTCTGTTGTTGTGACTGCAGGGGGACTTGTCATGTATGTGTGTGTATTGTGAATTATTCAAAAGTGGTATATTTCCGTTAATTGCATGTCATACAAATTTGACAGGAACAATGTCGCGGGATAACAGCTTTGCAGAGGGGAGGGGGTGTTGTACTCAATCATAAGAGTCTCTCGCTTCTATTGGGAGGAAAAAAGGATGCAATTTTAATTCATACTTTCTGCTTAAAAATTGATTTACGAGTCATGTCAAACCAATAAAGGCATTAAGATAGAGAAATATACGTGAGCGATGGATGTTGTGGTAACGGCCCTTGAGGTTGGACAGTTGTGTAAACAGACAGAACGTACCGTTAATGAGTTGTTTAAAATACGTGCCTCCTCTTATGCCCCGTCTCATCAGAAGAGAAGCCCATGGGATTCCGCTTAAAGCCACCAACTCTCATACACGGACAGGCACCAAGTTCAGGTTGGTGTTTGAGGGTTTGGGCCTTTTTCCTGTAACGTTTTCTCACACTGACTTGATGGAAATTGTAAAACAACTTGAACCCAGGCTTGCACCCTTTTCTATGACCCCTCTTGGAAATGGAAATGGTAGATCTAGACGTGAACATGTAGACCCAGAACTTCTCATTGTGTTCAAAAAGTATGAGACAAGTTGGCTCTGTTGCAGGCGTCCCAAGTCAGAAACCCAAGGAGCAGCAACGCAGTGTCCTCCGCCCTGCAGTTCTTCAGGCACCGCCCTCTAAATCACATATAGAGTCCAGTGAGTGCAGCTTGGAGTCACCTGCACTCATTAGTTAATACTATAAAACCATTCTCAAATACCATTTAAAATCTTCTTTGTCTGATTATTCATTCAACTTTGATCATTGATAACTTGCATAGTGCAAGTGCGCATTGTGTGTGTGTGTTTTTTTTTTTACCTGTGCCTTACAGGCTAAATTATCTTTTGGGAAAGAACTTTTTTTTAAAGTGAATTATCTTGTTCTTTTCTGTCTTTTCATTTAGATTCCATTTGTGGAACTAATGGTGTGAAAAAGTCGCCGGATGGAGAAGCTGTGACACCGTCACTCTTCTTGAACAACACGGAGCACTCGGCCTCCGCCAGGTCACAGGTGAGGAGTTGTTAATGGAAGTGAGGGAAAGCATTTCCCTCTACGCTATTTACAGTTTGTTATTTTCATGCTCATCTTTAATGTAGAAGTGTATCTATTTTGATTCAAGTTATACCATTTTTAGATAATAAAGATTCACTGTATTGCAAGTGCCGTTATTCTCAGCACAATGTTGCAGTGTTTCCAACATACAGAAAACATGAAGCTGACTCTGTTCCTTTTAATTGTTTTTGTTTCAGAAACATGAAAATGAAGAGGATGGAACAAGTGGTAACAAAGACGAGAAGGAGACGGATGTAGCAATATCTTTTGTGTTCGGTCAGAATATCAAAGACAGAGCAAAGGTGAGTTATTTTCTTTCATAAGTTTCTGTAATTGTTGCTCGTACTTCCACTCAAAAAGCTGGAAAGCGCAATGTGTCAAATCTTGCTCGGATGATAATACTATACATGTATTCACTATCATTATCACATCTAAATACAGCAAAAAAATAATCAAGTGCTATGAGATGATTTTAAAATGGCATTTGTAAATAAATGCATTAGAGGCTTCTTAGTTAGCCGCGCTGGTTTAATGGAACACGTGTGACTCCCTTTACAGGCATAACATCAACTACAGTGTATGCACAAGCGCATTAGACCACCGTACATGACGGCATTAAAAAGTGCAACACGTACAAATATATTTTTTAACAATAACCGAAATGGGACGAAGCACGAAATATGAATACAAGACAACAGATTGAAAAATGAATGGTCCAAAAAAAGCGAGTAAATAAAAACATGTCTTTAGTCTTGCTAACTGCTTTACAGCTGTTATGAGCGAGCTATCGCTAGCTTGATCAGCTGGATGATGAGTAAACAGCTGGAGGCTCCTTACGTTCCTCACGTCAAAACGGGACAACGTGGTCTTTGCCTGCGTCATGTGACTCAACAACTGCCGTCGCTGCTGGGCTCCTTCTTCTGCTCTCTTTTTTTGCTCCGCGCTCATCTCCACAACTCATGACATGTCACAAAGTGACGTAATCATTTCGCGGCACAAGCAATCGATAATGAAATTCGTTGCCAATATTTTTAATAATAGATTTTTATCAGTTTCATTGATTTGTTTTTGCAACCCTAATCCGGAGTTTCCTTAATGTGGATTTGTGAAAATGTTTGGTCTCTCATACAGATTGAATCCTTTTCTGTAAGCATAACTCAAATGTACCACTTGTTTTCTATAGTTGGAAGAGAACAGTAAAGAAGGCAAGTCAAAGGATGGCCTGCCTCTGGACTCTCAATCAGAGGGCACTAATTATTTCTTGCAGTACATCTCTACCCCAAGGTAATACAACCGTCTCCTTGGAGTACTTTTAGGATCTCCTAATCTATATTTAGCTTCCATTTAACATTTTTTTCCCCCGGTTCTTTCAGTTCAAAAAGCCCCGGCAACAGTACAGACGATGGGGCAAAATTTGTTTTTGGGCAGAACATGTCTGAGCGAGTTCTGGTGAGTTTGTGCAACTTGTTGTTGTATGACGCGGCCGTATCGAAGAACCTGGTGGGATGGAGCATCGAACAAGTTCCAAAGATCAGCTCTGTTGTGCTTTCAGAGTCCCCCAAAGGGCGAGTCCTTAATCGAGGAAAATAAAGAAGTTTCAGCGGCCCCTGCTTCAGAGCCCCCATCACAGGAAACCACCCCGGAGAAGGGTAAAAATAATGTTTAACTCGTCTACCTATAGATTTTAAAAACAATACGCTTGGCTGCACTAGAGTGAGGACTAGAAAATGACAAAAGCAAGACCTGAGGCTATTGAATAAGTAGTTCAAAAGAAATGTGACATTCAAACTATAATACCGTCAATATTCAAAGAAATATCTATTCAGAATTTTAACTCTTTATTTGCTCATCAAGTTTAGTGGTACTTCAATTAGAACACCATAATGAGCTTTGGGTGTAATAAATACTTTATCTGGGTCCATTATTTTTTTTCTATCAGTTTCCTGAAAGGTTGAAACCGTTTTTAGCATTAACGATTTTAATACACTCCCCAGCACGTAGTTTGTGTGAAGTGTGAAGGAAATTTTATTCAGATCCCTAAAAGAAACGACATCTGCTTGTTAAGGAGGAAAATAATACAGTACACGTAGCTTTACAGTGATATATTTTTTATTTTAGAGAATGTCTTCTATAAATCATGGACTTCTACTTGACAACAACTGAGTCGAATAAAAATACTACATCACCTTGTGACATAAAACTGTGCGTAGATGACAGTATTTCACACTGTTAACAATGTGAAGGCGTTTGTCATAGCAGACAGACAGACATGAACTGACTCTTCACAGAAGACCTGAAGTGACCTGTCAGCACTTGATTGTCCAAAATCTGTGCGTAATATTTTACGTCACAAGACAATAGGGGTGTGAGAGGAGAATTTAAAACAAACTAATACCGCTTTGCGAAACATCTTGGAAGCCAAACGTTAACTGGGCACAGCTTTCTCACCCTCTGCTTCATCTGACCAGTCAACAGCGTGTCCGAGTCTTTGGAGGAGTCTGCAGCCGCTTATACCAAAGCCACAGCCAAGAAGTGCATCCTAGAGAAAGTCGACGTCAAAACCGGAGAGGAATCGGAAAGCAATGTTTTACAGGTTAGAGAATGATTCATCGCATGCAGTGAATACATGAGGCAGAAAGCAATGCAATTCTGTTTTTTCTTTTGTTGCTGTCTTACTTCAGATGCAGTGCAAGTTGTATGTTTTTGAGAAGACTGCTCAGTCGTGGATAGAACGAGGTCGAGGTTTGCTGAGGCTCAACGACATGGCATCGACAGAGGACGGCACGCTACAGTCTCGTCTAGGTAAACACGCCTTTACAAAGGTTAAAAGACAAACATCTGATACATATGGAATAACTGAGATTACACATTCAGTAAAATAAATGGTTCTTAGTTTCTGTTTTCATGTTGATTAATGTTGCAATACCTGACATTGAACACAAGGGGGGGTAGTGCTCTCAGACACACTATGGATGCAACACAGTATGCTGCATGTGTCGGTGGAATAAGGAGTAAGATAGGCTTCATCGTCAAAGAAAGATCTGTAATGAATACAAATCTACCCTTTATGCTACTAGCCTCAGCCATTTTATTTTATTTCAGAAATTTAGAATTTGATCCCAAAAAAGAAAAAAACACTTTCCAACTATAGCTGGGTTTTTTTTCTTCCCTTATCCTGTATTTATGCTGATGAACATTCACTTAGCACAATACAATATTGGCAAACATCCTGAGTTTGTTTGGAAGGGGCACATTAACTTTTCAAATTGAGAACTCTGAGCACGACAAGAGTCAAGTGGAATACCTTAAATGAACAAACACAGCTGCTTGGTTCTGTACTTCATTCCTTTGGTATGCGTCTCTTTTTGACATTCTTCCAGTGATGCGGACCCAGGGCAGCCTTCGGTTGATCCTCAACACTAAACTTTGGCCCCAGATGCAGGTGGACAAAGCTAGCGAGAAGAGTGTACGAATCACTGCCATGGACACAGAGGACCAGGGGGTCAAGGTCTTCCTAATATCGGTACGTACCAACCAACATTTTACGGCAACATTAGGCAACAGTAGTTATGATGGCCTTTCCTCTTCATTTAGCTTGCTCACTATAGTTGATGCTCCTCACAGTGGAAGCCTGCGTTATCGTCTTTGCCACGTTTGTCATAAACGTTTTCCAAATGCTGTTTTTATTTGAAAAATGAAGAAAGAAAATTAGAATTTAAGCCATCTTGAGGTTATTGTTGCCCATATGTGGGAGAAAGTCTTTGTGCTGAGTAGCCTCTCCCACTGTGTCTCCGTTCTTTAGGCTAGCTCTAAGGACATAGGTCAACTGGCTGCAGCGTTACACCACCGTATATTGGCCCTGAAGAGCAAGGCGGACCAGGAGCCCGAGGCCCCGACAACGACCATCCCCGACGCCGGGTTACCACAGTCCAACGAGGACGACAGCGACGAGGAAGACGATGCCTCCGCCTCGGCTTCAGCCTCCACTCCGGCTACGAGTGAGTGATTTCTACTGTGGGTGATCGTGTGTCTGCAACTCCCAGTTGTTTACTCGCTCTTGAGCCAAACGAAAGTCATGATTCGGCGCGCTTGCGGGTTTGATTGCTGCTTTTTGCTCGTTGGTATCGGAGCAGAGGTTTTTTTTTTTTACACGATTCGGACCACTCTCTTACAAAGCCGTCGCCAACCTGCTCTCGCTTTGCTTTCTGCAGGTAATTCAGAGGGAGGAGAGGGCCAGGCGGCAGGAAGCACATAGCGTCACTCATGGACAGCCTGCTAACATGCTGCCGTTGAGGCATTTTGCTGTGGGCATCTCCATGGACACCCCTTGACCAACATGGGTCCTCCAGACCAGTACTTTTGGATATTAGAAGTCTAGCTCCAGGAAATAACCCCTTGTGCCGGAGTGTCTCACCCAACCTGTGCAGTTCATCTTCTCTGCATTCAACGTAATATCTGGAGTCGTTTCTTCCCTCCCGCGCCTGTTTTGTGTTTTATTTTTGTTTTCGAGTATTTTTTTCCTCTCCCCGATAGCAAAAATAAAGACTTCAAAGCTTTGGTTTGGGACTTTTCTGCTCATCATATTGATGAGTGTAAGGGTGTTTTTCCTCTACATTTTAAGGTATGGCACATGTTAAGACTGCAGTTTCTACTTTGGGACCTTTTTACTCACTCTACAGCCGTACCTCTGGAGGCCACACATCCAGAGGAGCTTCATTCACAGTGTATTTGACTAGTCATCATTCAGGTGTTCCAACCATCCTCCTGTCCCCCTCCCATCCCATCCAGTGCGTTCGGTTTTGGCAAATGTAATTTATTTTGGATAGTCATTTTCCTCCGACATCTCAACACACACGTGCTGCTTGTAATGGCTAGGCAAGACCACTCAAGTTGTCATTAATAGCAGTTTCTTATATTTCCTATCGACCTATATTATACATAATAAAATACTGAAACAATGCAGTTTCTGCTAATGTGAGTTAATGATGTGAGGACGAAACAACTCCATTTTTATTCTCAACATTAATGTGCTTTTTATTTTATTTTTTTAATGATTGTTTTGCAATGTAAAGAAAATGAACTCATCAGTCTACATTCTGCATGTAACTGTTATTTCTTTCTTTTAGGCACCCACGGTTTACTTTGATCCTATTTTTATTTTTAAGATATACAAACTTTTTGTCCACTGTCATTGGGAATAAAGAAGTCAATGTGAGGAAAATCTGAGTGATAACTCTAATACTCTTTGAATGTCATGTACATTTTAATATATCATTTGTTAGCGCACTGTGTTTTCTCATCTCCCAACTACCCCTTTACAAAATAAACCATTTTGGACTGACATTTGGGATTTTTTTCTTCTGAATTATTTGTTTGTGAAAGATCATAATTTCAGAGTACATCACTAGAGTATATTTGAAGTGTATTTAAGTAAAAACGGCAAAAGAAAGTATTCACTATCGTATGGCCTTTCTTTGACACATACTATATTGTAATTATTTGACATGTTAGATACTATACTCCACTCAACAGGCTAAGACTTTTTTTAAATTTTTGGATGACTTAGCATGTAACTACTATGACTTTTTTTTTTTTTTACATCAAGTAAAATGACTTCTCTGACTGTTTTTAAAACAAGAATTTCACTTTACTCAAAGATGACTTACTAAAAGCATTATTTTCAATATACTGATCTCCAACTTTTTTCCACCAGAAAAGAATACTTTTATATATCCCATACAGTGATTCTATTTCAACTCATTTAAGACCTTCTTCAACATGCTGTACCATGACGTCTTTCCACACTAGAAATACAACATATCACTTCTGCCTTTTTCTTGTGTTCATAAATGATATGTATATTGGACTTTTTCCCCCCCATATGGCCAGGCACCAACCTGTCTTAACGAGGTCACAGCACCACTAGAGCACCAGGATGCAGGGTTACCTGGGATCCCGTGGGCCTCTAAATATAGAATGGAACCCAGAGCCTTCAGCTATTAAGCTGACCACGGTCCACTTTGAGTTTGGGGATAGACACCCTCCCCCCCCGTGGGCGTAAGACTTGTCTCTTGAATAACTCTTCTGGGCAGGGCTGGCTCAGGCTTGGCCTCGGCTCTTTCTCTCCCAGCAGGTTTCCATGGATACTGGTTTTACCTGCTGTCATCAACCCGCCTTGCGCCCACCGCTACTATTACTGTTATTACTAGTTAAATTACAGATCTATGCCGTTATCGTTGTATTACTGTTATTGTTAGTTTCTATAGTAATTTGTATAATAATGTATCATTTCCTTCATTTTGAATGAACATATCTTCTGCCTGGCTCCTCCCTTTTTTTCCCTATTAAAGTTTTTTGGGGATTTTATATCTGATGGGAGTGATCCGAGGAAAATAGGATGTGGTATCTTGTGACTTGTGATATTGATCTATACAAATAAAGTTAGATTGGACAATGAGATCCTTCATGACATTTCTATGACTTAATATAGTAGGACTTTTATGTGTCAATTTCCCTTTTCGTTGATGTTTATGTACGTTTATGTATGTAGTTTTAATGACGTACGCTATGATGTTATACTATCTATACTACTATCTTTTGTAATACATTCTATAATAGGACTTTATAATTACAAGTGTATATACTTTATATTGTAAATCTTTTTTGAATTTTATGTCATGAATTGATGGAACACTATACTATGAATATGTTGACTATAATATGACTGCTGATGTATCGTTTTTTACGTTATGTTATTTTAATGTACTTTTTCAATAAACTACATTAGGATTATTTATAACTTCTATTTTCTTCATACTATACTCAATATGCTATGTCTATGACTAGTGACTTTTGTATATTTACTAATCTATTAGATTTTTATTACATACCAGACTGTTCTAGCTTATCATCTTTCTCCTGAATTATTTTAATATATCATACATAACAATTTATTACTTTGTCAAATTATATAACTTTTTTCAAAATCTTTTTTTAATTTCTTTATTCTTCGCCACACAATGTACTGAATGTTCCCTCCAGTGACTGATTTCCCCCCCTAAATACTATACTATATTGCCTTTTAACACACTATACTAGACTCTTTAGTCCTCATTTCATCTTAGCATTCAATTACTTTAAGACTTTTATTGACATAATATACAATTATTAATTATTATTAAGACACTTGTTTTAAAATATTGTAATTTGACTTTTTAAGACACACTTTTCTTTTTTTCTTTTCTAAAGACAATGTATGTATTATATACTCAACTATGCCTTTTTAAAAATAAATGTAATGATGTATAATACCATCAGTTGTGAAAGACATTTTCCTTTGCACTTCCTTTATGATATTTTTGATACTTGCAACGCTGTGTAGACAAGTACTGTTTTAAAAGGGAGAGCATTAAAATGATTAAAATGTAATACACATTCAGGGGCCACAACACGGTTCGATGGTTAACACTTCGATCTGGGGGTATTAAAAGTTTAGTTAACATCATCACAATGTGTTGAATGCATTTCTTCAACATTCACAGAGCAACAATGGTTACCCACATGGCTTTATAGCACCGCTCGTGAGCAAATACTCAGCAGAGCATCTTTATTGTTAACCGGGGGATATTAAATCCGCTCTTCCTTGCAGTTCCCCAAATGAATTCATCAGTATCTGCACACATATTCATTTGCATTCGTTTTGTATTGAACAAACTTGAACTTCCGACCAGGTGGGAGCCGTTGTAAAGTGATACGGCTCAGTTACAGCAGCTCCTGAATTTCCGTGGACTTGGACACCGGTCAGGCCTATACATGTCATGATGTCAGAATAAGAAGCTTCTAATATGCATTGTTGAAAATGTCAAAGCCCAGGAAGTGACCTCTCGTCGTTACTCAAACAGCTCCTTTTGAGAATGTGTTACAGAGAACAAATAACACCTGTTAACACAAACCACATTCCTCTCGTTCACACAGTCGCCGCTTGTGTTAACTCTGAACTTTAAAAAGGGAGAGCAAAATTCAAATGGCCGCCCTCGGATGGCACAATTTGAAGTGATCACCAGTGAGCTGAAGCGTGTTTACAGAGGGCAGATCTGATGAGTCATGCAGCTCTGGTCAAGTTGGGAAGTTCTGTCAAAACTTGAAGGACAATCTTGTTTGAGTGGATTAAGTTCAAAGGAGAAGTTGATAAAATACAGCGACGAACATACTTAATATTTGGCGAATGATCTGATGGAAGAGAGGGTGGAATGTTTTGATATCAGTGAACAGAGTTAAATATGAATCCACTCGTACTATATTCATCCCTCATGGTGGTTTAGATAAACATCAGGTGTCACATAAAGAAAATCATCAAAACCACAGTAACATCTTTGTCATCTTATTGTTATTTTAAACCATGTATCTCCTTAAAAGGAGTCAAGACATGTATAAGAGAACCGGGGCAGCAAGAAAACTCTACAATGAGCTAGATAGAAATAGATAGAAACATTGCTGTTGATTGTAATATTCTTGGACTGTAATTTGTTGACAGTATTTAAGAGATCTCCGTAGTTATCCATCACATTTGCACGTGGCCATCAGTAACCCAGATTAGGTTGAAAGGTTTTGTTATTGTCATTCTTCTGTTCTTCCACAAGGGGAAGCCATCATGCGAAAAGCATCTCTAAATACTGAATAATCATGCTTTCAAAATGCGGGATTAATGTTTTAATTTCAGTAAACTTGTAAAGGTTTCACCGCTCCGCATGCTTTGAACATGTTGAACAGGAATACGGAACTAAGCTGGTACAGGCCGCAGGGAGTGCTTGTTCATACTGATATGAATTATTATGACAAACAGTAGAATCAATTACTGACACATCACAGCCCTCAATTTCCTAATTGATCCATGTAGCAACAGATGCTGACTTCCATTAGACATAACAAACAGGAATGAAGGGGACGTAAAAGCCCCATCAGCCCTTCAACTCTCCTCCGACTCCATTCAAACGTCACATGGAAAAACATGAATAGGCAACTAAAAAAAAATCACATTTTGTGTAAAAAATATAATCAGATACAAATTGTAATCTCAGGAAACCAACTTGTGTTATTAAGGACACAAAATAAACAGGGTGAAGGTGGATCCTGGATCCAGGTCAATAACATTATGGATTATGTGGAGACAGGAAGGATGTGAACACTCAGATCCAATGTAAACGTTTAATAATAAAGTCCATTTGGGGAAATAGGCGGCTAAAGTTTCATGTTGGAGCGAGTTAATTTCTCTGCAGGATCATCGCTCCATTTGGCGTTCTAGCTGTACACCTTGCCCCACTTCTTCCTCCCCACCCTTTAATCCCCCCCCATTCTATCAGATCCTGCCACTCCCAATCATTACCCCACCCCAAAACCCCTGTAAAACACTCATGGATACTACAAACAGTCACACACCCACCAACACTGAGAGAGAACACACATCCTGGCACGCACGATTTTATATCTGACTCCAATTTCACGGTTACTTAAAATCACACCCTTCTGCTTGTACAGTGTTTGCACTGTGGAGCCCTGATATAAAGAGAGGCAAGGAGAAGGGAGGAGGTCAAAAGTTTTAAGGTGTGGAGCATAAAATGATTCACATGGAAACCAAGGACTGATTAAAAAGAAACCTTAAACAACAGCACAGTGTGTCCCGAGGCCAAGATAACTGTACTTTATTACACAAGGCCAGACATCTGCATACCATCAATAGCATCAACAACTATTGTGTTGTTACATAATGTACCCGTCTGATAAATGCCCAAACAGAAACCAGCCAATCACAAAGCTAGATCACTGTAGCAGCAGCAGCCCCCCCAACACTGACATGCTGATGGTCATTTATCATTGGTCAAGGTTTATGTATTATATTATATTTTCTGAGACATGAAACTAAATTCATGCCATGTCATGTCAGGAGTGAATTATTAATAGATTTAAGCTTTTAAATATTCATGCATGCAAAATGCACATGCATTTTGCATGAATATGAGGAGTCCAGAACAGTGCAGCTCTTTTAGTAAATGATGCATCCATGACCTCACCTTTCGTCCGTTAAAGTAATCTTGCATAAATCTTAAAATGCAATTAAAAAACGTGACGCTCAAATAAAATAATCCCCCCCCCCCCCCTCCAGCCCAAATGTATCTTGTTAATTGCTCTTTGGAGAGTTCCGAGTTGCTCAGGAAGAAGAGAAACACCTGCTCGCAGCAGTTGTTCAGGCTGTTTGGTTCCTCCAGAGTCGGCGCTGCATCCTGCGTCCTGCTATCGTCCAGAAGACTGAACCCACCAACGTGCTGCAGCTGGACATGGGAGGAGGTTGGAATACTTTGGCGTGTTTATTGTAGATCTTGTCATGGCTTCGATCAATAACAGATGTGTTGTACACACCAACAATATTATCCTGCAACATGCTACAATGTTGACATCAATATTGAGGGTTAATTTAAGAGGATTGGATAAAGAGAGGGTAAAAAGGGTGATGTAAATTACTGTATTCTAGTGTTTGGGTCTCTAGCCGGAGAAGAGATTCACTTCTTTTAATATGGAGTTGATTCACTGCTGCTGGCATTAGTGTCCCATGAAAAAATGTCGAGTAAAAAAAAAATTCTTTGAAAATGTCAAACCACATTCCATGCGTTGTACAGATTCCTCTCGACGAATCGTGTTTTGTGGTCGAAATGGATGCCATGTGTTACTGTGCAGTTACATTTTCGAAGGAAATGTTGCTTTCATTAAATGTCTTTTCTTTCTCTTAAGTCCCAAAGTTCTTTGCTGTGGTTGTGTGGACATGTTGGTTAGACGGCATTCACTGCAGTGGCAAGTAGCGGAAATATCTGTTTATATTAGAGGTAAAGTGGTTCCACTTTAATTGCGCTTGTAAACATTTTAAGCATTTTTTGGTTGCTCTGAGTATAAGAAAATACAGATAAATGACTATGTAAATGGGTTGGGAAACGCTCTCCAAACCGCTCTCTTTGCTCTTGTAACTGGGAACTTCTTGGATAAATTAGATTTCATTCTATCCAAATGTTTCAGGGTCTAAGTCTTTGATGTGCGGGTCATGTACCTCTGTTATTCCTGTAGTTGGTTTTAGAATAGAAATTGCTTAAAATACAATCTGTTGAAGTAACTTCCCTGCACAGCTGTAGTAAATACAGCAAGTCACGGTCAAACTAAAACATCTGCTCCACTTGGGGATTCATAAACCTAAAGGGGAAAGAGATTCTTTTTTTTTCACTGACAGGAATACAACAGTCCCCCCCCCCCCCCCCCCCCCCGGTTCCTCCCTGAGCCACATGACTGTGTGTGACCTGTCTGTGATCCACTGCTAACCAGGATAACTCAAGCGGACTTCTGTGCTGCCTCAAATGCCTGCAGCCTCGGTTTAAACTTTAAAAGAGGTGGCGTCGCCTCGTTGTAACTACGCAGGAAGTTGCGTAAGTTGCGTTTGTCTGGCTTTTTCTGGCATGTAAGTTAACAAGCACTTAGTCTTCATGCAAACATGACCCAGGAGGAGCTTTACTTTTCCCCGCTGGACATAAGTGCTACTCTGGAGATGAACTATGCAACAACACATTCAATTTAAGAGTTAACCTCCAGAGTTCTATCTAGTTCCCAGGTTTTTTTATTTTGGGATTGAGGGCAAAACTTCCACCAAACATACTACGTCTACTTCATGTGGAATGACCACAGATCATTAGAAAGTTTGCCATCACGGGAGAAACTCCTGAGTACAAAACACCGTCGTAGGTTACAAAAGATCAATATCAAAAGAGTGTTTTTTAGCATGTCGGATTAAAGCCCATCTCATAAACACACCTTCACTGCTCCAAAGGTCAAAGGTCACATATAATACTTACAAGATGAATTATGCCTTTGCTCTGTTTAAGTGTCCCAATACGACATGTCAGAGAAAAAAACATCTGGGCCTCGGATCAGATACAAGAGAGGAATGCAGCTGCAATTAAGGAAATCACCTACAAGTGCTTTACCTGCTATGACACGCCAAACAAGTCTCTCCTTGGAAAACACTCAAATGTTATTCCCTCATGTCAAATGGAAGATGAGTTGTGGCTGTGTTTGCTACTGCTGGGCTAATTTGTCTGTTATTGGAGAAATCATTACAATTCATCTGTGTGACGTTTCAATGTCAACACTGAACTACTAGATGTTTACTCTAATCCAAGTGTTCCAGACCCTGTGTCTTTTATCTCCTAATCAACTCTAAAACTTGTCACCTAGCTAATTAATGCTAAGTAGGTGGGACACAAATTAAGGACCCCTCCTTCCTGTGCCACGGCCTAAAAAAAAGGGTTATAGTTTATGTTATTGAAAAAATAACAAAAACGGTTGAATCTTTCACAAAAACTGCAGGCAAATGCCACCAGACAATCTGAGAGCTGGGATTACATCGGTAGGAAGAATAGATAGAATGTGGGTTAAGTCCAAGGAAGACAAGATAAAAAAAACTAAACAAGAAAATGCAGCTTGATTATCAGGTAGTGATACCACAGCGTTAGTACCAAGGAAAACAGATCCTTCGATAACACTCACCGTGGACTTTTTAAGGGTAATTTCAAACCAAAACCTGTCACATCACCAGCCGTGTTGTGTAAGGTCCCTTTAGATGTTGGCATGACGCGCTGCTGTGTTATCTGACACATTGTATATTTGTAATATGATCATTAACTTTCCTCTCAAGCATTGTTTAATTAACAGCATCTTGCATTTTAAGAGTTTTATTTTTTTATTTAATTTTTAATTTTTGAAACAAGATATGAGTAGAGAATATTGGACGCCAAAGATTGATCGTCGAGGAGAAATCCATACCTCTGAAATTATGTTTATTCAGCAGTCAATATACAATGTTAGATAAAACATTTTTTGGCACAGTTGCTTATTGATAATAAGCTGTCCCGTTTCTGCGTGGTAATCTAAATAAATATGCAAGACCATAATTTACTTCCCAAATAAATACAAATACAAACTACAACAAAGATGCACCGCATCCACGCCCAACACGGCAACTCCTCGGGGAAAACAAAAGAAAAACATAATTTATTGTACTTCAGGCAAACAGTTTCATTGGGTCAAACTAAATAAAAATTGTCAAAGGTGAAAAAGATGCTTCACAATTCACCCAAACAGCTTATGTTCCCCTAAAACTCTACCAGGCAAATCAATGCGGAGGCATTTGATGGGCCAATAGAAGGCTGTTCTGAGGGCTTTCGATGGTGGGATTCATGGATGGGTGGAAACATTTCCAGATCTAGACTCTGGGTCTTAGTTTTCTGTCCGTGGGAAAAACCACACGCCGCTACATACCACCAACACCATTCTTCTCTTTCACACTTGAGCCTCAGCTTGTAAGTGTAAACGTTCATAAATTACCCCCCCAGAAACAGTTTCAATGGGGTTTGAATTACCTGGAACTTGAGACAGCAGATGAGTGTGAAAAGTTTGAGAATTCGTCACCTGTGTTGAATTGACTTGGTGTGTTTTGGCATGTCTTTAAGGAAGGATCATTCCAGAGGATTGTGGGTAATTACAATAATGGATTGTTTGGTGAAAGTATAAAACGACTCAAAATGAAATTGTCTTTGTGTGTCATAAGTTATTCTTCTGCAGAGCAGATGGGATCCATTTTCATATTCTATTACTTAAGTGAGAAAGGTATTTATGTGTTTTAAAACAGGCCCTCATTGTCAAACCACACAACATCAATATACACAATAATTAAAGGTGGCTGTCGAACCTGCAGCTAGAGAAAAGGATTTTCTTTCCCGGTCAAATTCTTATCAATGACACTTACTCTTATACCTGTGTAATAACACTGCAATCAGTAACAGCAATACAAGCACGGAAACAGGTCACAGAGTCGTGACCCCTGATAACAACTTAACACACCTTTGAGTAACACATTCGGAGACAGCCGATTACTAGACATCCTTTTAGGTTAACGGTCCAATAGTCTGAGAGAACCTAAAGGTTTATTGTACTTGGGGCTTTGTAATTGCAGGTGATATTCAGTCACCATTTATATCCTGTAAAAGAATTGCATAGAAAGTGTAGTAACAGCAACAGTCTAGTCCCTCATTTTTCATCGCATGTAGCCTACCACGACTCAAATGTAATATCACAAACACGACGTTGCTACATTGTTGTTGCACCACAGTTTACAGTGTTACTAGACGGATAGAAAAGATAACAAAAAAAAAAACGTATTTCAGGTGAACAGTCATTTTCTGTGTCTCTTCGACTCCGATTTGCGCGAACGGACGGCCAAAATAAGTCAAGTCCGCCTGCCAGCGGCCTGAGACAAACCTTCCCTCTCTTCCTCCAGTTAATACTCCACAGTTTGTCTTTCCCGTTCCGCTGTTGAACGGCAGCGCGGACGAGTCCGCCCTCTCGGGGTCATACGCACCCGCAGTGCTTTGCAGACACGTTCTGCACCGTGCGATAGACGCTGGCGTTGTCCAGGAAGGAAAAGCTCTTTTCCAGAGCGGTGGGCCGGCAGCACGGCCCGTTGCTCACCTTGTCCTTGCGCCCCTTCGACTTGAAGCCAGTCCGCGTCATGTGCTCCATGATGATGTCGTAGTTCTGCCGGTGGGCCGGGCATTTGCCGCTGCAGTAGCGCAGCAGCACCGTCTCGTCGCTCTGGTAGCCGAGGCCCAGTTCGCTCACGGTCAGCTCCAGCTCCCTCAGAGAGCAGAGCTTGGGCCTCCGGGCTCTTTTAGTCCTTCGGGCCTGGTTGTCGCCCAGGCTCTTCCTCCTCTTCCTGTCGAGCAACGTCTCGACCACGTGCCGCAGCTCGCCCTCCGTGAAGCTCTGGAACATGGCGGAAACTGGCAGAGGGGAGGTAAAGAGACAGGTGAGGCAGGGGTCATCTGACTAAGAGACTCACAGAGATAACTTGTGCCACAGCGAGTAGGCAAAAAGAGCTGCTCATTTGAATAAAGGTCATTGTGAGACATAAAAACCTGCGCTTTAAAACAATAAAATCAGGCGCAGAGGAAGGAAGACCAGAGCAGACGAGGAAGGGAGACATCAACGGGTCGTCTTACACTCTGAGAGGAGAGAGTTCATCTCGTTGGTTGAGCGGATTCTGCGGTGAGGACCACTCGTCCGCCAGGACGGCGCCGCCGGCCCGGAGGACGCCGGCGACGAGCCCTCGGGCGTCGGCCTCGACGGGGGCGAAGACGCGCAGGGGTGTCTGGTCTTGCGTCTCAGCTGTCCGATGGTGGCCGTGTTTTTAACGAGGAGGACGGAGAGGGCCGCGCCACAGAGCACGAGGGCTAAAGTAGCACCTTTCCATAACTTCATCTTAGAACGTGGAGGAGCATTGAAACTCTGTGGAGGGGGAGGCAAAGCAGACAGACGTCAGGCGTGTTCCAACAGTCTCACCTTCAGCCGTGTGAGGAAAAAAAAAACTCGTCACATGTGAAATGATACAAGACATTTCTTTGACCTTTCCGTGGAACCACTTCTCTCACCGCGGCTTGTATTTTTTACCGTCGGTTTACTGATTCTGATTCTGCTGTCAGCTCATTTTCACTTAAGTGGGTTGGCTTGACATCTCTTGATGACATATGAGAATGCAGTGTGTGTTTAATCAGGGCTGCCTGGAAGAGAAGAAACCAAACTGTAATTTGCTATTTGAACTGAAGGCAGACTGGATTAGTCCTGCGAACACTCGTCTGTGTATCTGTTAAACAAAGCAGATTGCGAATATAACCTTCTTTTTTCTTAATTTCTGACGAAAAAATAGGTCTTCTTTGCAGAAGTAAATGTACCTGAACCATCCTTTGAGAGAAGGAAACGCCGTCCCTTCCTTTACAGGCACCACACCTAATGCTGTGTGACGAAGCCTGAGTGAACATGTGTTTTACATACATTTTACTTCATTTTACCCCCCCCCCCCCTCTCCTTTCAAAAGCAGCCACAAAAACCCATTTTGCAGGAGTCATATCTTGGGTTTTCTCAAAGATAGTTTTTACAACCCCTTTGTATTTTTTCATATCATGTCACCAGTGAGGAAAGCATTTTTCCGCGGAGCTGGAAAGGCTAAACCAGCGGTGACTAACAGAGAATCCAGAGCAGCCTCACAAAGTGTTTTGCCAGACTGTATTCTGTAATGTACATATACGGGCTGTGTTTACAATGGGACATGTCGTTGCAGACTTTATGTCAGTATAGAAACAGAAAATCACATACGTTTATGAACATTTGGTTTTGTGGGTGAACTTAACGTTTTGCAGTCAAGTAAAACAAAAACAAAGAACTGCAAATTGGACTGTCGGGGAGACCGCAGGAGGAAAATTTAAAAAGACGTTGCACGCATGGGTTGCAGTGGTATAAACAGCGTATAAACAGGTACGACCCGTCCTATCAGTCAAAGCTTGACTCATCATTCATAATTCCATCTGGGCTCGACGTGGTAAGCTGCACAATGAAGGGGTAGAATGTTATGCGGTCGAAAGTCAAACATCTCGGCTCACGAGCTCATTTAACGCAGGCGATGTGGAGCCGCGTCACTCTGTGCCGTACGGTTTGATTTTCCTTTCTCTCTCTTGTATTTAATCGACATACATGATTACATAGAAGCCACTGTGGAAAGCCTCATTTTTTACTCCTGTTGGTTCACCACCAACTCTCAACACCAGAAAATGTGCTGCTCATGCTCCTAATTTGGTACATTTCTCTCAGTTTAAAATGAGCCTGTTCGTTGTGATACACCCAGGAATGACACCATTGATTTTTTATGTTATACATAGGCTATTTTAGGGACAATTACCCAGTCACAGAGTTTCACACGGCCGCGATAAATCACTGTCTGAGCTCTGTTAGCTCTGTTGCTCATGTTGATAAGACAATGAGCTTGTGAAGAACAGATAAGTCCTCCAATAGACATTCCTCAAGCACCGGACAAAGCCTGGTCATCGAACACCTATCTCATGTCCTAAAGACTCTTTGATTGTCATAATTACTTCACTCCGAAACACATCAGTCCCATCTGCGGTCGACTGGCGCCAATAAAAACGACAAGCAGCGCGGTGTGTAGGTGCTCAGATGGTTGCAGATGTTTAATCACTATAAGATATTTGATATCTACCACTGGCCCCCTCACTGCCATGGACATAAATATAGGGTTATTGATGGGAGGGGAAGGGGCACCAGTGTTTCCATAGGAAAGCAACGGAAAGACATGAATGAGTAGTTCGCTTCCTGAGAGGACAAATGCTGCCGTTTTCCAGCAAAACAGAGCAACAAGGCAGAGGACTTAATGGACCCCCAGAGGACTCCCCAGCAGAAGGGAAAGCCATCCTCAGGCAGAGACATAAAAGTGCAGACGAGTTGCACTAAAACAGCTCCTGCACAGGCGATGTCTGGCCCTCACAAAGCAGGAGCGCCGATGTGCCCATGCACGCTCCCGTGTGCGCGGATTGTGCTCCGACGAGCGAGGCCCGGAGCGAACGCGCTCTCAGCGAGAAGAACCGCAGGCGGGGACGTCCTCCTCCTCGGGATTTCGTGTTTCTGGCGAGAGCGGGACGGAATGCCAGGTACCCGAGAAGGTCTCGGCCCACACCTGATGTCACCTGTCGTCTGCACACGCGCAGACTGTGATATGGTCCCAGAGGATTATTGGGTTGTTTTAGGGGGCAAACCAACAAAAAAGTGAACCGGACGGGTCAAGAACTCACTACGTCCGTCAAAGCCGTTCCCCGAAACATGTGACGCGTTCTCCGACGCACGCACCGTGCGACCCGGAGGCCCGTCCTCAAGCGAGCTCTTGTTGGGACTCAAAGATCGCGTTATTTTCAATTGACACAATAAAACTGATGTTTCCCCCGGGAATAATTGGGTCGGTGGCAACGGCGGCGCTAAGCTGGCCGTGATTACAGCGGCACGGCACTCGTATTGTTCCCTGCCTCCCATTCAAGATGGAGGCATTCCGCCAGCACTCAGAAAGATGAACTAGAGATCTGTCAAGATGGGGATAAGGGGCGTCTGTGGGTAACACTCTTCACTGAAGCCGGCGGACAGGGGGGGCCTTCTTGTCAGCTCGCTTGGATCTTGACCAGCGTGACATGATGATGACAGCGAGAGAAGATCACATAAAAGAAAGGAATAAAGAGCCTCTTTGTGCTGGAAAAAAAAAAAGCGGATACCAGCTTTTATGTCTCACTAATCAATTTTTTACTGCACATTCCTTAAATGCATCCTGTTCTCTCCTTCTCACTCTCCCTCGCTGTGACTCACACATCCCATCAACACAAACCGGCCGCACTTGAGTGCTTTCACTTCTCCCAAATCACATGACACTGGCCCGTGTAGAAATCGATACAAAGTCTAACCTCCCATTATCGTCCAGACACCCACTTCGCTCCCAGCAGCACCATCACATGACACTAGATCACCCAGTTTACACAATCCTACTGCTGTTTGACATCTACAACACGTCCACAGGACTAGCCGTCGCGTACTTGTCTCTTCACAACCTGCAGAGCACTATTAACCGCGCCGCGCCTTTACCTCAGCTCCGCCCATGTGATCGGCTGCCTCTGCGCCGCTCTGAACACACCCCATGAATACTTGTGCAGGAAAGATAACAGAGGAGCACAACAAACAGCGCGAAAGGCACCTACTGTGTTCTTCCAAGAAAACAGTGTGCACTATGGAGTCCTAGAGAGAGGCCCCGTCTTGTCTTTTCCCTCTTAAGTGAGCATCAGGAGGCATGGGGACAGCTAGAGAGTGCTCCGGGAGGTAATAGGGACATATTCCAAAGATCAGGGCGGGATTAGCACTAATGCCTGGGGGCTTTATCCGCAGTCACGTGGGTTAACACCTGGCTGCAGTGTTGGTGGCGGAGCATGGGCCTTGGGTATATGAGTGTGTGTGTGTGTGTGTGTGTGCGTCCGTGTTAATCCGTCGGACACCTCTAACTCCGGGATTAGGTCAGCATGCAGGGCCCAGCAGCAGGCCCTTCTCCTCTTACCTGAAAAATATGTCGTGCCTCGAGTCAGGAACCACGAGGCGGAAAAGTGACGAGTTGTGTCGGTCAGATCTGTTGTGTTGGCACCAGGAGGGGCCAAAAAGGCCGCGAAATAAAGGCTCTAAATACAGCCTGGGTGGAAATGCAAAAAAAAAAAAAAGGGCTTGGTTCCGTCAATCAGTAACCAGAGGATGATTAGAACAAGTCTGTTGCTTGTTACTGAGAGAATCGCAGTTCACTATTGAGAACAAAGGGGGTAGGGACCAAAAAACGATGATTTTTTTTTTTTACACAATTATCAACAAGATCCCCAAAATATTCCATTTCATTGTGGAAGCTACTATCACATTCCGCGGGTTTATTTGGATTACATCGAGTGAAGCACGAAATCTCCCACCCCGGAGCCTGTTGCTGCTGGCGCGGCGTTAACGAGGTGCGAGGGAAAACACACTTACAGACGCACATCTGACACCAATCCCGATTTGTCTGCCCTTCGCTATTCCTGGAAGAGTTGAGTCACGGTATAGTTCTGTCATGCGTTCAGAACCCTTCTAACAAACAGAGAGGAACCATCATGCTTGGGAGGAAACCGGCAACCTGACAGTAGATTAATGAATCTTGTCTCGGGCTACTTTCTAAAGAAGAGTCCATAAGCTGCTACTCTTGCTGCTAATCTGTCAACGGCAGATCCTCCTATTAACACAACAGCATCCCGTCCAAACCCATGTTACACATGTTGGCGCTACTGCCACAAAAGGTTCACTGCAATCTGGTACACGCTGAATACCAAAATATGACCCACAACGAGCAAGTACGAGCAAGTCAAACATCTAAAATATGAGGTAATATTAAGAGTTTACATGCTCTCCTCAAACTACTGACACACAGATCCTGGCGTAGATCTGACGAATGAATGCAGATGAGCCGACGAGGGGCGGAGCCGGAGTTCAGCTTCCGCGTCAGTTTCCTCCAGCTATGACCACCTTTGGCAGGTTTATGACAGCCGGACGGCTCAAATGATTTCAGGCTTAATCCCCAAACCGGCCGGTTAGGGCTCCGCTGGATACAGTATAATCTCAAAGTATGATATGGGTTTAGTGAGGAGGGGATCATCACATCAAAATGCCCATTGTGAGTATTGTCAAGTTCGTTCGTTGCATTTTTGTTGCATTTTCAGTTCAGCAATTTGATCCAGCTCTTAATTATTTAGACCATTAAAGGCGCAGCGTGACAGAAAGTGTTGTTTAAAACGATGCACGCAACCAAGAACCACGATTACTCAAAATAACTGTTTCCTACTTTTTCCCGTGTGTGAGCTTTTTCCAGTTCTCGAGGAAAGTTCTAATGATTTCTTCACTTTGCTTTCACAACACAACGGCACGACCTCCCAAATCAACGGTCCCCGCTCTGCAAACACTCCGTGACAGCCGGCTCTGCACTATTGACATGCAGCCAGGGCCACTTGTTGACACGAACGATCCAACGTGTGCTTTCTGCCACCCGAGCCCTCGGCTGCCCGGGAGGCATCCCTGTCGCCTTGGCCATAAGCCGCAGGCTTAAACCAACAAAAGGAGCCGCGCCGTCCTTACCGTTCGGCCGGCTAATCCAGACTTAGCTGCGTGGAGTCGTCTTCAGCTGACCTCCACTGGCAAGTGCTGGCTGGGTAAGTCCATCATCATCATCATCATCACAGGCGAAAAGCGAGGGCAGGACTTCTGCTTGTTTCCCAGAAAATCATCACAACTCCCCGCGCCTGCGAGTACGGGAGGTGTCCTGGCTTGAATCGGGTCCAGACTGTACTATTCTTCTGTCATATTTGCATTTCCACAGAACGCTGTCAGGTTGCAAAGATCAAGATCAACATTCCTCCGGATGTAAGCGTGAGCCTCATGGCACGCAGGTTGATCCATGCGAAGAGAGGAGAGTTGAGTGATTCGAGGGGTCCAGGACTTGGCATCGAGTTCACTTCAGGAAGCTTCTTTCATCATTCTGCTCCGGACAAAACGCGCCGGCTTCCTTTTTGAAGAAACCTGAGGCTTAAACAGAGAAAGGCAGTGAAACAGTGTGATGTACAGCTCTTAGTTTAGCCTCAACTCTTATTCCATCTGGATCATTTCATCACCAAACCACAGCGCCGTTGTGAAGATAATGCACTTCTCCTTACCCCATCTCCTGCAGCGTGTCTTCTCTCTCTCTCTCTCTCTCTCTCTCTCTGTGGGTTGAGAAGATGGGTTAGGGTGAGGAGGGAGAGCGTGGTTATGGTAAGTGGAGCAGAGAGCTTCTCTGATGCCGCTGCCTCCAGCCTCCCCTCCTCAACTGTTGCTCCTCCTCCTCCTCCTCCTCCTCCTCCTCCGTAGTTGTGCCCGTGGGTCGAGTCGGATTACTCCTGACATGATAATCTCCCTGGCTCTAGCTCCAGGAGCCCTAAAGGATGCTTTGGCCTGAGCAAGGGCTTACACTTACCTTCTGCCACAAGAGAGTCTGCCATCTTAAGGGAGACGATTGCTAATAGCCTCAAATGGGAAGCTCAGGGAGGGTCTGCTGAAGCAAGTGTTTTCCAATCTTTTAGCGGGGAATTAAGAAAGTTCACAATTGGTTTAAACGGTGCTAAGACAACACTAAAGCCAGTCGAATGGAATTATCACAGCAGAGTTGTATCGTACAGCCGGATTGAGATAAAACCGGGGATGTTGTTGTCGAAAATCTCACGCTCACGTCCCTTCAAATACAAACCAGTATTTCAGCCGCTGAGCTTCGAGCCGTAAATCAGGAGCAGATGGTTGTGCTTCTGGAAGGTATCACGCACTCCAGACTGCAATCTAAATAAATACCCCATCCATGGGGCAAACGCGTCAGGTGCGTGGGGTCAGACATGCATAAACAAAGACCAACCGGGGTGGAGAAAAGGGAAGAAGATACAAGGAAAACCATTTGGGAGCGTTCCCCTGTCAAATAGATGTAAAGGGACAATGTTGGTTTTAAATGGTTTCAGAACTGTTTCCGCAGCCGAAGATGTTGAAATAAAGCAGGAGGTCAGCATCTCAACAGGAAGCAAATAATATTCTAACAAACATCCCATTCTGATGTCATGAGTCACTCTGATACCCTCAGGCCAAGTTATACACAGGATTCCACTAGCGAGGCGGAAATGTGGCTCGTCGCTAACTTTATGGGACTAAAATCTCCTTCATTGTTGGTTGAGAGAAAAAGGGAAAGACCAAAGGAATTTTTATGGAATACTGGTGTGTATTTGGTCAAATGTGTATTACGTATGTTGTGTCAATGACCCAAAGAGCAGATTTGGGGTAAAGTTTGAGCGAACGCCAACGCAAACACTCCTCTTCATATAAACCCTTCATCGCTGACCTGAAGGGCATCACTGTGCCACAAATCAAAAAAAACATTTGTTATTATCTTCACATTCGGATTATTTTGGTCAGCAGGTGCAAATTCCTCCAGATCATCTCGCCCCATTGACATACCCCTCTGTTACTGGCCGAGGAGACCATGTAAATGCATAATGACGTCCAGTTAGCAGGCGATATCGTGCTTTTCCAGCCTTGAAAGGAACTACCAGCGCAGAAACATTTCCTGACATGGGGCAGGAACATTTGTACTCTATACATCTTGTTCACAGATGTGTGAAGGTATTCATGGACCATCCTCCAGTGCCATAAAATTCCAACAGCTGGTAATTGGTAAACCAAGTCAGAAACAATAAGCGTGAAACACTTCATCCGATCTGTATACAACGAAAAGTCTCACTCAACAGCTAAGGTTACATTAGTCATGGAGGCTATCTGACGGAAGAGAGAAACAGCAAAGGGTGTTTCCAATTCCAATACGATAGAATCCTTCATACGTCGGATTAAATCTTTTCCACTGGGTGTGGATGAGTGGAGAAACACATTTTGTTTAAGTTTGGGCGAGATTTTAAGGAAGCCCTCAATCAGTTACAGTATAAACACACCCATTCCAGTGGAGGTGTCGTTAAAAAGGCTGGAAATAAGGCACAAATGCGGCTACTACGAGCGCCTTGCGCAAGATGCGGTTTGATGATTGGACGAGAAGCCTTCGGCCAAATGTCATCTCAGAGAATGGAAAAGTACTTTTTAGAGAACCAAAATCTAAACAGTTATTTTTGAAAAAGATGCAGTGGGACGATGAGGGCTTTTTTCCCCCCCCAAAGTTCCTTCTTGAAAGACAACACCTCTTTCTTGGAGAAAGTGGTAACAAGGTAAATCAATCCTGGCCCGAGAACAAATATACACTTAACACGCAATTTGCAGTTGTGACCAGATGCCGTTGAGCCGGGAGCGCGGAGGAGGGGGCGGAGGCCTGTGTGGACTCATTTTTACTTTAAGACCTCAGTTTGTGTAACAATTTGTACCTCCAGCTAATACTGCTGTCCCTCTATTTACATGCTTTGCAATTTATTTGCCGCCTACGCAACAACAGCTTGACAAGGACCAACTGAGTGTTTAGAATAACACAGCTGTGGACACGGCTAAATGCTGCCTCCGCCTGTCCGTTGTTTACAACTACATGCACCTCAGACTAAACAATCCCACACCAATGGAGATACCAAAAAAACTCACAGCTTTCTCTTTGTTTGTTATAGTCGACAAGAAAATGATTTTATTTCCTTCTGCATGTCATAAATTATTTGGGGCAAAGTGGGAGGTGCTTCCCCCGGGGAGAGTTGGATGGAGCAGCAGCTACCCCCCTGTTGTGGAAGCCCTTGGTGCCGTCGGGGCCGCGGGGCTGGCGCAGGACTCTCTGAGACGCCGCGGGCGCATCCCTGCTCTCGGCCGCCCCGGGGTTCAATGCACTGGCCGCAACTTTGCGACTCTGCACCCAGGGGCTCTGAGAGTTTCCGTTACTACAGTCTCCAGACCAGCAGCTCCTCTTGTTGAACCTCTGGTTCCAACCGGGGAAGGACTGCCTGCCTGTGCAGCTGGTGGAGATCAGCGTGGAATTGTTCATGGACTTTTGTGGTGGACATGTGTCAGAAACCTTCGGTGGAGCAGAGGCCTCCTCCCGAGTCGGGTCCTCCTGAGCCGGATCCTCCTGGGCCGGATCCTCCTGGGCCAGATCCTCCCGGGCCGGATCCTCCTGGGCCATATCCTCTGAGGCGTCGAGGGGATTATCCTGGGAAGGTGTGTCCTGGGGTTTGTCCTCGTTGTTTTCATCTGATGATTGGTCAGAGGTGACGCGGTGCATGGCCTGGAACCCCAAAGGAACAACACTCATGCCCTCGCCGTTAGACCGGATCTCCTCTGCTTTCAGGGCTTTGTAGGCTTTGCGGACTTCGTCCAAATGGTCAAACTTCACGACGGCGCACAGGTGTTGGCCGAGCACTTTGTGACGCTTGGCGTAGCACTGCAGTTCCTTGGGGAGCTTACAGCCGGGATACAGCACCCAGAGTGACGTCACACTGCCATGCGGGCTGAACTTTTGGAGGACACTCTGTGAGAGGCGAGCTTGCTCCTGGCCCCAAGGTGCTACGTCTTCTTCGGTGGTTTTCCTCACACAAATGTTCCAGGCTAGCAGGACCTTGCTGGTGGGGGAACACAGCAGCCATCGGGGAAGCGGCTCTATCCGCCTCACTTTGGTGCGTTCCTCGTTCACCGCCAGGAGGTCAGAGGCCTCTGCTGCTGCTAGAGTCATGTACCAGTTTGTAGTCAGGGCCTTTATCTGTGGCAAACAGCAGCAACCTCAGCTTTGTTTGCATTTCACTGGCTTGTTTTCTTTCAAACGGGTGGAATGCTAACACCACGGAAAGCACACGTTGGAGACAAAATGTGATTCAAAATTGTTCTTTTTTTTTTCCACCTTTTTCAAAGAAGTGAGCAGCTTGAGACTGACGTGGCCCTGCTTGTCCCTCTGGACGTGCTTCAGCAGGAAGCCGTCCTCCGCCAGGTGGCTGTCAGACAGCAAATCCTCCAACTTGGCTTTAATCTTCATGCAGAGCAACTTACCTTGACGGTCTTCTTCAACTCGGGCAGATTGGGAAAAATCTCTACAAGAAACACACAACACAGCATCACGATGCACTGCGATGTAGATTAGCCAGCCATATGTTTTCTAATTTCCTTACCCGATCGGATTAGTCATGGTTTCTCCAGAGTACCACGAGATAACAAGTCACTGAGCCGGGCTTCTTCTGGGTAAAGTAAGAACGGGTATTAAGGAGAGGCCACAGGGCTTGATACAGTCAATAGTGGCTCCTAAATGTGGAAGAATTGCACCTGGACGGAGATCATGTGACAGCAACGATGTCAGTGTCCAAAACAACATTTTGTAAAATGCTACGAGGAAAATTCCACCACTAATAACTAATGATGTTAAGAATGTAAGCGTTGTCTCAAACTTACCGTCAAATATGTGAATATCATCACTGCTGGAAAACAAAGGCTCGCTCAGAACAACAATGTCAGTATTATCACGGCAAAAGGCGTGAATTTCTGCAACGTGGTTCAGAGCCCAATTAAATCAATAGAAAACGATGGTTTCCCCAATGCACAATATACAGAAGCACCGCAGTACCAACCTCTTCAGTTTCACTCCCTAAATGCAGCTTTAGGTTCCGTCTGTATGCTTTTGTCTTCATCTTCGGTTTGTTCCTGTGTTTTAAATAACATTTGTGTCTTATGGTACATTCATTACACTTTGGATAAATATAGAATTCCCAAAACGTTTCACTTTTCCACAGAAAATCCTTTAAGTGGCCGAGGGGGCGGCTGGTGGGAAGTGAGACTGAACAAGTGGTTGAAGGCACTGAGATGACGCTCACTGCATTTATACATAAGCAAACAAGCTAAAAGATGTATATTCCTATTTGTTATAAAGTACATGGAGGCTCTGTGTAACAAATGCAAAGTAATATTAAGGCTCTCACAGATAATCCCATTTATGCAGTCGCCTCTGGGCTTAAATATTACAATTTAAAACACATGTGCAAGCGTGAGCCCAGTGTGAGAATTCAAAGTAACATCAGGACACTGCTTGAACTTTCTACAGTGACGGTGGTTTTATGGCTCCGATCACCGGTCCAGCTGTAGCGTACTTCAACATCTGTCCAAAATGACATCAATTGCTTATTTTTGATCCTATCATTTGTGTGAAAACGTCACGATTGTTAGAAGGACTTCCTTTATTTACGACCATAAGTCTATTTTAGTGGGAAGGCAGTGATCTCTGACCATGAAATTCTAATCAGTTCATCCTTGAGCACGGGGGGGGGGGGGAATGTTTGTGCCTCGCGCAATAAACATTCTGAAAGCGTCCCTGAGATGCGAGGACGGGACGGATGTAAGGTCACATCCCGAAGCAAACAGCAGGTCAGGCAGCCTCCTGGTGTCCCTCAGGGCAAAAGGGCTGAAGTCAAACATCTTCTTCACTGGCTCAAGAAATGCATCACAAACCAACATTTGTACAAAAACCCAATTATTTTACTTTATTAACATCAATGTTTTTTCATTTTCATCAACAGTTTCTTTTAAATTCCAGTTCTTTATCAACAAATAGAAAACAGACTGTGTGTACAACAGATTGAACCCCTACAGCACTAAGCATTCACAAGGTAAAAATGAACATTGTAGAGTTTATCGCCAGCGTTTTCAAGTCCCCCTTCCTCCCTCCCTCCCTCCCTCCCTTCCTCCCTCCCACCTTCACCACAACTTTCAGGCCTCCCGCAATGCTTGTGGGAGAAGACGTGTGCTTCAGTGGTGCTCGACCCGGGTGAGGAGTAGTCCATTTTAATGGGTGGGGGGAGCGTGTGTGTGTGTGTGTGTGTGTGGGGGGGGGGGGGGGGGTTGTGCTGTTTTCCCCTCGTTCAGATGGACAAACAGCAGTCAAAGATTACTATGGTAGTACAGTAGATACATGGGTGGATCCATTAATACACACCCTGGGACAGCAGTCTCTCATCGGGTTGGTAGATCAGCGGAATTGATCCTTTTTAACAATATACCTTTGAAGCTGTGTATATATCTATGTGTAATTGTACATATATATAATCAATCATAATTATATATATTTATATATATATATTTATAGTTCTATTTCTGTATAAAATAATACCAGGTGTCAGTCCAAAGCGGCCGAGTCTCTTTCCCTCTGGTAGGAATGGTTGATTCTGTACAGGGGTCGTCGCTGACGGCTCGACCTTGCAGCCCGTCTGAAGCGCTTCGGCTCCTTTCGGTGGGCGGGGCTTGGCTCCAGCCGACTGAGCGGACCAATGGGCAGCGAGGAGATGGGAGGGACTTGAAGAGCAACTTTATTCGGAAATCAGGGAGATTCTTTTCTGTCAACCACCCTTTGGGTACAAAAGTCTGTTTTCCTCAGGTAAGGATGAAGGCCTCAATGCCACAGGCTTCTGATGTAAAACAAAAACAACAACAACAACAACAAAAGAACACGTAGAAATCATGTGCTTTCCATTTCTGTACACCTCTTGATTTAGTCTCCTGTTAGCTATTTCACGTCTTGTTTTTAGCTACCAAGTTTACAGGCCAAACTTTAGCAAAGTGTGTGCTCTGAAATCACTTTTCTCAAAGCTGATTTTGATTTTTTTTTCTTTTATCCAAAACGGCAAGTGAAAAGGCAATTTTTTGAGAAATTGAACTGAGTAAGACCAAACACAAAATGTATGACCCATAAAATAAAACAATAATGTCCGATCACAAAAGAAATCTGACAGCAGCCCAGAGAACAGAGTTCCTCTTGTATTAGTATCTAGGAACGTGTTAAAAATACATGTCCCTTGTTCTAAAGTACCCTAAAATAATAATAAAAACAGAAAAGTACCGATTATGAAAATAATTCACCCCCCAGGCTGGGCAGCTTAAGACAGAATAAATGTCCAATGTTAAAATGATTATTACAACCACAAATATACTAAACAATAACATTTAACACAATGAATCATAATATTGACAATAAATGTAAAAAAAAAAAATCAAGAGTGCTCTCTTAGTGCTACCAGTAGCCTTTGACAATCAGGGAGGTTTGGCTTCGACGGGGCAGAGGGGCGAGCTGCCGCTCTGCCCCGTCGCGTCTGTACAAGTGTTGTCATCTTTTGCATTGTCATTGTAATGTTTCTGTTATTATTATTTTTAAAGCAAAAATCTCATGTCGTTGGGTAAGTCGGCGTGGATCGCTGTGATCGGTTTGAACCCCGCGACCTCCGGGTCCGCGCCGCGGGCGCGCGTCCCTTTTGTCCCCTCCCCTCTGGTAGCTGCGAGGGCTCGGGCTGTTGGGGGTGAGTGGATGGTGGCTGAGATGGGACACTTGGCACACGCCTGAGAGGTTGCACCAGGGAGGCTGCTCGGTGGGAGTGGTTATGTTGCATAGTGGTCGAAGCTCCCCAGGTACTCCAACGCCGCCCTGTAGCACAACTGGTACTGGTCCTGAGGAAGAGGAGGAGGAGAAAGAACATACGTTACATATGAAAATGGATGTGGAGATGTTTCTGTGGGGGACGTTGCTGTTGAGATTGTAAAGCCCTTTGAGGCATATTTGGCATTTTCATATTGGGCTATATTCAAAATAGTCGACTAGATTTGACTCAATCACAGCCCCATTTTGGCCAGCGCAGCAATACCCATTTTCATATTCAGCTTTTTGGGCACAAGAAAACGCTGTTTCTTTTAGTCGCTCAAATCTCAGCAGTGAAGAGACTAATTAAATCTCCCTGATGGTATGCATGTAAAATAAATCATAATGGTAATAAGCTTGACCAATACTGTGAAACATTTTTACATTTACTAATAAAGTAACTCTTGTTTTCACTAGAGATTATGTACTTTTGCATGACAACTAATAACAAACTTCTCTTTATGAACTGATTTAAATTCACAGCACAACTGTCTTCTTTAAGGTGGGTGTGAACAGTGAGTGTTCTTACCTCGGTCTGCACCATGGCCGGCCGCTGGGTGCGAAGTGTCTTCACTGTCTGGAAGAGGTCGACCACTCCTTCGTACCTCATCCTCTCCAGAACGATGCTCAGGGTGATGAAGACTCCGGTCCGGCCGACTCCGGCGCTGAAGAGATCCGCACACAGGAGTCGTTACATTTAAAGAACATTTCATTTCATGATTCTGAAATAAATTCATGGTCTTACTCACCTGCAGTGTACAGTGATTGGTCCATCCTGCCCAAACTGTTCCTTGGTTTTGTGCACTTGTCCAATGAAGTCAATGAAGCCTTCTCCAGTTTTTGGCACTCCTTGCTCGGGCCAGTCAGTGAACTGGAATTGGCGGATTGTTCTGGACTGGCCGTCCTAAGGGGCAACAAAAAATGTACATTGAGGAAACACATAAAACAAAGGTGATGTGTGTTGTGTTTAATATCCTCTCTGCAGCATTGTCTTTAATATGCACTCAACAACAACTAAAACCCACAGCACAGGTCCTCCGTCAGTGTCTTTGACTACGGCTAAACTGGGCGTTTTCCCTGCAGTCACGAAAGCAGCTAAATTACACTTGGGATGCAAAATGAATCACGCTGACGACGGGCAGGAGAGAAACCCATCAGGGCTTTGGCTCTCCGGGACCACGACTGACAGCACTGTGACGTCAGCGTGTATGGATTAAATGTTTTTCCTGCAAACATGAATCCCCCCCCCCCCCTCTCTCTCTCTTTCTGCGCACACATCGTATATACAGACCTATATGCGGAAGGAGGAGGGGGTGTGGGATTAGAGTGCAGTGCTGCAGGCCTCCTCATGACAGTAAAGTATATTTATAGCCCATTGAAAATACTGCATCACAGGGAGTTGCTGTACTGGCCCTTGGGGATTGAAGGCTATGCTTTTCATGTATTTTCACAGTGATCCTGGAACGAACGAACACAAACACACACACACACGCGCATGCACGCACACACACACACACACACACGCGCATGCACGCACACAATCCATAGAGCAAGCGCGGTGTTACTAAATCCGGGGTAAACATGTTTGATGGTGCATTCACTTGATGTCAGCCTGTCAGGACAAATAACATGGGATGCGTCCTGATCATCTCTACCTTGAAATCACAGCCAGTAAAACAGCAAGACTGTCAGCATTTGTGTAAAAAAAAAAAAAAACTAAAATTAGGAGGAATTTGGGTCGGCTTGTTGTATTTGTGGAAAATGCCAATCAACCCCCCCCCCCCCACAGATCCACCCAATCCCTCCTCCCCGCGCAGACACACAAGGGCAAACTCAGAGAGTGAGACCAACATACCCGGGCATCTGTGACTTTGAACTCTCGGAGGATGTACTGGGGCATGTTGTACTCTGCCATTGGATCCACCACAAAGTACTGGTACCTGGCCGAACGCTCTGCTGGCCAGTACTGATGGCACTTCTCCTACGGAACAAAAGGAGGGGGGGGGGGGCAAATTTGAGGGAACAATCTTTCTCCAAACACATTGTATAGAAAAAAAAACATGTGCAACGCATAACGTCATCCATGGTGAAAAAGTGCAGGATATTATTAGTTTGTCTCTCTGTAAGTTATGCGATGATGTGCATGGGGGCTTTTGTGATTATGGAGGAGAGCGAGATCAAAATTGTGAAAAACAGTTAAGGGCTGTCTGGAAGGGAAAAAAAGCGTTTAATAAGTGTTTGGATTCTTTAAGGTGAAGTGACACCAGCGGGCGGGGCTAAGTGCAACCCGAACACTGAATACGACATTTTAAGGCTGTGGCAGCGACCTGTCAATCACAAGGTAGCAACGCCCTAAAGCATAGCCTGCTTCCGTGTTACTCTAAATGGGATCACATTTTACCAAACGAACATCACACTGGATTGAAGGAACTAGCTTTGCACTCCGGCTATACATGAGGAGAAAAAAGGCAGAGGATCCCAGAAGTCACCTCTGACAAAGTCACAGTATCTGTTTCCCCCTTTTTCAAATCTTCATGCTAAGTGTTCCCTAGCTGTAGCCTCATATTTAAAGATGTGAGAGCGGTATTAATGCCCTCATCTAACTAGCAAGAAAACAAGCACATTTATTTTCCATTATATGGACATTTAAAGGTCACTCCTGGATTTTTGTGTCCTATGACCACACCCTAAATCTAAAGGTCACGGTTCCTTTTTAGAAACTCAACAGTAGACTTTATTGAGTTCCTTTTCTACCTCGAGATGTTATGTAGTAAGGGTTTCATCATAAACTCAGAAATGTGCCTCTATAGGACTGTCTTCTTTAAAAAAACAGACTATTTAGCTCTCGCTCACACATTTTCCACAGTGTGATGCAGTCAGGGAGTAGAAAAAAGTATAATTATGCATGGAAAGCCACGGTAGCATACTAGTTCCAAACCAGAAGTACTTCACTGACGGCGATAAGGAAGTTAACTTTCAACCAAGTTATTGTTCAGGGTTGGAATGAATTAATATTTGAGATGAATGACGCAAAAGCTCAGCTGAACCAACTGAACTCCAAAAACATTCGACTGGTTCCCTGAAGTGGTCCAATGACCTTCAGAGCGCTGCACACATGCATACAGAGGTTTGCTTCGTGCATTACCCGTCCCATCTCTCGTAGCTTGGTGAGCATGACGACGATGGTGGAGTTGTGCTCCCACAGCATCCTCCAGAAGTCCTCGGTGGTCTCTGCCAGGGGACCCTGTGTTGCCAGGTAGGCCTTCTGCTGTCTATGGATGGAACACCACATGGAGGAGGCAAACATTAAAAACGACATAGTAATTAAGGATTTTAGGGTGCTTTTACAGCTGGCATTATAAAGCACATCACAGAGCAATAACCACAAATGGATCTAATGGTAAAGTGTGCTTTTGTTTCTAGACAGTTAAACCCACCCACACATTTAACAGATAAGATAAAATACATGCAACAAAACTAGTTTGTGCTAAAAAAGCATTTAGCTGCAAATGAAATGTCTTGCTATCCTTGCACTGTTTGTTAAAATGTTCTCAAGGCTAATGCCAACGAGACACATTTCCACACACTTAATGAACATAGAAAATAATCCCTGACAGTTATCACTGTTATTCAGCTATTTAAGTCTGTATAGATCCTCTACATACATACACCCCCCCCTCCCCTTTCCTCTGTCAAGCCCCACGGAATATGAGAGAGAGAGAGAGAGAAAGAGGGCGAGCGAGAGACATGATCACAAAGCCAGAGATGAGCTCATCCACTGAGCCAAAGCAGTGCTGGTGTCCTACGTGACTTGGTTCAGCAGAGCAGTCGTTCCCGTCAAACAGCAGGTGGCAGCAGCGCACTGATCCACAAAGTGAGAGGCAGCTCCAACACACACACACACACATACACACGCTGTCACATGTCTGCAGCACATGAGGTTTTGCATTCAGGTGTATATGTGTAAAGTAGTTTTGCATGTATATTCAGACGACAAACCGAGCCGCGGCTGAACAACTAATGAAGGTGCTGCAGGCGAGGCACTAATGTGAAACCGGGAGATTAGAATATGCTCTGGGCTTCGCCCGCACAAACAGAGAAACAACGGATCGGTTGAGAGGAGAGGAGACAGCATGCGAGGAGGGAAAGGCAACAGAGTGAGGAATCAAATTAAAAAAAGAGGAAAACGGGGTAAAAGGGAAATGCAAAATAAAGAGGTGGTGAACAAAGTAGTGGGAGAGGATGTAGGGAGCAAAATGTGGATAAAAGACTAAAAGACTGAGCACTGCTATCTCCGGCTGGTCATCATCGTGCAAAGTGAAACGGACTGCTGGGGAGGGGGAGAGGAGAGAGAAGGGGAGGAGAGGACATCAGCACAGAAGAAAGCAGAGGACCGCAGAGGAGAGAAGAGAAGAAAGGAGAGAAGAGATTAGAGCGGTAGGAAAGGGAAGAATATGAGATTGTAGGAAAGGGGACCGCTGGAGCAGAGGCAGATGAGAGGGGAGGGCAGAGCTAAGCTGGGGATGAATGCTAAACTTCAAATTGATAGGGTGGACCCCTCTAACCTCCCCATAATGCAGCCCCTAGCCAAAACAACAACAATTCAAGGCACACCACACAAAACTGACTTCTCTGCACACAGTGTCCCGATGAGCGCTCTCTGCATCATCCCACATGACTGCAGCGCTTGAGGACATAGCGTTTCATTTCAACCTCATTACAATGCTAAAACTCCAGCCCGCTTCGGAGGACAGCCGGGGCTCATCGCATGAATCAATGGTTCGGCTCTCATTAGCATAGCATATTATTGGCTTTTCTTGAAGACGCTGGGGTGGAGGGCACAAGAGGCCCCTGTTTAGTTTTTATTTATGGCGGGGCTTTTTAAGTGGCTTAATCACACGGTGCCGCCGGTGCACACAACAGGTCCCCACCCGGATACGTCTGCCATGATGCTTGGATGGAAAGGGAAGATGGCGAGTGAGGGAAGAGGGCAGAGTGTGAAATAGAGGTGTGGAGGAGATAGATTAAGCAGGGGAGCAGTGAGAGGCAGAGATGGAAAGGGTGTAAAAATAAAAGAAAAAGAGGAAAGAAGTGAACACGGATGAGAAAAAAGGAAACACACTTTATTAGGCTACTCTCTTGCTGCAATTATGCTATTTACACGGCAACAATAGAGGGTCTGCCTCTGCTGAGCGCAGCCTCATTAGCAACGGAAGCAGAGAAAGAGGAGGCGGTGGGGGGGGGGGGGGGGGGGGGCGAGGGGTTGTTGTCTCCTTCATGGACTGGTACGAAGCACAACCCCATATTGACTGAATGATGGCATTTCAGCCTCACTAAACGCATCCCCTCGCGGTACACGGGGATGACAGAAGTCAGCTCTTTCTGTCTCTTCTGTGGTACTTATAAAGATATAGAACAGAGAGCTTCCTTTTCATCTTCCTCCCTCTAGGAGGCAATTTGGAATCACAGGGCGGACGAGAACATGCCGTGGCTTCAATATGAGAGTGGTGGCGCAGCAGACGAGAGACACACATCCACAGAGCCGCCAGTAATTTCTTGCAACTGGATACTACCCACCGCAGACTCGTCTTCGGTCCCCTCCCATGCATTTTCATCTCGGCAACTACAAATGTCTGCTATGTCGCGGGACAGTGATGAAATTTGTGTTGTGTGCTGGCTCTGTCCTCTGGGACATTGGATTTAAAATGACAGTGACTCTAAGGCTGCAGTGTGGACTCTCCGATTCAATTAAAGGATGTTTAGATCCACATCAGAGGGACCAAATGGGATTATTGCCCCATCGCAGGAGATAGAAAGTTACTGTAAAATGAATAATAAAAGGCTGTATTTGTTTGCACTCCTGCTCACGTAATGTCCACATTGAAGTTTATGACTCGTTACATCAGCAGACAATTGTTTTTTTCCCCTGAATGCAATTCAATCTGGTTCAATTGGCCGCGTTGGATTGACAGCTGACGTGTAAAAAATGACTCAGTCTAAACAACGCTCTATTTCTTTCCGTTTGAGTTGCGTATGCTGAACACAACTGTGCCCAGTCGTTTAAGCAACCAAACCTCAATGGCAATGTATTTGTGAACCTGGGTTTTGAGATTTCATTCTTCAGTTAGAACGATTGGACTTGGAGACTGAGACAAGTTAACAGCACTGGGAGAGAGAGGCGAGTAATTAATTGCTGGCTTCGATCTTTCCATGGCATTCGTTGATTAAATAAATATGGAGCTATGCAGCGTTGTCCTTTAAAGGTCAAAGTCAGCACTCCAAGCCGACTCATTGTCATCGCCTCCACTGTTGAAATGCTGAGGTTACACTCCTTTGCTGACCTGTAGCCGTCAATGCAGCTGGCGTTGATGTAGTCAGAGCCCTCGACTCCACGGATGGGCTGCAGGCAGACGCGGGTGGACTCAAAAGGCATGATGTTGACCAGGCGGTTCTTGAACTTGTTGCAGGGCAGGTTGGCGCTGATGAAGCGCGACGTGTGAGCTTTGGAGTTGGCCAGTCTCTGTTTAAAAACAAGTTGGAAGATATCAGACAGGGAGGGAGAGAGAGAGAGAGAGAGAGAGAGAGAGAGAGAGATGGAGAGGAAAGAAATTCTGACCTACGACCCGCAGCAACAAACAAGGAAGTCTGAAACGCTTCCCGGGGGAGTCTCTCCGCAGGCTCAGACCTTACGTTCCCAGTCAAGATATAAAAGAGAAACGCTGCCGGCAGGTACAACTAAGTGCAGCGGGCTCGCATCGTGGGCGTGACGCGCTCTGTGCTGGCTGCAGACAGAGCACAGATGGACAGCACAGGAGTGTTTGTGGACAGTCATGGCCCTCTAGGAGAATTTGTATGTGCGCGATGTGGCCAGACTGCGCTGCGTGGAGGCTGCGGCCCCCGAACATACGCCGCAATCATTCTCTCAGTCTTTCATTCTCCGTTGTTGGCAGGACTGTAGATGCTATTATCACTTCAAACAGAATGGATCACGGTCATAAGAGGGCTAATGGCAGAGCCGCGCTGGGACGAAAGTGTGTAATAACATCGCAGTCGATGGCTATCGACAGGAGGTGTGCGCGTGCGCCGGACTGCGGGTCACCTTGAACGCCAGCTGTGTGTGTTTGGGGGACGAGGGTCAGTCGTTTTTGTAATTCTCCATGTGTCGGTGCGTTGGTGTGTTTGTCCTGGTGTGTTGGCATGTACTGATGCCACTGTACTTGTGCCGGCATGTAACGGAGACAAATTCCTGTTTATCGGCTTATTCTGTGAATTAATGAATTCAAACACCCATGTGATCACAGCGTTACAATAGCCTGTTACACCCTGACCTGTACAGAAGGTCAGAACTCTTCAGAGAGGATGGAGATTTTTTGTCTTTAGAATTAATAATTACCAAAAACTCCTGTACTTCCTGTACAGTATCACAATGTCACCCCCTGGAAAACTATCCAGTGGCCTATAAATCTGAAAAAAGCTACTCGGAAATATCTTTTAAGTTAAATGCTTCATGCCGCAGAAGTCTCTTCTTTCACACTAAAAATGAAATAGCCTCCTTTAGTAACACTGATCAATCACCTTGAACTCCAGCTCCATGGCAGTAACCGTCTCTCCGGGCGGCGGCTGGGTGAGTTTCTGGATGTGGGCGAACAGGTTGCGCGCCGGAACCTCGGTGTTGCCACATGTGGCGGCCTCCAGCAGTGCCTCGTGGATAAAGATGTACTGGTCCTCGGTCTGGACCATGTAGTTCCTCTGGGCACGCATGCAGGTCACGTGGCCGTAGATGTCTACTGACTTCTCGTGCTTCATGCGCTCCAGCATGGCATCGATCACGATGAAGCAGCCGGTCCTGCCCACGCCCGCACTGATGGAGGGAGAACGGATGAAATAATTGATGATTTCTTATTTAAAGTTAATTTACTGTAGGCACACACCCACTGCACTTGTTCCAGTCTACACATACCTGCAGTGGACCACCATGGGCCCTGCATCTGGAGGATTGCAGGCCTTCACCCTGCGCAGGAAGGCCAGGATGGGGGTGGGGTACTCGGGCACGCCGTGGTCTGGCCAGGCCATAAACTGGAACTGTCTCACCTCTCTCTTCTCACTGGAGCCATTCTGCAAGAGAGTCAGAGCAGGTTTTAGCTTGCAAAGATAACATGACTTTTATAATAGTGTTTTTTCTATTTTTAAAGAGAAACTGTTTTAGAAGCAAGGTGTATAATCACACTAATTAAGCAGTTTCACTTTGTGATTTAACGTAGCAATGTGACGTGCACCATCAGCTGTCTCCTTGCCTCGTATAGAGTTGAGTGCCGATGACAGGGCGGTACTGTACCTTGTAGAGGGCGAAAGTGCGGACGCTGTAAGTGGCCAACTCCACAGTGTCCAGCATGGTGACCTGGATCATTCCGTAGGTCTCTGTGCCTCGCGACGGCCAGTACTGGTCACACTTCACCTGGCAGAGCAAGAGAGAGGGCACACTGTCAGGACCGAACTGCTGGTAACATCCACCACGAGGCTTGTAGGATCACACTGATTAGCACGGGGGGGAAATTAGAGAGGTCAGAACAAAGGGCACTTTAACACCGTCTAATTAAAACCCAAATACCCGCAGTCAGCTCCTGTACCTGCTAATAAGTCAATTGAATGGAGCACGTGCATGTGTGTGAGCGTTTGAAGTGGGGCTTCAAAAAGGCCACTTTGTCTCTTACCGGGCTGTGATCATTCTCAATCAGCTAATTGTCGGGTGGATAGCGGCCCTTTGTCATGTATGCGTTTGGCGCATCTGTGCTGATTGGGCTGCATTGTGGAGAGACACTTGTCTAACAGGCTGTCCTCGCCCCCTAGTGAAGGGACAGCGGGTCCTCGCGACTGGATACAATGCACACAATGTGCACGGGGCTACATTCACTGTGAATGAGGCTTAAGAACACTGCTTCAGTCTGTGCATCGATGCACAAACTGTTTCAACGTTCCTGCTTCTCTTTCTATTAGAATGGAAGAAAGCTGAACTCAACTCAACTTTCACAGGAACTTTTCCTTGTGAGATCGCCGGCAACAAAAATGTTCTTAGCTACTTCTGAATTATTTTGAAGCATCTTTAGACGATGAGTCACATCATTATCAAAATCCCTCTGCCCACTGTCGGTTCTCCGTGTGAGTTTTCGAGACTAAAACGTGGTTTGAGAAGACAGTCCGTAACAATGCGCTCCACCTACTGTGCATCTTAAACGATAAGCTGCACCCGTTTCCCATGAGTCACGGGCTTTCTGAACAATAGCGTGGACTAAAAAGACAAAACATCTTAGACGTGCGTGGGGAAAGTTTGTCATTACACATAATCGCCGCATGTCCGCTGAACTCCCTTTTTAACGTGTGGAAACGGAGCAAACTGTCAGAATCGCAGGGACAAAGAAACTGCTGCTATTGATTTGGATGAAATTAGAGGAAGAGATGTGGTGCTGCCAGGCTAATCATATTGACACCACAGCACCAGGCTGACATTTGGAAGCGCCGTGGCTGTCTCAGCGAGCCGGTACAAATCGACAAACAAACTGCGTTCGAAACCCCCCCCCCCCCCCCCTCACATTTCACCTCCCTTGGTGACATTTCCCATTCAGAGGCAGAGGTAGACCTCGCAGGAGAAACTCAATTGAGTGATGGGGAACCGCTCGCAGTGCAAACATATGGATTAGCAGTCACCACGGTAATGAATATCTCTGTGCTGTTAGAGGTTTGGTGGCAGATTCTCCCTCAAAAACACACCCACACACACCTACACACACACACCTACACACACACACACACACACACACACCAACCACAGGTCTCACTATCATCTGCTCTGAACCTCGCTTCTCATATGTCGTCGAGAATACAGACCTCTTATCCACACACACACACACACACACCTCTGGTTACTTGAAACCTGACCTTTTAAGGTTTTACTAACTGGTAATGATGGTGCTGGAGAAGCTCATCGTACACGTGGAGCTGCAGCTCTATTTGGGGCACTGCGGCGGTTACTCATCGCGTCAGTGAACGTATGTGAGAGAGAAGTGGACAAATACAGGATGTGTGTTCATGTAAAATATATGACACACACACACACACACACACACACACACAAAAAGGTTATTGGTGGTATGGTCGTCTTTTAGTTTTGTCTTATTCGATTTCTATTCATAAAAGAAAACTTTAGAGAACAGTTAAAAACAGACACACTCTGCAGTCTCATTTGATTTTTCAGAGACAGATCCACATTTCTAATAAATGTAATTTTCAGCACTGATGCAGACACCATTTAATCAATTATATTCTCGGTTAGATGTTTCATATTGAATTGTAAAAAGTAATTGTAAAGCTGTGACAGACATTAGTATCACAGACACTTAAAATGTCATTAAAGAAAATAATCAGAGTTTCTGATTCATGTACACCAGCGCTTCAATAGTAGACACGTGTCGTTTGAGCTGTTAACACATCAATGTTTACTGTATATGGTGATAGTATGAATGGAGGGAATGCAGATTTAAACTCTCCATGCTCTTTGTAGCGGGTAAGAGTGTTTTCAAACACGTCCTTCTGGTTCAGAAGTTCTAGCTCTTTAGAACGATTTGATACTGAAGATTTAAAGGGAAGACACATTTCCACCCCTATGGTGAAAGGCAGGTTTGGTTTGCTGCAGCTCTGTCCACAGCTTTGGCGAGCCAATGGATTCTCAGATGTGTGAGGTTGGGAGTGGCTTAGAGGCCGTTCCATTTCTCCCCAAGCTCCCTATGTTGTGCTGTGCTGATTTTGTCCTTGTGTGTGGGTGTGTGTGTTTGTGGCTGTGAGCTTAAGATGAAAGCAAGATGAGCATGTGCAGCCATCACAGATCTCTCAAATTGCCACTCAGACGCACTAAACATAAGGAAAAGCATTCGTAATTGATGCCTTTATATTCTCTGAGATAGATTGACAGAAAGTGTAATAAAGAAATCACCTTATCAAGGTACAAATGAATGAGCTAAAGAGGTATAGTCTTCTGACAATTTCCCTAAATGATCAAAATGCTCAAAATTAACGATTATATGTTTTGAAGGACCGCAAGTCATTTAAGAGAAAAGGCTAGCCTCTTTTTTTCTTACAGGCTCTATATAGATGCTGAATGATGCAGCTTCCTGTAATGATATTCCACCCACCGCTCCAAATAATCAATGTCTAGGATTTTGGAAATGAACTCTTTCATTTACAATCCCTGTTACTTCCAGTTCTCAGTCTGGGGACTCTCATTTGGACACCAAGTGCACACGCTAATAAAGAAACCGCATACTGGCAGGGCTCCACACTGATTTAACTCCTCCGTGGAATTCATGTGCATGATTCCGTGATGGTAATTAAATAAACCCATCCAATTTTAAACCTCAAGTTGCCCATGTGCTCCTTTCGCTTGCTTTTATTAGCTTGAATATTTTTAGCAGTACATAGGTGTTGTTGGGTGAGCATCCTCTTAACTCCAACTTCAGAGTTCTCATTATAACGCCGAGGCTTTCAAGAGCCAAATTCAGAAAGCGCAAACACAAATGAGGCACTTGGTGTTTATGAAACAGAGGCATGGTGTTGCAAAAATAAATATGTTGCAATCAAGTAATTGAACTCACTGAGCAGTTTGAAAATTGCAAATAAAAATAGGATTAGATTATGAAAATCTAAATATAACTACACAACACATGTTCATATTTCAGCACATTTGTGTGAGAGTATGCACATATGTATCACCATACGCTAAGTTACCACGGCAACACTACATGTTTGGCAAACAAACAGCCGGGAAAAAGTGAAACGGCAGGAAGCTGTTGTGCAATTTCACCTCACAAACAGATTTAGACGGAATCGAAAGACTCGAAAGAAGAGAAGCGGCACAAAGCTATACAGTCCAAAGACAACCAAAATATCCTTTGAAGTGCTCGGGACTTTGATCAGGCTGACAAATCCTGCTTTAAAGTAAGACTGCGTGTCTATATGCCTTCTGGCTTTGTTTGGTGTACTCTCGTCCCCAGAGTTGAGCCACACAGATACATATATATATATATATATATATATATATATATATATAAAAACTCCATCTCCGGCCACAGTTCAATTGTCTTTTCATAATCTACTGCATGCGATTGCATTGAGGCGGAAATGTATTTCCGGATTCTTTATTCATTAGTTTATGGTTTATTATGAGGTAGTCAATCTTCATGAGGTAATTAGATCGAGTTCATACGTTGTTTCTTAACAAAAATGCATATGATGATTGTGATTAAATCTTTGAGTACGCAGTAAATGAATACATCATGACAAAGGGTATCGGATGAAGTCAATGATTGTCATGGAATTAAAAATCCTCTCTCCTCACCCGGGACTTTTCCTCCAGTCTGGTCATCATGACGATGGTGTTGGATCTTTGTTCCCACACCATCCTCCAGAAGTCGCTCAGTGTCTCTGGCAGCGGCCCCTGTGTGGCAATGTAGGCATTCTGCTTCCTGTAGCCGTCGATGTAGTTGGTATTGATGTAGTCACTGCCTGGAACGGCTTTAACCACAAGAAGAAGCCAGGATGAAACTGACGCACTTCACATTGTTTGCTGATCTAGTAAGCTCGATGGAAGCAGAGACCAGATCAAACTCTGAATCATTTCCATTAAAACACATGATAAATCCTGATTTCCCAAGAATATTATGTCCGACATTCTGTGATGAAGCAAAAAGGCTACATGTGGATTTGAGGTTGAATGGGGGATTTCTATGGCAGCATGTACTCGTGCTGGAGGTCTGAGGGGTTGAGTGGATGCATGAGCTCTTACCGTCAACAGAGGTGAGCACCACTCTGGAGTGGTCATAGGCGATGACGTTTGCATAGCGATTCTTTGGCTTGTTGACCTCCATGTTGGAGTTCTCCCAGGTAAACTGCTGGCCCGGATCAATGGACTGTGAGGGCGGGCAGGAGAGAAGAGGAACAGGAGACATGGGAGAGAGAGAGAGAGAGAAACGATAGAGAGACAGAAGGAGAGAGAGGACAGAGGAGCACAAGAAGAAGGAAACAAAACAGAAGCACAACATTAGATTTGTGAGTGTTTATTTGGTATAAATAGAGCAAGATAGGAAGGTTATGGAATAGACCACAATTACTACGGTCTGCTGTCCCACATTCAACCGCAGTAAACCAGGGACAAAAAGCCTTTAAATGGAACATCTACCAACATCGTGTCCCTTCAAAGCCACAGCGGAGTGCTACGGGGGCCGTGGTTTTTTACTGTGAAGGGAGGATATTGTGCAGACTCAAGCTATCAGTACCATGTTTCTGGCTTCACTGCATCTGCTGAAGCTGCCTTAATAGGTTGATAATTTGCATGGCAGAAATATACAGGCCACAGTTTTTGTGATTTAAATCAACAACAGATTTCTCCTATTCCTAAATCTGACTTGATGAAAGTGGTCATTCTAGCAGCGAAATGAACAGAAGTTATTCTGAAGCTTGCTGGCAACCACAAACACTCATCCTCTCCCTTTCGGATGGTCTTATCAAATTATTTAATTCAGAGAAGTCACATGCATGGCTGCTAAGGGTAACCATAATTCTTCCCATTCTGCCCCTCTCTGCCTTTTCTCATCTTCTATTTTTGTTGTCCGTTCCTATCTTGTATTTTGTATTTCTCCCCTTCCCTTTTCCTCCTCTCTCTGATTTCTAACCCTTCCCTTCTTGCGTCATTTGTCTCTGGGGCCAAGACGACCACGGACTGCATACATATTGATCTGGGGAGATATGTGCCGGCCTCCCATCCCTTGGCTCGATAATGTCACAGAGGCTCTCGTTATTCGGAATTGATCCCCTGGAACCATGTCCGCTGATTCCCCAGACCTGTCGCCCCACAAGTCCAGCGGGAGTCGACACCTTTGAAATTCCTGCACTTACTTAACATGGCTGTTAATAGCTTTTTGGTGTCATAACATGACATCTCAAACCATATAATAATAGCTCCACTTTAGGTGCTTTAAATAAAACCTGTTTTATTCAGCTCAGAGGGCAGTTTCTGAGTCACTGTCTTATATTTTGTTTTTAAGAAAGAACACTTTGTAACAGGAAGGAATCAAGGTTTGAACTTGCGTGTTTATTTGCTTCTAAGAAGAAAATGTGGATTGCTCACAAGCATGAAGCGGACGCCCGCTCCTACTTGCTCAGTCCCGAGATGCGTGTGGGTAAAAGGCCTTTTGCTGCTGATGAGCTCAGCAACGGCAATCTCTCTGTCCATGCCCGCCACCACAAAGACAAGGACTTCATTTAAAGTCAAAACGTGTCACATCCGTTCGAGAGCTCAGTGAACAACTCGGATGACAACTAGCAAACAAGTTAGGTAGAGATGGTAGAAGGGGGTGATGAGGAAGGTATTCACACATAATGGCGCCCTGACGACTGCAGCATAACAATAATTCCTGCGATAAGAAAGGACTGTCAGGGGGGGGGATCAGCCGCTTGCCCGATTGGCAAATTCTGCTCATTACCCCAGTGTGCTCGGAGTGATGTGGACTGGCGTTGGTGGCAGCGGGAGTGTGAAGTCGCCCAAAAGATCTGGGGGAGAAGCTATTGAAGCTCCTAGAAGTTCTGTGCCTTAGGGTAAGAAGCGACGGGAACAATTGGCGAACGCGGGCCTTGGCTGCCACTGAGACGGTCGGCCATCTGCCGGGCCATGGCGGGGGGGGGGGGGGGGGGGGGGCGGTCTTTCCGGGCCTGGAGGCGGGTGCCGGGCCGGCTGCCTGCAGTATATAAGCCACTTCCATGACTTGATTCGTTTACACAACATGCCCAGGAGGAGAATTTGCTGGAGAGGCACTGAGCAACATAGCGAAGCGCTTCATTTTAGTGGGGCCTGATTTATTCTATTCATACAAATTATGTCTGTGACGTTGGATTACATTCAAGGGGAAAAAAATAGATAAGCATTGTGTATAAATCTAAGCATCAAATGGTTTTAAATGTTAGATGTCGGGGGTAGATGGTGGTTGGTTGTTATTTCTCAGTAAACACTAGAAAGGGCAGATAACAGAACACTTAAACTAGTTTGGCCTTGCGAGGATGCTCGTGGAAAAGCCATGAGATCACCAAAATCATCTTAACTGGGGATGTGAAATTGCAAGAGTCAGAAGACATAACATAACTGTTTAGGTAACGGTAAAAAAAACAAAAAAAAAACAAACTGATCCATCAATGTAAGCAATAAAGCTGATTAGCGAAAATAGATGGGAACAATCAGAACAAATAAATAAAAGACGCCTCTTGTTTTTCTGTATTCAAGGGTGCCTTCCCTCCTCATCTGGCCTTGCTTCGTCCCCAAACCAACTACGCACCACTTTAAATGCAAATTGCTGCCTTTTATTTGTGAGGAAGAACACTGACAAGAGATAATCCCTCACCAAGTTGCACCGTCTGGAAAATAACATTCTCCGTGCAAAACATCAAGATGCCAATAGATTGCTTAAGCAACTCGCCACGTTCTAGTTCTGTGAAAATGCCTCTGACAGCATCCGATGCAAGTGTTTTCTGGTGGGATTGGTAATAGACTCGTAACAAATGACTGACGAGTGTCTGCGATAGAAGTCGTCCATAATCCTTTTAGAATCCACGCGTAGCAGCCATAAACACAAAACCTCGTCCCAGGCCCGGATGACAAAGGCGCACATTTAGAACAGAGGCCAACACTGATGTGGCGTGAGGTCACGCCTCTTACCTCGTACTCCTGGGAAAAGCGGAGGCCGTCGTTGGCCTTCAGTCGCTCTATGTGGTCCGCCAGGTCAATGACCGGAATGGGCGGGTGCTCCCTCATTCCTGGGAGAGGAAGAGGAGGAGGAGGAGGAAGAAGAAGAGTGGGGGAAAACAAAGAAAAGAGTGAGATCTAGCTGTTCTTTACATCAAACCTGATGTAGACAAACACTGGTTGGACCACGGGGTGAGTGAGGCTGCCAGTGGGACCATGAGGTGGCTGCGTAACGGTGAGCAGAGTGCACTTTGTTCAACAATGCATGATGAGAGGAAGAGAGGAGAGAATATATATATATTTATATATATATATATATATATATAGAGAGAGAGAGATAGCTATAGAGAGAGAGAGAGAGAGAGAGAGAGAGAGAGAGCACAAGTTAAAACAGGCTGGTGACATTTGGTGATATCGTCATGCTAAGTGAGGTGGACAGAGGTGGGGCTGGCACGTTGATGCACATGAGTGACTGGGTGGGCATGCTCCTGGAGGGAAGCAGGAGGCAGACATCGCTCATTTCTGTGGCAGAGGTGAGGATCCGAGTAGGAACCCACGAGTCTCTACAGATCGGTCACGCTGTCGCTTGCCGGAGAAGGAGGGAAAAACTGACTGGTCACCAGCCAAAACTCATTTCTTTGAAAATCTCTTTCCTTTCAATAGGCTTCTTTCGGGCCCAGCCTGGAGTGCTCAGGGTGGATTAATTTCAACCAGCCCCGCCCGCAACTCACTAGATTTCTCATCGCAGAGTTATTGGATGATTTATTGCTAATCTACAGACACAAATTCCCCCCCCGTGCCTCTGATCTTGGCAAGGCTCTGTGCTTAAACGGATTGCTGGGAACTTCCCTCGTGTGTTAAATGTCAACTATAGATGACACGTGGCGAGGCTCTAAAGTTACGCATATACTTTGTAGACAAAAAGGTCGTATTAACGGTAGTGCCTTCATAGGTCATTGTGTTCAGATGAATGACTGCCGGATGCTGGCTTTTCGCCGCGATGGTAATGCCGCTGTTGGGTAAACGGAGAGAGCGAAGCCATAGATAACGAGGCTAATGCAAAGCAAGAGTAACTGTCCGCACTGCTCATCTATCCATGAAACCATCCAGTCCTCCGCTTTGGCGCCAAAAATGTGTTGTGGGGGGGCTTTGCAGCCAGAGGGAGGACGTCGCTGCAGAGGCTACAAGCTTGTGGGCTACAAGCTTGTTGGCCTGTGATGTCTGTCGGGAATGGGATCGGGAGCGAGTGAGAGAAGGGAGGAAGACTGCATGTGTGGGAAATGCACAGTAGGTGAGAGAGCAGACTAACTTGGAGTGTTGGGGCAGCGATGAGAGCTGGGACCTGCGGAGAGACGAGAGTGAAGGGGGGAGGAAGAAGAACACTCAATCAATGGGGATGTGCTCGGTATCAGACCAGGGCCAAACAGTATCTGCGAATAACCAAGCTGGTTGGAGTGTGCAGCGAGTGTTGTTTGCTCTCTCGGGACAATTCAAGTAGTGTAGTTGCAGCTGTTAAAGAGAAGTGCATACAAAGCCTGACTTTAAAACACTCCTGTGACTGCTCAGGCTGAACCGCACTGCCGAGTACAGGGCACCGCATGTTTAGCAAATGTTCCCTCCATTAGAACTTGTGTGTGCTCTCAGTGTTTTGGCCATCATGTAGGTGGAAATGTTATCCCCTGTGATGAAATGTGAGCGGTCAATTTGGACGGACGAGGGCTTTTCTGTGTATGTACCGTATATGCTTTATCTGAGGTGTCAAAACACAAGGGACCTCAGTGTGGCAGTTGCAAATACTATCTGAACCGGGTCTGCTGAGGACAAACCAGGTCACTTTTTCTCAGGGAACCGCAGGCCCGGCCTGCTGAAGTGCCAAAAAAGGGGCAGCCCGAAGTCTGTCTCCCAAACCAACATGGCGGATACATGAGCTGCAACCGGCAAGACCACTTTGAAACAATCAGAATCAGAGCAGGGATGTTACCCTTCTGTGGGGGGGGGATCAAAGCCAGAGAGAGAGCGAGAGGACAGAGGAAAGGACCGTTCAATATTCGTTTAGCTCAACCTTGGGAGTCTCACACAATTTGACAAGCTAGGCGCAGCCATGGTGATTTTTGATCATCGTCACTCTTCAAGCAAAACAGCGAGGTGGAAAAGGGAGGGAAAGAAAGAGATATGTTTGACATAGGGAGAAAGAGAGAGAAAAGAGATTACCCTACAGGGGGAAATGGAAGAGAAAAGAGGTGCAGCGGGAGAACAGGGCTCATTCAGAGCAGCAACGCTGTTTAATTCCTCTACAGGGGTTCAAAGGGGCTGTGTGTGTGTGTGTGTGTGTGTGTGTACGGCAAATGGGATCTTTAATAACCCGTGAGAAGGGATACACGCACACACAGAAGACGAGCACAAACGCGCGTGCGCCAGGGTTGACATTTTCTCTCAGCTCCATTGTTCCCTCCGCCTGGCTCACCTTGACATCAGAGGCAGCAGGACTCATTACCAGCTAGGAGAAATGAAAGGAGCTCATGGAGGGAGGAGCAGAGAGAACCAGGGGGGGGGGGGGGAAAGAAGGAGGAGATCAGGAGGAAAAAGGAAGAAGGCTGGTACCCTGACACACCCCCCCCCACCCCCCAAACCCCAGGCCACTGCACGTGGATGGAATGTGAATCCCTTCAGCCTGCCTCTGTCTACAGCTGGGCACCATGGTGAGAATGATTGGTTTATTTTCCCTTACCAACCTTTCTTTTTTTTAAATCTGAGGATAAATATAACAGTGCACATGCATTTCCCATGGCGACATCTGCCAAAAACCACTTATACAAAAAATATCCATCAAAGAACAGGAAAGTAGGCGTTGCAGAATCCAATTGCTTATGGAAAAGCTGATTTTAGCTGAAAAAAGGAAACTCCTTCCAAAAAAACCCATTGGAAATACATTACAAAACAATATTAAAGCTATGAGTGTTTTCTTTCAGCATTGAAGATGGGATCATCTGATACAATTTATAAGAGGTTTTTTCCATTTTGGAATGAATCCCTTCCAAGTCCTCGATCACAAAAGCAAAATCATTTTTTTTGTGTGAAAAAAAGCATCGACTGTACGTGCACACCTTCTTAAAATGCACACACTGTACTTCTGTACAGACATATGACAGTATATAACACATACAAATACAGCCAACTTTTCAAACTTATAATAAATTGTGTCCAAGTCGTTATTACAATGAACACGTCATTATGGGAATTTAATGGTATTCGATTCCTCGCAACTAATTGTTCCCACGGTTAGTTGCGAGGACACGATCCCATTCGTCATGAAACCAGATGTTCACTTCATGGCGGCCTGCAGGAAAGCAGAAGCAAAGACAGTGGTTTATTACCTGGGGTCTGGTAGTTGAGTCTTCTCATCTCCACGGGGTCAGAGGAGTTGGCCAGCAGGGAGTCTTTCACCCCGCCTGAATGGTCGTCTTTGGGTAGGGGAGATGCCCTTTTCCTGAGGTGGCAAAAACCAGACAGTACGGGGTCAACCACATCCTACCAGGAGCCACTTATGTGCTTAGTCTACACATCACTGTGGCAACAGTTGTTAAAACGAACTGAAGGGGGAATAGCTAGATGATAAACAAGGATGTTGAAAAAAACAAGCGACCGAAGGAATCACGCATATTTTCACTGCGTGGCATACTTGATGAGGTTAATGATATACTTAGTGGTTCTCAAAAAGTAGTTGTGAGGACCAGTAATTTAAGAGACACTGTGCACCAGTGCATCCCCCCCCCATTATATTCCCAAATGGATTTTAATGTGTTTGAAGAAATGCCATTATTTTCCTGGAGAGGGCTATCCCGGGTTGGTTCGCTGCTGGATAAGTGACAGCTGCTGTGTGGGAATGTGTACACGAGCTTGTGTTCGAGTGTAGCAATGATTGAAATGTGTGATTTTCGCTGCTGTGTGTGTGTGTGTGTGCAAACAACACATTGTGTTTACCGGCTTTCCAGATTGAGATGGGGAAAAAAAACAGGCGGATGCTGTAATTAGCTCATCAGCTGGGTGGCACAACACTGGGTAATTAGACCAGTTCTGCAGCACCTGCACTGCCAGGCCAGGCCTTGCTGATTCTAGCATGGTGCAGAACAGCACAGCACAGCACAGGTCGTCCTGGCTCAGCCCAGACGACCACTGCTTTGTCCATCAGCCGGAGAGAGAGCAGCAGAGAACGCAGCCTGCCTGTATTCTAATGTTCAGACAGCGAGCATCTGTTGACACACGCGCGCGCAGTCACACACAGATGTACGTTTTCCCACCTCCAACTCTCGCTTTCACAACTACACACACTCGCACAAATACACCTGCAGAGTCGCAAGCCTTCTGACTGCAAATGGAAACGGGCGTAAGGAACCATCAGGGCACCCTGTGGAAATTTCACATCTCATTGCACTCCATTTGTAAGTGGCGAGCGCGGGTTTCAGGCGGGAGCGGGGCCTTTCTGTTGAAGCCCGGCGCGGAGGGAATACACAAAGCTGGTGGTGCACACACGGCCTTAAACCGGCACCACCTCAGCCCCCGGGGCTTGGGCCTCACCGACCACCTGTTATCTTATGCTGCGGGGGGGGGCTTAAGCTAATGCTAGCAGCGTGACGGCTAATCTATGACAAGCATCTTTTCCTCTGCAGCCAGCAGCTGAGCCAGAGCGTATCCGGTTTTCCCAGACATCACTGCTGGTGCCAGGCTGGACTGGGGGGGGGGAGGGGGGGGATACGGGTGGGAGGAATAGGCATCTGCAAATGTGTTCTCCACGTCCCTCATCCCCCCCGACCAAATCAGATGTGAATCGCACTTTAGTGCCGGGCTAAAGCAAACATGGCAGCAATCTCAACGGAGTTATTCATCTTATACTAAACGTGAGAGTCGAGACGTGGGAGAATGCAAGTCCGTGCACACGCAGTGCGATTGTAAAGGGAGCGCTTAATGAGGGGAGAACAGGGCCCTTTGTTAAGACTCCTGCCGTGAGGAAGCAGGGACAGAGAGGGGGGGGGGCAAAGGGCTAACAGTGGAGGAATGGAAAATGTCAGCCTGAAAGATGGGAACATTTATTTTTCAGCAGTTTCTTTCTCCATCTGGCATTTCCCTCACAATGGCCCATTCAGCAGCAGGTGAAGCCTTGGCATATTCAGATGAGGCAGCTTCTGAAGGGGCGCGTTGACACTGGCTTGATAATGAAACACAACAGGCACACAAACCAGGGCAGGCAGGATGATCTGAGGAGGAACACTGGCACTAGACGTGGAGCATGCACCGGTACACCCAGGTGACCTGGGGGGATGTGGGGGGGGGGGTTCCTTTGACCCTGGTTACAAAAGGGCTGCAGAGTCAGCTGCTTCTCATGTCTCATAAAACGAGAAAAATCTGATTAAATAGGCTTCTTTTTATATATATTTTTTGTGTGTAATGCCACAGCTGAGAGGATGCTGACAATGCAACCCTAAAAAGATGACGAATATGTTTCACAACACAAATGGAAGGGACTCGGGCGGTGAAAGATGAGGTTGTGTCTGCTGTAACAGTACCCACCTTTCCTGTTTGCTGCTTTCACAGAGAGCGAAAAGAGACAGGGGAGTATTAAAAGGTAATTGTTATCACCATGGAACTTACTGCTTTGAAATCCAGAACTATTTTCTGAGCACTTAAACCAGTTCTTCCAACAAAAGAAAGTCACAAGCGCAGCATAGAAAGTTATCTAAACACTCACAGGAGACTTGAGGGTAACCTCATCATTGTTCACTGCTCCTACCGGTCTCTCGGCAAAATACGCAGGCAGCAATGACAACCCGAGGTAGAGTGCGATTATTCCTTTGCACAGTGAAAGGAGCACACCGCCACCTCCCAGCAGTCTCTCCTGTCGATTTGTGTCTACATGGAGAAAGAGCTTCCAGACAGAGGAAGCGCTACTCAGCAGCGAGCTGTCTCGAGGCCTATTATTAACCAGTCCCTTTGTAAGTCTGGCAGAGAACGCAGCCACGCAGCAGTAGATGGCAGCTCGGAGAAGAGGAGCTGTATGATGTGAACGGGAGAATTTGAAATGGAGCCATCGGGAGAAGATGGACTCAATCGGTCTTCTTCCCATTTGACGGTATTTTTTTAGGGTTTTTGTGGTCAAAGCAGCTAAAATTGCTGTGATGCTGTGAGACGGCTAAAGGACGCGGCTTGCTATTTAACTATGCAGCAATTTCATCAACACCAACTTATTTCATCGATTAAATATTGTTCAATTGTATAGCTGTTGCTGCTTTTTTTGGTCCCTGTGGTCCCTCACTATATTTGAATGCTTTTTGAAAATGTATCTTAAGCTGTTTGGTCAATCTTTATGTACATAATTATGTATAGATTTCTCTTGTTGGACTGTCCACTTTGCTGCAGTGGGCTTGCAAATGTCCTCACTGTGAGACTACTAAGGACTGCCTTATTTTATTATCTTGAATAAAAAGACATTCGCTCCAATAAACAATTTAAATCTGCAGAGGTATAACACAATACAAAAGTAACCAATCCAACAAGTTTAGTTGGAGTGAAAATGTGGCCGTATGATTTTATTTGATAATAAAAATTGACAAATCATTTCAACTTTAGCGCAGTGGCAGCTGAAGGGCTTCTAAGAGATATTGACTGAGCTTAATCCCTCAGATGCCTTCTGTTTCTTATTTGAAATGACCAACGATGTTGGCCAAAACACACTTCTCACTCCTAACTAAAGGTTTTTGACAGCCGAGCTGTGCTTTTCATTAGGGAGGCAATGTCAGCTGCTATTTGGGCCAAAAGCTTTTCGGGAGGAATGAGGATTTTCTGAAGAGAGCATCCAACCCATCTTGTCATACTGTATATTATGGTAAGGGTGTGTAATATTACAGTTTGGTGTGTGAGCAGCATGTTGCAGTAGTAAGTCCTGATGCAACCAAAAGAAACAAGTGCCTTCTGACACAAACACAGAGGAGCACGACGGAGAACAGCCTCTTACTTCTTAAAGAGCAGGATGGCAATGACGATGATGATGATGAGGACCACAGCCAGCACTGGGCCCATGACCCACAACATTTCGGGTTGCTCCGTTCCCTGAGACATAGTTGTTGTGACCTGGATTGGATCCGAGTAGGGACTGGCTGAAAATGTCATCTGTAAGCGATAAGAAGAGAGCAGAAGAAGTGCAGGTTTGTGAGAGCCGTCGCTTCAAAGCTATAAGATGTTTCACTTCTCACTTAAATATATAACAGGGTTAAAAAATTCCTAAAAAGCCAAAAACAGTCCAAAAATTACATGGAAATGAGATGAAAACATTATGTTTAATGTCAGGGTAGATTAATAATCATAGAGGAACAAGTCTCGGATGATATTAATTTAGTTGAAACTTTTCAGTTGGCTTTCTATATACTATATTCTGTATACTAGCTTGGTGAAGAACATTACATAAAAACCTTCAAGACATAGACTAAAGGAATGTTTCTTGAAGAGGCTTACATTGAAAAAGCATAGAGGTTATATGTTTCCCTTCCATACATTTGAGAAGTGGCAAACATTTTGCAGACAATGACAGGCAAGCTGGTCAACCTCTATTTCTTAAATTAAAGAAAAAATAACATAAATCGTGGATTTTGTAGTTTTTTCCGTAGCTGATGTAGGAAACTTTGAACTATGAAACACATAATAAATAGCGCTACGTTTACCTTGAAAAGAAAAATAATAAAATGGTTTCCTTTACCCTGAGAAACAAGCCATTTCATGCTTGTAATGGGTCACAGCTCAAGGATGCAGCAGAGAAAAACAACTCGACTCCCAAAAATAATAACCTTTTTGGCTTGTGAAGTAAGTGTTGTTTCTATTAAAGCACTGCATGGTGTTCATGACAGAGCAAGTGTGAGACAAGAGTGAGAGCGGCAGAGACAGAAAGGCGGGGATGAGTGTGCAGGTCCCCTGGCCGCTGAGATAAATGGGGGCACAGGAGAGGACTCATCTCTTCTTCATTAGTGTTCACACCGTGACGGAAGAGGAGGAGGAGGAGGTTAGGGTGCGTTTCCACCTTGGTTGTAAATGAGACATCTCAGCGCTCCTTTGTCTTCAGACGAAAGCGTGGGGGGGAGGGGGGAGGGGGGCTGTGTGAGTCTGCCTCTGAGGTAGTGGGTGCATGGTGACGCAGTACAACGTCTAAAGGAGGCGGGGGGGGGGGGGGGTCAACTGCACGGTAGCAAGGTGACGGATGAGAATGAGAAAAGGGGAGGATCGAAGCATCCGCCGTTAGTGCTCAGCGGGCCTCCTATTGAATGAAGATGGGAGATACAGGTTCTGGAGGTGGTGGTGGGGGGGGGTTGCAGAAGGGCATGGTTGACAGATCGCAGCCCCTCGAAAGGAATTGGGCTCCCAGCATGCAGAGGGAGTGGCGGGGCGGCAGGCAGCAGTAATCCGGATCATTAGCCGCACAGCAGCTTGCTCTTCGGCGCCCAGGCAGATATTAATTGGAAAGATAAGCTGAGATGAGCTCAAAGAGCGCTGCGTTCTGTCATATAGTTCTGTTATCTCTCATACTCTTGGGAAACTGCCGAGAAAATGTACAGTACGGGTGTGTGAGCGTCACAGCGTGTCACAGTCGCGTGCGCACACAACAGCGCGCTCGATTGTTATTGGGTACGATTCACATTTTCGTATTAAAGCAGCCATGTTTTTCCACTTTCCGTCTTTGTCTTCATTCACACACGGACCCACAACCAGGCACATGAGGCCTGGTTCTCTGCTGTTCTGTGTGCCTTTGGGAAGAAGCTATTATCTACAAACAAAGAGAAGCGGCGCAGCGGTAGGACACCGCTGATGTGAAGACGCCACAAGGCTTCCTGTTCCTTCGGGAGGGCCCATAAAAAGGCTGTAGGATGTGGCCCTGCAGGGGGTCCTGGGAAAAAAAAACAACTTTTTTTTTTTTCACCGTAGTGTAACAAATGATTGCGGCTGTGCTTTCAGTGAAGGATAAGGGAGCAAAAGCGAGAGGAGTGGGACGAACAAAAAGAGAGGGCTTTTTGTCCGTTGGTCACGGCGAAGTACTGGGATCATCCATTTGAACGGCCCTAATATCTGATAAAAGCTCAGTCACGCATCTCCTAATGCCTCGCACAGTGGCATCACAATGGAGCAGTGGAGGAATGTCGGAGCCTGAGAGTGAGTGAGTCAGAGACATAAAAGCAATTAAATGTGTGCTGTCAGTGGATGTGCATGTGTACATGCACACAGACACGGGCAGGTGTGTGCACGTGAAGGGCCAAGGTCTGCAGAGTATTGATAAAGTATCAACGTAAATAATAGTCAGGCTTTGCATTTTTAACCTCAGCCGACAAACACTTTGATCAATTGAAAGTCTCAACTGTAAATGACTGGCCACAATTGATTGGAATTACGGTTGGACAGCTAAAGGGAGACCTGAGCTTTCACGACTTCTTATAGAACCGCTGTCCCGACTGAGAAAAGACACATGAGGCTTGCAGATCATGCGTACACATAGCGACTAAGGATTACCCCTGAATGAACATACTCCCTCACAAAGGTACCCGAGTGCATCCGCCAGCCAAAGAGGAAGTGTTTGGTGTGAGCATTCATTGTTTATTTTCAAAGATCCTCTGAGCCTCCCCGGGTGTGTGTGTGTGTTTGTCTAGGTATCACTCGCTGAGAGCGTGTATGTATGATTGCAAGTGTTTGTCAAAGACAAAAGAGAGAGAGAGTGGGGAATGAGAGAAGGTAATGAGTAAAGAGCCAGTGAGGGCAAGGCAGAGGATGTAGTAGCAGTATATATACCGAGTCAGCCATTTGGCCCGTGGGCTGCACGCCCCCCCCCCCCCCCCCCCGCTACCCTTCCTCCACCCGAGAGCGACACAGGCGCGTTCATTTCGACTCGGCGCTGACCCCGCCAGCTCTGCGTCTCTCCAAAAGTGGCTGAAATGAGCCGGGGGGGTCGAGCACCAGACAAACAAAACAGGCAAAGACGGCGCTACGTGTCAGGCCGCGTTCCCCGGAGAGGCCGGGGGGGCCCCACACTCTCCTCGCTGCTGCGTGACACGGGGAACAAAAGCGAGATGGTGCCGAAGGAGGGCAAGACAAAAGAGAGAGAGAGAGAGAGAGAGAAGGTGTAAGTACGCCTTTATCTAAAAAAGGAACAGAAATGTGGCCGGTGCGATGATCCTTCTCATTCCAGCGGTCGTTCTCCCTTCTGCTCTCATTTTCCTCCTCCACTGCATCGACCCTCACGTGCCCTCTTGCCCTCCCCCCGCCCCCCCCCCGGAGCACCGCACTTCTCCATCTCCGGGCAGAATAGCGAGCGTCCACATATCTAGAGGGAGTGCTTGAGGGAGATCCCATCAATGTTGTCTGCATTCCTATTAAACTTAAAAACTTCGGCTTGAATGTGCTTATAATCTCTGCGAGAAAAAAAAAAAGAAATTGCGTTTTCATAATCCTTGCTTGATATTTTCAAGGAAGCCAGTGTTCCATTTTAAGGGGTGTTTTGAGCGCAGAGCACCAACAGAATTAGTTCCACAAAGCCAATGTCTCTTGAGTGAGTAGAATTTAAATGCCTGAATAACACTGAGCAAAAAGAAGAAAAACGGTGGCACACACACACATTCTTTCTACCCGACAAGTGCACCTCTTGCTTATCAAAGGAAGGAGCACCAGTTCACTCCAGCTTCACAGGCGGGACGGGTCAGAAGACAAAAAAAAAATATGTTGCTTCCTCTTTTCCTCTCTCCGACACCTCCTCTCCTCTCCCCATTACACAATATTTCATGCTACCTCCCTCCCTCACTCACTCTCTTCTTGCATTAAATGATACTGTTTATACACACCCAGCATCTATCATCCCATTTCACACTTCCCCCGGCTTGTTTATCTGCCTTGGGTGCTGGGGAGACATGAAGGCACCCTCTCTGCTTCTCTGCTTCTTCCTCTCACTCTCACTCTCTCTCTCTCTCCCTCCTTCCTTCTCTTCTTCTCTCCTACCACTGCCGGCTGCTTGTGGCCCGTTGATACATACGACGGCTTGTTAAGCCCTGGCGGTGCTGTTTGATCTACGCTGAGGGACTTTGGGTGGCGGCAAGGAAGTGTAGTAAAGACACAAGTCATTTGCTTCAGTACTTGTTGTCTTATTCTCCCGGGTCTGGTGAAGATCCTGCTGGAGGCAGCTTCTGCCAACTGCTCGCTGCACGCTTTACCTTCTGTGGACATTTGTGCTTGGTAATAAACGTTTGCGAGCGGCGCATTGGGGGCAACAAAAACAAACACTGCGGCGGCTTCCCAGAGAGCGCGGTTGGGGGATTTGTGCGGCGATCAAGGACAGACGCCTTTAGTCACGTCCTCAGAATTCCGTGTGTTTTTGTTCACGCAAAGAAAGCAGGTTACGGGGAGAAATGAGGACATCGCGATGTTCACATGCAGTGCAGTAATGTTCCTACTGTAAAGTGTATTTTTTAAAATCAAGGACGGCATATTTCGAGATCATTTGATGCCGCAGAGTCACGTCTCGGTCTTTTCTTCTCTTCAGCAGCAGATGCCAACTTATTCAGACGTTTTCAGTCTTGCAAGTCTAACTGTATATAATTATTTACTGTACAAAGATGCACTGCAGCGAGGAACAATCTTTTCTTTAATCTCTTACAATGTCTTCGCCCTGCACTTGTGCACATCAGAACACTGCAGGAGTTACCCCAAGAAAGGGAAGGAATGAATTCAGCTGTCTGGTTCGCATGACGTTCCAAAGATGAGATAATCGCAGGTGTCAATAACTAGGTTACTGAAGGGAAGGTAAGCACACTGATTGACTCGCCCTGTGAGTGGAGCCTGATTAACGCAAGCGAGTTAGTCTAAAGGTGGGAGGGGGCTACACAGTTTAAGGAGGGGGAGTTGACAGAAAAAGACAAGTCTTGAGCGTCACCGATCACCAAGCGTGCATGTCGGGCAGGTGCAGTGACAGTGTTGTGTGCGATGGGGTTTAAGCATTTCCTTTGAAGTCAAGTGTATCATGGCTGCCCACTGTAGCCTCCTCTGCACCTCCCTCCCCCTCTCAGAGCGAAGGAGTGGGGGATTACTGAGGGGGTGGGGGATGTGGGGTGGGGGGGGGGGGCTTTAGAGACATTTAAAGCAGCATTTCAAGGGAATCAGGCCTGCTTTAGAGACTCCCCAGGCCACATGACCGGGCCTTCCTCCTAACTCCAGCCACGATAATCGATCTCCTCTGCTCTCTTCACGGTCAAGGAATATAGGGAGAAGGAGAGTGTGCACAAAATAAAAAGAGCTGAGAGAGAAGACAAATAGGGGAAAAGTCTGGGATTGGGTTTTGGACATCGCTCTCTCACGCTCTCTCTCTCTGTGGTTTCCCCATGTCCCAGCTACTGAATATGCATGTTCCGGGAAGTGGAGAAGCCCGGAGCAATAGCGGACTCTCATCCTTCCTGCAGTGAAGTTTACCCCAGACCGTTCGACAACTGCATTGTGCCTCCACGGAAAAAAAGTTGAGTTGTGTGTAAGCATTGTTAAGAAATCCGCGCGAGGCCCTGCTGGCTGCCGTAATGGCCAAGCCCGGTCTGTGATGTCATTGCTGACCGACAAGGGAGTCGTAACGACAAGCTGCAATGACTTTTAGACGTGGCCGCACTAAAGGGGACGGAAAGTGGTAGTAAAAAAAGGAAAACAGTTTGGCTTGCCTGTGCCATTTTGGTAACGATTGAGGGTCAGCATGGTAAGAGTCACTGATCTACACCCACTCACCCAGAAAAAAAAAAAAAAAAACATGATTTGTGCTGTCAGTCAATGGTAAGTGAATGAAGGTTGTGATCAATGCATGCCTCTTACATAATTAGCAGTGCTGTCTGTTCCTTCGAATCTGAGCACTGCCACGACAAAGCAGAGGTACTCCTGCGAGCTGGTGAGCGGCTTGTTGATGAAGCCGTTGTACATCTTCTCGTCCCCCACGGTGAAGGCGGGGGGCAGTGAGGCCAACTTGGCAGCGATGTACGGCTGGGAGGAATCCAGGTGACGGCGGCGCCTCAGGACGGGGCCTTCACTGGACTTGAGCAGCTGTGAGCACATAGAGAGCAGCGGTTGAGGGTAAGGACCTGACCTCAGATCGCCTTTATGAGAAGAAATAATGAGTAAAAGCACTAGCGAAATAGCAAATAACAACACTTCCAAATCATATATAATGAAGCCAAAATGCCCTTTGCTCAGTAATATAAGTTTGCAAACAATGCAGCCAAGTTATGAAGTGAGCAATTAGCGCTTGCCTCCAGCACACAATCTCAGCATGACTGCCAGCCCGCTTGATAAAGGAGCAAGAGCACACTGTGAGCATTGTGCTGCATACAGCAGCATTTTGTTTTCCGTCAGTGATGTCTTGTGTGCTCCTGCAGATGTAGCTTTATTAAATCATTATGTCAGAGGGAGGAGACAATGGCCTGCTTAATGGTTAATGACTGAGGGAGTCCCATCTCTCTCACTCTCTTGGTCTCTTCTGCTATTTCTTCAGGGAGCTTGCACAATAGCGATTCAAACCAACGAGCCTTGCAGTTTACTTAAAATATATGCTATTAATACTTAGGCATGTAATTTAGCTTCGATTCTCTCGGGAACAACAAAGACCTTTATTCAATGGAATAATGAAGCAGTCATACATCTTCATCCTCATTTGAATATCGTATGTAAAACTTTGTTTGGAGAAGCCAAATCCTGACTATTAGAACTAGAGAAATGTGAGTGTTGAGCAGTTATTCATAATTACTGTCCTAATATGTTAATAGCCAAAAACGATTTAGATGACTCTTTGTATTCTTGAGCAGATGGGTACTGGCCGCAGACCTGGCATCCAATCAGGAGACATTCCCCACCTGCCCAGAGTGAGTCATTGCCGAAAATCTCTCTGCCCCGCAGCCCCACCCTGTCCCTTAGCGCTGGAGGGTAGGGCTAATTAGCTCCAACAGTGACTTCCTACCCAGTTGGAAGCAGAGACGCCGTGACCCGGCACATTAGCATACCAGCCACCAGCTGGCACTCACCTCGTCCAGGTCCATCTCGTCTGGATTCTTCCACCGCCGGGTTGACTGAGACACCGGAACCACCACTATGTAGTACCACCTGCCAAGGAAAGTAGAGCTTACGTAAAGAGAGCCGGGATCAAAGCGGGCCAAGCGCATTATTAACACAGACAGAAACATTTAGCAAGACATACTTTCGCTGTGAGGCTCGCTGGGCTGAATTCAAAACTTAAGTGGTACACAAGCGGGTCCCAGCAAGGTCAAACGCAGGCGGATTGGCACTGCGTTCTCCAATTAATGGCTAATCACGAAGAACATCTGCCATGTGGACTGGAACAAACACTATTCCAGTGAGATGAGCCTTCAGCTCATAGTGATCCCCACAGGATTCCTTAGGTTAATAGGACCAGCTATGTGTAAACTTGTGCGAGTTCTCTTACTGCCATCATTTAAAAAAAGAATGAAAATAGAAGGAGAAGGAAGACATCAGAAAGATCTTCAGGTTGGGGTCCAACTGAGGAGTAAGGAAACAAATGGAGGAACATGCCTGTTGGTACACAATGTACAAGCATGTCTTTATTTATGTGCTGGCTCTCTGCTGCTGTTTCTCTCATGTTCTCCCCCAGTCTCTCTACTCTCAGCTCAAAGCGCCCCCCCCCCCCCCCCCCCCCACTGCGGCATTCAACCACTTGTAAAATCAGCTGCTGCTGACAGGGAAAGCAGCTGCCTCTCTCGCCTTCTCTCCAGGCCTCAACTTTGTGATTTAACAGTCAGCCAAGTCTGGGATTGGTAGGAGACATGTATAACTAGACTCTTCAACCCCCGCCCCATCCACCCTTCCCCCCCCCGCACCCCCCGCCCACCTACACACACACAGGCCTCCTCTCTCCCATCCCCAATCGCATGCGCTCTTACCCTGTCAATCTGAGCTGGAGCTTGGCCAGCCCTGACAGCCTTGTAATCTTTTTACCAATCAACCCTGTGAACTCTCCTACTCAGACGTGTCAGTAAGTGCGCGTCTGAAGGAAAGGCTACACTCGCCCAGGTTGACAATTTGAGGCAAAAGATAATACAGCTCCACATGATGTTAAAAGCATCGATTATCATCAGCCGGCGGGTCATGAAGTCGGCTCAGATTAAAAGTTTCAGTTTTAAGTTTCAAAATAGGATTAGTATTGATCTGATAAACGCAAGTGGGCCACCCGTGTTGCTGTAAGTAATGTTGCTGCATTAGGCAAAAAGTGATGTTTATACATTGGTTCTTTTTGTCAAGATAAATTGTTGAAATGTTGAAACCAATCAACACAAAAATGATTCAGTGATTTAATTGCCGCACCATATTTTTCGGCACATTCTATTACTAACAACCAGCAATAATATGGGTCCCATATCATAAGACACTTTAATGATCTCTGATTGAAAGCTTGGTCACTGCAGCAGCCAAGAATCAAAACATAATTTATTCTTCATGCTAATTCGGGAAAACTCAACTACTGGCTCATACTAATTATTATCTACAGCTGGCTTTAATGGGCCTGTGTGCACACTTCCAGCTGCACTGACCTGACGCGCGTCGTAGTCTGGACACTGGGCAGGTTGATGGTCATCTTGCCGCCCTGAACCTGATGTGTGCTGGGCTTGGTCTTGATCAGGTCTGGGGCGGTGCGGATGGACACCTGCTGCTGCAGACCCCCGGCAATGTTGCCCCTGCTCGTCAGCACAAAAGAGTAGTCTGTGTCCGGCTGCAGCTGCGCGATCAGCTTCCTCTTCAGGTTTCCCTGCACTTCCACGCTTTGCTGGTTGTACAAGATCTGCGAGCGCACGAGGGAAAACAGATGTAGTATTTTAACTCCCTTTAAAGCACACAAAGACGCACACATGGATAGAATCAGTCGGTCCTAAGGGAGGCAGCCATCTCATCATGTGCTCCATTGTCACACTGTCCATCGGTGCATACTCGATAGATTTTCACACTTCAGATTGTCTTTGCTCCATTACCTTGGAGTGGGAATTGATATAATATAATTCTGACGGATGATTACAAGTCACAAAGCCTGGATCTGGCCATTTCAATGTATTAGTGCAAAGTCAGTGCATTACACCTGGTTGAATGTTGCTGCAATAAAATGATGGTACCAATATACGCAAAGTGCCCGTTACAGTAATACGTTTCCAATGAATAAATTATGAGAAATTATTTTACCATTGTTATATTGTATGTGATTTAAAGTGATACATACAGTATATGACACAGTTAATGTAAAGTCTATCTACATGTATAGAAATTAAAATTGAAATGTTGTCACTGACCTTGAAAGGCACCTGGGATTTGTAGTTTATCGGCAAATCCCAAGTGAGGAGGACCGAAGTTTTCATGACTGCTTTGACACCAAAATTCAGGGTGGGAAAATCTAGAGTGGGAAAATGATTCAAATCTCAACAAGTCATCCTGTACACCACAGATTGTGATCATTGTAATACAATTTCACACTACTGTAGAGCATATTCCACGGCGATACCTTACTAAAGTTGACCAGCCACAAGGGGTAGAAAGAACATCAACAATCATTCACGCTTGGTTATGGATCACACAAAAATAGCCTTCATCTCCCTAAGCCCACTTGGTTTATTCCACCCTGTTCGCAAGGACACATGCGCATCAGGCATCTTTGTGATCCTGTGGCAGTGGGAATGGCAACATGTGTCTTAAAACTAGACGTCTCTCCCAGCTCAAGATAAAAATGAGAAATCTTACATGTAGAACATTATAAAAATGCGTGAGGAAGTTCATGCTGGGTATGCAGCAGATTTGTGCCTAATGGGTGGGAGGATGAGGGGGCATGGTAATGTGACTGTAGCGTGTAATGAGATTAGCACTCTATGAATCAATAAACACAGCAGTGTACTGTACCGAGTGGCGGGGGAGAAAGAGGGGGAAGTGATAAAGACAGAAAAAGAGCTGTATATGTAAATGCAGATGCTCACTAATGTCATGGGCAAAGTTTGGGGAGTGTTATGTGTGCCTGTGCTAAACATTTCAGCCACGGCTCCTACCATTGGACATGGTCCTGCTCTGAATGCTGGGGCTGAGGGGCCCCCCGCCCTTGCTGGTGAACGCCTGCACGCGGATGTCGTAGGTGGTGTCCGGGTTCAGCCCCTGGATGGTCATGTGCGTGTCGGCCGTGCGGTTTGTGCTGTTCTGCTGGCTGTTGATGTCCCTGTACACAACCGCGTAGTACACGATCTTCCCATTCCTTTCGGCCACCAGGGGGGGCTCCCACGTCAGCTGGGTGCTGGACTGGGTCAGGCCCGTGACTTGGAGGTTGAACGGGAAGCCCGAGGGCACGTCTTCCGGGGTGCTGATCTCCTTCACGTAGGCCTCGCCGATCCCTGCGCGGTTACGGGCGCTGAGGCGGAAGACGTAGGTGGCGCCCTTGTGCAAACCGGTGGCGGTGTAGTGGTCGTCCGTCTTTCTCAGCTCGCGGGAGACGAAGGGTTCCTCATCGGTGCGCTTGTACTGCAACTGGTAGCCCATCAGCTCGCCCACCATTTCCTTGGGCGGCTGCCACTGGATCAGTGCCGTGTTGCCCATGGTGGTGCTGATCATCATAGTGGGCTTGCCGGGCACTGAAAAGGAAGATCCAAGTTGAAAGTACCCTCAAATTTGGGGAAAGCTTGGTATTTGTTTTTGGCGAAGAGTTAGATGAGAAAGTGTGTATCTACAGTACATGTTGAAATATGGTCTGGGTGTTGAGGCTAACATACATATAAAAATAAAAATTCCCGTCACGTCTTCTCATCAGTTCTAAGCCTTAAACATAATACCATATTATTCACTGTGAATACATATCCTGTGTTTTGCAGGAGAACTCTGACCTGCACCAGTGGTGGTGATGACTTTAGCTTTGCTACGAGCTCCGTCTCCCTTGGTGGTGTACGCTGCTACAGTGACAGAGTAGGTGGTTTCAGAGTGCAGTCCACCAATAATGGCCTCCTGCAAAATGGAAAAATCCCAAGGTCAGAGTTTAAAAAGGAATCAGTGAGTCTGAGCGAGACCGCCTCGACGGCAAAAAAAACCAACCAAACAAACCCCTCACACAAGCTCCTATCACCTTATAAATCACACACGGCACCAGAATAACCCCATACGAGATTTAACCCTCTGTGGAATCCACTTGTAGTATGTTGAACAATTTGCCCATAATATTAAAACTAAATGTGAGCATTTTACAGAGGAAGGTTTTGAAGGCACGCAAACAGGACCAGGAACTTTTCTTGGTCAAGAAAAACTCCTGGACCCGACGGTAGGTCACACTCTGAACCCAAAGAACCAACATCCACATGAACAAGAACGTCACCAGTGTATCAGTGTTCATGTCTGCTGCATTGATAAGCATGAGATTATACCCAGACTGTGGCGAGTGTTGTAAAAACACCACTTAATAAATAAAAGATAAACATACAAATGTTACACATTCAATTTTCTTATTAGCTAAGTTCAAGTCTTGGTATATATGTTCCTCTGCATTTCAATGCCAGTTGGTTTAAACAGTCTCATGAACACAGAAACACGAAGGTGGTCGAACAAACAGACAACAGTCAAAAAACGACAAGCAACTGAGCTAACGCAGTGTTATTGGAAACCCGCTGCAGTGCTGGCACTCACTTCACCAGACTGCATCCGTCTGAATAAAACCAAACGCACCCACACACGCTGGAATTAAACACTCTGAGCTTGCACAAAGCTCATTGGTAAACAGGCATATGTGAATACTCATACCCGCTGATGCATATGCACTAAATATAAATACACACACTAAAGTCTGCATGCACGTAGAGGAAAAAAAAAACTAAAAAATGTTGGAGCAAACAATGATGAACACAGACATTTGCGCACACACTCAATACCAGGAAGAAATGAATGCCCGAGGCTGGAACACACATTCTTCAGTTGTGTGTTGACTGGGGCCACTGGGAGGACGAACACACCGAAGCCCACGAGCCTTCCTGCCGGAAACCCCGCGCAGACTTCTCAAGCTCCTCGTGCGGCTTTGCCCCAACAATGTTTCTCTATCTAATGAAGGTTTCATTCCCTAATCATTGAAGAACCTTCCATGGTCTACATAAGCCAGCTTTGTTTGACAATGCTTTTCACCGCCTCTCTCTTTAAGGGACATTTGGTGCTCCCCTTACCAGCATTAGAAAATGCTAAATTGCTGCATCATAAAACCATTTTAACTTTATGGAAAAAGTCGTATTACTTTAATCATACAAAATGGCTTTAACAGTCTCAGCAGTAGCAGCCGTTAAGATCTTTTCCCCTATTTTGGCAAGGTCAAATTGGGTCTAGTAACCCTTTTTAAACTCAGCAGAAATAGAAAAAGCAAAGCTTTAAAGTTTCCTTCAGAGCAAACGCTTAGAGCAGCACCAAAGGGCATTACAGAGATTATCAAGTCTTCTAGTTATAGAAATGGATTCTTCTCTGCAAGCCTCCCTACGCTACTACATCCCAACTTGGAAAGAAAGTGTCAGAGGGACAATGGGCAGCGTTATCTAAGTAAATATATATATATGCTCTAGAGCTTGCTGGAGCACAGCGTTTTATGTGGCCCTTTAAGTCGTGATTCACATGAAAAATAGCATACTCATCTAAAATCCTACTCTCTCTGAATGTGCCATGGGTCAAAAGGAAATGCTAATGTTTTCGCTGTTGACATCTGTCTGTGGCGAGTCACACTGCATTAGTTACCTGACACACAGGCCGCTATTGCCAAAGCATGGCTGCTAAAGAAAAATAAAGATGCGTGAGCAGATGTCTTCCTCTGACAGCGTCTGTCAGGTGCTAATCAACACATTAAGAGCCCAGGGAGCGGAGGCACGACTGACTCATGCCATGTGGGTGTAGCTGATGGAATCTGGCTGGATTCCGTGCACAGAGATGTTGGTCTAACAGGCTGTTACAAAATAAATATAATGATCTTCAAACATCCCACTTTTGTAAAGAAAGAAAACATCCAGAGCTGATGTAGACAGCTAACCACCTGCAAATCAACACTTGCAGCTGGTCCCTGGATTGATTAACCAGTTCTTTATGTTTAATAATATAATAATAACAACAACAAGAACTTCTTTGCCCCCTTGGAGTGCCGATTACAGAATTTCTTACCCTGATTTCTTTTGAATTTCTGACTAGGAACAGTGAGCGGTGCTGTATTTCTGCTGGTGTGATCGGACATCTCGGAGGTAATAAGCCATAACAAAGGGCTGCGTGACAGCCAGGGAACAGCGAGCTGCCATGCAGGCAAATGAAAAGAACATGATAAGCTAGTGGCAATCTTTGAGATGTGTGGTGCAGATAAAACCCACAGCTCCTCTACTCAGATATACATGTCATCTGGAACAGGGGGGGGGAGACAGCTGGTTAGGCAAGCCTGATTAATGCCGGCGTCACCCTGTGATGGTGACACACAGCCTTTGACTGGCCCGGGGGGGTTTTTCGTATGGTAAAAATGCTTGAATATAAGAAAATGCTTAGTGGTTGCGGTAGCTCCTGGAGAACATCACTCTCACACACATACGTATAAAAACATCTGGAACCATTAGGAAACGCATCTCTTGCTGTGGTTGTGATTGGGTTACGATCTTCCCCGAGGATTCCCTCCGAGTGGATGGCGAGCAAAAAACAAAACAAAAAAACAAACCACACGCAACTCGTTATCTAAACACACCAAGCACACACAGCACCCCCAAATGGCTCGAGGGGAGAAGAGCCTGCCCTGCAAGCCAACCCAGCAGCACACATGGGGGTTACTCACATGCTCGGTGGACTCCTCAATATTCCACTGATGGGAGAGAAGACACAGGACACAGGATGGGGGAGAGAAATGAGTCAGGGACAACACAACAGGAAAAAAAGCACTTGTCTTTTTTTCACTCAAAGACTGATGATTGTTGGTGTCAACATGCAGTAGAAAAAAAAAAACGGAGGGAGAGATTGTGATGGAAGTGAAGGGGTAAAAAAATGAGGAAAAAAAAAGCAGAGATGAGCAGCATGAAACAAATTTGGAAGCCGAGTTGAGCAATGGTTGTGAAATTCATTATTGTTTTGAATGCACTGCCTTGTTTCTCATTTGCCTATAAATCCAATAAAAAAAAGCTCTCTTCCTTAATCAAGGAAAACATCCATGCCGTATGATAACTATCTCATGGTGTACATAATGCGGAAAATATGCAGAATCTTTGAAGCATTTCCTCCTTTCAGAAATGGAGGGAGGGCCATTTATTCATTATATTTCAATATGTTTTCAAAATGTCCCCCTTGCTCACTGTGCAGGGCCAAGTGATTCCTGAGGGAAGTGAAAGCTCATTCTGTGCCGCCGGGCTCCGTCGGTGCCGAGCGTGAAATCCTATTACCGGCGCTGCTTTACCAGCCCTGTGACATCAAGCCCCATCGGTGCAGAACGCAACTGCTGGTGTTTACCAGCAACCTCGCAAGCGCAGTCCAGCTCCAGCTGACCGGTCCACTGATGGGTGGTTTGGCTGATAAGGGGCATCAAAGATGGTGACGCTGACGCGCGGGGGCACAATGGAGCGGGAGCCGGGGGTCGAGGAAGAGGGGCGGGTGAGGGTAGTGTGCAGCTGCGACGAGAGCCGTGGTGGAGCGAGGGAGACTGGGAGAGGGATTCGAGCGGTGATGGGAAAGTCAACAGAATCCTCTAGTTGGAAGGTTGTTGTTTACCTACGTTACTAATTATATTACTATCATTATCAAATCATGTTTGTATTTGTCCAGATTTGAAAAAGCAAAGGTGAGGTGAACGGATGTTCACTGTCTTTGAAGTTGAGTTTTCTGACGTTTATAATGAAGATTTCCCTGGGAGGCCGCAAACTTTTACAAACTAGAGGCAGATTTGATTTTCAAAACTTTAGCAAATGAAACCAAATATATTTGTTTTAGCTAGCATCTGCAAACCATTAGATGCAAATAAAGAAAATGCATTTTTGGGGGGGTAATTTAGGTGAACAAACTAGTTTATACAGTGGAACAATGATTTCACCACTAAAGTCAGCAGTGTTTCCTGCCTTCCTGCTTTCCCATCATTCACTTATTGCCTCTCCAGACTCTCAAAACAATGGGAGTGAGCCTCACACGTCGCTGATTCATTGAGCACTGGGGGGGACCTGTTCATCATCCTCCATTGACTGCTGCCATATGAAAAGACAAAAGACAAAAGGTCCTCCGCCCTCCTCCCTCGCGGAAGGGTCTCCATCAACGACCTGCTAAGTGAAGCATGAGCAAACCCTTTGTGTGGCCCCGGTTGCGAACCGGTCGGGACACTTGTGTCAAAAAAGCTGCTGCCTGACGCTCCCCTGATGTAGCGGGGCACTAACGGGGACCATTTAAGAACAGCTGCTACTTAACTCCATGAACAACAGTTTGCGGCGTGCCTAATTGCTTAATTTGTTTACCGTTGGCTCCACTCAGTGTGTCAACAGAGCAGCGAACACATTAAGGTTCGCAAGAGTTCCTATCTCATCTTGGGCTTAATCCCTCTCTATCGCTACTGCTTTGGCTTTCTGCTCAAATCCACGGGAGAATTATAAATTATCCTCCATTTTTATTTGGAATGGCAACGCAAGCTGAAAACACATCATTGCTGATAAGCGTCGTTTGTGAAAACGGAGCGGTATAATTTGCAGGCGAATGAATGCAAATGTGATGACATGGGTTGAGATGTGTGGCTATAAAAATGGGAACGAGGAGAGAAGGGGGGGGGGGGGGGGGGGACGAGTGATGCGGAAGAGAAGGAGCTGTCATGATTGATGGAGTGAAACGGGCTGAGGTGCTTCTTTTCTCTTTTTTTTTGGATTCACATTCAACTCCAATCTGAGGCGGCGAAGGCCGTGGAAGCAGTGAGGCGTTGCCTCGCCCTGCTCACACAGGGACACACACACACACACACACACTCATGAAAACGCATGAGTGGTCAAACAAAATGAACCAGCAAAAGTAGTGCTGAATAAAGGAAAACTTGTGCAAGAAATGTATAGATCCACGCAGTGGCCAAGGGCTTTAGACTCAATCGATCTATCTATATTATATATTACATCATAAATAACATGTTCTATAAATGGGCCTATAGGTGATGAAGCCGGCTACGTGGTGCGTAGTAGCCCACTCAGGTCCCAGGTCACTCCGCCATTAGAAACATGGTTGGAAAGGGGTTGATAACATCACACTGTTAACATGGCCTCTGGTTTAAATTTAGCAGGGAAATGAGGGCGCTGTGTGGGCTTCGGCTTGAAAAGAAAAGAGGAGCTTTAAGCTGCCCACGCGCAGGCAGGCTCTCCTCGTTCTCCTCCCAGCGCTTCAGCTAACCCCCGAGAGATACGGAGCAAGAAGTAGAGAGACAAAGACAAGGCGAGGGGGGTCATACAGATGTTGACAGAATCTGCAATTCCAAAAAAAAAAAAAAAAATCTGTGATTGAAACCCAAGGTGCGTTTTCTCTGGAAAGTGGTTCATTTTTTTTTCCTGTACCTCCTGGCAGGAATACCGTGCGTAGAATGCAGGTGAAAGAGTGGATACGGGCCTGATTTCACAACACATTAGGTAAATTCTTGAGAAAAACACTGGAAGAATTTTTTACTCATCAATTACAGGTGTTCATTTGTGGGATTTGCATGAATCTAGGATGAGCCATGACCTCTTCTCAGCCAGCTGGAACGCTTACTGCGGGGTTGATCTCACAGTGAGCATGTCTGCTCTTGTTATCCATCATGTTTTTTCCACTTGTTGTTGGGTTACGGGAATGAAAGGATGTGTGAGAAGAAGGAGGGATTGTTCCAAAAGCCAGTTGAGCGGACGTGGACGAGGGGTGGGGGGGGGGGTACGTCGGCTGACTGTGTGGTCTTCAATGACGTCCCGGGCAGGTCCTTGCAGGTTGGCTTCTCAGCGGCGTCTCATAGAAAACAATCTGTTGAGATGACTCAATCAAGGGTAACCAACCTGCACGCAAGCCTCGGGTAATTACTCAGCCGGCTGCTCAGGCAGGAAGGGTGCAAAAAGGAGACACAAGTGGAGCCGAAAAAAAGAGAGACAATAGAGGGAGGGTAAAGAAATTCAGGTTTCCGCCAAGAGGCCAAGGTTCAAGTTTAAGGAGGTGTCCTGGAGATCAAACTGAACAGCTTTCTTGAGTGGAAAATTGCAGTGTGTCACAGGGTTTATTGTGTGAACTTGGCTCCAATGAGACGTGCCGTGGATTTGCCGTTTGCACAACAAGTAGGGTCACGTTCAGTTCAGTTTTCGTAATGCAAAACAAAGTCGTGGCTGTCAAAAACACTTCCAGGATGACGAGAAGCCACCGTGTTGGCGTGTTCTTTCAGACCAAACGTTGCGGCGCGTCGGCTGATCTCTAGTTCACAGTCAAATAAAAACAAACCTGCGAGAGAATGGCGCCGTGGGACAAAGGTGTTGGGCTGTGTTTGGGATTTGAGGGTGGACCACTTAGCCAGGTGTGGAGACGTGAACGTAAGAGATCAGCCTCACTGTTATTGTCAGCCGAATCCGGCCAAATGTACCTTGGCATTCATCACTAATCAAAATAATGTTGCCTGAGCGATGATCCACAAGCTCCTAGTTGGGATGTAGCAAAACTTAAGGTGACTTTGACAGTGCTTCCTCTTCTGTAATGATAAGACTGTAGACAGCGAGGGGGGGGGGGGGGGGGAGGATGTTTGCCAAAACAAATTAGGGTTAATACGCCACTCAAGGGCATGGCAGTGTACACTGCCTGGGAACCGAACCAGCAAGCTGCTGAAAACGCTGCTCAGAGACTCTCGCTGGGCTGTCCTGATTCTTCTGTGGTGGTCCTCGCGGCCCGGGGAGCGCTTAGTTGTTCAAATGAGATCTCCATGAGTTGGGCCGCCGGGGTGTGCGAGTGAGTGCGTGTTCGCGCCAATGTAACTGCCGGCAAACAATCAGAAGGAGGCTCTTAAAGCTGGTCTCTCCCGAAGAGAGGGAAGAAGTACGAATGGGGTTTTTGGGTTTTAAAATATTCATGAATCTCTGAACCCCTCTTAAGGATTACAATCTCTCATTCATCCCGTGGTGTCACATAGCTCTGGGCCATTCGGTGCAGCCTGCATTAATGTGTTAAGGGCGGTTTCAGGGAAACTCTCATTTATAAACATGGTAACAAGGCAGTGCATATGTATTACTGCTAAAACCCCCCAAAGAGAGGTGCATTGATTCCACTAAGCCCCATCCTGATGGAACACATATAAAATATTAAATAGCTATTACTATAGAATTAGAATGGATCTTGTTACGGCAGCTAATCCAAAGCTTTGGGAGCAGGCTACCAATTTAGAGTCAAATGTCACATGTGGAGAAAGATGAAGAAAAAGGGGGAGAGGGGGGGACCGCAGTCGACAGAAAGAAAATTCAGTGCGCGTCACCCGGTATGGAGGAAATGAAGTGTGAACTCAGCAAATGGAAAGGAATACGGAACCGGTGGAGAATGAAAATAAAAGGGGAAATGAACATAAGACAGCTTTCGACAGTGAAAGGGAGGCAGGGAGAGACCGAACACGAGTGAGACATCTTCCCCAGTACCTGAGCCTCTGGCAAAGCAACGTCCATGATGTTCGGCTGGCCTCGCGGTTCACCGTTTTCCAGTCGAGAGAAAATCACTTGGTAGCCTCGGATTTGGCCGTGCTGCTTCCCCTGCAGGGGCGGCTTCCAGGTTACCCGGATTGCCGTGGAGTTTATGGCCTCAACTTCGAGCTTCCTGGGGGGTGCTCCGGGCACTGGAAACGGGGAGGAAGAAAAAGGAGGGTGGGGGGGGGGGGGGAGAGGGACAAATAGGGGCGAGGGAGACAGGGAGGGAGGAATGAGTGAAAATGTGTCGAGTTGGTGATTTCCTTGACTGTGTTTTGTGATGAGGAGCCAACACACAATATAGACTCAGAATTTATCTTTATTTTTATTTTTTAATAGCCAAGAATCTAAATCATCTCCACAGTTAGATCTAGCAGGTCCCCGACACACCCTGACGCCACACTGCAGTTTCTCATGCGGTGTCTGTAATTTCCCTTAATTTCCGTATGGTATTCTTGGTGTTGCAGCAAACTTCAAACACATTAATTACAGAGGAGCAGCCACTCTCCATCAAACTGCAAACAAAACAAGGAACGAGTGAGAAAAAGAGGCAGAAGAACAAAATGCAGAGGGGGAGCTCTGCTCCACGACCAGAAGAGAAGAAAACAAGAGGGAATTTAAAGAGTGAAAACACAGGAACGCCGTTCAGGGCTCGGAACCGCTGGTGATGAGCCTTAACCTGCCAGAAATGTACAAGTCCCAAAAGAGAAGGTGACCCACTATCCGACCGCGATCGCCTCATTAACTCCAAAATGCATCTACAAGCCAGAGAGAAATGTGCAGGACAGGTTGAATATAGTGAAGGAAAGTAGTCACAGGCAGCCCCAAGCAAAAGAGTCTGAGAGCACTCTGCTAAAAGGGGAGGAGTCAACCTACCATCCTCTTTGGTCCTCATCCTCACCGGGGCACTGTCAGGGCCCGGGCCCACATTAGTGTGCGCCCTCACCCACACCTGATACTCAGTCCACTTCTCCAGGCCCTCCAGCAAATAGCTGGTAGCTTCTGCGCCGATGCCCATCACCTCGTGCCGCTCCGTGTCCTCCCCGGCCAGCGCCTGGTAGATGACCGTGTAGCGCACGATGGCGCCGTGGCGGCTGGCGGCGGGCGGGGCCACCCAACTCACCTTGAGGCTGGTGGAGGTCAGGCTGACCAGATGTACATCCTGAGGGGGAGCGGATGGGGCTGCAGGGGGGAGGGGAGCACAACCACGTGGACGGGGGCACGGATCAAGCAAACCAAAAAAAAATAAAAAAATAAGGCAAACACAAGGCAAAACTATGGAAGCTTTTAGTACAGGAGAGAATAAAAAAAATGTAATATTCAAAATATTATATATTTGACTTGATGCATGTCAGCTACTTGGTAATCTGGAATTGCAAAAATGATTGGCACTCATACGAAAGTTTGAATGTCAAATTACATTTTTTATTATACTGAACAAAAAGCTTCCATGCTAAACAGGATGCTACCTCCGGACTGAGAGACTGGCTGCAGGAACACATGACCAGTGGACTGCTGAAGCTGTGTTTGGAATCTGCATTTACGGCAGAGGCCAAGAAACTACAGGGCAGGATGAACCGAGGTTTCAAATGTGCCCGATTTCCACAAGGCCACGTTTTTATGAAGAGGTAATTTATCCCCAACTGCCCTCCCCGCTGCAGAGGCAGCTATAAACTGCCCATGGATGTGCGAGTGTGTGAACAAGGGCCCCGACAGTGTGGACTGGTGTTCACACGTTGATGCAGAAGCTCTCAACGTGCTCGTCAAGGCCGCTCGGCGCTGCAGCTGTGATACACCCGGCTGTCATGTCACACATAAAGCCATCATTTCCATGTCATGAACATCCACAACTGGGTTTTATATAATATATAAGAATAATATTGATTGATATGTCGGGACCTCTACTTTGTGGATTGTAATCAAACTGTCAGTGTTTAAGAGAAATAAGCTTTTGGTTTTCAAACTACTGTTGGAAAGGACATGTTTCATTTCATGTTTGGCATAATATTCACATGGCAGATTCAATTATATTTCATACTGCTATGTTCTATATTTACTAACTCCTCTGGCATGTCCCAGTGCATGTAGAAGTTGAAATAAAAGGTACAGTTAAGAGTTGGTCTGGAATAATAGGGTTATGCAATAAATACGATTATTTACTACAGCCACAGTATCAAATCTATGTACGCTCTCAAGTCCGGAGGTAGAAACAGAAAACCAATAAACTAGTTTAAAACAAGAAACAATGAAATAAAACACAACAACATTCATATATTTCGTGCATCTAACTCAATCAGAGTCTAGTTCAACAACGAAAGAATAGCTAAAAAAAAGGAATAAAATGAACCGAGGAAAAGGAAATTCAAATCAGGGTGTTATTACAAAGCATGCCCATGAAATTATTATTTTTTAATAAGCAGAGCAATGAACAGTTTCCTGAAATATGAATCCAGTAAACTAATGCCAGTACATGAAACTCAACCTTTCCAAACCATTGAAGCTTAACAGAAGAGAAGCGGCTCTCCTAAGGGGGTCCCTGAACAACAAAAGGAGCAGAAAGGAAACTACAGGGACCTAAAAACACTGTGTATAACAAAAAAGGTGACAGACTTAATCAAAGTAATGCTGATGAGTGCTCAATGGAGTCTTTTTCACTGCCGTCTTTGGTTTCCATCCGTCTGTCTGTTTTTTTGGCTTTTGAGATAATCATTTGTTTAAAAATCAGATTATGAATTGCACGTTGAACCATTTCAATTACCTTGCAAATGAGATAATTTCCTACTCTGTCTTGGGTAAAGCATCATGCGACTTTTACATACTGTAATGTCCTTGGCCGAGAAGCGGAGTTGAAGAGTTTCATCACACAGCTGACATGTTCATTGCTCTGAATTTTTTAAAACGATACTAACCATTTTAAATGCAGCACTAGAAAATGTCACACTTTCCCTCTGCCATTTGCCTCAGAACCCTCTTAAGTCTGCTGCTTATTTCATGCACACCATGCTCCTGCCGCATGAAATCCAAATTATGTTCCCTCAAACGATGTGTCCTTGTGACTCCAGCTGTCAAGAGCCCCAAGGACGGACTCATCACCGCTCGCCATCTCAATTGGCGGTTACGTAAGTGTGCGGCTGTCAAAGGTGCGAGCTCTTCCATGTTTTTTCGGTCTGCGCTAATAGGGAAAGAGTTCACAAAGTGAAATCAATACCGCCCAACCGGTTCGATGACGTCTCTTCTCCTCTGGACTATTGCTGCGTGACACATCGCACGCTCAACTTCCTATGCTCTTCTCCACTGCGCTTTGTCCGCCGCAGCCAGATAGTGTTGCAGGGTTCTACGCCGCTTTTTGTGTGCTGCATTCAAGCCAGTGTCTGAACGTTGAAAGAAGGTATGAAAGAAGGTCTCCACTACTCAATCGTCAAAGAGCTTCGGTGTGGACAGAAACTCCATTCTGTGCGCGTTTCTGTAGCTCCAAAACGTGACATACGTCTGCTCCCTGGCGGATCAGGTCGTGTCCGTTTACTGATTCACATAAAGTTCATTCAATGTGTTGGATACGATTAAAAAATAAAGGCAGAATTGTATTGGCCCCTCGAGGTGGTACAAGCATTGTGCCACCGCGGCAGAAATCGGATAGCAGAGAGTGACATTTTGAGTGCTCGCACTATAAAAGCACATAATGATATAAGGCAAAAAAGGAAAAAAAAAACACACAACAGCACAGCTCACAAATGTGGGAAGATGACACATTTAACGTACCTTTGACACTGAACTCAGGGCCTGCCCTCAGATAGATGGACAGGAGGGTTAGTGTTGGTGACAGAGGGGAGGCGGGGTGCGAGTGCGAAGCTGACCGGGCTGCCTGCACAGTCAGCCTTTTTGTGCTGTGCTGAGATTGACTTTCAAGTTGCCGATGCAGCCTGATTTTTAGCTCGAACGAAACTCAACTTTTGTCCTTCCTAAACCGAAACCCGCTTCGGGCCCCGGGGCCGTCGGAGGCCGTTGCTTTGCGAGGCCGCTGGTTAGTGGACAACGTGGAGGTTGAGACAACAGGGAGAGCGGCCATAGACTTACTGGACTGGGCGGTGCGGACCTTGATGGGCTGAGTGTAGACGCCTAACCCCATCTCAGAGCGGGCCGCCAACGAGAAGTGGTACAGGGTGTCAGGCTTCAGACCCTCCACAGCGTAGGAGCCCGCTGGGTTGAAGGTCACGGGTATCTGCAGGGCATCATATCAAGCGGGAAGATGTGACTCGTTTAAAGTCACAAGACAGTTAAGCAACTCTTTTCATTTGTTTTTGTTGTATCGTTAAAGCCGAGACTGTCGTCTCTCCCTCCTACAACGCAGCCAAACGTGAGAGCGACTTGTTCCAAAAAACTAACTGTCCCCTTTACGACTGGTGCAGCAGTCCAGCAGAGGTAAACGAAGGGACAACTCTGCTGTTGGTTACTATAGTAAATCTTTAAATAAATCACTGAGGAGTTGTATTACTACAAAAACATAGCTTCTGCCAAAGCTTACTATTCAGAGAAATTGCATCATAAATAGAAAACTAGGTCAGACAGCAGTTGTAACTTCCCGTTATTCTAACCTTGTTCTCGGAGCCGTCCTCCCAGTACTGCAGCTCATACTTAGTGATGGGGTCCTGTACGGGCCACAGCCATTTCAGCATTATGCGGCTGTCCAGCTCGGCTTCGGCCTCAAAGCTGGACGGCTGGGCAGGGACTGGGTACACAAGGGGAGGGGGGGTGGGGGGGGGGGGAAGAGGACAGGAGTTGAAGAATGAAAGAACAAAAAAGGCCCCCCACAGTGTCAGCAGCAATAACCGCTTGTGACAGGCAGATACATGTAGCGTTAAAGCCTTAACACAGTTAATTCAGTGTAGTCTCACTCATGCGTGGACTTTCATATTCGATACACACACAAACCACATGACACGTTCTTTATAGTTTCAATGTGACTTAAACACATTACACTACTGAATGCACAAATAAATAAATAATCAATAATGAATAAATTTGGACACTGAATTCAACATCTAGACCGGGTGGAATCAGTTTTAAAAGCCTTGATGTTCATCAAAGACATGATTTAATGCACCGTTCAGGAGCTGAGTTTAAAAAGCAGGGAGTATTGTGAAGCCATTCAGTATTAATTCTAATTTTACAGGAGACGCTTTTCATCTTCACGCCCTCTCAGCTGGGGTCGGGTTTTTGTGAAAGCTCTTAAAAGACTCGGTCCATTCAGTGTCTTCTCAAAGTCTCTTTTCCTTCAATAGTTGCTAGAAGCCCGTATGGTCTTTGTGGTTTTATAGACTTCTGCCCAGGGGTCCAATATCAGCGGTGCGAAGCGCTAACCACTCCCATCAATAAAACCCTCTGCTATCATTCGTTTCTTTCTAAAGAATTGGAATTTAGAAGATAGTGGCCAATAAAAAAAGGACTATGGGGTTCTAAATTGACCTGGTTCTCCTCCGTACTCCTTCCTTGAGTTCCGGCTCGACTGTCTTCAGCCAGAGTTCAGAATTCTCTGTCACTATGTTGAGTGACAAATGAAGTACGTAAGCTAATAACTCCACACAAAACTTAAGCTGACACAGCGTCAGCAACCACCATCAAGCATAATTGGTGCTGGTAAATGAAAAAAGGATCATGTGTCACATATGGTTCTGCACACACACACACACACACACACACCGGTTGGCTGCTCACCTCCCTGCTGGGTTTTGACCTGCAGGACGCCCGACGCCGGCCCGTCGCCCACCGAGGTGAAACCCAGCACCTTGAGGCTGTAGGTGATATCGGGGGTCAGGCCCGAGATGGTCGTCAGACTGCTGTCATCGGTGTTGTGTTTCTGCCAGGTGCCGATAGGAGCCTTCATGTCGGAGCTGTAGTAGACCCGGTAGCCCCTGATTTGCCCGTTGGGTTCAATGGGCGGCTCCCACTGCACCAGCATGGTGCTGGCGCTCAGCATGCGGGCTTGGACGTGCAGAGGCGGCGAGGAGGGGGCCTGTTCACCGGTGCGCGTCTCCACAGGGTCGCTGTGCGGCCCCCGGCCGATGTTGTTGACCGCCATGACACGGAACTCGTACTCCGAGTAAGGGCTAAGTCCGCCGATGCTGTATCGGGTCGTGGCCACGCCCTCCACCTCGTAGAAGCCAGTGTCCGGGGACTTGCATCGGTACTGGATCATGTAGTAGGAGACGGGTTCGGGGTTCCCAGAGTCCCAGGTGAGAGTCACGCTGGTGGCCGTGGTCTCGGTCACAATGAGGGAGGTGGGGGGCTTTGGCAAGGCTGACGAGAGAGAAGCAATGGTATTAGCTTTGATGTCAGGAATGGATTTTTAGGATGTGTCGGTAATTTGAGAGAAATTGGATGTCTGACACATTTGATACAATGATTCTCAAAATCCGGGCTCAGTGCAGCTACGATCGGTTCTCATGAAAAAAAAGGCATGGATGGTCAGGAAATTGTCTGTTCTGTAACTTATAGCACTGAAATGATTGTTTCATAAGCTAATCCTTCAGCCGTCAGCAGCCATTATCCCCAAATGAATGGAAAAGCTAGACTGAAATCCCAATTTTCTGTTTTATAAGCAGCCTGGCCATGATTGACAATTCAAGAAAATTGCAAGAGTGGTTCCCGTTGTGACTCTAACAAACACGAACAAAACAAAGACTCTTTATGAAGGCTTCCTTGACAACAGGGGTTTGTATTGCTGTGGTCCTTCTAAATGACTGCGTATTGATCAGTTAAGTGGAAATTGGGATCAATACGGAGGACAAAAGATAAAGGAGGCTGCGACAGGTAGACAAAAACTTGCATAGTTACGTAAACACAGGGAGAAGAAAAGATGATTCAATAGACTCAGAGAGAGAAAAACACACCGGCCCTGGCACTGATGGTACCGTTCACCTCGAAATATCTGTAAAACACTCGGGCAGCGATCATGTGCAATCGAATGAACCGCCAAGCACCACGCAGTTCGTCACGGCAACAACCTCCCCAGGGAAGAGGGAGGAGTCTGTAAGTGGGGGCCTTACCTTTGACAGTGACCTGAGCAGTGGCCTCTATCATGCCCAGAGAGGAGATGGCCACGCAGGTGTAGTTGGCCGACTCGCGGATGTTGGTGACCTCCAGCACGTTGCGTCCCAAAGGCATCTCTTCCTCCTTGGTCAGCTCCACCTGGCCCGTCGTCCACTTGACGTAGGGCATCGGCGAGCCCACTGCCACGCACGTCAGGTTGACGCTGCCGCCCGGCATCACCTCCTGGTTGGTGGGCGGGATCGAGAATCTGGGCGGGACTCTTCGCACTAAAGGGATGCAGAGAGGCGGGAAAGCGGTGAACAGGATGGATAACGTCAGATGAATGGGACAGTTGACGTCACACGAATGGTCGAGCACCGTGACGGGGCTAAAAGCTAACTGGGCGATGCTAATCGGGCGGAGGGCCGATCGCTTTTGTCCTAATGTGCAGAACAGCACACAATGGGAATAATGGTCCCTGTTACAAAATGGCTCTAGATATTCACAATAAAACTTTGAGGGGTTATTTTATCCAGCCGACAAAAGGGGATATAATCAATAAATAGCCCTGTGACTATGTCTGGCCCTCTTTTGTCAGTGTCAAATGGTAGCAGAGTTGCATCATGGAGAGACCCTGTGGAGATGGCATTGTTTGATTTCTCCTCCTGCTCCCTGGCTCTCTCTCCCTCTCTTTGTGCAGTTCTGATATGCAGATAGGCCGACATTAATAAGGGTTCCCATGGAGACTAGAAGGGCTCGTTGACGTCGCCAGGGACGAGGCGAGCACCGAATCCTCAGCCTCGTGCAACACTGAAAAGCTGGCCCAGAATAAACAGGCGGTCAGCAATTACATGTGATTTGTTTTCGACCAAAATAAAGATACACAAGAAATTTCTGACACATTTACACCTTTCGGATCTTTTTTTGGTAACTTTGGCAACAACAAACTCACCCTCTGGATATTGAAAAGAAAAGAATAAACTCAGTTTTATATAGACATCCATCCATTATTAGTTTAGTTTATTATGAAAATGCTGAACATTTTCATAATAAAATGCTGAACATTTTCATAATAAGTAAGGAAGTAGTGTACGAAGCAGGTGCTCAGTCTTTGACAACTTTTTATTTATTGTAAGTGAAGCTGAACGTTTAAGCTCCTGAGTGAGGACCCGTTAATGCTATCCTTCGACTGCTGGTTGCATGTATTCAAAATACGACGGAATGCAACTGTCCCTCTGCCCGTTTCTCCTAATGGACTACAACATCTCTACGTCTCACTGGAAATAATAAAAAAAAACCTTGACTGTAATTGCTCTTTTGCACTTGCCTCAATAAATATGGATTTTCAAAAGCCTGCCTGCACTTCCCCATTGCCCCAATCCCCCCCTGCCAACCCTCCACCTAATTTGAACCAGAACGTTGTTATAGCCATGCTTGTTATTTCCCTCATTATATGGTGAAATGGAAAAAACACTAAAGCCCTTCCTGAGATTCCCGTCGGGAGAACCCAGGTCTTCTGGACTGGACCATAATACGACAGGGACCTGGTTTACACCAAAAATCATCAAAATTCATTTTTTTTATCTATTCAGTTAAATTGCTTGGCTCAATATCAAAAAAAAATAATGATTTCCCAATTTCAAACCAATAACCAGACAAACAATTTAACATTGAGAACAGTTAGTCAGCAAAGGTTTAGGACAGAGTTAAGATGACCATTTTGTAACAAAGATGGAGGAAAGAGGAGGGAACAAGTAGTGAGTTTCTACATCATACTGGGAGGTTTTCATGCAGGGGAAAAGTGGCACACAGAACAGCCCAGAAAGTTTAAGCTTTTTCTGAGGTTCACATACAGGATACGTGGGATTTATTAAACGACAAGACCGGTCAGGGACAACATTCTCAAGCAAAGCATGCTGGGAGCTGAGGACAGATACGGGATGGGATCGCAAGCCCGAGTATGCTGGGAGAGGAAGATTTCTCACATGTCTTGACTGAACATACGATTTCTGGTATGGCTCACGCACGAGGGACCTAACTGGGAGGATTTAGAGGAACGTGCGTCTTCTCACACACCTGTAACGTTCTCAGAGGGCCGCTAATTTTGACGAGATACGCGTATGAAAAGAGAAACCTGAGAGGAGCCGTCCTAATGCAAAACCATTAAGCTCAAAGTATCTGTTATTCTATCATGATTCCATAGACTAAAAAGTGCTAAGAGCAGTCAGTCAATGGGGCCTGTGTATATTGAACACTTAATGTTGTGAATAATTCATGGCGTGCGGTTAAGTTTGGAGAGGTGCTGGGGAACAAAATGACTAGAGGGCAGGTAATTGTTATCGATTCCCCTGAAGCCTCTCTCCTGTTGAGAGCGGCGTGGAGAGACGGGCTGCGGGACTCTATCAAAACCACAAAATAAGCCCCGTCTCCACTCTGCACGCCTGCCTGCTGGATACCTATGAATTTAACTGCCTTGACAAAGTGCCCAAGGATAGCGGAACCTGTCCAGTCAATCAATATCGGAGCAAACTGGCACCGAGTCAGCGGGCTCACAGGCTTCCTGGCAGCAGCGCCGGGCTACACTGCCGCCATGATGGTTGATCATCGCCCCTGTCAGCACAGTGCCAGCTCGTTCCCAGAGATCCTACAGGTCAGCTCTTTGAGCGGCAGTGTTTTACAGATGGTGCAAGTAAAGAGATCATTTCCAAAACATTAACTCCCCTCTATTGGACAACGGCATTGTCATCATCCATTAACTCTAAAAAGCAATGTTCAGTCTGCAAATGTGTGGACGACATGATAAAAGTCATGGATAACTTGTGTTCTCGTACAGGGCGGAGCCTGCGAGCACATGGTTCCACCCTCTGTGCAGAGGAGGACGCCCATGGCTGTAAAACAGACACAATCCCCTGAGAGTGGTTGTGTCAGTTCTGATGCCCACGTGCCTGAAAGGGGACGGGCGTTGCCGCCCAAATACCTCCCAAATCCGGTTGCCACCTGAATACCGCAGTAATCCATCCCACACCTCTGAGGGGCCTACAGAGGCGGATTGGAAAGTCTGAAGGTGAAAGGAGCCGTGGTTGACATATGACAATATGGGCGCGGTTCTAACTCCTTGTGTGTCTTGGCGAAGGCTAATCAAAACAACTTCGGGGAGGAGTGGCGCTGGGAGTCATGCAAGAACTATTCAAGGATTCATGCAGTCAAGTAGACAAAACGACACATTTACATCGGGGGGATTAGGGAGAGCTATTAGTAAAATACTAGTTTTTCAGGGAAGGGATATCTGTGTCTTCATTAGAGGGTGGAAATAAAAAAAGGATGGTGTACCTCCCCTAAAATCTGCATCAAATTGAAGGGAGGGGATTAATAGTGAAAATGACCAACCTCCACGCTGATCTGTTTGCGGATGAGGTGATTGGATGGAGGTGAGCGATGGAATGAAAAGATACAAATTGGAGAGGAAGACAACACAGTGAAAGAACAGTGTTTTGGCAGACATAGTGGAGGTTAGTGACACGGTGCAGAGCAACGCACACATACAGTAACATGGAGGGAAACTCACCTTTAAACGCTTTAGTATCTTTGGTATGGCATTATATCATTTCAAATCAATTTTTAAATAAATATATAAATATAATCACTGCTGCATTATTTTGCAGTTTTGCAGTTGCAGTCTTATTGTTAAAGATTTCTGATATCACATGTAAAGGACACTGAATGTGCTCCTGTCCCAACTCCTTTTCTTCATTAAATTGACCTGAATTGATTGTTTTGTAAGTTACCCTCCGTGAAACACACACACACGCACACACACACGCACCCACACACACACACACACACACACACACACACAGAGAACAGGATGAAGATATTTTGGTTAGAGAAAAGCCAGAATGCAGCACTTTATCTTCTGTGACATGTTGACGTTTCACATGGATATATGAAGGAGTGCCGGCAGACACAAGCTGACGTCCCTCCTCCATTGTGGGACAAACACTTGACAAACGAGCGCTGATGCACAATCACAGGATTCTGCCCACGTTGATAGAGTCCACCTTCAAAAGGAGGGTCACCAAAAGTGACCCACGGCAAACAAGGTGCACACCTGAACACACACGCTCTAAATGCATGATAAGTGGAAGGATCTAAATAGATGCACAGACAGGAAAGGAAAAAAAAAACATCTCATCCCTCATCCACAGAGAAATATGAGGACACCGTTCTCTGGTGGCTCTAAAATGTCAAGCCAAGGGTGTTGACGGGGGTGTGTTTGTGTACCTGCAGACAGGAATTGGATCAAGTAGCTATGGAGCGTGGAAAAAAGCAGAAACACATTCGCAGACACAGAACACTAACCCATGACAAGCCATTTAATGCGTGTCTGACAGGTGTGTGTGTGTGTGTGTGTGTGTGAGCGGATGTTGGAGGGGGTTGATTGAGAATAACACCACAAATCGTTCTCCCTGGGTAATCTTTAGATGTCACCTTCGAATAGCGTTTTTTATGAAAGTGACATTTCAAGGCCACAAATTACTCTTCAAAACAGGAAGGATTGGATTCCTAGCAGCCGCTGAATTTAAGCACGTAACGGTTTAAATTCTTCTTCAAGTATTGGGAATTGTATCGTTTTAAACATTTGTTTTTTCATTTTTGTATCAAGCATCGAAAGCACTGTCAAATCTTGTCCTATGACGCCTTTGCTCCCGAAGCTGCTGATGTTTCCATGTCAGAAAGTGTGTTGTGAGCCCCTAAATCTCCCCTCTGATGGCTGGAAATAAAAGTAACTAACATATACCTACAGGAAAGGAAGAGAGGCATGTCAAAGGCCACTTGTCTCGAGTCCCTCAAGTTTCAAACCCAATCAGGCGGCCCTGTGATTGGGTCTCGTCTCCTCGCCCTGGCGGCAGTGACAAAGAGACTGAAAACACGGCTGCAGTCTTTGTTCTCCACTGCAGACGAGCAGACTTTTAAAAAGGTTACGCTTGGTTTGATTCCCATCTCTCCACCAGTGTGCTGAGGCGGGCGGAGAAGTCAGTGTCGGGGGGCCAGCGGGTTGACGGCTACCTGGGTGGTGTTACAGACAAGCCGGGCCTGGGGCCCCTGCTGGCGCCACGCCACACAACTACTGTAATTACCTCTGGCGGGGGGTGGGGGGAGGGGGGGGGGGGGGGGGGGGAGAGAGCTGCGTCTGCACCTGTGACAGACATGCCCTGATTAATAGACGAGACTGGGGTCCCTTCCTATCTTCTGACTCCCGCTCCCTGTCGAGATTTACTATGAGATGTAAACCCTCTGAAGCCCAGCGGGCTTATTTAATCTGTACTTTAATCTGACGCCGCTGTGGGTGTTGAGGATGGTCTTACCTCAGACTCCTGCAATCCAGGGGGAAGCTCCTGCAGAGCGTACTGATTCGAAAAGAATGACTAGAGACCCTCGTAGCAAGAGCATTTAGTACAAGCAGGGGTCTGTAGTTCTTTGTCTCGAGTAGAACCCCTAATTGGCATTTATCTGATCTTGATGGATGTAAAGAGACGATGGAATCACTCGCTCACGAAACAGCACGTGCGATCCCCCCGCTGTATATATGCTTTTAACACAATTATGAAGGCACAGCCGAGCGCGTCTCTTTCTTACCCCGACACTTTCTCCACCCACACTAACAACTGGAGCAGCTATTCTGATTCATGTACATCACACGGTGTTATCCAGGGGGGCTGACCTAGACTACTCTCTGTCCTGTACCAGCTCTCTCCAGGACGGGCACAATGCTGCCCTCGCCCTGCATTAGTCTGCTCACGGAGACACCACAACAAAAACAAACCCTGAAACTCCAGAGCCCTCCGTGGCTCCAGGAGCTCTGGCTTGTGCAAGGGAGGGGGGGGGGGGGGGGGGGGGGGGGGGGGGGGGGGGGGAATAATGGAGCCTTTTTCGATAGAGTAAAAAAAAAAAAGAAAACGAAAGGCGGTCTGGCCTGGCTTTCAATGCCAGCAGAGGAAATGGTTTCAATGCAGCTGTTTTCACAGAAGCTGCACCTGGTCGGACTCGCAGCCAAACAGGGGGTTGAGGTTAGTTCATTGGTATGGGAGGAACGGCAAGGATAGTGGTTAGAGAAGTGTTCGAAGAAAAGAAAAAATAGAGAAATACGGTAAGAGTCAAAAGTTTGGAAACACTTTCTCATTAAATTCAAACTTTAGACTGGTGCTGTATGAATCGGGTGTTTTCACGTACCCCGTCTAATTAAAACTCTGCTCAGGTTAAAGGTGGACAAAATGTGCTGAAACTACTCCGAGCGCCAATCAGAATTACACAATCGGTGTAATTTGTCCCACCCGAGCTGATAGGAGAGGGAAAAAGATGCTCATGGCCGTTGGTGTTTTTTTGCAAATGCTGGAGACAACAGAAAGGACGGATTGATCCGAGGATTGAGGGAGACGTTTGACTTTACCTCGTACGTAGAGATTGGCAGGAGCGGAGTAGCGGGTCCCAGCGCTGTTCATGGCAACGCATTCGTATTTCCCTTGGTCCGACTCCTCGCTGTTCTCAATCTGCAGCGCTCCTGTGTAGAGGATTAACAAATTCAGCAGTCTTGACAGTTGTGGAGAATAAAAATGCAATCTGGCGTGAAGCCACAGCAGATGAGGCTGTAGTCAGCTGGCCGAGCCACGTTTATTGGTAATTAAGCGCCTCAGTCTTGGCCCCCGTTTTGTCAAACAAAATAACACAATAGAAGGACAACAACAATAGCAGACGTTATACAACATCTAATGTTAATATTTGAGAAACAAGAAAAACCTGCAGCTCAATATCAACTGCGCAACAATATGTGTTTGAACCAAATGATTTGGTTAAAATACATTTAGCATGGAGAGGGATGCTCGTCTCATTAGGTATGCCGAGTTTTGAGCTGAGCCGTGGTAATATTTTCAGATAAAACTTTTTAGAAGAAAAGTAATTAAAAATTTGAACCAAAAATGAGTGAAAGCTCAACTGATGTTTCCTCGATGGCTTATGCCAGTAAAAGTCCTTTAATCTTCCTTGAGTACGCATTCAGCTGTTAGGTGATAATTGTTTTCATTACCAACTATTTCACCACGTCTCACCGCAGCCCTCCAGGAGAAACGCTCCCGTTATCAGTATTTACAATCAGATCGAAGAAGGGTCACACGTCGGGTCTAACAGAGCACAAAGGCCCAGCAGACCGCCGTTTGAGGGGTCACTTTGACAAGTGGCTGACACGTGAGACAAGTTGAAACTGTAACAGCAAAAACTAATCCAAGAATTAAAAAAAAAAACAACAACAACAAAAAAACATGCTGTGAAACCAAGCTGCTTCTCTCAGCAGCTCATACGTGTGTCACAGACGGGGCGATAACATTTATCATGCCTCCGAAACAGCATGGTGCTAGCATGAAGGGGCGGCCCGGTTTGAAACTGACAGAAATACTCGGCATAAGACGATGTCGGGACGCGTTGTCTTTTCGCATCATGCAGTATGAGATGAATGCAACAAACAGGTTCACCACCAACCTCAAGGGGACTCGAGACGAGGCCAAAAGTGAAACCGGGGCGGGGCGGTAACGCGATAACATCGCCTCAGATCTCACGACAGCTCGTCTCTCCGAGGTGTTTGCTCCGCACGCTGAGCTCACCGCTGTCTGATTCAGCGCTGACATGCACCTGCACACTAATGCCCGGCGTCACCAATCTGTCAGTCTGCCACAATCTCCCACGGGAGAAAACAGCGTGACGGCTGCGGGAATGCGGAAGGGTTGGCGCTGTAACCCCTTCCATTACTTTCAACTACTCAAACACACTTGTGGATCTCATGCGAACTCATTGCCCTGTTTACAAAATGTAGAAAGCACATAAAAAGGGGCCGAGAGGCTGCCTTAATTCCCAAAGATTTTTGTCTAATTGAATATGGTTTGTATAAGGAGCCAAAGTGAGACAGACAGCTGACAAAGCGCATTTAGCACGCTGTTGTCGAGCGGAAATCCGGCTTCCACTCAAGGGGGAAAGCACATGATTACCACAAAAAGGGGTTGAAGCGTCCCCAGTAACAATAGCAAACCGGGCCTCCCGTTCCCATGATGGGGTGGGGTGGGAGGCTGCTTAGGCTGTATGCAAATTCAGCCTTTTCAGTTGAACGCTGCGGCTGCATTGAGGAGGCGGGTGAATCCTCTTGTGGCCACAGTGGCCTTTGGTTTCAAAATCCAACTCCTCACTCCTTTTCGCCGAAAAGCCGGAGGAGAGGCTGAAGCCAAAAGATGTTTTTCTGTGTGTGTGTGTGCGTGTGAGAATGTGTGTGGCGCCGAGTGTTCATAAATGTGGCTCATTTCTAACAGTCTGCGAGGACTCTTGAAAAAGCCAATTTAAAAGATGACATCTCGGACTTGCTTTTGCATTTTCATTCTCCTGACACGACGGTTGGTGATCATTTGTTTGTTAGGGAGCAGACAGCAGACGGGACATGTTGTGAAGAGACGAGGGGGGAAGTGGAAGAGGGGGAGGGGGGGGGGGGGGGGGTCGTTGTTTCTAGCACCACAGATGAACCTGGTGATGTGGCGATTTGGGGGAAATGCAGGGTTCTGATGTGAATGAGAGGGCAATGGTGTGGACGTGACATATTCCAACACACTTCATCATCCTTACCTCTAATTGGTGTACCACCTAGGTGGGAGTAATTTTGATGCAAACAGGGTTGAGAGATCAGTTAGTAATCCACTTACAGTGGGAGAGAAAAACATGGCTTCCAACAGGCCACAGATAATAAGCAAAACAAAAAACGGATACAGAGTAGAAGCCACTTAAACGCAATGTGACGAAGTTCAATGCACTTATTCGATGCTCACAGGAAGCAGGTATATGTACTGGTTGTCTGTAAAAAGTAAAGTAACCTCTTAGAAATACATATCCTGCTCCCTTTGTATTTGCAGGCAACAGTATAATGTGCAGTTGAAGCGAATTCTTTTATTAAGCATTCTAATTGAAGATGGCATTCCTCTTTGTACAGACTGCATTCGTGCAGAAAGCAGTTAGTCAAATGGAAAAGAGAAAATGAATAAAAGTCATACACAAAGAATATAATGATGCACAGCAAAAGTATTCAGGTCAGAGGTATTACATCAAGAAGAAGTTAGTATCTCCAGTATTCGGATTCGGTGTGAACAGGTAAACCAAATGGGTCGTGTTCACAAAAAATAAAACAAAACAAAAAAATAGAGCAACTGTAATGCGTTTGGAAGAACTGGGTCTCCACCTTTTCTGTTAAAAACTGCAGCAGCAAATTAATGTGGGCTTTTTTCCCCCCTAAAACGCATAATAGACCTAATTTCAGGTCATGTGCAGTAAACATGATTCCTGATACGACAGCAGATAAAAGTGCGGTGGGTTAAAAGAACTGTTCGTCTGAGGGCATTGCACTTCAGCATATTTCCAGAAAGAAAACTAATCAAAAGTTTGTTGCTAGAAGAAATAAATTAATAAACTTAAAAATCATGTTTTCGTTGTTGTAACAACATCATGAAACAATCAAGGAGTTGTGTTATTATTTCATAATAATGAGAGATCTGTATCGTGCTTGTTGGACGGTCCAAGTGAACATGCTCCATTGGGCCTCCACCGGGCAGCTCTGGTGCCGGCCGGGCCTTTTGCTGGAGACGCTCTCGTCTTTAATCTTCCGAGCCTCAGACCTGCAGCTCGGGGCCGACCCGGCGAATGAAGCAGATTCACTAAGCGGCCACAAATCTGGTCAAAAGTCACTAATCTTTCCACCTCGCACCTTTTTCATCTGATCCGGGTCAGGCGAGCGCCGTTGTACTTATCAAGTGGACTGTTCCTGTGAACAAAGAGCACCTCATACATATTTTATGTTTGGCAAGCTTGAATCTAAGCAAATGCGAAACCGGCTGGCCTCGTAGTCACCCGGCTGCATGCTTGAAAGGGGGGGATTAAGGATTATTTAATAGGGGCAAAGTTCTGAACTTCTGACGGTTACACTCAACTGTCGCTGTCAAACATTGCCAGATTCCAATGACATTCAGTAAGAACTCAAGGTCGCAAACCAGTCAAGGTTTGGTGAGTCTGTGTCACAGAGTAATAAAGATTAAAAACCAAATAAAATCTAATTGTACTGAGCGAAGCTGTTTGATGCGTCCGTTGCTGCTGCTGATGTCCACAGGAAGCATGTCCTTGAACCAGGATATCTCCGGGTCCGGGTTTCCGCTGGCAGCACACAGCATGGTGGCAGTTCTGGTCTTTTCGACCACCTTCAGCTGGGGACCCATGTCGATAGAGGGGAACCCGTGGGGACCTGTTCTCTGTGAATTTGCACAGGCAATTTTATTTTTTAGTAGTATATCCAAAAAAAAAAAAATACCAACACAAAGACGAAACGTGTTTACAAGCAGATTGTGGCAGAGTTTTGGTTCCCAATTGCTGTGAGAGCCATTGAGTGCATCACAGAGGACAGAGAAGAGAGGAAATACATTTCAGGTGTTACAGGCCAAAAAAGCCCCCCCCCCCCCCACCACACACAGACACACTAAAAACTGGTGCAACAGCAGATACACCACAGTAAATTGAAAAAAATGGTATGATTCGGATTTCAAACTTGTTGAAAGAAATAGATTATCATAGCGGGCTTATTACCCAGATACCTTATTACATGAGTCTACGGTTTAGAAAGAGGAGGGATTGCAATCTTCCTCTGGACAGCCATGCATAAATGATCCAGCCTTAGGCTTAGTAAGCTAAACAAACCTATTTGAATAATCCAACTCATCATAATGAATGCAACGGCATATCCATGACAACACCTAAAAAGTCAAATCCCCGCAGCAAAATGTGTTATTCCAAGGGGAAAGGCTGTTCTCAAATATATAAGGACATCACGTCATAGATCAACAGAACAAGAGTCTTCTGTTATTCAGTGTTATCCCACTATGTGGACTTTTAAGCTGTCAAAACAGATCTTATGCGTGACCCAAATCATTTACACGTGGTCTAATGGTTTTGCTTTACAAATTTGGTGTCTTTGATGAGGTATTAAAGTGTCGCTGACTCTGCCTAATTGTGCCGCATATCCTGAATCACACCCACTTCCCACCTGCCCTCCTAATAAACCCTAATTTAACCCCTGGACAGCGTTAATAAAAAGGAAACACGATGGCCCTCAAGAGGTCTTATTATCAGCTTGCTCTTAAACTTGTAATCTCTTTTATCTTTTTCCCCTCATATGTAGATGTCTCCCTGGGGCCAAAGTGCTAAAATGGAATCTGTGGAACGGCGCTAATGATTGTTGCTCCTGTCTTTGGTTCACCATGAGGAGATAGCAAACGGCAGGTTAACACTTAGCAAATGATCGGCTGGGGGGGGTGAAAATTAATAGCAGACGAGAGATTTGGCTTCATAGGGAGGTCGAGGACATGGTGTCCGGAACCGGATTACCATGTCACAAACGTTACAAAGCATTTAAAGTATTGCTTTTGTGTCACAATGGGTGACGAGAGGCAAAAACAAGTGAGAGAGAGAGAGAGAGAGAGAGAAGAGAGAGAGGAGAGAGAGAGAGAGGAGAGAGAGAGAGAGAGAGAGAGAGAGAGAGAGAGAGAGAGAGAGAGAGAGAGAGAGAGAGAGAGAGAGAGAGAGGAGAGAGAGAGAGAGAGAGAGAGAGAGAGAGAGAGAGAGAGAGAGACTTCTCTACAAATCCCATTAAAGACATGAACAAGACACAAGACAAATATGTTCTCTTACACTGTCCCCTGTGAGCAGTGGGACAATAACAGAGGGTTTATCTCATTTCAGTCATCAGCTGTGACAAATGGTCCACCTTCTTAGCCAGATATTTATAACGTGGACCCGATGTTGTTGTTCTGATTTTTCTCTTCTCAGAGATCGCTTTAGGGAGGCACTGAACGGGGTGTTTGTCAAAAAATCCATATGTAGACCTCTATTGCTGGAGCATGAATAGGTACAAGGGTGTTGTACTTTGTTCTGAGCCCCCTGTAGGGGAGCGGTTCGTGTTCCTGCTTTCAGCCCTTGTGTTTGGGCTTCAGCTCGTGGGCGTCTCAAATTCAGATGTGGTCGACAGATCTCGGCATTGCTCTTCTCTCTGTGGTGAGGCTCACTTCCCGACTGACGACAAAGGATTTGCTTTCAGACGTCCCAACAGAGATCAGGATACCTCCACGGGACAGACAACTACAGCAGACTGAAATAATACTGTACAACTTGTCATTGTGTGAATAACGGTAACAGTAGCACCCAGTGTTCCTTTGTGGTTTGCACTCTCTAACCTCCCAAAGAGAAAGGAAAGGGAGGAAGGAGAGAGCTTTAAAGACCTGCAGTGTTGAGGCTGAGTGAAATGGACAGTTGGGAGGCCAAAGACGGACTTTTCTAAAGAAGTTCTGTTCTGCCCAACAATCACTATTGAGATCATCCAGAGTCACCCTAACACACACCAGCTTTTAACTGTGCTTGATTTCCTATTGCTCCTTAAGTCTCTGCAGATCTGTGTTGTCATAATGGATTTTGTGTAACCTTGTGACTAGAATAATTAGCAGCTATAAATATAATAGTTTGTTTTGCTTTGTGGAACTATGCGTTTAACTATTCATTGAAGAAATGTGGATATCAGCATTGGATACAGGCTGCACTGATTCATTCCAGGTGAACAGCTCCAACAACTGGCCAGTATATCTTCCATTTTGTTTCCATAGTGTGGACTGACAGGAGCAGGAGGTATCCAAGGTTAGTTACTAATGACTCCAGTTGTCATTTAGAGATAATACATGACTGTAGCATTAAGAATTGACTAAGACCTGTAGTACAAGGTTCAGTTTTAAGGATTGCGGAGAAGGGTTGTAGCTCTGACATCAACAGCTTTCTAAAGTTGGACAGCTATACATATTCTTGCATAAGTTCTTGTCGAGCTGAAGATTCCCGCTCAGGCTGCTTTTTCCTTCTACTGCAACCTCTGCGGCCTCGTCTGCCAACTTGTCATCAGGGGAAGACAAAGACAGACCCTTTTTTTGGTCCTTTTTCATTTGAAAAGAGGGGAAATATGAAGCTGGATCAATAGATTAGTGCAGGCAATGGAGGTTATGTCTGTCAAGACTGGAAATGAAACGGAAACAATGCAGTGTGTCCCATACGTTGATATTGTATGAAACAAAAACAACATAATCTGAGTGCCTTCACTCCTGCTGATATTACACTCACCGGCCACTTTATTAGGTACCCCATGCTAGTAACGGGTTGGACCCCATTTTGCCTTCAGAACTGCCTCAATTCTTCGTGGCATAGATTCAACAAGGTGCTGGAAGCATTCCTCAGGGAGTTTGGTCCATATTGACATGATGGCATCACACAGTTGCCGCAGATTTGTCGGCTGCCGTTCCACCACATCCCAAAGATGCTCTATTGGATTGAGATCTGGTGATTGTGGAGGCCATTTGAGTACAGCGAACTCATTGTCATGTTCAAAAAACCAGTCCGAGATGATTCCAGCTTTATGACATGGCGCATTATCCTGCTGAAAGTAGCCATCAGAAGTTGGGTACATTGTGGTCATAAAGGGATGGACATGGTCAGCAACAATACTCAGGTAGGCTGTGGCGTTGCAACGATGCTCAATTGGTACCAAGGGGCCCAAAGAGTGCCAAGAAAATATTCCCCACACCATGACACCACCACCACCAGCCTGAACCGTTGATACAAGGCAGGATGGATCCATGCTTTCATGTTGTAGACGCCAAATTCTGACCCTACCATCCGAATGTCGCAGCAGAAATCGAGACTCATCAGACCAGGCAACGTTTTTCCAATCTTTTATTGTCCAATTTCGATGAGCTTGTGCAAATTGTAGCCTCAGTTTCCTGTTCTTAGCTGAAAGGAGTGGCACCCGGTGTGGTCTTCTGCTGCTGTAGCCCATCTGCCTCAAAGTTGGACGTACTGTGCGTTCAGAGATGCTCTTATGCCCACCTTGGTTGTAACGGGTGGTTATTTGAGTCACTGTTGCCCTTCTATCAGCTCGAACCAGTCTGGCCATTCTCCTCTGACCTCTGGCATCAACAAGGCATTTCCGCCCACAGAACTGCCGCTCACTGGATGTTTTTTCTTTTTCGGACCATTCTCTGTAAACCCTAGAGATGGTTGTGCGTGAAAATCCCAGTAGATTAGCAGTTTCTGAAATACTCAGACCAGCCCTTCTGGCACCAACAATCATGCCACGTTCAAAGTCACTCAAATCACCTTTCTTCCCCATACTGATGCTCGGTTTGAACTGCAGGAGATTGTCTTGACAATGTCTACATGCCTAAATGCACTGAGTTGCCGCCATGTGATTGGCTGCTTAGAAATTAAGTGTTAACGAGCAGTTGGACAGGTGTACCTAATAAAGTGGCCGGTGAGTGTATATACTGCAGCACATCTCTCAATCCAATCCATTCATCGGGACTTCTTGGCTCCTGTGATACGGCCCGTAGAACAACAAGTAGTAGAGGCGCCGTGGATTTGCAAAAGAGGAAGGCCAGTGGCCATTATGCGTCACATGAAAATCCAGGTGCGTGTGAACTGGCCCCCTTCGTGATGCGAATAACGAGGAGCATTGTTGTTTTCAGCAGCTGTTTATCACGCAGATACTGCACAACGAGAGCAGATGACATCGTTTACAGCGGCGGCGGGAAAGAGGGCAGGAGGGGAGGGTTTTCCGTGGTTTTCTGTAGTGTACTCAATTAGGATGCCAGTGGGGGGGCCTTGACTACACAAAATATATTGGTAGCAGTAGCAATTTAATTTGCAAAGACAGAATTACGAACATGGTAATGAGTTGCATTGAGAAGACGTGCTACAGTGATCATGAACCACTGTGAGAGGAGGTGTGCCCCTGCTGCTGAAACAGGCAGGTGAGGAAAGATTCAGATGAGAGAGGAGGGGAAGGGTGTGGGGGGGTTGTAGTTGAGGAGGAGAGGGGGTCGGGGGAGAAGAGGAGGGTGCATGCCAACCTCCTGCCAGCTCCAATTACCAGAGCGAGTGGAGCGTGGCAGCCGGGGCGATGGGTCTAATCAGAGCCCCGCTGAAAAGAGACCCGTCCCTGTCCTCCTGTCCCACTGGGAGGCCGCTGGAGCTCAATCCCACTCCAGCATCAGCTAGCATTTCCCCCCCTCAACCCAAACATACTCATCTCAATGTGGGAAAACACTCCAGACAGCCCAGGTTCCTCCTTAACTGGGGAGCCCCTGACACAGTGGCGCAGGACACAGCAGTTCTGCATAGAAAATGTGCCCGCTTCATTTCCCTTTCAGTATGTCCTAGTGTTTCCTTCCTACTTACACATGTGCTGCTATGAATTTTTTAAAAAGAGAGTAAGACCAGACTAAAGTCCCTTTGCGGAACATGCACTCGTGAAACACGCGGCGAGGAGTATTCATGCAAAAGCATCGCTACAGCGCGAGCGGGAGCTGTGCGCACACCTGCCGTCTTCATTCCGTATCAATTGTTAATCAAATCCGGCCTTAGCGAGCGCCGTCAAAAATGGAGGCGAGACGGTGTGCCTTTTCTTAAGTTTCCGAGCTTACATCTGCGCAGATCTCAACTCGAGCAAAGGAAAAAATAAAAGGCCTTGTGATCTCCACGAGTGCCTTTTGCCAAGTGATGGATGACAACAATTAAAGGTGATGTCTCCTTTGATAGCAAGAACCAAAGGACCACAGTGACAGCAACACAGCCACTTGCCTCATGAAAAATGACTGCTCTAAAATCTACCCTTTTAAACATACATCGGTGCACTGTCTTTATAGGTGAAAGAAAGGGCTGCAGGCGCTTCTATGTGGGCCGTTAGATTATTTAAATTGCCTGTCTGTGGGAATGTGAGGCATTAAGCTTTTCACTGATGGCCACTGTAAATGTTGGAAACAGGTTAATAACGCCTTTATTGTTCCCCTTTCTGCGAGCGGACCCCGTGAGGAAGAGTGCACATGGTGCAATAAGTGTTGTCTAGGTCTCAGCTGGTCTCGAGCCAACCGCGGCCCGTCGAAAGGCAGAAACTAGAGCACCTGGCCCGCTGGCGGTTTCTCGCCAAGAACCCGGGCGAGACAGACATTTGCATCCGCCGGAGACACGGCAGCGCGTGGGGCGTGCCGGCTGCGGCGGGAGGAGCGGGCGGAAAAAAAGCCAGAGAGCTCGACTGAACGAGCCCCATGGAACAGTCGGTGGGCTGAGGGTGCTGAAAACACGCAGTAAGTTCATTTGGAAGCTGTGAAAAGCGCACATGATTTATGACCAGCTGCACAGCGGGGAGCCGAGAGGCTTTTCTGAGGGCGGGGGGGGGGGGGGGTTATGTCTGTGTGGCCTTCTCCTAGCCCCCCCCCCCCCCCCCCCCCGCTCCCCTTCTGAAAACATGCCTAAGGGTTGGGAGTGGCTGTCTGGTGTCGGTCTCGGCTTAGTAATTGACAGGCAACCTGTCCACGGTGGAGGTATCACACATGCGGTCGTTTCCGCTATAGCTAATGAACATCTCCCGTGGTCCGGTCAACGCTCACAGTGTGAGAGTCTGAGAAGCATGGTGGTACCTGCAGGGGTTTCTCACGTACATGCTGTGACATTCAGGGAGCGACTAATAAGAGAGACTCTACTCGTGTTCACGGAACTGCCTGTGCGCTTTTGACTTGCAAAACATGGGCGAGGAGGTCCCTCCCGTGTACTGTGAGCGGGGCCCTCCTGCTCTTCTGAGGGATACCAGTCGGCAGAGATCTCCTCAGAACAAACCCCGGGGACCCGCAAAGCAGCCCATTGATGTAATGCTGTTGCAATGGCATGAAAATGGGCAAAAAATGAAATAAAAACTCAACGGCACTGGAGGCAAACACACAATGTTCAGTAAAATGAGCATTGAAATGCATCTGGCACGCCATCTCTTAGACCAGGTGTTATGGCAGTTGCTATGGGGACACCAGTGCATCAAACAAATATTGTCCAGGATAAAGGAACGGCGAGCACAGACACACCTGCACGCAACGGACCGTGACAGAAACACAGTCATAACAAAAGCCCTGTTAATGTGGTTGTTAGTGCTCTGAGAGCCGCATGCTGGTGGCCGCTATCCTGCTGTTTATCCAAGTGTACTTGGAGTAAAAAGACTAATGCATGCCACGACCTTTGAAATAATACACTTTTTTGTCTGGCAGAGCAGAACATTTGGCCTTACTTCCTTGCCTACAGGCAGATAATCAATAACAGTCATCTAATCCCCCCCCTTTCCTTCCTTCCCTCCTTCCCTTTTTATCCTTCTCCATCTATCCACTTTCCTATTCATCTCTACTTCTGGGTTTTTCTTCCATCCGATATCATACTTCCACCGTTGTCAGTATGATCTACAGCCCTGCCAGACGCCCTGCGCCTGTTATTAATGCGTGGGCGCAGCGCTTAGTACATAACCGTGGCCTCCGACCATTACTGCAACCCCGGGGTGGTCCTCTCAATTCACGCGCTTATGCTGACCAAGTCAACTTGTAGGGGGGGGAGTGGGGGGGGGGGGGGGGGGGGGGGACGTACACCGCTGCACAGAATCACATCCTCCATTAACTCGGCCATATGAGTGGCCCAGCTGTGGGCTTTCCTTTTTTGAGATTACAGCTCCGCTTCTCGCCCTGTGGTCATAGCAACGGGGGTTTGATTGAAGACCGTCGAGGTTTTAGTAATACAGTGTACACGCTTTTTTGGTTCAGTGCTCATTTTAATGACACCGCCTCCGAGACGGAAAAACCAGAGAATTCGTGGAAAAGGTCTGTGGTAATAGGATGTGGCTAATAAGACAAGCTATCCCACTAGGTGCCGCGGAAAAAGGGAACAAGGACAGGACCAAATATCAGAAAGCGTGACGGTTAATGGAAAAAAAAAGGGAAGCAGCGCGGCGGTTTGCAAATACAATAATTAATTGATCCTCTCCACAACTCAAATGAATCATCAGCTGAGCTTTATTGTGACATGGTTAGTGTAATTACAGCAGATAGGGATGGCTTTTATGAGTTCCGGGGAAGGCAGTGGATGTAGTGGAATGTGGCAGGTTCTGTTAATTAAATCCTCACCGACTGGCCTCCTGTGACAGCCTTTACTTATTCTCTCGGCCCGAGATAATGAATAACACACAGGGCTGTCCACCGCTTCAACTTTTTTGTGGTTTGCAGAAGTGGTTGGTGTTCAAAAATATCAAGACTGCTGGATGACCTATTAGCTGCTCGACTCAAAAAGAGACTAATGCAATGATTGCATCTGTTCTGCAGAGCAGCAGAGGGGAAAGCTGTTTGATGGCTGGTACTACGCTGGGGTTACGGCAAATTAGCAGAGATCCAAAGGTTTAAAGCAAAACAAAATATCCAAGGCTTATATTTCACCGACCATTTTATTTGGGGGTATTTCTATTCGTACCAGCTTGGCTCTAACCACAATTCCATCAAGTTTGACAGGAACAAGCAAGTGGGTCAAACTAATTGGCAAACCTGCTGTGACACTGAGTGCTAAGCGGGGCCGTTCCCAATCCCAGAATGCCAGCTCAGTCAACCTCCCCTTGCCAAAAAAAGGTTAAAAATATTGATGCTGATGTAATACATGAAAACTCAACAGTGCCTTTGACAGCTGTAAGCAGACCGATCAAGTGCAGCCTTTAAAAAACAAAAAAACATAGCTCAACCGCTTAGAGCGAATGGGACTACGGCTCTTAAACACGAGGAAAATGTCAAGCTTAAGGCCAAGCTATAAGGCCGGTAGTGAGACGAGCGGTTCTCCCCGGCCTTCTATGGCCCAGTGGGTGAGCCGGCAGGGGGTCAGGGTGAAAGGACTCCCATTAGCCAGCTCATTGAGAGTAAGTATTAGGACCCCCCCCCTCCCCGACATGCAGTGGGCCCATCCATCCAGGGCCAGGGGAGCAGTTTACTCACTGGCCTGCAGAGCTTTGAGAAGGACCTCGCTACTTACCTGCTGGGGTTTGGTCATTGTTAACAAATAAAGAAATGTCAGGCGGGGCTTTTCTGGCGAGCACCGCGTGTTGTTTTTGCTTTATAGTTCCTGTACGGAAATAGAAAACTAATACTGCGCAGCAAATGCGAGGGTCAGTAAAAAGTCAGAAACACAGTCTGAACCACCACATTTCTACCGTGGTAATCTGTTGAGATGACGTGTGGTACTAAAGGAGGGGAAACCATTTGAAACTCTATTAACAGTGAAAGCACTTCAAAGCAGCACCACCAACTAATGCGGCCTCAAATTACAACAGTGAATCAACTTGCACTGCTACATGCATTAAGATTTATTACATCTGCTTTTCTGGTGCGTTGTCTAATCGAATGAGTTTTTGTATAATTCTTGACAATCATCTGTACAAAGCCAACCAAAAAAATAAGAAATACACTAGGAGCTAGGGCTAATAACACAAAGCAATTGTTAGAAATCTCTTTGTTTACTCTTGGGTCTACAACAGGAGTAATTCTTGCTACGGACTGTTGTACATTCTTTATTAGAATTAGTCATTTCACCCTACTTCCCATTTACATTGTAATGGTTTTTCTGTGCCGTGAAAAGGGAATTAAATGTGATGGACCTATTAACAACGGTTGGGATTACAAAAAAAGAAAAGAAAAGCAGAACAGTTAGAAGAGGTTGAACCATGGCTGAGCACAAAAAAAACATTTAGCCAAAGTAGGAAAAACAGCACCAAGTAATGAAGAAATTGATTCGATCCAAAAATACGCTGGAACATTCTGCGGCCTCGCAGTGCAGAGGAGGGAGCGTCACGTTTGACCCTAAAAATATTAATTAAGTTCGGCTGCACGTTTGTGAGTGAAGGTTTCCATCCCGCCCGTGTGTTCATTCATGCTCCCGGAACAAGAATATTGGATCTTGGACAATCTCTGGTCCAGGTTCAGAGTGAAAACCAATGAAAAAAATAAAAAAAACACCAGGGCTCAGACAACCATGAGTGTCACACACACACACACACACACACACACACACACACACACACACACACACACACACACACACACACACACACACACACACACACACACACACACACACACACACACACACACACACACACACACACACACACACACACACACACACACACACACACACACACACACGTAGAGAACAAACACAAAATGAATCAATCCGGGGCCTCGCTGCCCCCGACACTCCAACGGCGTCGCTCTGTACACAGCGCGCGCGGCGAGGAACACTATTGATAATCACATCAGTCACGCCTTCGCAAGCAAGTCTTGGGTGAAATCTGCAATTGAATAATGACGGCCTGTTTCAGCTGTTTGGAGGGCGGGGGGAGGAGGGGGGGGGGGGCGCAGATATGTACCAGAAGATGTCAATTTGCGGATATCCCTGTCGGTTCCAGACGATGTGCAGACACCAAAAAAGGATGTGCACGACTTGTCACATCTCCGATATCCACTGAAGCCCGGGGACATAATCCAGATAAGGTTCTCCGCGTCCCGACCATCAACGCTGGCGATAACTTCTGATGTTTCAAAAAAAAAAAAAACTGACAGGTTGCAGCGGCGCTCTCAATAAATGTGTGAAAGCGGAGGCAACAATGGATACGTCGAGCTCTTCCTGGGTTTCTCTAGCAAAAGCGTCGTCTATTTCAGGCGTTACTGTTTGAGTGTGCACTCGGCCTGAGGTTTAACCACTCATGTGTTCATCGACGCCTTCCCCCGAAAGATCCAAATTGACATCATCATCATCATCACCTACTACTTACTCTGGGAAGATTGCATTTACAGTCTGTTTGCAGTTTTCCTTCGAGCAAATGGGTTCTTTGGGGTGGACACTTTAAAACAGTCTGTGAACAACGCTGGCCCACTTAAAACAGGATGAATACATCCCAGCATTTCCTTAATACCTTTCAGCATGTTGGGTTTTGCCAAAGTGGTTGAAGTCACGGGATGTATTAGAGAAATGTAAATCCGCTGGGAGAGTCATTAGGGCAGGCTGCAAGATGTGATTTGAGGTTTAAATGCCAAATTACATGCTTTCAACAATTCAGAAAGTGGTGGGAAGCAGGCAAAGCTGTAATGATCCAGTGACTATTTAAGAGCTGCCAAAAAAACAAAACACGTAAACTTCCATTTTATCCCCATACAATTAAAAGGTCTGGCTCTCTTAGTAAATGTTATTTTAACTCATTGACCTCTCTATTGGCCCTGAGGCATTGATCGGCCCTCACGGTGCACACTAACCAGACGCTGCAGAGACATCGGTGGCCGAGTGAAAAGGATGAAAATGTTGCCTCAAACCAAGAATGACTCCATCCAGATGTGTAGGCTCCAAATACACCGGACAGTTCAGCCCAATGTCAAACCAAACTCACGCGACAGATCAATTAACCGGTGTTAGTCGAGTGAAAAAATATGATCTCATTCCTATTACCTCAGTCAACTTAAAAAAGAAAAGATTCAACTGAAAATAATAAATTACAAAAGGTGTGTTTGCCATTGTTCCACAGAGAAAGACTAGCCGAGGGTCAACCTAACAACAAGCTTGCAGGGATTACAGAGTTAGTTTTCTGTTCAAGGACGATTCAGCAGGGTGGCTGCTGCAAATAAACTCAAACCCCAAAATCAACACACCCCCTTATTTATTTACAATAAGTGTTTAGCACCCCCCACCTTTCAAGCACCAAAGTCCTTGAAAGTGAGGGTGCGAGGGATGCAGATTGCGTGACCAGGAGGGTGCTTCCACCGCGCCATATTGTGAAAGTCCTTGGGAGAAGCATGCGTAGACAGAGGCAGTTTGTTTCTGTCAGTGCTGCATGTGATCTACGACGCCGGGCCTCCAGCCGGCAGATGGTCGGGAGAAATTAAATCTGTGACACAGGCCGACACAATGGAGCTCAGAAATACAGTAGGGAGGGAGGGGCACACCTGTAGCGCACGGTGTGTGTGTGTGTGTGTTATGACACCCCACCATCCCCGCTCCTGACACAGGAGTCAAACCGGTTCCACCCTGAAGTCAAAACAGACTTTCACACCCTGGATCAGTTCAGTGTGAAAAGCTCAACGTGGACCGACCACTCGCTCTCTTCCCAAATTGTGGCTTGAACATTGCAGAGAGAGAGCGAGAGAGAAAGAAACAGCAGCTACACAACGGAACTTATTTTTGGTCATTGTGGAGGATTTGATTAGCGCGAGGGAAAGGATTAAGTTGCCGGGGAAGCGGGGGCCTCTGTATTGAATCATTCCGATGCAGCGCGTGTATTTATCCTGTCACGGAGGGGGGGGGGCAATCCGATTCCCGTCCCGTTCATTCAGTCAGGCCCGTGGTCCGCGCCCGCTCGGCTCCTGAGATATTCATTAGGGGCGTTGTGCCCGCTGCACGGTGGGTGGAAGGTAAACGGATGCCGAGCGAACACAGGCCTTTTCTAACCAGTGAGGCTGTAATTTGTTTACTGTCACCAAACACAGGGCCACTAAATACATTCAGCGCAGCGGAGCTGGGACACTGAATTCCATTTGGAAGCATTTTGAAGTGATGGGTTTTAAACACCGCTGCGTGATTATTGCCTCGTTCACAGTTCTTAAATTAAAAGAGGCATAACATGGACTCAGAGGCAGCGCTCCATTAATATTACAAAGTCTGTATTACTCCAGAGTCAGGCGTTTGACATGTTTTCACCTAGCAAGCAACTCTTCTCTTTCTCTCCTCCCCCCCCCCCCCAGCGGAGAAGCTTTAAACGCTTGCATATCTCTCAATTGACCTTTACAAAACATTCTTTCCCCAGCAGAAAAAAGAAAGAAAACGCACCGCCGGGTTACTTTAAAAAACAAAAGGAGGGGGGGGGGGGGGGGGGGGGGTTCTGAAGGACAACCTTTCTAATTCTCGCTCTGATGGTGGACTTTTTTTTTCCTGTAATGACGGGACTTTTGATCTGGTGCCGTTAGATAACACTCCTTTCCTGCCGGCCCCCAAAGGACAAGACGACGCAGCCGGGTTCCGGCGTCGACGCTCTGAGGGAAAGATGAGATTTCCAGCTTTACGCATGTTTTGGAAAACAGAAGCCAACTCGCAAGCTGTTAATAACAATGTTCTCTCAGTTGTGGATCAGAGCGTGTACATTCAAGAGGTTTGTTCGACAATTCGGCTCTGGGTTTAAAAAAAATAAATAAATAAAAAACGGAGTCACTCTATCCATCCCCCACAGCGCCTCATCCGTTTCATCGTCACCATTAGTCTCATGACACCACCTTTTTCATTTCATTTACATTCCACATGCTCATCGGATGTTAACAGCGAGGAAAGTATGAAGCATCGCCTTCACGTGGAGAAGTGGCAGCACGCCGCCTCGAAGATGGATGTCGGGAGCTGAGATGTCTTTTCTGGCCGGCAGTAGTTCATTTCATACATCGAAGGGACAAGCACCATTTACCTGAACATTTACCGAGGCAGTTCTGTTGGGGGGGGGGGGGGGGGGGGCTGGTGCACACGAGGTCAAAACATTCGGCATCGTTACCCAAGTAATGAGTCATTGTTCCCTGTGGCCATCGCTCTATACCACGCCGCAACTCCAAAGCCACACCGACCACTATAGTATATATAGAGAGAGCTAAAGAGGAAGCGATGCTGATAAAAGGCAGAAATGGAAATGAAAGGAGGGGGGAGGGGGGGGGGGGGCAATTGGGAACGAGCGGCCGACGGCGATAATATTTCTCAAACATTCCTCCACCGCTCGTCTCAGCATTGTCTGCATCATTATTTTGTATCTATACAAATCACACCTGCTCACAACTGACTGATTCCATCTCTCAGAGCGTCGCAGAGAGAGAAGACAGCATTCCACTGCATGTAAGTATGTACGTGTCTCATGCAAACACGCACATACACACACAATAACACAATGAGGGCTGGCTGAGCAGACTTTGGCCCCACACGTAAGTCTCAGGGGTGGGACCTCTCCGGCGGGGGCGGTAGGAGGAGGGGTGGGGGGGGGTGGGGGGGGGGGGGGGCGTGAGAACCGCCACGAAAACAAAGAGCAGGGCTGTAACAGCGTGACAGAATTACCGAGTGACCCGGGACTCACGACTGAGAGAGCGCTAAAGCCTCGCTCAGCTGTGGCCCGAGAGCACGCCTCCGCAATTCCCAACAGGTGAGCGGCACGCTACGGCCACGCAACACGGCTTGTGGGAAAAAAAAAAAAAAAAAAACATCCACAGTGGACAGGAGTCCAAAAACAGATCATTTCCATACGACTGGTAACATTCATCTGTGTCACTGCCCGACTCAGAGAGTGGATCCACTGCCGGTGAAGTGAGAAGGTTCAGGGGAAACCGATTGGACACAACCTTCGTGTTTCTAAGCAAAGAGAAATGCCTCCGAGGGAAGACTGCTCGGTTCCTCCTTCTGTTAAAAGTTGGCAGAACTGGCACGATTTTGTATTCGGCTATAAAATTCCCAATGCAAGCGATCCAGCCACAGCACTTGTGAACTCTGGTATTTTAATAACACAGCGTGCATTTGAGCAGAGTGAAAGCGTGTGTAACTATAACTAACCATATGAATGTCTAAATCCGTATTTTGCAGGATTGGCATAACTAAATAAAGAGCCAGTATGCGAAGGAATCATAATTAATGCTCGACCTTCCTTTGCTCTGCTAAAACCTATAATCCAGATCGACTCGTATAATCACTTCACCATTCTCACTGCCGCTCTGGATGAGCGTGCTCAACGCATTATGTCAACTTTGTGTACTTGGAGTCACGTGCCAAGTCTCAGGCTTTTCTTTCTGAATGCAAAAACACAAAGTTCACGCTGACCAAGTCATTCTTTCCGAACTTTGTTACAAAAGCTCGGGCCGTAACATTTTTCATTAGATTCAAAACAGCAACATTCTCACGTGTCACACGCCGCCGCCGCCCCTTCGGGGAGGAGGATCATTAGTCCCCGTCTGCTTGGTGCTGCCCCAGTGTTTTCTTGGTTTCTGCTGCCGATATAAACTTGATGTATCGCTAGGCTACCAACAATAGTCCAAAAATAGAGCCGAGCAGACAACATTGCTCCGTGAGTGTCTCTCTTTGTACCGAGTTAGCTTGTTTGGGTGGTAATGCGCGTTTCTGTGATGGTGTGCATGTATGAACAGGCTGGGAGTTGTCCAGCACATCCTCAGGGTGCTGGAGGGTTGTTTTGATTAAATATGATGTGTGGTTGTGTTTTCTACCAGCCTGTGTGAAAACAAAGGGCCACTTTAAGGGTCAAAACACATTTAACAAAAGCAGAACCACTTATTTAAGGAATATATTCATCACTTTCACTGGGTTTTTTGAAGATGTTCTTTCCTTTGTACTTATCAATAATTCACCGTCCCTGTGAACTATATTCTACATTAACATAAATTCCAACGATTTAAAGTAGAAAATCACTATGAAGGTGTTTCTGATCGGAACAGGTGGAACCGCTTCAGAATCAATGATAATGCAACAAGCTTATATCCTCATTATTAGCAGTTTTGGAATAGATTGGCTTGTCTACTGGGAACACATTTTTAAAAAATTGACAACGTTTGAATAATGACCTCTTTGGGTATTAATACCCGTCTCTCTTCACCTGGCTAAAGAGCCCATGAAGACTTCCACTTACATTTCAGCAGCCACGCGTTGACTTTGGCGCTCTGCCACGCCGCTCTGAACATGAAGAGCAAAACACGAAGCCGTCCGCACAGAATTCATGACCTTCAATTGTTTCTGTTCGGCGCCGCTTTTTGACGCCGTCGCTTGGTTTCATGTGATTCGAAAATTACATTGATTGTGTGTATCAAAAAAAGAAAGGAAGCCATGTAAAAAGATAAATCAAATGATTCTGACTGAAATTCATATGAAAACTGGACCTTCGGTTGTAAAGGTCAGTCTTTCTGCTACGAATGTATGCAGAGGGACTGCGTGAAGCGCGATGGATTAAAGCCTCCATCATAAGCCAAGCGTCTGAATGGCTCTTGAACTCCGGATCGAGCGGCATCAACACGCGGCTCGGGATCACAGAGCGAAGGTGACTTCATGCCGAGCACGTCAACCCAGCGGTTGCTCCACGTTGGGCAAGACCCGCCTCCGTCTCTCTAGCCCGCTCGCAATCTCTTCTTCATTCAGGACATGTTGGCGCAGTTTGTTTGTGCAGCATTCCTCGCCATACGGTGCAAAGGAGAAGCAGAAAGAGAAAAAAAAAAGAAAAAATCCCTTGGGGAAGATTACGCAAGCGCGGCCCATGATATCATCAAACCAGCTTGGACAGAAGGGGGAAAGGGAAGGGTGGGTGTGAGAGGGGCGGGATGGAGCGGCTGGGTTTGAGTGAGCGGGGGTCTGCTTTAATGTAACGTACGGCTTTTAATCTTGCTGCTGGCGAGCTCTGGAGCTTTTTTTTTTTTATTCAAGGTTTCTAATGAAATGAACCCCTGCTGCGATGAGCACCCACATGGAAAAAAATTACAATCAATTAAGGAGGAAATTCACACTCACAGCTCAGCGATACGGAAGGCCGCGCACCGCAGAGGGGCATAAATCACACACATAACTCTACGGGTCGGGAAGGGAAAGGGTTCCATGGAGGTCGAAACAGCGGCATGGCCGCACATGTTCATCAGCATTTTCTCCTGAAGTTCTAAGGATAAGCAGGGAAACATTCTCATGTCCACCATCTATTTAAGTCATACGTCTTTGTGATCAGTCGTTTTTTCGGCTTCCAGGTCACAAATGTTCCGTGTTGCATACCGGACAATTTTAAAATGCATTCCTTGCATTTTTTTTTCTGGCCTGTCTAGTTTACATTGAGATTATGCTGATCTCCTCCTTCCTGACACCAATATCAGGAATCCTCCGTGTTTGCAAACGTTTATGTTTTTGAGTGTTTGAGGCAAACGCCCATATTTGCGTTGGGATACATCGGACACAAAGCAGAAGGGGGCCAGGGTGAGAGAAAAGAGTGAGAGCAAAAGAAGGAGAAAGAAACCCTTACCTTCCAGCACTGTAAGCTTGGCATTGATGTTGATCTCGCCGGCGCTGTTGGTGGCCGTGCACTCGTAGATGGCTTCGTCCCTGTGTGTGCGCAGAGGCTGGATCCGCAGCACGCAGCCCGAGCCGTCATCAAACTCAATCGCCTACGAGGGCCAGGCCAAAGCAAAAGGGCACCAGTTTTATTTCCAGGGGCCGCGGGTATATCACTCTATTGCAACACATAAATAAAATCCGCTCCATGTGGGGGAAGGAATCATTTTCAAATGTGTTAGGTCCGAAGCCTTATCGGTTTTGACAAGAATATTTTCATTTCCTGGTGCAAAATGTCAGACTTTCGAGAAGTAGAACAGAAGTCTGTTCTCACAAATATATATTCATTTCCTCTCGAATGAAAATCCGCGCTGATTTTTTTGAGACAAAGTGGTGTACTGCAGCACTCCAACTGGTTTTATATTAAGGAATACCAACCAGGAGTGAAAGAGCACCCCCCCCCCACCCTCCCCCGGCTCCACCAACTAAACTAAACTGCAGAGCAAAGACTGGACCACACTTCCTCATCAGAGGGAGGTGAAATAGATCAAGTGATACATCAAGGCGGCGTGTGGCTAGCAGCGGTGGAGCTGAGGAGCAGGAGGGGAAGGATGAGGCTGTGAAAGGACTGAGAGAGATGAAGAAGACTCTTTAAATCAAGATGGAAGGAGATTAAAGAGAAGGGAGGCCCGGGCTGGTCTCGCCCGGCGAGGGGAAGAGCCGCTGCGGCGCTCAATAATAGGGGCAATTGATTGTGAGTGCTGTGCGAGTGTGTGCCAGTGTGTGCTCAGCGTAAGCGCCGCGCCGCGAGAGCCGGAAGGCCGTCTGAAGACCAAGTAAGTATCGTTTGAGCATGTTGTGCTCGAGCACCGACGCGTCTGTGTGCGTGTGTGTGTGCGCGTGCGTGTGTGTGTGTCTCCACGGGTGTGCTCGGAGGTCCGAGGGTAACGCACGACCTCTCACCTCGAAGCGCTGGGAGCTGACCCTCTTGCCTTTCTTCCTCCAGGTGATCCTGGGCTTGGGCTCCCCGGTGGCCTGGCACACAAACGACGCCACTCCTCCCGAGATGCCCGTCTGGTCCTCTGGGGATATGACGAAACTCGGCACGCCTGAGAGAAGATGGCAGAAGGAGACAGCGAAGAAGAGGTGAGGGAGAAGGAGAGCAGGAGGGAGGGGGAGAGATGTGGGGGGGGGGGACGTTAGTGTCTTCTACCAGTCACATTTACATTTTCAAACCTGGTTATTTAAGGGCATCATTTCTCCACACAAAGGGCTAAAATGAAAAATCCCACACAGGAGAAACATCTAGCATTTGTTGGGCTGCCTGCCTGTCACTTCATCATGTTCAATTTCTCTACTCGGCATCGACATTCAATTTCAAACTGCAGAGTTTGTAGAGCTAAAAACCACGAGGCTGCGCGTCTAGCTCTCAAACGAGAGGTAATGCATCAAAGGATGGAACTAGATGAGCAGACAAACTCCTTCACAAAAAACTCAAAACCCACAGAAAGAAGAGCAAGTTGCTGGTGAATTAGACACTGTGGGAGTTGATTTATGAGGCATTAATTAGTTCAAACAAGGCTCCTAGTGTCATGTGACTCTGAAACCTTATTGTGACCTCTTATTATATTATTCTTTATGCCTTGGCGCAACAACACACCTATCGAATTTTCCGTTTGCCTTCAGGTTGATGTTTTTTTTAAACCAAGCACCACACCCAACACCATTGTGCGCGGGACAATGGGTTGCGTGTGTGTGTGTGTGTGTGTGTGTGTGTGAACGACAGCCTGTCTCAGGTTGAAGCCACAACGAGCGCACCTCGGCTCCACGCAATAGCCAGGGTGGGCAAAGCCCCGACGCCACGGCCTCATTACCGCCTCCGTCAGCTCGGGTTTCATCTCCAGAGTCGTTAGGGAGGGAGGAGGTGAGGAGAGAGCGAATCGTTACGCCGTCCCAGCCCCCCCCCGAGCAGAATCCAGCAGTGGCTTTGTGCTCTAATAGCACTTTGGTTAAGGGGGGGGGGGGGGGGGGGGGGGGCGGGATAAGGCCTTCAGTGAGAATATTCTCCATGTCTAGGAGTGGCAACGTCAACCTCTGCCCTCATTTGGCGAGTGAGAGAGGGGGAGAAGTTGTTGCGTCTGTCATTGTTCCTGAGCTTAGCAGGTACCAGCAGCTGCCTCAGTACTTCTATTGACTATCTGACAAGGTTGGGGGTCACGAGGGATGGAAGACGGCCTTACAGAAGACAGCCTGTCACGTTGGCAAAAGAGATTAAATATAAGATGGTTCTGGATGGTTCTTCGCCTTTAAAAAATTAAATAAATTCACGGGAAGCCAAAAATGAAGAACAAGAAAAAATCCCATCAAATGTCCAGCATTTTACATAACACTGAAGTGCGCTGTAGTGCAGCGCGAGTGGGCAGCCCCGTGTGCTCGCCGACACGCCGTAATCCAACACGAGCACCCGTCCTTCTGTGACCTGGGACCCCTTCGCAGTACCCAAACCCACCTGACATTTGAATGGTATTTTCATCCTGCCGGGGACGAGGCGCTACCGAATGGTTTCCAACTGCGCCCCAACGCGGCGGTGACACGCGGAGGCGGCGGCGGCGGCGGCGGGGGAGCTGTGCTAATGATTCAAACCCGATAAGCCTTTGGGAGAGTCTGTGCGTGCTCTGGGTGGGTGAGTTTGGAATCCTCCAGATGTGATTATCGACGTTACTTCCAAGAGATCCTGCCAACATCTGTCCACAGCAGGAGCATTTAAGTTGTGAGGGGCTTTTCCCACAGTGAGACTCAGGATCGGGGGGCGTCAAACAGATCTCGTTTTAGGAAAAGGAAGTAAGCTCGTGTGTTTAAGTGAAGAATTTTAGAAATCATGAAGATTTTTAAGGATAAGACGGAAAGAGAAAACTGGCCGTCGCTGAGCTTTTTCCTGTTTTAAGCCTCTTAAAAAGCCCCGAGTCGCCATCGTTAACCTTTGACCAAACCGCGAAAGCTACGCAGCACTCGTTAATCCAGATCCCAGGAATGCATTCAATCACAACATCAAAAAAAAAAAAAAAAGGGTCCAAGACGACCCCCCCCAAACCGCTGCCTAGCAGATGGGCTAAAAAGTTCCCCCTATACACTCCAAAAGGCAGGAGTGTTTATTCTTCCTCCTTCTCTCTGCCGGCGTGTCAGTTCTTTTCTTAGAGAGACAAAATCCAGACACGACCCCGTTTTTTTCTTCTTCTTCTTTTTGTTTCTTCGCCTGCGTCCCACCTTCCCCGGCTGTCAGCCGCTTGTCACACGGAAACAATGGCGGGGACGAGGTGGAAAACACATACACCTGCCTATGCAAATCCTCCCTTCCAGCCGGTGACTGCGAGCTTTGAGCCGCGCTTTTTCTAGGCTTTGATACTTTGCACTGAAAACTCGCATCTCGACACCCGAGGCTTTAACGCGGGCTCTCTTCTCGCTGGCAGGTGTAGCAAGTGCTGCCACAACTGTCAGGCCCACTGTGGGTTTGCTAGGTGTTGTTGAGGTTATCGACTCGTAAAAAACGTCATATTTCTAGCGTTTAGTTCTCTCGCTGCAACGAGGCCGACGCACTGCTCTGATGGCGGAGGTTAACGCGCAAACGCGCTGCGATGCAAATGAATGAATAATCAAAAGCAGATGAACTTCTGGATCACGAGTCAATCGCTCAGTAGTTTGGCGGCGAGGAAAGACATCGCGGAGGGATCGGCGTGAGGAACTTATTATGGATAGTGGTGGGGGGAAAAAAAAAAATAACATTTGTTTGTAGAGTTAAGAGGCTTTCATGTTCCAACTAATGAATGGAATAACTTAATCAAAGCAGAAAACACACGCGCTAATAAGGTGTTTCTTGAATCCACACACACACAGAGGCATGATTATCAAACAAATCATTTAAAACAGTTATTATGGAAATTAATGCAAACCCTTTTAACGCCTTGCGTCTATTTCTGGTTATTAGTAATAAAATGCAACATTTAGTAATTATGTTGTAGGGGGTTTTTTTGTTTGTTTTTTTACACATAGCCGGTGTATTCTTGCGTATAATCACAACCATCTGTGCTCGATGGCCTTGAAAAGTGATCTTGAAGGCAGGCTATTGTAAATATCTGCTGGAGACCCTGGCGATGCTGCTGACGGCTCCGTGTGGGAGGTCAAGCAGCTTCTCCCAGTAAACAATAAGCCTGCAGGCGTATTCAGGATGACTGAGGTCATCGCAGAGATAGAAACTTTCAATCTTCCCTCGATACAGCCAACGGTTTTGGGAGGGGTAATGAGCTACAGCCCGGACAAAAACGTCATCAAGGACAGCACCAGTAATTAGGTCTGGATGAATAAGCTAACACGGGTCACATAAGACACGGGACAAAAACGGAAGGAGGTTCTGCTGAAGACATTGTTTTGCTGTTGTGACTCCCTAACTGCACGGCACACCTCAGCTCTCTCCCCCTCTCTCTCTCCCTCCCCCCCTTTCAGGGGGCCTCAGAGCAAGGCTTTCTAATAAATGCAGAGACAGCAGGGAGAGTCGTGCAAATGGCACTTGTGTGGCGAACAATTAGTGTATTCCCAAGCCTGCCAGAGCGCCCAATGAGAATCACTCTGTGGTGTAGAGTATCAGGGATCGATACACAGAGGGAAAACCATTTATTCTCATAAATAATTGATTAGTGCGTTATCATTTTCATGAGGCAACACTTAGCGGAAATTTGTCTGATGGCATCAGCTCTGGTTGGATTAAAGGAACACTTTCATTAAGGCCTTTTTGGGCCATTAGCAGGCAACTTGTTTGCAATTAATTCCATATGAAGCTCCCTCCCCTGTTATTTACCCCAATAAAGCCAACTGCACCTCAGGCTGTTTGTTTAACCAAATGAACATTGTGTTTGTTATCTGCACTGTTTTACAGCTGAACTCAAAGCATTTTGCATTGTGTTTTTACCCCTCAATGTTTTTAGCTCAGACAATTGAGCTTATATCTTAAGCTTAAACGCATACATTTTTGCAGACATAATGGTCTGCACCAAGAACATCCTGGTTTTAAACTGGGACAGTTTTCTCCTTCCCCCCCCAAACATGCTTGAACATATAGTTCAGTTTTGGTGCACTTTCCACTCCCACTGGTTGACAGTCACTTCACACTGCATTCATTCGTCACCAGGCCCGGGCCGAAAGGGATATATATGTTCCTTTAGTTGGGAAAATGATAGCATAGTGGCAGAAGACTGATGGTGCTTTTAAAGCTTTATCAGAACTTCAGTGAAATGGCAGGAGCAACTGCATTCATCATGGTGAGATACCATGCTTAAGACAAAATATCTACTGAGGAGCAAGGCGAAAGAGAAAAACATCAAACTTCCAATGCCCCCGTGGACCAGGAGACGGGCTTTCTGTCGGGCCTTCCAGCCTGCAGTGAATTATTCAAGACAGCGGAGAAGAACAAGAACTTTAAGTGCAATTACCCTTCACTCCCCTCTTCCCAGTGTGAGCAACATTAATGTAATGGCTTTCATCTTCTCAAGCCGATTATGAACAAGGGGGGGTCTCTCTCAAGTCTGTTCTCTCCCTCTCTTCTTAACTGTCAGTCAATATATGACATTTGCAGAAAAGAAAAAAAAAACTGCACTTTGGTGGCCATTGTATTTAAATACTATGGTTCGTAAAGCAAGAGGATAAATGCTGCAGTGCGTACTTTGTGATGGTGATAGCGAGGAGATGAGTGTTACTTTGTAATCACATAACTGGAAGGTTTTAAATTACCTGGCGTAAGAGATGGAACGATATAGGATTCAATTGCGAATATAGTCACGAGGTATAAAAAAAAAAAACGCCGCTCGCTATGATGGTAAAGAAAACATACTGTACATGTTAAGCATATTTTATTAATGGGGAGGCATTCATCATTTCTGATAACATTTTCAGTAATATAGGTTTTTAGCACAGGCTTTTAGACATTAGATAAAGCTCGACACCAACGTCTTTGTCATATTTTTGTGAGATCACACTCATTTTGCTGCACTATTGAATAGGGAGAAATAGGCCACTTTAATGAAAATGATGATTATACAAGGAGGGCAAGCTAAATTTCGTATATTACAGTCCATGTTCTCTGCTGATTGGACTCTGACCATATCATTATCTGAGTGGATGCTCCGCCACACGATGGTGACAATGCAAATGTCAAATGCTAAATCACTCCTTGTCTCCGATGACCGGGATCATAATGAGGTACGTGTCCCTCACCAGGAAGACAAGCCTGCCAACGCCGCGGCCGAACTGCACAGGTCGCCGCTGTAGTCCATGCTCATTTCACCCGCTTGATGAAATGTCGCCATTTGCTCCGTCGTGAAACTAAGCGCTTTTGGGTTTTTTTCCCTTTGAAAATCTGCGGAGGGCCGTCTGAGCGTGGCATTTAGAGGCATGTGTGGGTGGGTGGGTAAGAAAATACAGCGGCTTGAATACGTAATAAAGCACCTAGCAAGACATCTCATGGAAATCCAAGCTCGTCTGTAAAGTTGCTGTGGGAGAACGAAGGGAGATTCAGGCCAAAGGATTGGGGGGGGGGGGGGGGGGGTCCTTGTTAATGTAGCTGGGTGAAGCCCAATGGTCACCTTGGCTCAGGCCCTGAAATTAATAGAGCCGTGTGGAAAAAATGTTAAGTGTGTTTAGTGATCCCGGGAGGCGGCGGGGTGGGGCTGCTGAGGGGAGGGTTTCGCAGCTGATCCTAGCTTCTCCCGTTTTTGGGGTTAGCTCATCATCCATCACCAGGCAACCCCCCTGGCGACCCCACTAACCTCATTAATTTGCCTCTTCTAGATTAGCCCTCCCTCAGAGACCACAAAGAGCCCCTGCCATTGTTCTCATCGTCTCCCCCACACGGTCCCGAGGTCTTCGGTGATTTAACTCTCCACTCGGCAAAATTGAGGGAGAAATTAAATTATGTTACCGTGGCAACATAGAATAACAAAGATAGTTTAGTCCAGCAGGCGGCTCTCCAGCCGCTTCCCACGTGATTCGTCCGTGCTCCATGCTCCTACGTGTCCATTGGGGGGAGATGCCTCGGACTACGTTTTGGAGGATGCTCCAACAGTGAATGACGCTCGGGTGTATGACATCATGATATGATGGGCCAAAACATTACTATTTCATGTCAGTCCAAACAAGAATGCTACCAAACAGCTGATTGGGCACAAATGAAATTACCATCTACCCTTGCTGTACATGTTGGATTATTTCAATTCAAAGGAATGTAGGAATGTAACAGGTAACAATGAGGAACGTACGCGCCTTCCATGGATTCAGCAATCGGAGTGAACAGGGACCTTAAATGTCTCTCTCCAGCTGTCCTCCTCCTGAAGGACACTGGCGGTTCCTGTCGTCCTGTGGCATTGCCAAATATGGCACGCGGCAGAGGGTTTGGGTGACTGCCTGTGGCTCTGCGATTGAGCTCCATAATTAAACTATTAATCTCACATCATTAACCCCACGGCGACCCTTTCCTCAGTCCACTCTGACATTGCTGCGCTGGCTTATGAAAACAACTTTCCATCAAATCTCTCCAACCTCTAAATTGCATTCTCCATCTCGCAGGTGTTTTCCACATATGCGCACTCCTTTCTTGGTGTGCGCTCGCCTTTTGTTGCGTCCTCCCTCCACCGTATCCCTCCCCGATGCGTATGATGTGTGCGGACCACAGCTGTGTGCTAACTGCATCACTCTCCAAATGGCTCTCCAAGGTGGATATGGTTACTTTTAATTAAAAAAAGAATCAATTTCTATCCCTGTCAGTTTTAGAACTCTGTGACCATATGGACACTAAAAAAAACAATCAAATTTCCCGGCACCCAGCCCACCCCCCCCGTCTGGCCACCCCTCTCAAAACCACTTTGGCACTTTAATCAATCACATTAGTCCATTGCAGGAACTATCAATGGTCAAATCAATCTACAGCGCTCGTCTTGCGGGTCGGTCTATTTGGGGTATTACATGTATGTTTACCACTTTGCAGTTTATCCGAAACATAATAGCGCCCAAAATTGCCCTGCTAATAAAAGTTAACAAAGCATAATTAATGTATTGGTGGGACGTTAATAAGAAACTAAAAGGTTGTGGCGTGTGGTTTGATGTAAAAAGTCAAAAGTAAAACGATGGTAATTATGGTCTCATTGTAATCTGCCACTGTGAATTAAAAGAGCGGGCTGGGATACAAAGGCCTCGGTGGCCCCGCCTCCCGCTGAAAGCCCCCCCAAGATCGCAAGCCGAGAGGCACGAGGAGAGACACATACATCAAAAGCTTATTAAAGCCAATGAAATAACTCACAACGACAGCACTACAAAAAGATAACCATTACATTTATGTGGCGGCTGTGCGTGACTTTGAGGCTGACCTTGGGGGTCGGGGGCCCTGGCGTGCACCAGGAGGCTGTATAGAAAGCTGGTGGATTAGGCAGAGCTCCCCGGGGATCGATGAGACGTCTGCGAGCGGCGCTCAGAGTAATCGCCCTGCACTGCGCGCCTACTCAATGGCGACGCAAGATGAACGACGTCACGCCGGCCATTACATCGGCGCTGCTGCCCGAGGATGTCTCGCACATATTTGTGCTTCTACATCCTGAGGAATTGTACCACCTTGAGTATTATAAACAAACAAACAAATATAGATCACAACAACAACTGTTGAAATGATGATGAGCCAGCAATGCACTGTGGGTAACTTGGAGGTTTTATACGAGGAGGAGACAAGGGCACCAGACTGAACCTGTGTAATCAGAATCTCGGCAGGCCCCCCTCGCCCACGGTGTCTGTCTGGTGTCTGCCTTGTAATACAGGAAATCCAAACCAGAACTATCAAGTTCACATAATTAAGTCGCATAAAAATTACAGGCTGGATCAAATGCGCGCAACCCTGCCATTAGTGGTGGGTGTTATTTTGCCCCCTCAACTGTCTTATTTTAATTCTATGTCTGTTTGCTTTGCAGTCTGGGTAATAGCAGGTCTGGGCCTTTTCCCATGTGTGCTTACATTAAACTCTAACCGCAGGCTAACCTCGGACCAGAGCCGTGCTCCTCTACAAGTCCATACCTTTATTTTATTTATTTCACAAGTTTTTCATTTATCTCAGCTCGTTTGGGTGTATTGTTAAGGCTTGTGTGCGCTTGTCACTGGAGAGTATCCTTGACTCTTAATTAATATGCTCGGCTCTGGCTTTTTATTCGTATACGCTACGATTACCTGAAAGTGAGACGGGGGCAATCTTGCTCTCATAGAGACGGAGCAGAAAAGTGTGTATTTACAAGAGTAAACAGAGAACGTTAAACACAGTCATATACAAGTTAGCGAGCTGTTTCACCGCTGGGTGTGATTCTTTATAAATACAACTGTAGGGTTTGGTGACTAAAGATGTCAAATATAAATATAGGGAGGAAAGAAAACTGCACGGTAGCAGCACAGTTAATTCAAATGCAAGGAGATCCTGCACTGTCAAGAAAAACGCTATGGAAATAATTCACTGGACCATCTTTAATGAATTATTCCTACTTTATTTCCACTCTGGAGTACTCTATACTGTAGGGGATACCTAAAAAGTCTAACTTTGTTCGGTTACACATTACGCGTTGCTCAAGGACAACCTTGCCAAAGGACAAAAAAAGGGGGGGGGAAAAGACGAAGGTCAGGTTCACACTGATACAGTGGAAACATCTTGACACACCGCGAGAGACAGAGATGATGACACAGGGCCGAGAGAGACAAGGCGGAGGGTGAACAAAAACAAATCCTACTGGACCCGCGTACCAGAGCACGGGGCAGTTGGCTCGTCCACTTGTGGGAATGGGAGGGGTCAGGGTGTAATTGAATTACAGTGACCCCCCCCCCCCCCCCCCCCCCCCGTGACAGCACTATAGGTGAAGTCATGTGCCGAATTGAATGTGTCCCTGACCCCGTCCACGACGGGGCAGGGCTTCGTGGCTGATCCCGGGACCCAAAGCCAACAGTCGCACACATCTGAGCCGGAGGGCGTCACTCAGAGCGACAGACGCGGAGGCCGACGCAGCAGCGCTCTGCACCCTTATTTTTAGCCCAAATTCTAAAGCTCTCCATGCATTGAGACGCGCCGTAAGCCGCGCTGCTATTTGTGCCTGTTGGAAGACACCAAATGTAAATGGAATCTTTCTATTTTAAATTCACTGCCTAGGCATGAAAATAGCATCCACTGTGAATGTCCCTCCATTCAATTAATGTAGTGTAACCATGTTAGTGGGCTCAGTTCAAGTGACCATCATTCTGTGAGAACACCCAAGAAAGGGCAGCATTTGTTCACCTGATCACCAGTGGATCCAATAAACCTGAAAGCGGTCTAAAAGAAAAGCGTTTTATACCATCCGATTGTGTTTTGTTGTTCACCCCTGTGCGTTGCAAATGAGGGCTTTTAACCCTCCCGCCGTCCAATTAGTTCTGACGCTGTAATCAGGTCGCGTAAAGTGAAGCAAAGGCAGCTCTGCGCAGGTTACTTACTGTCTGCCTTGGAGGAGAACACCATGCAGCAGAGCAGCAGCAGGAGAGGCAACGCCTCTCTGGGCAGGAGGGGCACTGCCAGGCGACGGCTGGGCCCCATGTTCAGAGTCGGCACTGCTCCCTCCTCAGTCCCCTGCTAGACACGTCCCACTCTGACAGGATCAAAGACTAACACCTGGGAGAGAAGACACACGCAGAACAGGAGTAGCGACATTAGTATTCAAACCCGCTGTACATCTGCATATATTTGAATGAGCACAACAAGGCGGTTAGGCGGAGGTATCAAAAGCAAGTCACGGAGAAGGAGCGCGGGAGTTGGAAACCTCGCGGATTTGCAGGAAACGTCGAGCGTGTGATCAGAACAACGAGCTCTTTTGGTCACGATCAACAAAACACAATAAAATCCCGCTCGGGGGGCAGATGAAGAACACAAGACGGGCAGACGTAACGTGCAAACTACTCAGCAGAAGAGTTATGAAACAAAGGCGGTGCAGCGCGAAGGGGAGAAGTCATGGGGAGGAATGGAAGGGAGAAAAGTGGGGGGGGGGGGAAGCTCCCCAGATAGTAACCCCCTCACAATGGGGGTCGGTTCAAAACCCAGAGGACCTGCTGAACGCCGCTCCCCGAGGGGCCGCCCACTCAATGCTCCCCATCAACAAATTGAAAAAAAAAAAACGCTCTCTTCCAGATGGGTTCAAATCACCCTGAGTGCCATGATCTCATAACATGACAACATGTATGCACGCGCACACATTTACATACAACACACCCCAAGGGGATTGCGGAGGGTCAACAAAGCGGCCGCAGGTGCACCACAAATGAACCACGATTAACGGGGCAATGAAAGAAAGTGGTGGGCGGAGGAACACAAACAAGGGCCGTCCCTCAAATGAAACGCAGCGCCATTGATCATTTGTGTGTGCAGGATTAGATTTAGTGAACAAATGACTGAGCCAGCTTGTGATTGCACGACCTTCGGTTTGTTAAAGCCTGCAGTTGAATGTTTATTATAAACATAGTGGGTGTGTTTCAGTTGAGCTGACTAAATGTCTTAGCCATACACTTTTGCCCATGGAGTAATAGATATTACTATCTCTCTCGGTCTGAATTAAACCACTCCAGAGGACTTTTGGAAGTGTCCTTGACAGAGATTCTGTCTTAAGCCATTACAAGAAGCCTTTTGAAATAGAATGGAAAACGTCCTGGGGAGTTTACAGTGGCAACAGAACCCTGCTGGTGGCTAATATTTGTGCTCACTGTGTGGAACATCTGCGGGCGAGTTGGGTGGCCAGTCAGCTTTAGTTGTAAGCAGTTCACTGTCAGGTACACAATGCCTGCAGTATGTTGTGGTAAAAAAAATAAAAAACAAAAAAAATACTTTCCACTCGTGAGCCTGTGGAGGTGTTGAGCAGCCAATTACTCATGTGTCTATTTCGATGCGTGTGGAAACCCGTCGGGCCACTCTTTGACCGAACCGAGGAAAGCGCTGCTGGCCACAGATCTTAGGAAAGGTACATTTCTGTGGTGGCTTTTCTTTTCTTTTTGTCTGAGTAAAATGACACCGCGTGTGCGTGAGTCACGGTGTGTCGGCGCCTCGCCTGGGCACGGCTGCACACAGGTATCAGTGACCGTACCAACGCAGGGCATTCGTGTCTATTTAGCTCATTTCAGCTTGCGTCTCAGGAATTTCCAAACACTGTGCGTGTGTGTGCGCGTGCGTGCGTGCGTGCGTGTGTGTAGCAGACGTTCCTGCTGCGCTCCTTCTAAGCGGCGTTATGCATCTCCCTGCATGCAGACTTTTGGAGAAACACCCACAAGTGATGAAAAATAATTTAGCGCCTCTGGCCCCCCTCGCGCCTTACACCTTCGCCGCTAATGAGAACGCGGCTCGTCGTCGGGTTGTGTTAAGCTGCGACAGTGTGGAGAAGGGAAGGATACACAAATGCCGCCCCCCCCCCCCCCCCCGCAAACAGGATTAAAGACATTTAGGCCTCGTCTTTATTTCAACTTAATACCCCGCTAGCGTTTGCAAAATGAGTGGAACCCACATCAAGTTTGTTGGCTGACAAATTTGTTTTGACACTGTTTTATGTACGCCAGCGTTGCGTGGCGTCGGTGGGGGGGGGGGGGGGGGGGGGGGGAGAGTTGGCTACTCGCCGTGCTCCAAACCCTTGGCGGTGGAGGGATATCTTTTACAGCAGATGCTCTTCATCTTCAATGAGACAAATTCCTAAAGCAAGGTTTATTTCTTTATTTATACAGCCCCTTATTTATCCAAGTGCAGCATGGTGCCTCCCAGCTGCGCGCACACACACACACACACACACGCCATGTGCGTTCGTGCCGCCGCGGCGGAAGTGCTACTGCAACGTGGACGGGGCGCCAACATGGAAGCGGTGCGGGTGCTACTCGGAAATCGGAGTACACGGGAAACGTCGTCTGCAGCTGTGCGGGGGAGCCAGATAAAAAAACAATAAGGAGGTGTAGGGGCGGATGGCTGAGATCATACGGGAATCCTTGCGTGTTGTTAACGCCTGGTTGGCGTGTGGGTAAGGGCGGAACGAGGCTGTGACACAGACACTGTTAACCCTGCACAATTGGGTCTATGATGATCATCATTATTTCAAATTAAAGATGTCAGGTACAACTTCACTTCCATCCAAGTGGTCAAAACAATAATTTTTACTCTTTTCGTTGTCTTCTTGTCATGGGATTTTATTCCGAACCATTCATTCAGCAATTATTTGGTTTTCGTTGATGAAGAAAAAAAAAAAAGGTTGCCTAAAAATAGTTCCCTTCGACTCGTCATCCCTTAGTACCACAAGTGTTTAATAAATCCAAGCTGAAAGCTTCCTCGGCTCACAATTGGCTCAATGTTTAAGAACAGCTCCTTTGAAACCCTCAACAAAATGTGAAATGCAGGTGGTGACACACACACACACACACACACACACACACACACACACACACACACACACACACACACACACACACACACACACACACACACACACACACACACACACACACACACACACACACACACACACACACACACTTTGAGCGGATCAAGATGTTAGGATTATGTATCCTATATAAAAAGACAAGTGTACAGTGGTGCCATTGTATCCTAACACACAGGCATATATATAAACACACACTATAATACAACCAGTAAGAGAATTAGTGCAGTAACTAACAAGTGAACCCCTTAAACTATACATTCTAGAGGACCAAATGCACCTTTTGAGAGAAGCGAACGCGTCGTGAAAAAATAACACCTATCCTGCTGGCCTGCTTGCCGCCCAGACATCAGGTGCCTGTCATTCAAGTCCTAACCCCCAGTGTGTGTGGCGAGGGAGGGGCCACCCATACAGACACTTGTCTGGAGGCAGACAATGACGAGACGGAGCGAGGCACAGCTGCACAGAGCTGAGTAAACACAGCTATTACACTAACTACAGGTAGCATCTCACACTCCGTAGTTTCCATCCCTCCCGCTCGTGTTCTCTCTTTCTTCCCGTCTGTTTTTTTTTAGGGTCATGGGGGGGGATCAAATATATAGGTAGTAGTGTGGGGAGCTAATCATGGAGGTGATAAACCCCCTTAAGCAGAGGCCCGGCGCGCCGCAGCGGCTCCATAAACACGGTTTTAAGGTGAATTTCGACAGCGGAGTTTTGGCCCCTGATTAGTTTTCCGTGGCCTTGCACGGCCAAACCGCACACGTCTGTGCTCCTTTTGTACCCCGGAGCCGCTCAGCCACCACAAGACCCCGGGAGACCGACTGCGGGCCGACGAGGCCCCGTATTGTAAACTGAAAGTGCAAAGTTGCAAAACGAGCCTTTCCCTCCGACTCAAAAAAGCCTTTCTCTATTCACATTTTTGGGGCGTGCCTATTTTTGTTTCTTCTTCTTCTTCTTCTTCTTTCTGTGCTGAAACAAGGCCCTGCATTGAAAATGCACCTAACAAAGAGTAATGTCCAGGTGCATGACCTCGCCTCTCAACAAGATGCAAAGGCCGCAGCACATCGGCTCCACGGCGTCGATTGGCATTTAGTGTGGTTGAGTGAACGTTTAACAAAACTCAAGCACCTCCATAAATTGCCACTGACGCAGGGATTTACACCTCTTGGTGGGGGGGGGGGGGGGGGGGGGCTACCAATCTTTTCAGCTGCAAATCAATCTTGGAGCGAAAGGTGATATGTATTACACAGATATGTATTACGCCGAGTAGAAGAGACATACCAGAGTGCCGCTTCCATTTGAATTTATTGGAGAGTGATTATTGGTCGTTGTCGAGCTGCAGAGCGAGGAGAGAATGACTTGCACTACAAAGTGCATGAGCAGGCTCGATGTAAAACAGACATTCATCAAATCACCGTCATGCACTGCATACCTGGAGCACCAGAGTGGGCGAGGAAGCCTCCTGTAAAGAAGCATCGTTCTCAAAAACATGCCGTTATGCTAAGGACTCGGATCGCATCTCATCTCCTTTGTGTCTGGCTCTCAACTTGTGACATTTTCATTTGATACCGATGGTTTTATTAAACATTTATGTTTTCCTTTGCTTTTCGTAGCCTCAACCTCACTGGTAAGGCCTAAATGCAACTGATGGAGTAATACAATCTTTGTATTCAATTGAGTGAGTCTAAAATGTTCACCGGCTCAGTTCATACACCTGAAAAACTATTGAAATGTTTTTGTGTTTACAAAGCAGAGCGCTCTACAAATGAATTACGGCACGGTTAGGAATGATTCAGCGCTCTGGCCAAACATTAAAATAGCAATAGACACTGAGACACATTCCCGGCGTGTATATCAAGAGGAAATGTACACTGTCGGGCAAGAAAGACGGCAAAGGTGTCACCACTTGATGGTTCGCTCGCAGACAGATGGTGCCGTAAAATGACGAGGCAAGCAGCACAGAAGGCATGGAGAACCCCCCCCCCCACCCCCCCGTCCCTCCTAAAAACGACTACTTCCCCACCCCGCTACCCCCTGGGCAGAAAGCCTTGTCTTAGCAGCAGAGCTCCGCCCACCGGTAGATGAGCCGATAGCGGGACCTGCAGGGGTTAAAGCTCGGGATGTTGGGCCAAACTCGTGTGAGAGACGGTAGGGGGGGGGAGGGGGGCTTCAGAGGGCTTGAAACTATTCAGCAGGTGTCTCCGCTCTTCTAAATCAATTACCTCCAGTGAGTCAGTGCTCAGGGGGGCGGTGGGGGAGGGGCTATTGTAAATCAGCTTGGTGTCAGGCCAGATTACTGACTGTAACGGGCTCGGGGCGAAGCCCCCGGGCCAACGGGGGATCCTCCGGAGGCCCGCATGACAAGTGAGCCGTTTGGAGCAGTACTCTGTAGGGAGGTTGGGCCGTGGGAGGACGCATGCTGTGGGACAGGCAGAGAATCCACTGTCCCCTTTGTAACCCTTTAGATAGAAAATGATGCAAATCAGTGGGTGGAACCGCTTTAAAGCCGGGATGGAATTGCTGGATTTCTTCTTTTTTTTTTCTTTTCCTAGTAGCGGTTTTAGGTAGGAATTTACCCATATAGCAAGTCCCAAACTACACACATTTACAGTTCCACAGTGGTTACGATTTGCCTTCCCATACTAGGGATATTCAAATTACACAAAGCATTGGCTAGAAGTCACAAAAAGGGGCCGTCCGGCGGCCTGTGGGGACAGCGGCTCTCCATCTCCATACATTCTTTTATGCAAATCTAATTCTGAGGAACCCTGGTGTCAGCAGCGATATCCAGCAAGCACGGAGGGGAGGACGCGCCCCCGTGGCCTACGCTCACTTTATTACACCTAATGTCTTTTCATACTACACTGGATGGTTTCAGGCCGCTCGGGCTGCAGAGCTAAAGCACCCGGATGGAACCGTTTATTGACACGATGGCTCTGTTATTCCTGCCTACAACAGAGCATGTGAGACACAAGCGTCTGTTGGTCCAAGGTACAGAGTGACAAACCCATTGTTTACACAGGGAAGGGCTGTATAACTAAGCGGTTTATGCGGGGAACCGAAAAGGTGGGTCCGATGGAGTCAGTGGCTGAAGCCCAAGCGTCTATTTTTCTTTTTTTTAAGAAATAAGAGACAATGAGAGATGTGTTTGTAGGAATCTTAAAGGCAGAAATAATATATACTATTCTGACAAACAAAACAATCTTTGTGTGACACAAAGGAAGCCAAGACTCCTGGTCTACCTGAATCAGTTAAGACCCAGCGGATTTAACATGGGATAGCTGCCAGTGCAAATGAGGAAAAGAGAAGATCCCCCAGATCCTAATCCAACTTCTTTCCTGTTTTTTATTCCAGACGGCTGAAGGTCTAACTGGTGAAAAAAGAGGCACATTCTAATAAGCCATTCTGTCCAACCGTGTCTCTCTCTCTCTCTCTCTGACCATGTCTCCCTCCATGTCTCCGTCTCTCTCTGTCTGAGCCACGAGCCAGTCTGTTGGAGCAGATGGAACCATATATCCCCATCGCCCTCCGCAGCCATGGGGATTTAAAATGCTAAAGAGATGAGTGCGGAGTGTGCCAGGCCGAGCCGATAAAGGGCGGGAAAAGCACACGACTTTCAGCGTATACCTCATGTTCTTCGGAGGCTACATTGTGGTTTATTGTTCTACAGCAACAACAAAAAATGCACATGAAGTACTGTAATCTCACCGCAAACCTGGCATGTCTGTCCGAGTGTTTAATCCAACATTTATTTATTCCTGCATGATGTGAGCAGAAGCGGGATTAAGCAATCTGTAACAAAGGCAGCGACCAGAAGTCTTGTTATGTCAGATTACAGTTCATTTACCCATACAGGAAAAAACAAGTCAATTCACCATTTATTAAAAGGTTGATTATTGGCCAGAAACAAACAGCAACGAGTCGGAACGCGGCGTCAGACCCGACGTCCCTCCTCACCCCGTGACCCCGTCCAGGTAATGAGAGGCTATCCGAGCACTGTATCTGTCGTCTGGGAGGAGATCCCGCTCCCTCCCCCTCTCCTGGGCGGCAGGTTGACGGACAGGAAGAGTGAAGAACAACAGGCAGAAGGAGCCGCGAGCGGTGCGATCGATTGTCAGCTGAGCAGCGAGGTCCGTCACGCTGACAGGCCGGAGCCGCAGCCTGACGACCTGCAGCCCCGCCAACGCCCTCATTACTACCTACCAATCTCTCACCGGGCCTAATCTCTCTCGCGTTCTCTCGCTCTCTCTCACTCCGTCAATCTGATGGAAACATTTTGAAAGGAGGCGAAAGCACACAGTTAAGCCTCGGCACTTCGCGGCGAGCACTGGACTCGTACGTACATTTAAGCCCCGGCAATCTGGAGGAAATTTCACTTGTCTCACGAGGGCAAACCTCTTGCCACATTAAACATTTCTCCAGCTATCTGTCCCCCTGTCTGTCAGCTACGCTATCTGCTCCCCTCGTCCTCTCTCCCTCGTACCCGATAGTTGTTGCACGATCCTTAGTCCTCGCTGCAGAAAGGATTTACCTGCAGCTGAGGCAGCTCCCAGACTATCAATTACCGCCAGTGTAGAAGTCGCTGTTCTGCAGCTCCGCTAACAAGGGATACACACGCACAACATGCGCACACACACGTGCACGGCCAGTTAGACAAACTCTAAATTGACTGGCAGTTATGGGACTTTACTGATTAATAAATAGTTTGTTCAAAATTCGAGACAAACAAGTAATCCAACCCAGCCGACTGGTATTTAGAGCAAGTGTTCTGCAAAAGAATAGAAGAAATTGCTTTTGAAGATGCCAGAGATGCTATCTCTGGAGAATTAACATGCCATTTGTGAAAAGAACTAGACACAGTAAAACTTAAGAATTAGGCCACTTCTGGAAATATCACAAGTTGAAAGAAGGAATGTAGAGCCATAAATAACAGCGGAGCTAGTGCTATGACTAATTAATACATAAAGGCTGTGTGTCTGTAAGAATTTGGCAATAAAATCTGCATCACGATACACGAGTTGTGATCAAATATATAGAAAACAAATTGGGGTTTTAAATAAGATTTAAGGAGAACGTGTATATATATATGTGTATTTAAGGTTTCACTTTGATAGATCTGTAGTATCAAAGTGCACATACATATATACACTATGCACAGTGCTTGCATTTGCAAATACAGAGTAAAAAAAAGCACAAATCCCCCCCCCCCCCCCCAGTGCAACCCATTTGTCTGGTCTGCGACAGGCTGAAAACAGAAATCTCACTAAATTCCTCGTGACATGTCCTCGCACTCTCCGACAACGATTGGAGTGAACACCGGGCCGATACGAGCATACAAAGACATGCAGGGACAGGACCTGTCGCTCACCCCGCCAGATCCGCCCCGACACCTAAAGTGCCTCTGTCGGCTCAGCAAATGAAAAGCCATCACAGCTAATGTTGCCGTCATCAAGCTGAAGTCGCTCACCACCGGTTTTGAACGCCGTCTCGCCGGTTCCTGTTTAACTTGGCTGAGCATGTTTGGGCTCACAGAGTCAGTTTTGATTCCCGGGCTCAGGGGGAGGGGGGAACAGACGTTGTGTTGGGAGGGGTGGGGGGGGGGGGGGGAGCATAGGCTAACGTGTCCTAACTCTTACGAGGATCACAGCATGATATCCGGCGGCGCTTGGCCCTCGTACTTCGGTCCGCGCTGCTCGCTGGGAGCCTGTGAGGAAAGATCTGAGGGACTGGAATTCCTTTTAAGTGAACCATCATGTCTCGCCGGGGCAGCAGCGCACTGATCATTAGGGTAACATAATCGAGTCCAAAGGCTAATGAATGCGCATTAGCAGCGGACTGTATGGTACGCTGTGTGTACAGCACATTTGCATATCACCATCAAACCATTACAGCTATTACCCCTGGTAAGATACTGGCAGGGGGGGGGTCTTAATGACATTTCCAAGGCAAGTTTCCAGTGCATGAAATGCAAAGGGGCTTTCTTATGAAACTGGTTATCTCTCTATTCCGCTTTCCTCAACCAGTCCTCTTGTCTATGTGTCAGCCTGGGCCGCCAAGTCTCCCATGTTTACTAATGTAGAAGCAACCCCTTTATCAGGGAAGAGATTTGTAGGGAAGAGGCAGGGGATTAGCCATCAAATTACCAGGCAGACAGCGTCCCTGCTCCGAGGCGTTGTGAAGCGGTAATCTCTGAAGCTGAAGGGGGGGGTGGGGGATCCAGATAAAAGTTTGGGATTGGCGCTGTGGCCCTCCCAACTGCTATCTGCACTTAAGGAAAAGAGCAAAGTGTGTTTCTGGGGAGGACCTGGTCACATAATATCGTATTATATAGTTTTCTCTGCTTCATATTGGCGGGCGATGTGGGGGTCAAGGCGGTAGCAACCTCACCATGAGAGACTCTTTGATAGGGGAAAACTCTCAAGGAGCACCGCTGTAGCTAGGCAGGGCCTGTGGAATTAGATTCCAGTGGCCTTGCCGGTGGTTTCTTGCATTGTCGCCCAGTTGCCCCTTACCACCACCCCCCCCCCCCCCTCCCTTAAACAAGCAGTGCTCTCCTTTAGAGAATACCCCCTGGACACAGGAATGTTTCCTCAACGCCTCAGCCCCCCCCCCAGTCATCCTCGCAGGGCCACACTAGGCCAACAAGTGCTGCACAGGCAGGCTATAAATAAGTCAAGCACTATAATGAAACCAAATGAATCTCCATCCATCTTCCCCCGAAACAAGCCAGGGACCTGGAACCTGTGCAGGAAGAAGAACCGCAACCCGCCGTTTGAGGATGAGCAACGGGACGGAAAAAGGCCAAACGTTACGCCGAGTGTAAAAACACGCTCCTGTGGTCTCAAGCGCTGTGGGCAGACTGAGGAGAAGCATTATTCCTATGTGTGATTTATTTATACGACTTATTGATAGTGAGATGCCGGCCCTTTCTTGCGGCTTTTTGAGATCAGCAGCAGAGGATTTGTTGAAAGGGAAGTTATAACTTGTGGAGGAGAATGGGGGGGGGGGGGGGGGGTCTGACAAAGTAATCAACTACGATGTTGAGTCCAGGCCAGAAAATTGGGAGGCTGAGCAAACAAGAGCAGTGGTGGAGGCGGAGGGATAAATCAGCCACATGACTATAGTCCCAGAACCAAGCACCAAATGAATCAAACCTACATTCCGTCGTGTTAGCTTTGCTGCAGTTTAGCATCAGTGATACCCTCATGCTCAGGGGGAGACCTTTGATTCCCTCTAAGACAAGAACAAAAGCCAACAAATGGCATCAGGGTATCACGGGCAGCTGCAGAGATCTTCTCTTATTTGTGAAAACCTGCGTTTACATTGAACATCCAAAGAGCCTGAGCTTTGGCCTTGTCTATATAGAGGAGAAAAACTGAAAATGGAGGCCGTTTCAATCAACGTGGATTCATAATGCGATGATGTGGAATTAAAATGGGTGTTTTTTTAAAATGGGGAATTTCCTCCATGACAAAGTGAATGCGTGTTCCCTTTGAGAAAGCCATGGCGCTAAACGATAGAGCCAAGTTTGAAATGAAAGGTTCAGGGCGACCAGCACAAAGACCACCTACGACGGCTCGCGATAACGTGGCACATTCACCGCGTGAAAGCTCAATAGATCACGTAAAGAGGAGCACAGGAAAGCACAGAAGCTAAAAAAGAAATAGCTGAATTGCAGTCTCAGCTGAGCATTATGATCCACTTTAATCTACTTTAAAGAGACAATGAGCCTAAGCTACACTGTCACAGATACACTGGGGTGTTTTTTTTCTCCCCTATTACAGGACATTTTCTTTTTGTCCCTAATTGGGTCGGAAAACAACATCGCCTTCTCTAAAAGAAACTATTGTGTGGGTAGATGATCTCAGGTCAAAACCTGCTTAGGGAGGCAGGGTGGAGGGCAAAGCTTTAGACGCAGACCCAACTTCAATCAAATGAGCCCTACGCTAAAATAGCGGCTGATTTTAGTGGTAAAGAAGCCCTTCTTTCTGAACCTTCTCCACAGCACCTGTCACAACCAATGAGTGACTTTCTGCAAGAAAGAAGTGTCACATCGGAGACAAAAAACATTGAAAAAAGTGCCCATCAGAAGGGCTAACACCTCCCGCTGGCCTCTGATTGACATAGCACATTATGGAGGATACGCTTCTTCACACACGGGATGGCAAGTAGTCCTTGTCATCCCAGGACAACTAGTCACCACCTCGTCCACATCGGGCGACAAAAAGAAGGCTTTTTAAAACCCGATACCTTATCACAAGGAAGTCTACAGTTCAGCTGCAACCTCCAAACTATGAACCTGAAGAAAACGTAGGTTTTTCTGTCCACCGGCACAATCCTTCCCAGACATTGATCTGTGATTGTGGGCAACCTCTTTTATGCTCCGACTGGGACTTGGGTGATTAAGCGGATCCATCATGCGTCAACAGGCCATTACACATTTCCCAATTCAACGATGAGTAAAAAAAAAATCAGGTTCTATGGAAAAATCCATACGCTCAGCCCGTAATTACTGTTGAGGAACGCGAAGGGGGTAGAGGTTGAATGATCGACTGCTCCGCATCAGAGTGATTTATTCGCAAGGAAAGACTCAAGTAGTCATTTAAATGAAGGCTATTTCGTAAGTCAAGTCAGGGAATCAGGAGTCGAAGTGTACAGACGGCCTCGGCTGTTCCCTAAGGTCACTTTCCAGACGTCCCACAATGTTTTCTCTTGGAACATTACTGGTGACATGGCGGCTGGGGCAAAGTCGTAAAAGTGGCGTGAAGGGCGAGCGGCCTGCACGGAGGAGGTGAGGGAGGACGACCTGCGGGTCAGCGGGGGGTGTGGACGGGGGAAACCGTCCGTTTGTGTTACCCCGCAGCTGAACAGACATCACAGCAAAGTGTGCCGGCTTGAGTTCCGCTTCAAAGTCATTCTTTTTAATCAGGTCAGAGTTATCATTTTAACATAACGTGTAAAAAAAAAAGAAAGAAATGGAGTTCACTTTGCCGTGGGACGGACCGGAGTTTCAAAGGCCAAACAAAACCAAACAAACAACACTTAGTTCTTCATAAGCTGAACTCAGTCGATTTCCCCCCCCCCCCACTGACAACAGGATCCTCATTGGGAAACACACATATTGTGCAACAATTGCCGTTAGTTAGAAAGTACACAAAGTTTCTGTACTCAAGTGTTTAAAAGTTGAAAGTACTTAAAAATGAAATGTAATTAAATATCTAAGCCATAACTACAGGGGGGAGTGCATCTAGAGACGTTTCTTTGTTGACAAAAAGTGTTTAAAGATATTTCTTGGAAATCCGAGGAACAAAGAATCTTTATAAACGAAAAAGGTGAAGCTAATAATCACAGTGAGAAAAGATCAACCTTAAAACGTATAAATCACCCTTCGTGACAGGCTCAAATATTTCCACAAATTTCCAAACGTTCTTCTCTACAATTATCTTGGATTTCAAAGCCTTTCAGTGTCTTCTTCTAAAAGGAATTCTTGCCTCTGAAACTTTACCCTCCAGAATGCCACGGGAGATAGAGACAACTGGAAAAACAGGTTGTTTGGCCTCTGGTGGAGGCCCGCTAATGGCGCGGAGCGTCAGGGAGCCTCACCTTAGCAGCGGTAGCTAGGGGGACATTCTATGGCCCTTCTATTCAAAGTCCACTGAATACGTAGGGGAGGGCTCGCACCAGACGGGGCAATTTGCCAGAGAGCCAGCCAATAGAGCCGAGCCAAGACGAGGTTAAACTATTGTTTTGGCTTAGCAAGCAAGAGTGAGCGCGGACAAAAGAAGAGCGGACAAAAGAATAGTAAAGGAATACCTCACCATTGAAGTGTGACACAACTTATTTTGTTACTTTATGGCAAGAGTCAACTTGAAAAGAGGTATATGGTGAGATGTTTTTTTTTTTTTTAAGCGCACACTAGAACAGGGATGAATAGAAAAAACAAAGTTCAGAGTCTGGGACAGACCAGCCAGTTCCACGGAGCGCACCTGTGCCTTTTCCCTTTCCAAACACTCAGAACTTTTGTTTTCCCACACTTACCGATGCATCGCAATCAGGTCCACGTTAAAGTAAAGGGCTTTATTCCTTATTCCAAAGAGAGAGAGAGCGTGGAGAATAGAGAGAGAGAGAACCCAAATCCTGGAAGAGAGAATCCGGCGGTATCCACGAGGGACGATCCCTGAACAGTGTCTTATGAAAAAGTGTGGGAGCAAAAGTAGTCTCGGGCTCCTGCTCCGTTATTCCATACACAGCGATTTCATTAAACAGGAGGAACTGTCTTCTTGCTCTCCAGCAGTACGTGTCCAGCTGTGGCTACGGAGCAATGTGACCCAGTGAGGAGGGGGGGCGCGCTGAGAGGAGGGCGGGCGGGGGGGGGGGGGGGGGATCCTTCTGAGGCAGAGCCTGTTCACACACTAAGCTCGGGTGTGCAGGGACTGCCCGGGAGAAGCCAAACCCACCGTGTGACGTCATCGGTGTCACATGTCAGGGTGAGGAGGGAGGAGTCTGCCGGGGGAGTGTGGGGGGGGGCCTTACCTTCTTTGAACCTCGTCCAATGAGAAACTATTTTGCGGAGCACCTGTATGGAGGGGGGGAAAATATGGTTTTGGTGTACTAGGACACGTGCTGTTATGTATTCCTGCAGCTGAGATCCACAGCGACTTATCTGAATGTGACTTAATATGCACGCTCATCATCCACATGACTATGAAGGGGCCAGGCTGACATCACAATCAACATCACAAATTATATTTTGAAACAGAACTCCTGCACATGTTCCAAAATCAATTTGCCGTGACATTATTACTGAAACTAAGGGGTTAACAAAGTGTGACCTTGGAACAAACATTCCCACGGGACTGTTCTAATGTAACATGCCCACTAACATGATTTGTGAATAATTAACTTGTTGGAAAAATTATAATTTGTTCCCTTAGTTCGCTCTCGGTCTCTCTCTCTGTGTCCGTCTTTTGGAAGGCAATAAATATGTAAAATCCTCATTTTGAAATCACCACACACGCACACACGCACACACGCGCTGGTTCTCACTCCCTCCGGTCAGACTCTGCTAGCCGTGGAGCTAATCATCCACAACAGATGTTCAGAAATGTTCAGTTGGATTTATGACAGCTCAGAGGAACAGCCAAGTCAGCCTCTGGTGCGTTTTTTTGTTTTTTTTCTCCCCTTTTCTTTTCCGTCCTACAAGGACAAGGGATTGCACGAAGAGAGGATGTCAGCACAACCGTTCTCTTCACCCCCCCCCCCTCCCCCCCCCCCCAAAAAAAATTCCCTCGCTCTCTCCGAGATTCACCATCCGAGACGACAGCGCCTTAATGGATCACAGAGCCGCGGGACCTTGGGGAGCGGTTTGCTCGTTTATCCCAATAATTCTGTGCGGACGGTAACTGGAGTCGTCCGGCGGGCGCTTCAGCAATGCATAGCCCTGGACGGGACGATCGCCTTTCACAAGAACCAGCGGCGCTGCTGACGCTGCACGTCGTGACCCCGTCCGGGGACAAATGTTGTCAGACGAAGACTTATATAACGTCATGCTGCGGTCATATTTAAAATGTTACGTAACAACTACGTCAGGATATGTTGATGCCTTGACTTGAAGAAGGGCTGTGGGCCAGTACACCTCTCATCAATACAAGCAGGGCAGTACTGCTGCTTATAGAGCACAGGACCATACATAAATATAACAGATATTCAAAGTGCCATTCTACGAGGCGCTAATGGGGGGTGTTTCACGCAAAGCAGCAACGTTGAATGTCTTCTGTGCTTAAACTCCGCTCGAGGAAATGGCGGCTTGCAATGTGTTCTAGATTTCTCTTTGTTGTTAACAATGGGAGACAGTCTTATTTTACTGGAGGCTGCGGATCTGTGCGTACAACTTGCTTTTTTTTCGGCAACAGAAAGAATTGTTTTATCTTTTTAACTTTCTTCCAGTTGAAGAAAAAATGTGACGCGGGCCATTTGATTTAAAAGTAATTCCGTCTGCTCGGCCTCACACACACTACAAATATATTCCATCTTGCAGATAAAAAAAAATGGAATTTCAAGCAGACCATTTACAAAAGCTTCTTCAAAATTAAATCACAACTCTCTGCAGAAATGAGAACAAGCAATCTGGATTTGTTGGAAGCCTCCTATTCCTTGCAAACTCGTGAGAGTTTGAGAGAACCTTCTGGAGAATAATTAAGACACCCACACACCCCCTGAGGAGAAAGTAAAAAGTATATTTTTTTTGGGTGTAAAAAGAGTCTGCGCCAACTCAAATGTCACACTCATCCGAGATCAAATCGCTGAGCAACTCCCACAAGGGGAAGAAGGTAGATGTAAAGCGTATTGGTTGGTGGTCCTAACAGCAGAGTGGGAGAGAAAATGAATCGTGAGCTAATGTGGTGCAGTGTGCACAACCAGAGCCATTTCAACCCCCAGTGAAGGCTTATTTCATTTTAGCGCAAAGTGAGACTGGAAACACAGATGGACTGCAGCCCTCTATGCTAGGAGATTAAAACGCTTGTCTCCAGTGAGTCTTTGTACCTCGGACAGTTTTAGGACTCCATCCTTTGTCCCGTCCCGCTAGAGCTTGAATAGAATTGGAAACCCCCCCCCCCCCCTCCAACCGGGTCAGAGAATTTATATTATTGTGGCAGCCAACCACCCCCGCTAATTTCATTAGACTGAAAAAAGGCTGACAGCCCCTTCAACCTGAAAGAGCCGACCCCGCCCTCGTTTAAGCCAGTCGGCCGACAGGAGCCTTTAATGGATTCCAGGGAAAAATTGCTTTTGTAAGATCAATATTTTGGGCTGTTCGGGCTTTGTTTTTTTTGTGAGTTATTGTGCGGGAAAAAAAATGTGTTGAGCGGCGCCGGGGTTGTCTGCAGGTGAAGAGCACCTGGACGGAGGCAGACACCTCAGCGCCTCTGTTGTAGTGCCGGCTGCTGTAGCGAGCGATGAATCACATCGGCCCTGGGCTCTATCAATATAGCCGTCTGCAGCGCGTAACAAGTCCGCCGAAGCGCTTTAACAATGTTCAGCTCCAAGGTAAAAGAAAATACCTTTTCTTGGTCGGGTCCCTGACTGAATAAAATGATTAAAAAAAAAGGGAAAAAAATCTTTGGAAGATTTCACTGTATTGATTGCGTTTTTTAAAAACTGCAAAGTTGTTATCTTTAATCTTCAGTAATAATAACTTTTCTAAAAACGCCTGCAAATAAATGTGCTTTATGTCCCCACTCAGCAGGGTCACAGATGAACAAAACTCTGGCCGCTAGCCAGTGAAGAAATGCTGACCTGCGTTGTAAACAGCAGGCTGTGAAAGTCAGTGAGCTGCTGCTGATGGGCTCTCCAGACCAGTGATGTCATGTCCAGAAGCACAGCTGGCCAACACCTGTTAGCTTAAGAGTTCTCACGCCCAATTGGCTACCGTCGTCATCCGTTTGTTCGCTAATTTGCCTCCAGATAGCGTATCTGTATCTCATACAGGGGTCAGGAGATAATTTACACACAAAAAAAAAAGAAGAAAAGTTTAAGGGCACTTGCAAATCCTCAGTTTAAGATGTGCTCCGGCTGCGAGTTGACTTGAAGGGTTTAAGCTTTTCATCATGTTGTTTTCTTCATGTGAGCCACCGCATTACGTTTGCCTCCCATCGGCGAAGAGAATAAAAGGCCGGCGTTTGCACGGAGCAGATAGCGGAGCACAAGGCGGTGATCTTTACGATATAAAGTTATCTCCAAGCAACATACACAAAAAAAAAAAATAAGATAAAAAATAAAATCACACGGCGTGTTAGCATCACACTTCTGCACTGCCGTCTGAACACCAAGGGCACGCTCTTGGCCCCCGAGTTTGTTCTCAGGTCTGTTGGCAGATAACACCGGCCCCAGCGCCGAGAGGGAAGGTGGTGGCACATGGCGACATGGTGGAGGGGGGGGTGTGAAAAGAGACGGACAGTGGGAAACAGAGCACATAAAAACAAAGATAAGATTGGCTTCTCGGCGCTGACCTTCAACGAGCCCCTGTTTTTGTGTGTGTGTGTGTGTGTGTGTGCAGCCACTGCAGATGTGCGCGTGTAGAGCATGTGAAACTGTGCACGTGTCCCTATGTCTCCATCGAGGTGGGTGCGTGTCCACCTCTTAGTTATCGGCAGAATAAGAGAAATTCAATAAGAAAAATGAGGCGGTGGCTGTTGACAGAGGAGGCCACAAAAACAACGCGCCTCCTCCCGTCTGCTGGCGGGGCGCCGCTCCCTGAGGGGGGGCGCAGAGCATGCCGCCGACTGCATGAGACAAATCATTTTTATCTGGGACCCTGGCGGGTATTGAAGAACTGGGGGTGCATTTAGATGGCCCAATTAAAATGGGGAAATGAAGCGTCATTGAGGCACTTTATGAGCACTGAAGCCCCTCTCCACCCTCTGCTCCCCCCCCCCCCTCCTCCGGAGGCCAGCGAGAGAGAGCCATACGGGGGCGGCGGCGAAGAAGCTGGCGGCTCAGGGAAGGGGCTCCGAGGGCAAACCCGTGGGAGGCGGTGCGGTGTGTGTGTGTGGGGGGGGGGGAGGGGGGGCGAGGATGAGCCTCATTGCCGTAGCATTGTTTATTTTTTAATGCATCGCCCTTCGGATAGTGGCACGTCGCGTGGAGGGGTCAAGAGCAGTGTGCAACTTCCAAGGGGGGGACTCAATCAATGATATGGATGTTGGCTCCAATTGTCCAAAGGTGTCTTAGCTGCCGAACCTTGAATATATCATCCACTGCCTACTTTAAAGCCTGCAAAGTTCAATTCCCTTCGTTTCTCACCTGAATATGCCCCCCCCCCCCAACACGGTCTCATTTTAAGACCTCTATTTGTCTTTTTTCATCATTCCACTGAGATTACAGTACGGCCCCTTCCTTTGGAGCAGATAGCCCCACCGGCACTTGTGGAAGTTTCCTCAGAGTATATCAAAAGGTCACAACAGCAGGGTTGCCGTAAGACGCCCCCCCCCCCCGCCCTCCCCCCCCCCCAGCACAGCGTTGGCAGTTAGTGGAGAAGGAGAGACGCCGTAGTGTGCTGTGGCCAGCTGGCCGGCAGTGTTACATTTCACAAGCTACCGTCAAAAGAACAAGCAAAGATGCAAGCTGTTTCTACAATGGCCGCCTGTTTATTTTATGTTATTGTCACAGGAGGAACTGATACTGTGCTTCTTTAATGGTGCATTTCTCCCGCAACGTTTACCAAACCTCGCAGCAGTTTGACGTAGGCCTTCTGTCATGCACCCTCAGACTGAGGTTAACCACCACCAAAAGAAACTTTGGAGGTTAAGAGCACAATAGGAAATAGATGTCTCTCACTAAAAGGTGTTTTTGGGGCCTCTTTAAAACAAGCGGCCGGTTCCTGGTCGCTAACCCGAGCTGGAGATGCCCCACTTTGTGCCTGACAACGACAGCCTTCCAGATGCTTTCCCATCTGCCTCACACAGAGGAAGAGCCTCCTGCTGGAGGAGACGAGTAGCCCGACGGGGCTACAGTCACAAGAAGTGTCAACTGCTTCACAAATCCGCTCTGAGGTCACTCAGTGTGTGATTCTACGTCGTGCTCGTCATGTTTCTCTGGAACGGAACTTTCCAGAAAACAAACCCGGCGGCGTCGTAATGAGCATTTTATTTGCCTAATATTTTCCCGTTGGCACGCAGAAAGAAGCAAACACAAAAGGTATGCGTTTAAAAACACAAAGCAATTTCAGTGTTGTTAATAGCTCTCATTAGAAAATATCCCCGAGCCTGCACCGGAGTGCATCACTTTGCTGGAGTCAAAAAAAGGGGGAGGGGGATGAAATTATTCTCTCTGTTGCAGAAGGATGCTTCCACTGCTAAAAGGAATTAAACCACAAATTAGTTAGTTTCTTGCATTAGGAACTGATAATGGCCTCAGTACTTATAGCTTGGCGAAGACATAGTTTCATAGCATGGAAATATATCCAAGCAGCGTAGTAACGAGATTATACAACCAGAACTATGTATCCAAACACCCCAACTCTTTTTATCCATAACATACAATTAACTCTAATGTGCAGGCTACATCACCTCTTTTTAAGTTTCATTTAAGCCAATAGACATTAAGATAAGTTGAACTGCAGTCACAACACAAATGTGCGCGCACACACACACACACACACTTCTCAACAGATGAAAAGCCTGCCAAATAAAAGAGTAATCCATCACTCGTGCCATTTTGCATTTTCAGGGTCTTCAACAATGGCTTGACTGACAGGGGAGATAAGGGCCCTCTGTTGACCAAAACAGTGAACACACAAAAGAAAAAAAGAAAAAAAAACTGAAATGGTTGGGCGTTTTGGTGAAAATAGGCTTTGGTGTCAAAGGTCATGAGAATGACAAAGCTCACTGATTTAAATAAAGATTTGTGATTTAAGAGTCACTTCTAATTGCTATCTTATCTTCTTCCAAAATTAGACTTAGGCTAGACTTAATGGTAAGGATTATGATATATATTTAAGAGCCTTCCAGATTAGAAGTTAGGGGATAATTGTGCAGCTGTAGTAGTTTTAATGCACTTCATGAATCAGTAAATCACTGACTAAAGCTCAACATTAATCTGAGTTTACCATCATCTTAATCCCAGCGAAGTTGTCGCCACGAATACATTTCAACCTAAAACCCCTTATTACAGCATCAGCGCCTCATCAATTTATAGAGAATTCAACCTTGTTAATTCTATTTCTTTGTAACCTTCTATCACTTATCTCTGGGATCTCTTCGACATGTCAGATCAGCCTAACTGGGCTCAGGGCAGCGGCCTCTGTTGCAATAAAAAGGGAGTAAGCTAATAATCACAAAAAGGTCTGAGTTTAAGTGCTCCGGGGGGGAAAGCACAATTCCTCACACAGCCCACAGTCCCCTGTCCTTTTCTTTCCTCTTGATGGGGAGGTTTTGTCAAAACGTAGAAGCACCAGAGTGCGGTGCTCTTTGAGACAGTTAGCGGGGGGGGGGCTTAGTCTGGGGGGAGACATCCACACATCTTACACTGACTTCACCATCCCACCATCACAGGGATTCACATATAGAATAACAATATAGAATACATTTAATTTTACTCTGTTGTAAAATACAGAATGCGATCATGGAGGAGCTGAAAAACTGTCCTCCTTGTATTTCTCCTGGAAGCCAAAGTTTGTTCTTAACACCCTGTGGGCACGTTGACAGTCAAGCCCTAAGACACCAGCGGATTAACTGCGAGGAAAAGCCTAATGTAGTTTGTATAATGGAAAGACAATAAAACGGCGGATTCAAAGCCATGAGAAGGAATCCGTCACTGACAGAGTCCGGCTCCTGAGGACTCGGATCTCACTGGTGCAAAACAAAAGACCCCATTTCGTTGGGCTCGAGGTGGACTACTCAATCTAAAATTACATTTGGACGGATTAGCTTTTGTCGCGGGGGTTTCGCAACAGCAAGTGTTTGCACTGGGTGCGGCAAATGGGGGGGGGGATAAGCATTCCTGGCGTTGCTGAATTCCATTTGGCTCCCTCCAGTCTGACCCACCAGCCGGGCGTTAACAGGGCCGCCACGTGGCCCACGTGGGCCGCGCGGAGACGCTCAGGGGACAATCTCCACTTCCTGCAGTGGAGATTTCTACCAGGTAAGCGCTGCGCGGTTTGAAGTTTAAAAAAAAAAAAAAAAAAAAGGTCACCGCCCACTACTCGTCCCCCCCCCCCATCGGAGCGGCCGGGGCTCAACACGGCGGGTGAAGCGTGATGTAACGGCTCCCCCGCTGAGAAAGCGTTGGGATGTGTAATGGCTTTTGCCACTCTGGCTCGTACCTCTCACTGCGCCACGGAGTGGCTCCGGAGAGGACAAATGCCACCTCTCTGTCGCCCGCGCTTCCGGGGGTCGCACTCGTCTCCTCCGCGTGACCTTTGCGTGTGAATGTGGCGGCGAAAAGGTGAAACGGCGTCGGGCCGCGGCGATGATTCGCAGGCGCCGTGTTTGGAGCCGAGCCACATGTGACGCTTGTGAAATCTGGATTGTTGGCTGTTGAAGATTTAATGTTGTTTTCCATTGATGCAGAAGTATCTACAGCTAATAACTGTATTAAAAAGTTCTCCAAAGCTCGGTCAAACAATAGAGATCGTTTATGATTGTTGTACAAACGGGCAGTTGGCTAACAAGGTTACAACAGGAAGACTATGAATAAATTATTCTGATTTTGCTCTCATTTGTCAAACAGCATGATTTATGCTCTAAATATTAAGCATATTATAAGCATTATAATGCTCAATGAGGATATTTTTAATATGTCTACATGCCCCATAATCGCATAATGCAATCAAATAGAATAAACCCGCAGTAAAAGCACCACCTCTGTGCTCTGTCCTCAACCCATCAATACACACGAGGATAAAAATGCCTCAATATCCTTCAGAGTAATATAAAAAAAATACGAATCCCCAGATATTCAGCCCCGTGGACCACAACTAATGTGGAACGTTAAAATCTTCCCAAAGACAGTATTTGTAAAGAGGGTACAGTTACAGTCAAATTCATTTTACACTGTATGGTTGTTTTGTTGTACTTCATCTGGTGTCTGTTCCAGAGGAAAATAACCCGACGAGAGGTTTAGAAATTGTTGTCACCAGATGGCCGATACTTGTGGGCGGACAAGCCACCATGGCAGCAAAATATGTTCACTGCTGAATTAAAGTAACCCTGTGTCCCTTAAGTGACTATGCAAATGAGTATACATGTCACATGCCCTAAACTAAATTGGCAATTTAAATCAAGTAGCTAAACAGTAGCTAAAAAAAAAAAAACAAGTGGGGAAATGAGAAAAGTCTCTGGGGCTAAATATGACTAAAATTTTAAGCAGCAAGTTGGTCAGCCACATCAACCAAGTGTCTGGGTGTCAAATTAGCCCAATATACTTATTTAAAGAGTAAGCTCATGTTATCCCCTTCAGCTTACCATTTGACAGCAAACAGTTTTATCATTAAATGTTCATTCCTTTTCCATATATACATATATATATATACACACACAATATGTTTTTCTTATATAGCTCAATGACCAGAAAAAACTAAACATTCTCCTTTCCTAATATGCTGACAGACATAAAAGCCTAGATTTTTTTTAGAAAAAAAAACACACAGGCTTCCATTTGCAAGTGCAAACAAGCCAGTGGAATCCAATCAATACACATCATTAGCTCCACGAGGGAGATCCGGTCCACGGGGACTCTCTTAAAATCTCTTAAATTCGGAACATTTCCAGTTAACTCTACTGCAAAGCTTTTCTTCTTGGTTGGAGGCGAAAAGGAGTCCGCACCATAATTTCCAAATACAAAGCACAGATGACATCGGCTTTCAGCAGGCACAGCACTGCTGTTAGGTTGAAAATAATCAGGTCGGACAAGGAACTACAGAAACATGCTGTGACCTTTCAAGTCGGGGGGGGGGGGGGGCTGTGTATACATTTACAAGATGCAAGGGGACAGTGGGAAAAAAAGAAAATTCCCATCCCAGAATTCGGAGTGTGACTAATGGATGGTGAAAGAGCCGGTCAGTAACCTGAACTCTGGAATAATCTTCCACAAGTCTCCGTGGCCACTTTTGGGGGAGCAGTTTGACAAGGGAGGGGGAGATGGGGACGGGGCACCACCTGCACACCCGGAGAGCCCGGTCTGCGCTGGCACCGCCATTTGTTACGCTCCGGATTCCCACTAGTCCAGAGCCGGGCTGGCTGGGAAATCCATCTCCCGGTGTCAGGTTTGTGAAGCCGCCGCCGCCGCCGCGCAACGACCACCGCCGTGCGCGGAGCCCTCACCTGAGGTGCAGGACGGGCCCCCAGCTCGACGCCAATCCCTATAAAATAAGGTTATCTCCACAGCAAGGCTATGACATTTAAACATTGTTAATGTCGGTAGACAAGTGAGCATTTCAAAGTTAAACACATCTTTTTTTTTTATAGCATTGCCGATTGGATCTTTCTGGATAAAACGAGAAGATTAATCCACCGTGAAAGTAATTGTTGGTGGCTGACCTTACATTAACACGGGCCAAACAAACTTTAGTGGGCAACCGTGTTCTCTTACAATTAGTCGATAAAGACTCTCGATGAGAGGAACGTCCCAACCAGCTTCAGCTTTATGGAGATCGGACTTCACGGAGGCTTCAATGGGTTCAGAGAGGTCAGAGGGGAGGGTCAACCGAGCTGTCCTCGAAGGCCTCCCCTTTTTTCCCGACGCGGCTCTCCGTATCAATAATCCAGACTGACGTGCACAAGACAGTCTGAAGGAGAGCGAGTCGGTTCGAGTCGCCGCAGCTCTCGCCGTGAAGTAAACAAATGAGAAGCGACAGACGTGATATAGTCCATAGATCCCCGCCAAGAGGACGCGGCCTTCTCTCTCGCTTCAACCCATCCCCCAGGATTTTATACACAGAATGCTTCAGACATTGGCGAGACGAAAGGAGCACCCAAAACATGTAAAAAATAGTTTGGAGTTAAATCGAAGGCTCTTTGAAAATCGTGGAGGAAAAAAAAAAAAAGATAAGAGCATCAAGTGACAGTGATTGTGCGGCGCAAACGGCCATGAAATACAAATGTGATCCAGGAACACATCTGGGATCAGCTGCAGCGAGAACGTGAACTAGTGGGATGTCTGTCAGGAGTGCAAACAGACCTAAAAGAGCCAAGAAATGGTATTAGCTGCAACAAAATGGCTCCCGGTGGGGAATTATAACAGAAGCCTGGGAAAGATGGAGGCATGTGGTACAAATGCATCCAACGGAGTTAAAAAATGTCATGAATAATTCTGACAGAATAGCAAAAACACATTAAGAATGTTGATGTCGTTACATTCAACGTGTTGTGAACTAGGCGAGGTGTCTAGGTGATTAGTAACAGGTTCGTGTTGGGGAAAGACTTCAAATATCTTTGAAAACACACATTTATGCAGTGAGAATATAGCGCGTATACAAATACCGTAGTATACAAATGTATTATTTATTTATTGGCTCAGTTCAAAGACATTTATATAGGATTTGTTCCCTGCAGCTGATATTCAAACATTATTCCTTCTGGTCCCGGCAGCTTTCCCTTTCTCTAAATTGCCGTCAATCATTCAACAAAAGGTGCAAACAGCAACATTCATTCGAAATGATGTTTGATCCCCACACAGTATGGATTGACATGGAGCATCCAATTAAGGTACCAGTCCTATGGACAGCTTTAGGGATTCAAGTTCAATTAGGAGGCAAGAATTAAAGAATTAAAGGCTTAACTTAGATCAGCTGTCAGTCAGTCTGACTGTTAATTGACTTGGTTTTTATTTGAAAGAAGAAAAAAATCCCCAAGCCAAAACACTAATGCAGTAGTCTGAATGAAGGAAGAGAAAAAGCAGCTCATATGATGCATTCTACAGCTTTGCTCTAAAGCTCCCAATTAGTTGAGACATTTTTCTTCTTTTCGCCACAGGGGGGCTGATGGGGCAGATTCTGTTGGACGCGCCAGGAGAAGGACGCAGCGTAGAAGGCCGACTCTGGAGTCGACGTCCCGCGCCCCATCTTATGTAGAGACATCAAATGCAACCAACAGCAGAGCTAAACACGATCACAAGAGCACCCCAAACAAACTCCTCACAGTAAGATGTTCGACGGCGGCCCGAGATAGAGATGTTCATCAGCCCGTTGCTGAGACAAACCCATTTGATGGATTAAACAGTCAAATACAAAAACAATATGCTTGAACTGCTGTCCTGGCTGTTAAGGGGGAGATCAAAGTGTGGCCCGAGGGTCTGGTAAGCACGAGGCGCACGATTGGTTCAGCGCAGCTCCCCGAAAAGAACAAATGCTGGACCAAGGAGATACGACGACATCAGACGCGCGCGCTGCATTCCCAGAGGCCTGTTCTCTCCTGCCTGCCCTGCACCAAAGGAGGCGGGCGCAGCCATTCGCTCAGAAAGCACTTCACATCTAACAATATGCATAAGCCCCCATTTGGTAATGTGCCATTTAAGTGAAGACGGTTCAAAATGGGAAAAAAAAAAAAAAAAAAAAAAAAATCTATTCAGGGTTTGTTTG